>NC_080849.1:1638398-2238398 GCF_030435755.1 Ochotona princeps
AATTTTATTTATGCCTGAGGCAAGATGTAGACAGTGCGAGGAGCTGCGTTCAAAACGCTGGGGTCAAAACAGAATTAAAGCAAGGTTTTGGTGCCAACAGGCTGAAATTCACACACTTTTGTACTATGGCTTGGCATGAACTGTTTCAGTCAGTGGTAACCACTGTTGTTCTGTGCACTACACCCTGCCCAGAAAAAAAACTGTTCATTTGGGGTAAAAGAAAAGATGCCTTCTGCTCACTCAAAGTGAAAAGGAAATGTACAGTTTGGCCCTGAGAAGTTGTGAGTGAGTGGCATCTTGATTCGCCTCAGCTCGGAGGGTGTGCTGTCCTCTGGCCAGAGTAACGGCTGATGCCCGAGCCCAGGCAGCAGCAGGGCTGGGTCCGAGTCCGGACAGGAGCAGGAGCAGCAGCAGGAGCAGGAGCAGGAGCAGGGCCGCATCTGAGCCCAGGCAGGAGCAGGAACAGCAGCAGGGCCACGTCTGAGCCCGGGCACGAGCAGCAGGGCCGTGTCTGAGCCCGGGCAGGAGCAGCAGCAGGGCCGCATCTGAGCCCGGGCAGGAGCAGCAGCAGGGCCGTGTCTGAGCCCGGGCACGAGCAGGAGCAGGGCCGTGTCTGAGCCCGGGCAGGAGCAGCAGCAGGGCCACGTCTGAGCCCGGGCACGAGCAGCAGGGCCGTGTCTGAGCCCGGGCAGGAGCTGGCCTTGCTCCTTCAAGGCTGGGGTTATAGGAGGGCCAGAAAGCAAACCTGGCAGAAGGGGCTTTCCATGAATCTTGTTGCGAATAAGAACATTGGACAAGTTCCCTAGCTTCACTGCACAGTGCTCAGGACCTGAGGGAGATGGCGGCACAGCAGGTGGGCGCAGCTGCAGGGAACCCCCAGGCACCACAGAGGACAGGAGCTCTTCCTGGCAAGCAGCCTTCCAGCGAGATCAGCTGGCCTAGGGGTAGGACCTAAACACACAAAGCTGTGGGCTAGCAAGTGGATGCTGCTGTGTGACTGCTCTCAGGGCAGATGCGTCAGGCCGTCCAAGGGCCGTGGGCTTCCGGGAGGTTGTAACTGCCCCCATGTCTCACCTTGCAGGCCCTCCTCCTTACCTCCTGTCTGGCCTGACACAGCCGTCTGCATTGGAATTTGCCGGCAGCGTGGGACAGCAGAGACCGCATCAGCTCAAAGGCGAAGATGTTGATTTAGCTTGCTGGAGAATGGAAGTTCATGACCAGGTGGCTGCATCTGCAGAGGGCCTTGTGCTGTGTGATGCGGTGGGCACCCTGGCCGTCAGCCCACCTGCTGCCTCCCTCCATCTTACAGACCCACCTCCTCCTGCACCACCAGATGTCAATCAGATCTGGGCGTGAGGTCTGAAGAGACGCCTGGACCCAGGGCAGGGAGTTGGATCCTGTGTGAGGAGCCTGGAACTAGAGCACCCCCTGTCAGACGGGCATCCCTGGGTGATCGCATTTACTCAGAAGGAAGCCTGATTTCCCAGGGGACCCCCCACCCCTGTTACTTCTTGGGGCTGGTCTTTTCTCCAGGACCCGTCCCACATCCTGCCACCCACCCCAGGAGAACCCACTAAATGCCAGGGTGTGCCCCATCTGCCGAAAGTGCAAGGGGATGCCCCCGTGTGCCCGCTCCACTGTGGCCCTGCTCGTATGCCCTGTGCATGCCCTGGTGACAGACCGTGTCCTATACTCTCATAACCTGTCTCATCAACACTCCGTGAACTGGCGCTGTCAGGGCCCCAGGTAGAGGAGCGCCTGAGATGCCTGAGGACTCGGGAACCTGCTGCTCCCCGCCCCAGAGACTGAGAGCTGCAGGCAAGACGTGGCCACATTCACTCAGTTCTGCAAACTGAGAATCTGCCGCAAAGCTGAATGTGGTGTTGATATCGTCCCATCAAAGCCCTTCTGTCCCAATTCCATTCTCTGAAAGATGAGAAGACGGAGTGGAAGGCACTTCCCGAGGCAGGCGCTGTGAGCCGCAGGCTGGGCCGCCCCGTCCGGCAGCACCCACGCTGAAGCGTTGAGCCAAATCCCTCTTGCTCTGCTTCCGGCCCGGCTCCCTGCCTGCTAACGCACTGAGAGGCGGCAGACGGCGCCAGGCCTATGGTGGTCTTGAATGCAGCGCCAGACTCCAGGCTCCAGCGTGGCCCAGCCCTGGCTGCTGCGGGTACTTGGGAAGCGAACCTGGGACAATCTAAATCCCTCTCTCTGTGTCTGGGTGTGTGTTTTTCTCTCTAGTAAAAAATTTAAAAGCAGACATAGGGCATATGAAAGGTCAGGTTTAAAAGAACAACTAACTTTCCTGATCTCCTAAGTTAGCTACCCGCCTTAAGGTTAGGTTCTTGGTAACTAGTTCCACTCCATTCATCCCTGTTCCTTTAATGTGTCTGCATCACTTTCACAATGCACATGTCTTTCAATGACAAACTCCCCAAGATTCTGCAGAGCCTGCAATAGGGGTGCTTGCCATGGGTGTGCTGCGCTTGGGCTCAGATGGGCAGCTCTGCTGGCCGGGTAGCTGCACGTGCCAGCCCTTAACCCTGGCCACAGAAGCCCTCAGTCCCTTCTGCAGGCTGCTCGCACATTCCTTGGCACAATAACTTGGTTTAGAACACCACCTGGCCAGTGACATACTGTGGAATCAAAAGAGGTACAGGGAGCCCCTGAGCCCTCCTTCAGCCACACTGTGGAATCTGCACCCAGAGTAGCAGGGGGCCCCTGAGCCCTCCTTCAGCCACACTGTGGAATCTGCACCCAGAGTAGCAGGCTGAGCCCCTGAACCCTCCTTCAGCCACACTGTGGAATCTGCACCCAGAGTAGCAGGCTGAGCGAGAAGCCAGGAAGGGTGTGGCTAGAAGGGAGACCAGCTAGGGGTGTGGGCCACTTGGCTGCAGGTAAGGGGCGCCCACTCTACATCTCCTCCCTCTGGGCTCCACACTGGCCAGGGCTGGTGAGGCAGCTACCGTTAGGAGGGGGCTGGGAAGGCCCCAGGTGGGACTGCACAGGTGTCAGAGAGGCGACGGAAGGCAGGCCAGCAGGCAGCAGAGCCTCGCTTACAGCCAGCAGCCTGGAGTCAGTGTGGCTGGTCCAGCTTTCCTGCAGGAAAGCAGCCACAGGCAAGCTTCTCCATTCTGAGGGCTCCTTGTGCCTGCTCCTCTTCCAGGGCAGCAAGCTGCAGCTGGGGGTCCTGGGAGAGGGGCAGCCACACACAGAGCAGGGTACAAGAAGGCACGCCACCTTCCCTGTGACCTCTGAACCAACAACCAGCCGGCCGCTGCCCCTTGGGATGCTGTGTCCTGCGCAGAGCGCTTGGGTTCCAGTGCCACTCTGCTCCTGACCAGTGCCCTCATGCTGTACTTCCAGGAGGACTGGGGCTCTGCCGGCCTGTGGGCGGCCCACGTGGAGGGCTGGCCTCGCAGGCAGCCGGGGAGTGAGCCAGCAGATGGAGGATTGAGCGCTTACTCTCTCACTTGTCTGCTCTCACTCTTTGTTACTCTGCCTCTCAAATAAACAAAACATGCAAAGAATGTCTGACTGCCGTGACTACAATGCGGACATCAGTGCGGGAACCTGCAGAGGCCGGGTTTGCACCGAGGCGCTCCACTTGCAGAGTGCTGACGTGAACACCGTGCGTCTACACTGGCTCTGTGCTGCTGCACAGGGCGCCGGTTGACCTGGGCATGTCAACCGTGTGTCCAGCCACCTGAGCTAATCTCTTAACTTCAGGATGACGCTTTGATTGACTCACTTGGACTTCCTACACTTACATAAATGATGACGTCATCTCAGTTAGAGCTGTGTTTTTCCCTTCCCACTCAGTAAACATCTTCTTGCCTTTCTGGCCTCCCTGGGTTGTTAGCCAGGACTTCCGGTGCAACCTGAATAGCAGGGGAAGGGACTGCTTGTGCTGCGGCCCGGTCCCAGCAGGCCAGCCCTCAAGTCCTCACCCTAACAGCCACAGGTTTCCATAGGGCAAGTTGGGCAAGTTTCCTTCGATTCCCTCTTGCTTGTAGTCTGCCTCACGCATGAGCCTCCTGCGTGCAATGCGGGGCTGTGAAGGTGGAGCTCCCGGCTTAGCATGGTGATGCGGGCGGGCAAGAATTGATCTAACCTCGATGTTCCACCTGTGGTGCAGCCTTGCAGCCCTGGGAGAAGCCCCACTCAGTCACGACAGGCAGACCTGTGCGTTGCTGTTTCTATTTATCAGCGTCTTGTTCGGGCTTTTGGCATCCACACGTTCTTGGGAGTCGCTAGGCTGGTTTCCTTTCATGTAACATCCTCAATGCCGTTCCTCTCCACTTTTATGACATAAAACAGCCCAACTGAAAAAAGTTACTCCTTTCCGTGGCTGCTTTTCAGGAGCTTCTGCAGAAGACACAGACTCCAAACATCCCCTAAGCTTTGCCTCTGGGGCGAGGGGCTTCAAGCATGCATGCACACTCACTGGGCGCTGGCTGCACAGGATGCGACCTGGCCGGTGGCCACGCCTGCAGCGGCGAGAAAGCATTTTCTAGGTAGGTCTCATAGTCTGGTCTCTTCTCCCTCCCACAGCAGGAGCAGATCAACTCTCCGGGTGCTTTGTGTGGGAGTCCCACCTACCTGCTCCCTGCCCGAAGGCCCCTGTGCTAGCTCCAGTGCGGTCAGCGTCCTCTCCTCATCCCTTCCCCTACCTGGTACTCCCCTCACCCCCAATTCCCGGGTTCAGGAATCAGGTCACATCCCTACTGTAGCCAGGCTGCCTGGTAAAGACCACTGTACATCCATCCATGACACACCCAGTCTGTCAAGCACGGGGACCTCAGGTCCTGCATTCCTGCTTCCTCGGGTTCCTGCCCCTGCTGAGAGCCCTGCCACCTCTTCCCAGCCTGCAGTGAGCTGCTCTGGGGTCAGCATCCCACAAACCTGTGTGGGAGATCCCTTTCTCAGCCCGGGCACCTGCTGGCCCTGGGCTCCCCTTACCCAGCTCTGTGTGCAAGGGTGCTCCCTGCTGGGAGCCCCACACCATTTGCAGCCTGCCCAGGCTGGAGGCCCCACCTGCTCCTGCAGCTCCTGGCCCCTCTGCCAGCCCCGTGGTCACCCCAGCCACTAGGTCAGGTGCACAGAGGCGTCGCCTGCCTGGCTATCACGCACGACTCTTGTGGCCCCGCCCACTCTCTTATGACCTCTGCACCAACACAAGCAGATTCTTGTCCTGTGTGCCCCTCCTTTTATTATCAAAGATCCCCCACTTCACCTTGGAGAATGAAGTGTCTATTTGAGAAGGGCAATTTTTAGAGAATCATTTAGGCCCACTCACCCTAATCCTATTAAAAACGCAGTTTCCCACTGCTTCCGCGGAAGTGCACGCCCCTGGGTGCTGCCTTAGTTTCATGGGGGTGCTTTGCCTGATGTCCCTGGGGGACCCCACAGCTCATTAAGGCTGTCTTGACTCCACCCTGCACCTACCATCTCCCAAGCACGCCTGAGCCGGAGCTCAAAGATCCCATATGGGGCCCACAGCCCAGCCCCTCTGTGGCCAGGGTGCCTGTGGCTGGCCTGCTAGGGTCCTCTAAGCGTTATCTGTAGTGTTTTAGACACATGCGTGACTGTGATGAGGGGCAATGTGTCATTGACCCATCTCTTCAGTGGAATCACTGAGGAAATGTTCAACTCCAAGCCGGTGTTGAAATTCATGGACTTCGGACCTTAGGGTCATGCTCCCGATGCCAGGTCTCCTGCGTTGGTGTCCTGTGTCTGCAGTGGCGGACATGGCCACAGGCAGCCGCAGGCAGCCGCAGGCGATGAACGCTACAGGGTGCTCAAGCCCAGCTGCCCACAGCCACCCCAGGGGCCGCCTCCGAGGGGCCGGGCCTGACCCACACGGCTGGAGAGCCATGTCATCCAAGGACACACACCTGTTCCCAGGGAAAGGCCAGCTCAGGAAGATGCACTTTTAAAAATGTCAAAGTTGTGAAAAACCGGTCAGTTAATATTTTTGCCTTGAAAAAAAAACAGAGAAATCTTACTATAGAAAAAAACTTAACTTATGCAGAATAGAGTGACAACTTTGCAATCATCATTTTGTTTTATAAAAAGATGTATTTATTTGAAAGTCAGACTGTCAGAGAAGAACAGTCAGATCTCCCATATGCTGATTCATTCCACGGCCAGGGCTGGACCGGCCAAGCCCAGGAGCGCCATCCTGGCCACCCACATGGGTGGCACTTGGGTCGTCTTCCACTGTTTGCCTAGGTGCACTGGCAGGGAGTTGAGTTGGAAATGGAACGGCAGGGATTTGAACTGGTGCCCACTTGGGGCGCCTGTGCCTTGGGCTCTGCCAGCTGCCCCGCAGCGCTGGCCCCAGTTATGCCATCAGTAAGGAATCCCTCGGATGCTGCTGGTTTGCTGGTGTGAGCATAGAACCAGCCAGTGTGCCAGGCACTGCCCCATAGCACGTCCCTAGCACAGACTCCTCAGGCCTCTGCTTGGCCACTGGGTGGGCAGCGCAGGACACTGGCCAGTCCAGGCCAGCTGGCTGCCACGAGGAGTGCCCAGGAACTGACCCACTTTGACTGACCTCATGAAATCCCAAGTTGCCTGGGAGACCTGCAGCTACACTTGATTGCCAAAGGTGCACCTGGGACCGTTCTGGAGGCCTCCCCAGGGCCGGGGTCCTTCTCAGGCACTCCCTTTGCTGTCTGCTCTTCCTGTGTGCAGGGCCACATCACATGTATCTGCACACGCATGTCTACACATCACACATGTGTGTGCACACATGCATGTTCACAAACACATGTGTCTGTACACACACATGTCTGCGTACACACCTGTCTGCACCCCACAATTCACCATGTGTGTTTGCGCAGTTTTCTCTAGGCTCCTGGCCAGAGACCCTGGGAGGCAGGTATGTCACAGGCAGTGTTGCACTTTGCACCTGGGTCTGCAGAGCCATCCTTTGTGGAGGCACAGGGCCAGCTGGTCTCCTGGTGGCCTCCAGCTGCTGAACCACAGGGGTCCCCTGCACCCCAGCACCCAGGACCTGCTGGGGCCCAGGTGCACTCCCCTTCCTTGGCTTGTCTCAATGCAGAGGCAGGACAGAGCAAGGACTGCAGACAGATGCTACAGCCACAGAACCATGCCACCCTGCAGGGCAGCTTCTCCTGTGCAGATGCTGCCTTTAATGAGGCACTTCCACCCACGAGTCCTGGAGCTGGCACCCGGGAAAACCAACCTCCATCAACAGATCAAATGCCACTGGAGGGTCTCCAGTTCCCGTAAGCACTGCCCATTTCGCCCTGGCCACCTCTAGACCTTCCTGTCCCAGGAAACACACACCTGTGTGTGGATGGGGACAAGTGCAGGTGAGCAGTGCCGTCTGCAGTCTGGTGGGGGTCATGAGCTCGCCCCTTCCTCTGAGACCCCAAGCACCACTGCACGCATCCGGCTGGTGGAAAGTGCTTACCTTTTTCCCTGTAACTAGGAGCCCTCTCAAGAAAGCTGCTGGGACACCACCAGCTCCTGGAGGCTCCTCACCACAGTGCCCCTAAGCAACTCCATCAAGGAGCCCCAACAGCTGAGAGGTGAAGTCGAGGACAGAGCTCCCAGGTGGTGTTTGCGTAATCTTATCACATACTTCCAAACACACCTGCCGCAACCCCAGGGGCGCAGGGCAGACTGGAGAGGTACATCCTGCCTGGGTCTCAGAGCACAGCGGTGTGACCACTGCAGGATGGGTCACACTGTGTCCCTGGAAGATGCTGCCGCCATGACCTCCAGTGCTCATGCCAAAATGGGAGTTCTGAGGCATGCAGCATACATGCTTTTTGCCACATTTTCTAAATTTATAGAACCGTGTCTTAGCAAGCCAAAGAAGCATTGGCTGCTCAGAAGGGCCAGAATGAAGGAACTTGGCTACTCTCAGCTCTACCTGAACGTCTGCTTCTGCCCAAGCTGCACTTTGTCCAATTTTAGAACCTCATTACCTTTGCAAAACAAGATTCTGCCTTAAAAGCATTCTGCCTTTTGTAGCCACTGATGTCACCTTGCCCCAAGGGGAAACATGGAGTCAGAAATCAATCCATCAAGGAGCAGCCCCAAGCAGGGGTGCAGGGGCCTCATCGTCATTCCTGTTGCCCTCAGGTGCAAACACGAGGGGCCCCGCTGCAGTCTCCTGGCAGGCAGCTCCCACCAGCACCCGTGCAGCCCAGGGAGAGGGAACCTCAGCCCACAGGGGGACACCCCCCCGGACGCATCTATTCCATCTATTATCTCGCCTGGAGAGCTGGCTGCAAGATGCAAATGACCTGAGCAAATTCGCCTTCTGATTGGCCAAACCTCCTCTGCTCCCACAAGCTGAAACCTGAATCCCATCCATAAACCTGCTCAAGTCAGAAAACATCCAAGAAATGTTGCCGCCCGGAAGCCCCCCACCCCCACCCAGGCAGAGGCTCCACAGCAACACAAACCCGCTGTGATAAAATATTTCCTTTAGAAAGATCTCATTTAGCACAGAAGAAGTACTGAAAGTCTGTGCACCCAGCAAACAAGATGAATCAGCAAATGGCTTTTTCAAGCATTCAAGGTTAGCAAAAATTGACCCATTGTTCCAGCTACGGTATCTTTGGCATCCTCACTTGCTGAAAAGCTTTAGAAAAATCTGGAAGGCAATGATTCAAGGACTTTCCCACACCTGACATGTAGCTTAGACAGGCAACGAGAAACCCATGCAAATACAAGCTCCAAAGAGAAGAAGCCTGCAGGTCTGTAAACAGTGGCTCTGGCATGATCTCATTGCCCCCCGCCCCCCAGGACTCTCACCAAGTCTCACAAGACTCCAGAGCTAGTCACTTGTCAGCTACTGCCACCAGGGCCATCTTGTTCAAAACACCAAGGCCGGTGTTTGGTGTTGTGGTTAGGACGGGCTTCCAGTCTGTGTAGGGGTGCTAGATTCAAGGCTGGCATCCACTGGGGATTCAGCTTGCTGATGCTGCAACTCTGGGAGCCAGCAGGTGACTGCACAAGGCGCCCCGTCACTCCTGTGAGAAGCTTGGGCCCTGGCTTCAGTCGGGTTGGCCCCAGCAGTTTTAGATGGCTGGGGAGTGAATCACAGGATGAAAGATCTCTCTCTCTCTCTCTCTTTCCCCCCACCACCCCCTACACACACCCTAGAGATTTTTGAAAGTAAAAAGAAGTAGTAGGAGGGCTGGAGGGAAGTTGGGAAGAGGGGGGATTGTGGCTGAGCCACTGTTGAGACCTAAGACTCCTGGGGAAAGGCACTGTAATTGATCATCCTGGCAACTGTGCCTGGCTAATTAGGCTGAACCATGGGCCATGGGGGATGGGGAGGCCGTTGAACACTGCTGCTACTTAGAAAAGTCAGGCATCCAGTCGGTTACCCAGCCCACGCTGTGTGTAGCAGGAGGCTGGTCTCACAGTATGCCTTTCAGACTTAATGTATTTATCTAGAATTGGAACAACACAGAAGGAGAGAAAGATACAGAGAGAGAGATATATCCTCCATGTGCTGGTTCACTCACCAAAGGACTGGGCCAGGCTAAGGCAGAAGCCACATGGAAGGCAGAGGTCCAACTCTTGGCTGTCTTCCACGGTGCTCCCAGGAGCTGAGTAGGCAGCCACCCAGCAGGGAGACCTTGGCAGTGCCCCTGTGCCCCTGCCTCCCAGTACCCGTAGCTACGCAGGCCCTGCCTGTCCACACAAAAGGGCCTCGCTTCCCAACAAAGGGGGCTCCTGCTAAGTACAATCAAGCCAGACCACCATGGCTGACCCAAGAAGAGACGCCAGGACCAGGACGACCAGGACCTTGTATGTTTTAAACAAGGCATACTGTGAGACCAGCCTCCTGCTATGCACTGCGTGGGCTGGGTAACCGATTGGATGCCTGACTTTTCTAAGCAAAAAGAAGTAAAAACCCCAAATGGGGAAATAACAAAGAAATCCACGTCCAGGCCTAATGATATTGTGGTAAAGCTTAAGACCACCAAATACAAAGAAGATATTCTAGAATCTTCCATACATGAAAAGCGCCCCCCCTGCCATTTGATTGTTCAACAATAGCAAATATAAAAGTGGATCAAGTATTTTCAAACAGCTGAAAGGAAAAATAAATGTAAAGCAGAGACACTATTCCCAGGGACATGGTCACCTTCTGCAAGTTAGCTCGTCATGGTTTGATGGCCGTTCACATGTGGCTGTCGCCTGCAGCTCCTTTTACTGAAAAGAATACTCTCCCCATGGCGTCGAGTTAGCTTCTGGCCAAATGTCATTGCCCATGAATGTTTGAGTTTAAGGAGTTGTCCCTCTCTGCTGCTTTCTCTTCTTGCAGTACCACATCATCTTGGTTAGCGTAGCTTTGCCATGAAGTTGAAAACCAGGGAATGTGAGTCTTTTAATTCTGTTTGGAGTTCCCTCTGTTTCCATACAAATGTTAAGATCAGCTTGGCAGTTTCTACGGAAAGGAGCCTGTGGGGGGATGGGAGCCGCAGGCAGAGCCCGGCTCCTCTACTTCAGTGCTCACTCTTCCTGTCGCTGGACACGGGACATTCCTACATTTCTTAGGTCTTCTAGTTTCTCCCAAAGCTGTTTCACAGTTTGCAGTATACAAGTCTTGCACTTTCATTGTGAAATTTATTTGTGAGAAGTTTGGTTTTGGTAATGCTATTGTAACTGGCAGAGTCTTAACATCAATTTCAGGATTTAGTATTTGTATACAAAATACGATTTTTTTTGGTACATTGAACTCATACCCTCAGCATTGCCAAGCTAGTTTGTTAGCTCTGACAGTTATTTAGGTGGCCTGCAACTCTTCAAAGCAATAGTTAAACTTTCTCTTGTGTAAAGACAGACATTCTGCCTGGGTTACTGCCTTGGCCAGCAGGGTGGAGCTCCCGGAGGCCACAGACAACGCGGGCGATGGCCACGCATGTACACTAAACGCCAGTGTGCTCCTGGGCCAGGCCTCAACACAGGGGCGCTGGTGAGGACCGAGCCAGGGTATGAACCAGAGACGGCAGCCCAGGGAATGCCCAGGGTGGCTCCCTCGCCTGTGTGCCAAGTACATTTGGGGAACTGATGCAGGGTGAGTGGAAACAGGTTTTGTAAGGTCAGACGGTAGGAAGTGGAAGGGGCGCCCACAGCGCCGAGGCCGTGACATGGAGCCCGCACTAGTTCAGATGCTTTCGATGACCTGGATGCATCTGCAACTGTGGCGTAATACCAATCCAACTTCAAGCCGACTTCCTGTAAGGATAAAGCTCCACAAAGCGGCAACCTGGCCTGTGAGACGCGCACCGTGTGGGTTCCCTCTATTGGACATGAAGTCAAACACCCTCTCACTTGTTGGTGGTCTGAGAACACACAGCTCACGCGGGACAGGCCCAAGGGTGCAGGGATGGTCCCTGACTTACACTACCTCCGTAATGAACTCTGAGTCCTCCTGGGTGGTATGCCAGGGTGCCAGGTGCCAGGGTGCCCGTGGGGGAGCCCCACTGTGCAGAGTCCATCAGTCAAACATTGGCTGCAGAAAAGCACCTACATCTTGTCCCAGGACCACCCCCAGCAGGTCCTCGCCGAGGGGAATGACTAGGGTGCGTCTGTCCAGGCTTGCCACATGGAAAGAATCAGGTCACCTTGGGGATTCCGTGAAGCCTCAGTGGTTCGTGGCCACTGTCAGAACAGGCATCATCCTAAGTGCACACCAGAGATACAGAAGTAGATTGCAAGATGATGCCATGTGTACACACTTCAGATGCTCCCAGCTGGGAGGTACACCTGCTGAGGGAACACAGGGACACAGGGGGAGGACGTGAGTGCGGTCAGCAGCCATGGGATGAGGACGCTGGGGAATGAGGAAGTCTAGCTGCCATTCACCCCCAGGAGGCCCTGCACAGTGGGCGACGGCGCTGCCAGCAGGGCACTGCCCTGGCACTCAGAGCAGAGAGGCCAGAGGAGACGCTAAGGATCTGACTCCAGGCCCTGTCCGAGGAGCCCAGCACAGAGGGAACCATCTGCCTTGCTCCTATACCAAGCTCCCACTGGAGTTGAAGAAAAGGAGCGCCTTAGCGCCTGAGAAATTCCCCAATGAGGCCTCGTGGGTCTCTTAGACCCTCCTGGGATCTGCTATCCTGGTTACCGTGTTGCATCTCACCCAAGAGACTCCGGTCGGGCGAGCGCCAAGCGCCCGGGGACTCCTCACGCCACACACCTAGGTTACATACATTTACAATTTGCACGGTTCTGCCTCGCTCTGCCTGGCTCACGTGTATTAGTGACATTCTCACTCACCACTCTCGGACTCTCGAGTATGTAAGTCACAGGGGCCAGGAAGGCTTGAATCAGGTCTGGCAGCAGCTAGCAGTGGGTGGGCTGTGTCCAGACAAGGCCTGCAGACCCCCCAGGCACACGGCGTGGACCCTGCCCACGGAGAAACAGCACTGCAGGGTAAGAAGCCAGCGAGGTCGCTAGGGTGCTGGCGGTGCAGCTCTGAGCAGGTTGCCTGGCCGAGACTTGGAATGAATGACCCCAGGAGCTGCTACGTCCATTCTTGGTAGAGCCGGGAAGCAAGGCAGGGTAGTCATGGAGCAAAGCCCAATCAGTCAGCCACGTGGCTGCCACCTCATGCCCATGGCAGCGGCAGGTGGCTGCCTCACCTGTTCCCATGCCCACGGCAGTGGCAGGCGGCTGTCTCACCTGCTTTACTCATGCCCACAGCAGCATTAGGCAATAGAGGAGACTGCGGGTCAGTCGGACATGGACAGAACCAGGACAGACACAGCGGCAGCCTCTCAGAGAGTACAGGTCCCTGTGGGGTGGAGCAGTCGCCCCTCTTCACACCTTCTCAGAGAATGTGCACTGAGACTCCTGCACAAAGAGGGAGATTCAGGCAAACCCCACTGATGACAAAACCCACACAGTGAAGACAGCAGCGGGCCAAAGCCTGAGACTCCAGGGTCTGCAAGGGAAGGGGCAAACCAGGTCTCCTGCCCCGCCTTTCTGCTGCCCGTGTCTCACCCTCAGATCCAGCAGCGGAGGGCGGCCGAGCAGGTGATCACACAGGACCTCAGCCATCAGCTTTGGGCCAGGAGGACAGGCGTCCCTGGGGACCCAGGAGGACACTGGTGACTCCCGTCTGAGGGGTCCTCCACGGGGTCTGCTGACATGCTTCCAAACCAAAGCTAGCCGCTTGTTCATGTGGTCAGGAGCGCACACGGAGCTCTTGCCTCAGTGACTGTCCGTGCGCTGGGCACACGGGCCCTCAGTCTGCACCCCTTTTCTCTTTGCAGTGTCTATGCTAACGACAGCTTCCATGCTCGTCAGAGACTGGCTCTGGTCCAGCAGCTCACGCACGGGTGAACCCCTGGGACTCCAGGAGGTCCTCACACACACCAGCTTGCAAGGGGATTGATAGGAGTAAAGGGACAGCCACTTTCTCATGGGGGTGGGGTTAGAATTCACAGACAACCACACTGGCTTCTTCACCAGCCCCAGCCCGGGTCCTTCATCATTCATGGTAAAATACACGTTAGGAAAGTGTGTGAGCTGGATGCCCTCCACCCAAACTGCAGACCTGACCCAGTGCCTGGCACGGCTGTCACCATGCCATGATGGAGTCTGCTATGGCTGGGTATTCAGAGAGAGGAGCTGGGACACGGGCACCCCACTGCCCCTGGCAGTGGCAATCAATGGGTACCGGGACTGCACATCTGAGCCTTGTATCTCCATGGCTGACCCTGGAGCAACATGCCGGGCATGCAGGGCTCCTAACTCGGCATCCTCTGGCACCTGCTCCTTTCTTTAAAAAAATAGTTTTCTTGATTCATACTCAGCCATTCAAACACACCAAGCAAAGCCAGCATCTCCCTAGATAATTACATAGTCTATTTCCCTGACTGCTCGTACATACGAGGCTCACACATGCACATCACATGCAGACATGCGTGCACGAACCCTTGTTAGACACAGTGTCTGATGCATGATCACTGCCTGAGAGAGACCAAGAAGCAGGTGCAGGCAGGTGCAGGCAGTGGCTCCATCCCAGCATGGGAAGGGGCTGGAGACCAAAAGGCAGGTGCAGGCAGGTGCAGGCAGGTGCAGGCAGGTGCAGGCAGGTGCAGGCAGGTGCAGGCACTGCCCCCATCCCCAGCCTGGGAAGGGGCTGGAGACCAAGAGGCAGGTGCAGGCACTGGCTTCATCCCAGCCTGGGAAGGGGCTGAAGACCAAGAGGCAGGAGCAGGCAGGTGCAGGCAGGTGCAGGCACTACCCCCATCCCTAGCATGGGAAGGGGCTGGAGACCAAGAAGCAGGTGCAGGCAGGTGCAGGCAGGTGCAGGCAGTGGCTCCATCCCAGCCTGGGAAGGGGCTGGAGACCAAGAAGCAGGTGCAGGCAGGTGCAGGCAGTGGCTCCATCCCAACATGGGAAGGGACTGGGTCAGCTTGCAGCAGCCAGACTGCCCCACCTTGCTGCTCTTCAGCATTCATTGCAGCCTGAGGCTGACGGCTGCTTACAGGGATTTTCTCATAACAGAGTAAGCATAACGGCTCCACGTGAATGAATGTCCCAGGACTGTGTGGGAATGGAAGTAGGGGAGCCTTCGGTCCCAGATCACCTTTGAGAAACTTCCTGAACTACATTCCTTGCTTCCTCTTTCCCTTCCATAGTGCTTGCTACAACCCCAAGCTGTTCCTGCCTGCTCTCCACCAACCCAGACCCACAAGGGGCCTCTTCCAGGCTGACAACAAGTCTGTCCTGCTCAGTCCTGCAGGAGCCCCGGTCTACAGCCAGGCCTGCTGGCAGCCTCCTTTCCCTGGGCATCACTGTCACCCAGTGAGCTGGAACAGGGCAAGGTGGGGAGGGCACCCCCATTGCAAGGCTCGCCCCGCCCTCACCCTCACTGATTGCCCCAGCAAGCAGTGAGCCTGGCCCCCAGGTGGCGTGCCCAGCGGATACAAGCAGAGGCAAGTGCCTGACCCTCTGTTGAAGAGACTGAAGTGAGGGGTGTGCCATCACTACAGTGAATACCCAACAAACAGGACTTAGAGCGGGGTGCCTGGGCAGAGGCGGCTGGCTCCGAGGGCTGCATTTCCCTTCTGTATCTGGCATCACCACAGGCTGTTCTGTGCTGTGGGCGCCAGCCTCACGGCCTCTCACACCCACCTGTCTGACTCACCCTGCTCCAACTGTGGCAGACTGAAGATGAACTCAATCAGAAGGCTCCGCAGCCTCGCACACAGGGGCTCCGCAGCTCCAGGAGAGCTCCAAGGAAGGTGAGTGCCCATGCCTCTCCACGGAGGACATCTGTCCCCCAGCGTAAGCACTCAAGAGGTAGCAGGTGTTCCAAGAGGGCTCCTGGCCAGAGTGAGCAGGTGCTTGCAACCTCAGATATCGCCTACCCCATGGGTGCGCGCGCATGTGCGAGCGTGCACGCACACACACACACACCGGCAGGCAGGAGGCTGGCTCAGGAGGTCTGAGCTCAGCAGGCAGCTTTTCCTGGCTTCCAGTGTCCTTGCTGGTAAATCCTGCTCAGGAGGCCCCAACAGGCCCTCCCTGGCCACTGGGGAAAGGAAGGGGCCTGCTGAGCCAGATCCCATGTGGCCTCCTGCGGTGAGCTGCACCCTCATTCAGCGGGGAGAGCAGGTGGAGCCAGGACAGGAAGACAGCGTCCTGGACAGGCCCTGGGGAAAGCCCAGCCAGAGCCTTCATGGAGCTCACATCCCCACGTGCGAGGGGAGCTCACTGTCGGGTGAGAGTTGAATGCTATAGCAGCCCTGTTTCTTCCTTTCGTCTTACTTACACTGCCACTGGACTGTGATTTCTTTTTATTTTTAAAGATCTAGTTATCTATTTGAAAGGCTGAGTTGCAGAGAGGGAGAGGCAGAGAGAGCTCCTCCATTGGACATAGCTCTAAACAGCCACAACCGCCAGAGCTGGGCTGAGCCGAAGCCAGGAGCCAGGAACTCCAGCCTGGCCTCCCACAAGCATGCAGGGGTCCAAACCTCTGGGCCCTCCTCCTGCTGCTTTCCGCTGCTTTCCTCAAGCCCCTAGCAGGGAGCAGGACTGCCAGGGGAGCAGCCAGGACAAGAGCCCATGCTGCCCAGTGAGGAAGCTGCCCAGCACAGCACCAGCCCCCAGGGTTTCTTAGAACCTTTGTATATGCAAAATTGACAGAAAGCTGGGCTGCTCCACATGCATATTGCATAAGGGCTGCCGCAGAACAGGGTGAAGCAGGAGTTTGCAGGCCTGGATGTGTGATCAGCTTCCTGGAGGCTTCACTTCCGTATCTTGAAGACAATGCCGGATTGATGATCTCTTAGACACCTTTCAGCTCTGCGAGGCAACGGCACGGGGTGTAATTTTAGTGTTTCAACTCAGTGTCAGCGTCAGTAATTACTGCAGCTTTGCTTCTCTGGCATAATGTTAATCATGGACATATTAATTTGATGCCAGATTTTCTTAAAGGAACACAACCTCCCATTAAATCTTCTTGAGCAAAATACCCAGCTAAGCCACGGGAGCTTGCTCATCATTAGCCATTTTTGATTCAAGTGGTCACTTCATGCGGTTCAACCCTAATGTGCTCTCTTGAAATGACCCACTTTAAGGTGAGGTCACAGATACATGATTCAAAGTAACTTGAAAATTTGCATTGAACACACAGAAGATAAGGAGAATGTCCTAAAATACTAAAGCTTGATGCAATAAAATGAAGTTTTGCTTGCTGGATCATCTTCCCTTTTGCACCCTGCTCTGTGGGCACCGTGGGGAAGGGAGCCAGAACGCCACCCAGCACCACAGGGCAGCAGCCGGGGCGCTTACCGTCTCTGCCTATGACTGCCCTGGTGATGCAGTGGGGTCTGAACCCAAGCTTCGGAGCTGCACAGGTCTGCTCGTTCACCTCCTACGAGACATCCGGCAAAACGACTCTGCAGCCTGCACGGAGGGTCCCAGGACACACCCAGGACTCAGCTGCGGGGCCGACTGATCATCTTCCCACCGTCCTGGGGGCACCTCAGAGCCCCCTGAGCAGGTACCAGGGCACACCCCAGACTGGGCGGCCCTTGGGGTGAACCTCCCACAGTGGAGGCCCCGTGCCTTGGTGGTGAAATTCCCACAGAGCGGGCCCCGTGCTTTGGTGGTGACCCTGACACCAGCAGAGAGAAGTGCTGTGTGAGTGTGTGTGCACGGTGTGAGTCAATGAGTGTGTGGCTGTGTGTGTGTATAGAGACAGAACGGTGGAGCGAGCCACTGTCAGGAAAGGCCTCACGAAGCTGGGGTGGTGCAGGCCTGCTGGGGGGCAGCATATCTTTGCCCGTATCCTGGTGAGGTATTTGCTGGACTCCACACCCACTCACTTGTGTGTGTGCCTCAACCCAGAGCCACCTCACAGAAACATGGCCTTCAATGAAACACCAGACACTGGAACACAGAGCCACCCAGCAGGGCTGGTCCAGTAGGAGGGTCAGAGGCCACGGGGCTGGGGGAAGGGCGACCGGCAGCTGAACACATGGGCAGCAGAGAAGCAGTCTCCTCATGGGAGACGTTTTCCAGCAGAGGTGCTCACACTCATGGCACCACAGCTGTGCCCTGCCCTCGTCTCTGCTTTGCAGCAACCCTGCCTTCCCGGCCCAGGACTGGGGTTTGCATCCATGTGAATTCTTACTGGGACGGTGAATGTGCACACACACACACACACACACACAAGCCCGTGCACACAAGCCATCTGGTGTCATGTCTGCTCCACAGCAAGCTTGACGCCTCACCTCTAGCTGCACCTGCGCCAGGCCTGCGTGCATTGGAATGCAGGAGGACAGTGGCAGACTGAGAGCCCGAGAGTGAGGCCACTTCAAGGGAGGCCACCCCAGGGGTCAGCAGACAGTCGGGGTTTGATTTGAGAAAGCCCAAGAAGCCGTGTTCTCCGCTTGTTGTAAGAACTTTCAAGCCCTACTGAGAAAGCCAGAAAGCCATCTTTTCTGCTAAAACAACAGGAAGCGAAAGGCAAGGACAAGGCTGAGGACCGGCACCCCTGCGTAGGGAGCACAAAGCCTGGGCCTGTGTTCAAGGGAGCAACAGCCCCGGCAGGCCAGTGCACCGTGCGCGGAGCTGCTGCCGGGGATGCCCCGGCACTTTCTGCAGTGTCCACTCTGTGCTCTGTGCTGCTGGGGCTCCTGGGAGCCGTGGAGGACAGTCCAAGGAGGGCTTCTGTCCCTCACGTGGGGTCAGTTCCAGTCTCCTGGCTCAGCCTATCCCAGTCCTGGCTGTTGAAGGCTTTGGGGGACTGAGGCATGTCTCACCCCTTCTGGCTTGCAATTGAATAAATAAGGCTGAAGAATAAAGCAGCCGCCTTGCTGACTGTGGTCAGACCGCGCCAGCCCCTGCCTTAATGTTGCACCAACCAGGCGTGGCCTCCTCCATAGCCTCAGTTGTAAAATACCTGCAAAAAGTGACCAGATGGTGAAACAAAAGCGAGATATAAAACTTAGTATTGATAAGCAATGAAAATAAATACAGAAAACTTAAGTGTTAATAGGTTGCTACAACTGGATTGGGGGAAAATTGTTTTTGAATGTTTATGGAGCAAAGCAATCGGCTCTAGCTGTAACTGGTTCCATAATATCGCACACCGTTCCCACGTCCGTCCGTCACCAATGGCAGATACGGGCACGTGTGGATATCAGCATATATAAGCACACATACACACATGTATCATCCCACTAGAGAGCACCGGCTGGCCGAGGGAAGGTCATGTCCTGGGAGTTTTAGAACACACCCCAACCCCATCCCGGCTGGCCTCTGCGTGTGGGGGCTGGGGTGGAAAGCAGGTGAGGATGGCCGGGCCATGGGGATCCCTGTGGGTTGAGGGCATCAGGTGAGGGGGCCGGAACCCCCTCGCTGGAAGTTTTGTGTCACTCTCCCCAACCCCAGCCTCCATCCCTGCATCCCCATACCCATGCTGTAGGAGAAGCAGGAAGTGCGCCTAGAAGCTGTGTTGCTGTCCAGCTGGGTCCAGCTGGGCTAGTCTGGGGAGCCTGCTTGGCTCTCGTGTGAGGTTGGGGCATGTCTGAGTGGGGAAGGCTCAGTGGGATGAGCCACGCACAGCTCAGCCACAACAGGCAATGCATACCACACACGCAATGTGCATGGACAACATGCAGAACACCATAGGACAAGGCCGCGGGAGCGTAAGGCAGCTCAGTGGACTCTGGGGTCTGGGGCAGCAGGCCAGTGGGGGTGACTGCTGGGGAATCTGGGGGTGCCCAGTGCTGGGAATGCAGGCGTGCTACTGGGTTGGATACTCCGCCGTGGTTACTTCTACAGGAGGTGAGCTGAAGCATCCAGAATTGGCACAGCACTTGCAGGGCTGTCTGGCTGGGAGTCCTCACTGGGTCCAGGGCTGGTGCGCGAGAAAACTCGCCCTGAGCTCCCACAACAGACGTGTAAACACGCGCATGGAACACCATCTCCCTCCATTTTAATGGTTGGTAACTGCTTGTAATTTAGTCTCTAGGATAGAATTAACCTTTGGCTATTGTCCCAAATTAATCGATAAAACATCATAGTGGAAATCTTTGGGGAAGTGAAATTCAATTTAATCCATTTTTTTCTGTTTGTTGGCTCTTCTGCTAATTGGGTTGATGGGGAAAAAGTTGGAAGTTATTGGTTAGCCAGAGGTTTTGGATTATCTGTGAATTTCAATTATCCATGCTTCACCTGGCCCCAATTAGCACTAATAATTGAGTTAACTGAATAGAAGTCATTTCCCATCATATCAGTTTTGCTACAGGCTTATTAATTGTTTCACTAATGGAGCCCCTCCCCATACAAAGCCCCTTTCTCTCCAGCAGGCATGCACACCCCCATCCCACAATGGGTCCCATTAACGCTGTATAATGACAGAAAGTGAAGTGTGCAGTTAATCACGGGAAACAAATGTTAGGAACAACGGAGCGTTTGTCGTGGAGATGTGAAGCCAGAAACCCCCGAGCGGATTTGGTGAAGCTTGGCGGTTGCGAGCCGGGAGGCATTACACAGCGTTTCTGAAGGTCTTCGTCATTGTCTCCCAACAGGAGTGTTTTCCACTCCCATCGGGTTGCTCCTGACTCAGCCCCTCGAGGGCGCAGGCTGTCCTCCGTGGCCGTCTACCGGTTTTCGGATGTGCTACTGACCGACCGCTGGCTCTGTGCCAGCTCGGGTTCCCACTGCTGTGCCTGGACACGTTTGTGTTTACGTGGGACGCACAGAGCGGCTCGCCTTCCCAACGCCCTGGTTGACCCACTTTGATCTGTGCGCCCCTGCATCCCTAACCTGACCTATAAATCAGCCGGGGGCCGCGTGGGCGGCTAGGGTTTCGGGGCCCCTGGGCCCTCGGTGGGGCTGCCGGGCCGCGCTTCCCCATTGCCATGGAGATGCCGCTAAATACACAGAGTGGGAAGAGTTCTAGAGCCAGGATAGAATTACCAGCAAAACAAGCGCTATTGGTAACAGGGTGTGGGGGGAGGGCCGCTCGAGTTCTCCCTTCCTGAACACAATCAGATTACAGGTGAAGGAGCTAACCCGGAGGTGAAAGCTGACACAGAAAACAGATCACCCCGGGCAACACAGCGCGCAGTGTGCCAGGGGTGCTGGGGCCCGAGGTCCTGCTCTCCCCGCAGCCTCCCCGTGCCAGATGGAAATGAACAGAGGCAAGGTCCGGAGCCCGGGGCCTCTGCTTCCTTCCTCCGGCTCCATCATGCCGGCTGTGCGTGTGCACGCATGTGTGCAGGGGCGGATGACACTTGGTCCTCGTCTAAGGCTGGAGGCAGCTGTGCCATCGATGATTTCTCTTAAGAACTGATCAATGAGTCTGGGCGCAGTGGTTTCCCAAGGCTTCTGAAACAGGAATGCTGTCTTGGCAGGCGAGCTTTGCTTTTGTCAGTACTGTCTGGCTTCTTTCTGTTGCTTTCCTCTGGGCTTTTGATTTCAACTCAAGAGCCACTGTCTTCCTGGAACACTGGAGAAGTGCAAGACGTGAATGCTTGATGAACAAGTAAATGGGACACACCTTGCAGGCTCACCTGAGTGACACAAAGGCCCCCAGGTGCGGCTCGCTCTCTCCTTCCGGCTTCTCCCGCTGCTCTCCCACCACCCCATCCTGTTCCTGCCCGCTGGAATCAACCTCCTAAGATTAAAAAAAAAAAAAAAAAAAAAAAGAAGAAGTAAATGGGCGTTTTCACTAAAATAAGTGGTTTTTGGGGGGAGGGATAGGTAATTCGCACAGATTGCCTGAATGTCAAGGTTGCATGGTAACATCTGACATATCCGTCAGTCCTTCACGTCACTGTCTTGGTGAGTATTAACTGGCCACATTCCGTGTATGAGCTGTGACGTTCGTTAGGAAACCATCCTCCTTGCTGCATTTGTGGGACGTGCCTCCGTCACTTTTCGTGCAAGATTGTGCCATGTGTGTGCCCTGCTATGATCCTACCTACTGTCCAGTTCGACTGACTTAGGTTGGGAACTGTCCTCCCCAACCTCACACAGCTTCGGGCACCTGCTGCACTGGGCACCATGCCTTCTAGACATGCTCACCAAGTTGCCTGAGAGTCTTGATGCTTGGCATTTGTTCAAAGAACTCTGGATGGACACAGGAGTTTTTTAGAATTCAGTGTTTCTTCTCACGTCACAGAATGTTTTCTAGTCATGAGCTTCCATTTAAAACAACCTGTGGTTGTTGCCAGGTAACCAAATCCCCTTCAATAACAGGCTCATAGTCCAGTGCCAGGGCTCCCCTTCCCCCTCGCTCGCCCAGCGCCCACCCTGGGTGCTCTCTGGGAGAACCATGCTGTTTGAAATGTGTTCATCCCCCACCCCAACACATCTCACAGCTTTTGATGGTGGAGCAATTGCTGGCATCCCAAGATTCACTCATAGAAGTCAGGAGATCTCAACAGAAACAGCTCTGGGTGGCCAGGGAGACCAACCCTGGCCTTAGTGCAGGTGGGCACCAGTTTTAATAGATTCACAAACCAGCTCCTGGAAGTCACTGACAAACACTCTTCCGCGAGAATTGTGTAGTTCAGACATCAGCCTGCTGGCAGCCTGGAAGATGAGGACAATGCCCTCGCTGCTTCAGATTAGCTTTTTAAAGATTTATTTATTTTTATTGGAAAGGAAAGGAGATTGACAGAGATAAGGATCAGCAGAGAGAGAGAGAAAGAGAGAGCTTCCATCTGCTGGTTCACTCTCCATTGACTGCAAAGGGCAGAACTGAGCTGAGCCAGACCTGGGAGCCAGGAGCTTCTTCCAGGTGTCCCATAGGGTGCAGGGTCCTAGGGACTTGGGCCATGCTCTGCTGCTTCCCCAGGCTATATGCAGGGAGCCGCATGGGAATTAGGGCGGGTGGGACTCGAATCAGTGTCCACATGGGATGCTGACGCTTGCAGGTAGAGGGTTATCCTGTGAGCACTGCACCACCCCCTGCCTCAGTTCTCTTACCTAAGTTGCAGATTACAGAAAATAACACCAACGAAAGGCAAGGAAATACCAGTCTCTGTGGGTGTCTGGAAGCCACAGCTGGCATGCTGGGAAGCCATGGGCATCCAGGAGGATGTGGTCTGGGGGATGGCCCTGTGGACCCACTGTTGAATCCACAGGGCGCAGAATGCATGTGGGCTCCCCACACAGCAGGCCGGACCGCTACCAGCTGCTGAGCCGCCGTGAAGGGCCTACTCGGGTCAGAGGCCGCAATCCCGGCCAGACTGCTGACTCAGCAACAAGGCAGGCTTCCTCCACAGTCCCTCCCGGCCCCTCCCAGAGGCACATGGCACTCTCAGGCCGAACATTCATCAAAACAAGAGCGTTGCTTTTGTCCCAAAGTCCCCCTAGGATTTGGCTGACAACGAGGCGGTGTGCAGTGCGTGTGTGCCTGCCATGGGTTAATCATCTCCGCTCCGCACTCACCATGCTCCTTTGCAATCTGCTGCTACAAACCGGCCTCCCGGGCTGTCCGGCCAGCTGCCCTGAAAAGAGGCTGTGGAAGGTTCATTTATTTTGTGGCTTAAGTTGCTCAAAGGCTGTTAACAATCATGGGCTCGGATTGTTAGGATTGTTAGCAATCGGCGGTATCCTTTTAAACTGGCATTGCTATTGAAATCACCAGCACAATCCCCCGGGAGCCATTGAGAGGCAGTTCCTCTTGAGTCAAGTTCCCCAGTCCTTGAATTGTACTTTTCCTGTTCGGCCGCACGCTGGGCTACAAAGATGACCACAGCCAGCGTGGCCCACTTGCGCTCCTTGTGTCCCCCTGGCAATGGGGGTGGGACCCGCCTGTGAGCGGTGCTTCTGGCATGTCCTGGGGCCCTGCACCTTCCAACGCAAAGGCTACCTTCAACGGCACAGTAACTGAAACTAAAGCCACGTGACTCCCGCCAGAATGGTCTAACACACAGAGCCGTCCGTGAGCTCTGTACCACCAACGGGACAGAAAGGAGTCAGAGTGGAGAGGGGAGCGGGAGAGCGGCAATGTCGGCCCAGGAATCTGTCCTTGCAAATGAGAAACCTTTTGCAAACCGTCCCCACTTGTGGCAGAAACTACAGACACACGTCTTTGTGACGTCGACCAGTACACTGCCCCCGAAGCACAAGTACAACACGCCTTGCGGCCACATCGCTGGCTGCGTGCAAGCACAGCTGTGAGGGTGTCTGGGGTCGGCCGGGGGTCGGAAGTCCTGCCCATGATGTTACTGAACAGGAAAGGCTGGCAGCTCCATGCAGTGCCTCCCACTTTTGCCGGGAGCAGGAAGACCTCTTGCCAGACACGGGAACTGGAGGTGCGCCCCGCTCTCCCACCTCCGTGTGCTGCACAGGACAGCAAGCGGGCAAGCGCTGCTGGATGGCTGGGCTGACCATTAACGCCTCTGAAATCCCCTTGTGTTTCCCTGGAGATACAGACCCGCCCTCTTGACAGCACCCCTCTTTCTCAGTTTCTGCTTTCCTCCGAAGTCCTCTCAGAGCCTTTATCCCACTGGGCTCCCCGGGTCTTAGCCTGCATCACTGCCACAGAGTTTGGACCGCCTAAGATGGGCGATAGCTCAGTGGAAGGCGCACTGAAGGCATCATTTGCCTTTGTGCAGGAGCAGGTTTTTGTGGAGCAGGTGCAGTGCCCATGAGTGCAGCTAGTACAAGGGGAGGCGCGCATCAGGCCCACACATGGCACAGTGCCATTCCCCTCCAGGTGCCACCTGGCTGTGTGCATAGAGGAACTGGGCTCACCTCACCCGTGCCTCTGTGACACTCAGGCCTCTGTCTGAAAGAAAAGGGCCCATGACCGTGTGCCTAGCTGGCAGGCCTCTGGGGTTGGGCCTGGACACCTAGGATGCATCCCTCTCGCCCTGGGCTGCAGCTCCCCAGCTCAGGCGGAGGCATGCCGATTCTGGCGGGCACGCTTAGGACATGCAGTCACAGCCTGTCTGCCTCTTGGAGCTGAGGTGCTGTGACTTCTCTCACCACCTGCCTACAGCCCTTCCAAGTCCACAGACACTGGAGGGTTTGGTGACTTCCCAACTGTCCTTTGCCCTTTGCTTGAACAATACAGTGGCCACTCCAGCCCTCGGGCCCCGGTGACTGTGTCAGTGTGTGCACACACCCGGGAAGAACTCAAGCTGTGGGCCACGGACTCCCTGCGAGAATCAAAGACCCCAGTGCTGTGCAAGGAATCCTGATGTGGGTGGCATCCACACATAATGCCAGAGAATGACAAACACCTGTGTATGCATCCGTGGGCTTCACAAGCTGGGGTTGCTGTCGAGGGGTCACGTTCAACAGGTGCAAGACAACAGGGACTTTTCAAAGGGTTTTCCAAGTAGCAAGTGAAATATATTTGTGACGGAGGAACTGGGAAGCAGAAAGAGACAAAAGATGCTGACCACACGTCCTCCCAACCAGCCGTGGCATGTCCGTCACCATCTGGTGTCACATGTTTTTGTGTTTGAAATTACGTGCCTGTGTAACCTGCACATCACGGAGGACCAAAGCATCCCACGGGGGATGCATTTACTCCTGGCCTTTGGCTCCCCAGGCCAGAGAAGCTGAGTGACTCAACCCAAAACTTCAGTGAGAGAGGGCTGCGCAGTCCGTTTCCCCAGAGCTGGGACCAGGACAATCTGTCAGCTCTTGGATGGTAACCCCTTTTGAGCGTCAAGAATAGTGATTTATGAAATGCTATTCACACATCGCACAGGTCACCATTCAGCAGAGTCTCCATCACTTCCACCAAGGATGGATGGAAATATTGTCACGTGTCATTGCGTCCCCCCAGCTAGCTGGCAGAGCTGATCTACTTTCTGTGTCTGGGACTCGCCTGAGCTGATACCCCACACTAAGGCAGGTGCCTCCTTCTTCCGGGACCTCTCCGTTCTTCCGGCTGGAGAGGGTGTCCATCGCCTACACACAGGGTATTGTCCCTGCCCATGGGAGGCATGGTGGGTGGCAGGAGTCCAGTGGCTTCAGCCATCAAAGCTGCCTCCCCGTGTCAGCACGAGTGTGGGATGTGGGCATCGTGAAGACCACTCCAGAGGCCACCCCCGCTTGCTCTCACAGACAGTCCTGAGCTGGAGTTTTCCCAGAGCCCAGCAGGCTACACCGGTCACTGCCCTCGGGTCTTACGGAGCCCGTGGAGTGTCAGCAAGAGCGGATGGTTGTGCCCATTACCATTCATCTTTTTCCCTGTGCTTTGAGATCTGCCAGATACAGGGTTGGCCCCGCAGAGTGACAGCCACTGATCTCAAGCTGGGCTGATCCTCAGCAAGTTATCTTCTTGGTAGTGAGTTGCCCAGAGAGTCCAGAGGAGAGAAGTGGGTGGTGGGGAGAGATGGGGCCCTTGGGTGAATGAGCCCTGAAGGTCACTGGTGGGACTCGGGGTGCAGAGAAAAGGCTTGGTGTTTCCTGGCCTGTCATGGCAGGCGAGCAGCTGGCGTGGACCTGGCAGGTTCCCCCGGAGCCACTGCTCCCACTGCAGGTCGCTGACTCCTGGGTGACACCAGGAGGCTAGTGGGCCTCTTAGCGTCCTGCCTCCCTTCCTCCCCTCAGGACTTAGACTGAGTTTAGAGGCTGACTTCTTTGAGATGAGGGGAGGTTGAGCCTAAATAAACCACAGTGTCAGAGGGTACCTCACAATGTTTGTAGAAAATAGAGTTATAAGACGAATACATTTTGTTGCGTCCTCGACTGCTTTTCCAGGCCACAAGCAGGGAGTTGGACGGGAAATGGAGCAGCGGGGACATGTACCGGTGCCCACATGGGATGCAGCATTTACCAGTTGAGCCATTGTGCCAGCCTTTTTTATGGCTTCGTAAGTGGCTTTCACATGTGCCTGCCTCATGTCCTGTCATTTTCATGTTTCACGTGTCAAGTTTATAGCTTGGGTTGTATGTAACCGTCTGTGATTTCTGTAGGATGTGTAAGCCCCATGTGTATGCTTCCTGCTGCATCCACTTTTTCTTAGGATTATCAGTGCCCACGTCCCGTGTTTCGAAGGTGCAGCGTTACGTGTTCTGGTAACTCTGGGAAGCACTGCCTCTTTTCTCTTTCCACTCAAGCTTCGTTTGCTGCTCCTGCCATTGCATCTCCTTCCAGAACAGTGCCTCCCCTTGCACGTCCAACCTCCGGGACCCGCTTCAAGGCCATCTCTTATGAACACAAAGCTGCCTTGGATGCCAGCCTTGGGGTCGGACATCTTTTTTCTCATCACAAATAGGTTTTAATTTTAACTCTCTTGCATTCTGATTCTGTTTAACCTATTTTCTTCAAGTTTTTGCTTAGTTCCTTTTCTTTTTTTTTTTTTAAAGATTTGTTTATTTTCATTGGAAAGTCAGATATACAGAGGAGCAGAGACAGAGAGGAGGTTCTTGTGTCTGCTGATTTCCACTCTTACCCCTTTGCATTAGCGTTCACCACGCGCATGCCCCTTTGTACCAGACACGCTACTGAGGCAGTAGAAACACTGCCCCTCGGTGTGAGGGTCCCTATCGCCATCCACTGTGGCAGCAGGTGCCTGTCGCTGTTCTCACAGCTGTCCCCATCAGCTGCAGGTCCTAGCGGTGGAGGCCGGCCCCTCCTGCCTCTCTCGCAGTCTCTCTGGCCTTCCGGCAGAGCCACACCTGCACTTGGCTGCACCTTTGGGGCATCTGTTTCTCTGCCCACCTCAAGCCACCTCTTGATTTTGAACTTGGGGTCCAACGATGTCTGACCTCTCAGTTCCGCGCCATCAGAGCTATCCTAGGGCGAGATCCTGAAGCCCACCCGAGGCACTGTGCTTGTCCTGTGAAGCTGGGGCCTCTGTGGGCCACCCTGGACGCCTGGCCCCTGCCGTCTCTGCCTGCAGGTACTCTGCCACTCCCCAGGTCCCAGGCTGCAGAGGCTCGAGAGCAAATGCATTGCGAAGCAGACTGGCGTTGCTTTCAGTAGGTTGGGAGCCTCTGAATCAAGCTGCTCAAGCAACAGCTCGTTCATGTCCCCCATGGGGCAACTGTCCCCGCTCCATGGCCTCCTGGCTGTAGGACCGGCCTGCAGCAGCTCCTACGGCCTGCTGGCTGTTGTTTCTCCAGGGCACTGTCTCCCAGGACAGTTCTAGGCACCGTTTTCCCAGCTGGATTCCTGTGCACCCTAAGTCCTTTGGCCTCCCTGCCCCAGGCCAGCCCAGAGCCCACAGCTTTGTCCCATTGTTAAAATTATCTACCTGGGCTCTCTGGATCAGACAGCTGGCAGGGCCTGGGCCCGCCCTGATGGCTGGCACGGGCCTCCACTGCCCCTCTCGGACCGGAGGTTTCTGCCTGGCCTATTGCAGTGCTGTGCCGGGCGCCCCACCCAGGATGAGGTCCAGGTTACACACGCCTGTCGGGGTACTCAACCCTGTTGACTGCGTGCTTTAGCACATGTTAGAGGGCAGAGGGATGGTGACCGTGTTGGGGGGCACGCTAACCCCACAGCTGGGGTGGCTCTGGTGCTCAGGCCCCCATGCAGTAAGGGAGGGTCGGGCTCCCTCTCTACTCACGTTTTGTCCTCACTGCTGTCACAGGGATCACACTGCACACCCTGACTCCGGCCCCATGTGCCTCTTGTGCCAGGTAATTTGAGGTCTCACTAACACGTCAGCCCAGGGTTTCATGTATTCCCTTAACTTACTATTCCTTTTGGTACCACATCTATTAAGTGACACCTACAGCGATGGCTGCCACGCTGGTCTACCCAGACATTGTCACACACCTGATGTTTCTCATTGTTGTATCTCGCTAGCAAATCTTGCTTCAAGAATCATCGTGTTTATTAAAATTTCTCAGTGTCTGTGAGGATTCGGAAGTGACCCAGAACAGCACATGGCTCAGATCCGGCCCTGTCTTGGTTTTGTGACACAGCAGCAGGAAACATACAGTGCCAGCAGGAAACTCCTCACGACACACAGAGAGGCAAGTTTTTTAAAAAATATTTTTTTTGAAAGACAAGTACACACAGACGTCTATACGCAGGAATAGGGACGGGAGGATCCCCCCGTCTGGGTCACTCTCCTTCAGGCTGGGCCAGGCTGTAGCAGGGCTGGCTCTTTCCCAGGCGCACCTGCGTGGGAGGATGGCAACGGAAGTGGAGCTGCGACTTGAACGTTCAGAAGGAGTTTTTGGAACAGCACTTTGAACTCTCCAGCAGTCACTTGGTGTCTGCATCCTTTTTTGGAGTGTTAGGGAACCAGGGGTTCACAGGACGGGCAGAGCTACTCTAATGGAGAGTGGAGTGGTACTGAACTCAGCAGGATGTTTGCACCAGGAACTCCTCCGCAACTGTGGACGGCAAGACAGCACCAAGGAGTACCGCACAGTCACGCACAATGGGGAAGAGAAAGGCATTATTAAATGGAGATAATTCAGCCTCTTGGAATTTAATTTTTTAAAATGTTTTTGTGTTGCAGGTAACTGAATAAAAGTCTTATCAACATATTTAGTGTTTAATCACTGCATTCAAAAGCGGGATACCATTTCTCACACACTGGCATGGGAGCACAGTTACCCACGCAGGATTTCACATGTATGGCTTCTAAAAGTTAAGCCTTTTCTGTGCTATTCCAAATAAGCACAATAGTAGTAAAATCAAGTTTCAAAATAAGTTTCCAAATCCTACAATATGTAGTCCTGAAGCTTCTTATGACTGGCTTGCTTACAAATCACTCCTCTGCTCCCGGCAGGTGACATGCCAACACACGCAGCTGGTCAGGGAGTCAGGTGTGTGGGTGTATGGAGAACTGGAGAGCCAACTGACCATGACAGAGGAAGTGCTGCTGCAAGCCAGAGACCCAGAGGCCAGACCTTCAGTTAAAGATACCCTGTCACTGTGCCCTGAGCACCAGCCCCAGACGGGAGGACCCAGTGGGCCTGCCCCTCAGCAGGGGGCCAGGGACTGGCTCTTGGGGTCTATGGGTCAGCTCATTCCTACAGCTCTCCTGAGCAGAGGTTGGCACCGAGTGGGCTGTCCTTGCTGCAGCTGGCAGGGCATGGCTGCTCTCTGTCCTCACTGAACACACAGGTTTCCTTGAAGCCCCAGGCAGAGGTCTATGCACTGGAGTCACAGGTGTTGCAGTGTCCAGACCCCGCAGGGCCTACCTTCCAGAAGATTCTGTGGTCAAGCCTCCCTCATCAGAGGTGCCAGCTTTGGAATCTGATGGTAGGCGCCAAGTGCCCACTGAGATGAGGCACAGCACCCAGGGACTCTGCACCCTGCCTCTCCTCAGTGGGCTGGGTTGCTTCACAGGAGCTAGAGGTGTGGCCGAGCTGAGAATGGGCAGGCAGGCCCACAGCGAGCCCGTTAGGAAGGCCGGCACAGCGTGAAGCACACGGACAGGAGGCATGCTGTGAGACAACCGTGTCTCCAGAACAGCAATGCACCTGAAACTTTTATATTTTACATTTTCATGTAACTTAAAACAAGGTCTGAAACTGACAGGTCATTTGACATTACCAACTATTGCCCAAATTGCATGTGCCGTGGAGGGAAGAAGTTGAACCATGTCTGTTTGTACACTGCTCCACGACGGGCACTTTCACAGCTTGGGCACCTTGATTTTTCTTCATCATAATAACTCCAAGTGTGATTCCCACTTTGCCACTAAAGTAACTCACCAATTTTTTAAAAAAGGATTTCATTTTATTGGAAAGGCAGATTGATGGAGAGAAGGACAAAGATTTATCATCCACTGGTTCATTCCCTAAGTGGCCACAATGGCTGGAGCTGAGCTGATCTGAAGCCAGGAGCCTCTTCCAGGTCTACCCATGCAGGTGCAGGGTCCCAAGGCATTGGGCCGTCCGCTGCTGCTTTCTCAGGCCACAGGCAGGGAGCTGGATGGGAAGAGGAGCAGCCAGGACATAAATTGGCGTCCATATGGGATCCTGGTGCTTGGAGTTAGAGTCGTTTCACCAGGCCCAGCTCACATGAAGTCTGCTACACTCTGGGATGACAGTGTGCTCACAGACAAAGCATACTCCTGCCTTGAGTAACGCAGTCGGAAATGCAGTCCGTGACATTCTTGACTTCAGACAGCGCACCCTGCGTACGTTGTGAATGGTACCTTCTTTTGTACGGGATGGGGGCGTTGCAGATGGCGGCTGAGCGTGCTTTGCCATGTGCCAGTCCATTTTTATATACTGTAAAAAGCTAGTTTGAGAAACTCAACGGGAAAGATTCTGAGACACTTTATCGCCCAGCCAGCAGGTGCTCCTGCACAGACCGGCAACGCACGTGAGGCGCACTGCAGTCTCAGAGCCCCTCAACACGGACCCTGACAGCTTGTGTGAGCACGCAGCAGCCACAGGCCAGTGCCAAGTTCCCAACCCAGCTGTGAGAAAGCGTGTCTGACTTTCTCTCCACTTCTATGATTGCCGTCGGTGCATCTTGGGCTGCCACGTTCTGGCCACAGTTGGCTCAGTACAGGATGATGAAAGGGTTGGTGTCTCTTAGACAGCTGTGGAATGGGAGACTATGAGTAGTATCTACTCCATGATGGCATGCAAAGTAAGCTCTTATGAAATACCACTTAAAAATAGTATTTGAAAGGATGGCATGGTGGTGTAGGTTGCTAATCTTCTGCCTGTGGCACTAGCATACCTCATAGATCCTGGTTCAAGTCCCAGCTTCTCCACTTCCGATCCAGCTCCGTGCTTATGGCTGGGAAAGCAGCAGAGGATGGCTCAGATCTTGCTCTCTGTACCCATACAGGAGACTTGGAAGAAGCTCCCAGCTTCAAAACAGGCAAAGCTCTGGCTGTTGTGGCCACTAGGAAATGAAAGCAGTGGACAGTGTCTTTTCTCAGGCCTGGCTTGGTGGCCTAGTGGCTAAAGTCCTCGCCTTACACACCCAGGATCCCATAGGGTACCAGTTCTAATCCTGACAGCCCCACTTCCCATCCAGCTCCCTGCTTGTGGCCTGGGAAAGCAGTTGAGGATGGCCTGAAGCCTTGGGACCCTGCACCCACTTGGGAGAATGCTCCTGACTCCTGGCTTCAGGTCAGTGCAGCTCCGGTCACTGTGGTCACTTGGGGAGTGAACCAGCAGATGGAAGACCTTTCTGTTTCTCCTCTAAGTATATCTGACTTTCTGATAAAAACAAAGTAAATCTTAAAAAAGAAATAGAAATCTCCTCTCTGTAAATCTTTCAAACAAAATTTTAAAAATAGTATTTCAGGGACGGTCATTTGGAAACATGGCCAAGACGCCACTCGGTGACCTGCACCCCGTGTCAGAGTGCACACTTTTGAGTTCTGAGTCTGCTTGGGAGTCAAGCTTCCCGCTCACACACCCCCTGGGAGGCGGCCGCTGACGGCAGCTGGCCTCTCTGCCACAGGGAGGACCTACACCGAGTCCCGGCTCCTGGCTTAGGGCGCGCCCTTCCCCAGCTCTGTGGGCAGTTGGGAAGTGGACCAGCAGACGGAAGAGCTCTCCTTAGCTCTTTTTCTGTCTTTCAGATATAAGCAAACACACACATAAACACAAAATACTGTCTGACTTAAAAGCTACAAATGCGGAACAAATGCATGAAGGCAGAGATTTTAGAGAAAACTCGGGTTACACATCATCTGGCTACAAGGGACCTGCACAAGTTCATGGGAAACAAACATCAGCTGATTTTGGTGCGAAAAGCCTTCAGATCCACTCAAAGTTGCTTCACAGTAAACATCTGTACATGAATTTTTAAAGATTTATTTATTTTCATTGGAAAGTCAGATATACAGAAAGGAGAGACTGAGAGGAAGATCTGTCCACTGACAAGCTCTCCATATGGCTGCAATGGCCAGAGCTCAGCCGACCCGAAGCCAGGAGCAGGAGCCAGGAGCTTTTTCTAGGTCTCCCACGCAGATGCGGGGTCCCAAGGCTTTGGACCATCCTCGTCTGTTTTCCTAGGCTACAAGTAGGGAGCTGAATACGAAGTGGGGCCGCTGGGAAATGAACCTTTGTCCATATGGGATCCTGGTGTGTGCAAGGCAAGGACTTTAGCCAGTAGGCTACTGCGCTGGGCCCTGTACATGAATTTTTAAGGACCCTTTGTATGCAAGGATTTAAAAATGTTTTGGTGCCTGAATGGACTTGTCTTTTATTTTCCATGAACTTGAATGACGACTACCTTACCTGAGATACTTAGAAAAATTCTGTGTGTAAAATGCTTGTGAGCCCAGTCCCTCCTGCAACACTGCTACAGAACACAGGGCGTGCATCTGTGTGGCTCGTCTCAACAGAGACTGCATGCTTGCCTTGTCAAACAAACTCCACTCTTCACCGAGTTTGACCCAATGGCACTGACTTAACATCTGCTAGGGTGGGGGGCACCTGAAACACCTCCATCCTCTCCCAGTAGTAGGCAGACAGCCCAGAGAGCCATGGCTGGTCCCGCGTCGTCTGCCGTCTCACCGCAGCTGGTCCTTTGGGGCCCTGGGGACAGCAGCCACCGTTTACTGCTGGACTTGGTGCACAGCCGTGTCCAGTGGCAGGCACAGGTTCTCTGTTCCCGATGGATGGTGGGCTCACGTCTTCATGCATGGGAGGCAGACACAGTGAAGGTGGCCCTCCTAAGATGCCCAGGTGAAGCCAGGAGCCCATATGGGGGGGGACAGGGACGCGTGGTCTCGCCCGCTACCTCCCTGGGTGTGCACTGGAAGGAGGCTGGAGTCAGGAGCAAGTCCTGCTGGTCAGGCTAAGTACCACCCACCCCTGCTCCTTTGCAGTGATTTAATGGTTTGATTTTAAAATAGTCCGTAAGATGGCACGTTGGCTGGTGTCTGGCCGCATGTCCTAAGGATGCTCCTGAAGGATTGCTGGGAGAAAGGAACTCAGAACGCAGGGTGCAGCCCCCTCCAGCTGGCTGGCCAGCGAGCTGGCCTCCGCTGGGGAAGAGGAAGGTAGAGAGGGCCGCTGGTAAGATGGGCAGGACCAGTAACCATCCCCAAGTAAGGAAAAAAGTAACATTGTAGGTAACAGGAAGAAAAGCAGAGACACAAACAAAATAACTCCCTGGGGATTGCTTTTGATGGAACTGTAGGAAGCTGTTAAGTCTCGGCTTTCTGCCCTTCCCCCACCCCGCCAGGGGTCAAAGTTCTTGCCCATTTACAACCTCTGTATCTTACTTTTAATGTTTACTTACTTATTTTTTATCTCACTGAAAGGCAGAGTCACGGAGAGCTCTTTCTTGAGAAAGCTGAATCCGCGAAGGCCGAGGGGCATGGGAAGCGGCCCGCGACTGCGGGGCCCACGCACTGCGTAATACCCGCTGCCTGCTGGCTGCACCACCCCAAGCAGAGGAGCACTCCGCCCAGCACGCAGGAGGCCCAGGTGGTGGCCGAACCTGTGCAGCCACAGGTCTGTCTCTCCACTTTCTTTTTCTTTTTGCATGTTTGATTTTTAAAACATTTTTATAATTAGTGAGAGACGTTCAGGTCTAGATGGCTTCACTACTAAATCTTTATCAAACCTACAAGGGTTTAAACATTAAATCACTGAAATTTATTTTAAGAATTTTGCTACATAGGCGAGGGGATTGCAGACCCATGCAGGTCTCTGGGTGGGCTGGGGTGGGGGTGAGACGGGTAAGAGGAAGGACCCCGCCCTCCTCCATGCACTAGCCTTGCTGTTGGACCACGCCAGCTCCAGGGCACAGAGCTGGTCCCCAATAGAGAGTCGCATGTCCAGAGGGTGTGTCAGACAAGCCCTTGGTGGCCCCATTCTGATCTGCTCCAAGTCCCTCCCGCCAGCAATGCCTGGTGGCAGCAATGGCAGGGGGGTGGCCTTGCTCGGGTGCACTCCACTCCTTTTCCCTCAGATCTTAAAAAAACGATAGAAAAAACAGGAGGGCAACACTGCAGGCACACTGGTGTCATCACAGAGTTGGCTTTCCCAGCCCAGGATGCCCAGCAGCCTCTGGCTGCTTTGTCCCAGCAGCGTAGCACTTGCCCAGGTGCAGGCGACCGAGGTGGCTGCCCACAGCTGGGGCCTCTACTCTGCAAAGGGGGCACCTTCACATGAACCTACACGCTATGCTACAGGGCAGCCACAAGGGCACTGTGCTAGGTAAAGTGATGCCAACTGCAGAAGCTGAGCTCCTGGGTGACCCACTTCTGCAGATACCGGGGCTCAGGTTCAGGGAGACAAGGCACTGGAGCGGTGGACGCCAGAGGCTGGGAGGGGCGACTGCAGGTGCAGTCCTGGGCACCACGGGAGATCCAGCAGCCGAGTGTGGAGATGGGTGTCCCACTCCGGATGGGACCCATGTTACCAAGCTGTGTCCCTGCCGAGAGCTCAAATGATCCGTTGTCACCCTGTGACTCCTTCCTCCCCAGCATCCTGGTCACGCCCTCCACAGCGACAGGGCAGTGCCTCCCTCACCAGCCGCTGTGAGGGCCGACTCCGGCGTCCCCGGAGCCGTGTGCTGGCGAGATCAGAGCCCGCGCTCGGAGCTCTGTGTTGTGTCCAGTGCACCTCATCTAGCCCGGGGGGCAGGGGTTTTACTTTCAGGTTAGAATGCCTGCATAAGCCTGCACCCTGCGTGGGCTCCGTGCCATGAAAGAGGTCCGACTGGACTGGAGCCGAGGCAGTCCACGGTCTTGTTGCAGGAACAACATGCAGCACTCATAGGCTACACGGCACCTGCTAAGTTCTGACTGCAAGGCAATGCGGAGCAGAGGGGACGACGCAGAGGGGACGAAGCAGAGGGGACGACGCAGGGTCCACTCCCTAATGAGGGAAACCTGCAAGGGGCGTCCTTGCTGGTGCTCTCTGCTCACCCACGGTCTTTGCTAACAGGAATTCTGCCCAAGGCCCAGCTACTGTGCAGTTCTATGGCGGCTCTTTCAAAGTGCCGACCAGCACACCACAGCCGTGGCTTTGTGCTTCCTCCATGTTTCTGCCTCACTGGAGGGGACCTGACAATATCCGTGAATGTACCCAAATTCTGCAGAAGAAAATCTGCATTGAGTGAGGGTGGCGGCGGAGCGACTGTTAGAACTGCTGGTTCCACAGGAAGGTCTGCTAGCGTCTGCCGTGGTGAGAAGTGAGGACATGCATCCTCTGTCACCCGTGGCTACATTGTGCAGCAGAACCCTGGAAGGGGGACTTGTTGATGAAATGGAAGATTCAAGGCTCTGCTGTAGTGAGGGGACACACACGGGCACATGGACAGCGTGCAAGGAGCAGCCAGGACTGAGCCCCGGTGCTGCCAGTCAGACCCCCATGTGATCCAGGGTGGACGGACAGCACAGACACAGTGTGAACGGGTAAGCACGGGGCAGCAGGGTGGGGTGGGCCACCATCGAGGCCACTGCACGCTTCTCCCTGATTCATCACCTTTAATATGAGACTTAGAATTTCAACAAACAGAAACAAGGTGTTTTTATACCGCAGGCTGAACATTTTCTGCTGGCTGGTTCCCGGTCCTGGCAGTCGTTAAGGACTCCACCTAAAACCTGCAGCGCCCACAAGGGGTCAGGATCACCTGTGAAATTCCCTCTCGGTGCACCCACACCCAAAAGTACCTATGCCCTCTTCCAGAGTTTCCAAGTTCTTCAGGGGAGGATGGCTGAGCCCACAGTGACGACCTGGTCTGTGTCCCCTGACACACTAACGGGCGTTCAGTCCGCAGTCCAGGTCCTGCTTCTCACAGCCTGCACCCCTGCCAGCCAACACCAGCCCTGGTCGCTCTCAGGCCAGGATCTTCAAATCTTTCAGAGAACAACAGCCCACCCTTGGCTTGGATGCACTATGCCATCCACCGTCCTCAGCACCAGGGCAGCAGGACCAGCGCTGCATGTCCGGACCAGCAGGGACTCTGCAGCTGCTGCCCTCATGGTCCAAGCTGCACACCTGCACCTGCTTGGTAGATCTCGGCTGCAGCTCGCAGACAGACCGGGCCTTGTGGGGGATTCCATTTTTGTATTTTGCTTCTTGCTCTTTATTTTCATAAGCACCTCCCCTAAACCTCTCCAGCCACTCTACACTGTTTCCAGAAAAACACTGCAAGGGGAGCCCCCAACACTAAACACCGAACCTGTTAAGCAGGAACAAGGGAAGAATGGTCATTTTCTTCCTCATCTACTTGATAAGCCTGAATTATGGTCTATTATCACATAATAAGCATCCAACACTCAAGCTTTAGTGCCGCCAGCTAACAGCACAAACTGATCTGAATTCACCATGGCTACTCGACCTGCTCCAAGACAAGCAGCAGTCACAACTTTGGCCGAGCTACAAACACGACAAGAGTAGTGTAGGATAAGCAGTCAAGGCTTTGTTTTCTACACTGTGCGGAACAAGAGCGTAACAGCGCGTCTCTGGATGAACCAGTGGCTTTGTGTACAACCAACGCCAGGACCCCTGCCCTCGGGGACCTGGCCACGTCCTGGGCGTGCTCCACCAGATTCCTCACCCTCTCGCCCATCTAGCAAGTCACGGTGTCAGCTGCCATACTCCTCGCTTCGTGGAGAGGCTTTGAAGAACGTTAAGTTCTTGAAAAGTGCAGTGTTACTGCAGACACACACAGCCCGGGGTGAGGTCACTGGTGGGCCACATAGGCAGGCTTACCCAGCAGGCTCCAGGCAAGGCAAGCCGCGCACACGACTCGATTTCCTGTGCAGGAGTTGGGAGGTTCTGCTTACCATTCGTGGGAGACTGCCCCGGCTTCTGTCACACGCACACGCTCAGAGCCACAGAGGTCTTCAGGGGAGCCAAGGGCTCAGAGGGATACAGTGGATGGACCACTCACAAACCTCCTTGAGACCCCCGCGTCCCTCCCACCCTCCACGCGGCTCACACCCAGGGACGGCCTGCTCTGGAGCTCTTCCCTGGGCAGGCAAGATGCAGAGACCGTGGTGAGCAAGCCCTTGAGTGGCGGGGCCCCACACTGCCAGGCAGGCTCCCGGCAGAGGTGACCACAGGAGCCGCGCTGCGGACCGGGAAGGCAGCGCCACGCCGTGCGTCCTGGCCAGACTCCACGCGGCCGCTGTACAGCGCTCACGCGCAGAGGCAGACCATGTGGCCTGGAGCCTGGTGGGAGCGGGCAGAGCCTCCCCCTCCCCCCGGGGGCGGGCCGTGGCGTCCCGGCCGCCCCCAGCCCCGCCCCGCCCCTCCCCCACGGTCTCTCCCCTCCGCGGACCCGGGCAGCTTCCCCGAGTTCGATTAGGATTTGCACTCCCGGACCCCACTTACTGCAGCTGGCCGCAGTCCCCTCCCCTCCGCGCATACAGGAGGCGAAGATGAAGTTTTAGAGACCAAGCAATTCGCGTGGAACTTCCAGAAGGTGGGGCCCCAGCAGCAGCCCATATCGCTTCCTGAGCTCCCCACGACCCCCCCACCCCAACTCGGCACCCGGCAAGAGGACAGCCCCCCAAGCCGCTGACCAGGAAGTTGGGTGGCCGGAAGGGGCCGCCCAGCTCGGCACGCAGCCAGCGCGGCGCCCAGGTGCGGGTCGGGGACCTGTACCCTGCGCACGCAGGCACGTGGGGTGCGTGCGTGAGTTCGCGCGGTGGCCGCTTCCTGGCTCGAGCTGCGGCGGCCGGGGGCCGAGGCGCGGGCGACGCGGGCCGCGGTTCGGGGGCCCCCGAGGGGCGGGGAAGCCATCCCAGGTCTGAGTCATCCCAGCGCCAGACTTTCTCCGCGGTAGGGTAGAACTTTGTGCTGATAAGACAATAGTGGATCCTGTGCGTTTCCTACAGGGTCGCCACTCCGGGCTGGGGGAAGCCAGGGGCCTGCACCGCACCGCGGCCGCCGGCCCCCTCCCCGCGCCGCGCGGCCCCCCTCCAGCGGCGCGGGCGCGTTCCGGGCGCGGGCGCGCGCGGCGCGGGGAGGGGGCCGGCGCGTGGCGCGTCTCCCGCGCCCGGGCGCAGCTGGCGCGGTCGGGCGAGTGCCGCGGGCGCTCGCTTTCACCTTCAGATGCGCGGGGCGCGCGCGTCCTCCTCCCTTGGCCGTGGCCACCCGCCAAGGTAGGGTCCGGCGGCCGCCGGGCGCAGGGGGGCCGCAGCGTGGTGGGCGGGCGGGGCGCAGGGGCCCGGGGCCGCGTCCTGCCTCTGCGCCGAGGCTGCGGGGTGTGGGGGGGTGAGCGCTTGGGAGGGGCTCCTGGGTGCGGGCCGGGCGACTTGCAGGGTCTGCTGCCGGGAGTTGCGAGCGCGGGGAGGGGGCTTTTACCGCAGTGGCGGGGCGGGGTGGCAGCGCGGAAGCGCTTTGTACCCTTCGTCACGGCGGCGCAGGCGGAGGGGCGCGGGGTGCGCTCTCCATCCATTAAGAGACAAAGAGCAAATTGCCTTACTTTAAAGTAAAACGCTGGGCTAATGAAGGTGGGTGATGGGGCCGCTTCAATTATTAAGGGTTTGGCAGATGGGATTGATCCCGAGCGCCGCCGCCTGGAGGACGTGTTTTTGTGTGTGTGCGTGTTGCGGGGGGGCTGTGCTTCCCCAGTTTCCTCCCCCAGCTCCTGCCAGGAGCCTTGAAGTGACCCTCAGGAGGAGGAGGAAGGGAGAGGTGGGGGCGGGGAGGCCGGGTGCGCGGCGTGGGGGGAGGCCCGGGTGTGTTTGGGGGAGGGGGGCTTAGGGGCGGCGGGTTGGGCGCACCGACCCCCCCCCCCCAGGGCCGTTAGGATCGGCGTGCCCCGGAAGCTGCGTCGCCCAGTTGTTGGGGAAACTTCGCGAGGACTAAGTTTGTTGGGAGTCGCCCGCTGCGGCACTGGAGGCTGCCGCGCTGTGACCCCCAGGCCGTGCGCCCCCGGCCGCGGGGTCCCTGCGCTCCGGGTCCCGGAGCGACGCGGGTCTGCAAAGTCCTCCCGGGGCTCCGGGGAGCGCGGCCGCGCGGAGACAGAGTCGCCCGGTGCCTGATTGAATGCAGATGCGGGGGCAGCCGCCGGGCGCTTCGCGGGCCGGGTGCTCGTGTTGTGTTTTGGAACAGGCGCCTGGTGTAACCTGTGGAATTTGAAATGCAAAAGCGAGCCCGTGGGAGTCGAGGCAGAACAAATCGGCATTGATAGAGTGGGCAGGACTCCGGGTCCGGGCTCCCCCACCGCGCGGGGCGCGGGCGTGACGTCAGGCCTGCGGGGAGGGAGGCTCCCGGCGAGGTCGCAGCCCGGGCTGGCGGGGGCGCGCGCGGCAGCGGGGATTACGCGGGGCAGCATCTGGTCCGCGGCCCCAAATAGGTCAGCTCGTGTGGGAGGCTTGCAGTGCCAGCCGAGCACTCCCAGTCATCTCCGGCCCGAGGCCGCTGTACCCCCGCAGCCTCCGCGCCCGACGGCCCTGCTCGAGGACGCAGGCTCTCGGCGGACGCGCCTAACTTGGCGAGCCGGGATGTTGTTAGCAGCAGAGCCCGCGGCGGGCAGGAGACCCTGGGAGCCAGCGGGCCGGGGAGGGAGGGCAGAAAGGAAACCGCCGGGCAGCGTCTCCCCGCCTCCCGCGGACCTGAGTGGCGGCCGCGCTGGCCAATCGGCGGCGGCCACCCCCGGCCCGGAGGGAAGGTGGGCGTGAGCGCGGACGCGCGCGGGCGGGCGGGCACGCGCCCGTGTGTCTGCCCGCGCGCTCCCGCTGACTGGCACGGCCGTGCGGCGACCGGCCAGGCACGCCGCAGGCCCGACCCTGGCCCAGCTCCCGAGTCTCCAGGACTGACCCGGGGGCCTGCGGAGTGGCGGGAGGGGGCGCCGCGACCCCGCTGCTCTCCGCCGGGGCGGGCAGAGCGCGCCGGGCTGGGGGCCACCCCCGAGAGGCGAGCGGCGCGCTCTGCCCGGCGCACGGTGACTCCTCCCGCGCCCCGCCAAGTTGGGACGCCCTCTGCCGCGGTCCTTGGACCTAGGGGGAGGCACTCTTGGCGGGCGGAGGGGGTCCCGGGTCCGCGCCCTGGGCTTCGGCCGCTCCCGGGACGGGTTAGGGACCCGCGGTGCGCGGGGTCACCTCCAGGGCATCCAGGCGTCCCCGGGGTTGCCGGCAGGGCTGCGCCTGCGGTGCTACCTCGGGGACCCTCAGCTTCCCGCGCCTCCGGCCGCTGCGGGGGCGCGCGGGCCGGGGGCGGGGCGCTCACCTGCCCGCCCCGGGGCGGGTCGGGGGCGCGGCCGCGGGTCGTCGGGCGCCCAGGGGGGCGGGCCGGGGACGGGGAGGCCCGGCCGCGAGGCGCGGACGTCACACCCGCCTTGGGACGCGAGGAGTGAGGCGGCCGGGGACCCGCAGCCCGACTAAGAAGCGTAACAAAGGCGGGGTCCGTGGGGCTCGCGCGCCGGGGGGCCGCGGGGGCGGGCGGGGCAGGCGCAGGGCCCTGGCGTGGCGCGGCGCGCAGGGTGCGGCGCAGGCTAAGTGCGGGGCTTCTGTTTGTAACTTTACTTTGTTCCGGTGCCCCGGCGCGGGGCAGGCGTGGCCGGCGCCCTTACGTAAGCGCTCGCACCTGAGCGGGGTCCGTGGGGACTCTCTGGGAGGCCCAGACGTACCAGCGGCCCAGGCCCGGCCTCTTCCTCCCCGGGGTGTCCACCATATAACAAAGGAGCAGGCCCGGACCCTCAGGTCCGGTGACTACGACTTGGCCGGCAAGTCACCAAAGGGACTTCCGACGGGGACCCTCGCGCGCGGCGTGTGGCCGCGGGCCTGCTCTGCGCCCTGGCCCAGGGGTGGGGGTCGCGTTGGGCTGGACGCGGGGCGGATAGCCCCGACGGCCGTCCTCCGTGGTATTTTTAACCAGCCTGTGGCTGCGAGGGGGTATTTTGGTGTAGGAATGCGTTCCTTTAAGGAACCAGGCGTGCCTTCAGGGCGACAGGATCCCGCTTCCTCCAGCACCTTTTTCTGACTGCTTTCCGGGTTGTTTGTGTGGGCCCTGCATGGATACTTGCGCCCCTCCCTCGCCGAGTGAGCCTGGAGATGGAGAGGAGGCGGCACGGGGTCCGGGGTCGGGTTCCTGGAGGAGCAGGGGGAGGCGGCGGCGGCTTGGGTTTCAGGGGGTGACCCCATGACCGTGTTGTGTTTGCTGGGCGGCCTGGGCCGGTGGAGGACGCTGCTAGCTGAGTGCGTGGGGGTTCCACTGCGTGCAGGCGGATGCGCGCCCTGTGCTTCTCATGCTGGCTTTTCCCCAGGGCTTGGAGTGTGACACCCGCTGGCGCACGGAAGGGCGGCGCTCTGCCTCTCAGGGCCCGGACCCGAGCATCCCCTGTGGAGCTCCTCGGGCGCTGGGAGGAAGTGGAACTCCGGAGCGGGCGCACGTGTGGTCAGTGGGTGGTACAGGGCTGAGGGCTGTGTGAGTTGTTGCTTCCTGGAGCTTGTGTTGAGTAGTGCCTGCAGTGGAGGGGACGTGTGGATTCTCCTGTTCTGCTCGCTTCTGCAGCAGATACTTGTGAACAAGCTGGGGAGCTCATTCTGAGGTCCCGCGTGGCTGACTTTGCTAGGTTCGCTTCTGGAGGTGGGCCCAGGGCTTGGTCAGGAGGCCAGCGTGTTAGTGCTTGGCCCTCACACCCCCCTGGGAAGGTTACGACTGCCCTTGCCTCGGTGACTCCTGCAAGGACGGGTTAGGGCTTTAGGAGCGAAGGACTGGCTGGGTGCGCTGGGTGGCAGATGGGTGAACATGGAGGGGGTGGTCCTGTGGAGGTCGTGGGTGCCAGCTGTGCCCCCACTGGCGGCTTGAGCTTCTTGGCATGGGCAGTCTTGGCTCCCTGGTCAGCTCTCTGGTTTTCCTTTGTATTCCTGTCCCAGGCTACGTGGTGGTTGTTGGCCGCTTGGGGCAGAGGGAGCTCTCGGAAGAGTCTGGTCGGAGTGGCTGCAGGTCTGGCCTGGGGAGTGTGTCTGGATTCTCACCGGCATTAATGCCGCAGCATTGGGAACCCAGGCGTGAGCCGGTGACCGTTGGCACAGGGAGGCTGGCTGACCTGAGCGCCTGCCTTTTGTGGTTTGCTTGTGTCCAGGGCCCAGATGGGGCCGCCGTTTGACCTTTCATTCCGTGTTCAAGGCAAGGATGTGTGCTAATTATCTAATCACCAGCAGCGTTCTGCTCAGACTGTAGCTGGGTTTATAACTGAGGGACACGCAGCTGGCAGGAGTGCTGGGAGGACCCATCAGCTCTCCCCTGGTTTTCCGTGGGTTGAAATTACCTGGAGATGGCTGAGCTGTTTTGGTGATGGGCAGGTTTTGTGGTGAGCCGCCGAGGTGGTGGGAGCAAGACGGTTTACTTGTCGAGATAGCTGCGCGCCCAGGGCTTGAGCTCAGCCCCAATGGGCTATCTTCAAAGGCAGCTATCCTCCATGCTGTAAATGTTTACGCACATGTTTGGGTAGAGCTAGCTGGATTGTTGCTCCATTCCTCTGGGGGCTACCCCCCGCCCTCCGCTGGGGTGCTGGCCGGAGAACACATCGAGGCCGTGTGGCTGTGGTGTGTGTGGCCGGCCCTTCGCACGTCCCTGGGCTGCATTCACTGCCCAGTGAGCCAGCCTCACAAGAGGCCTTGCCTGGAGCTGTTCGGCGAGGCCCATTGGCTTGCCTTGCAGGACTGAGACCGAATGCAAAGGGCCAGTTTAATGTCTGTGTTCAGCTCGCTGAAAAGTATGGGGCAGCCCTGCCTCTGTTGAGGGGATTTGCATGGCAGTGTGGGGGTGCGGCTTTTGGTTAGGCTGTGTGTGTAGGGGGGAGGATGTTGGGGCCCGTGGAGATCCTGGGAGGTATGTACAACATGTAGACCATGTTCTGGGGAGCTGGAGCCAGGGTTCCCTTTTTGGGCTGGGGGGACCTGACCTTGTGGCTGGCTCCTCCACTCCTGCTCCCCCTCTGCCCTCCCCTGCCCTGGGGGCCAGCAGCCTGGTATGGGTTGGAGTGTCTCTGGGGCCGGGGGAGCTGGTGTTTAGCTGCATCCCTGGCCTGAGTTTGGGCATGGGGGAGGGGCTGCGTTTTTCCTTGATAGGAGGGTGACCTCTGCCCCTGGTTAAGATCGCTGCCCCCCTCCCCCAGCAAGAGAGGTGTGGGGCTGAGCCCTCTTTCTTGCCTGTGACTTTCTGAGGGCCCGCAGGAGTTTGGGAATTATCAGAAACCCAGTTGGAGAAGGGAGCGGGCGAGAGTTGCCGAGTGAAGTTGTCTCGGTGACTGTGGGCTTTGAATCGATCACAGCATGCCGTTTCGTAAGAGTGTCTTTATTTCAAAACTGAATCTTCCCCTGATGAGGAACACTTCTGGGGCTTTGTGGCGGCATGTCTGTGGGGGCCGGGAGGGCCCGGCTGCCGCTGGTGGTGGTGCAGGCAGAGGCAGCAGTGGCAACTGTCCACTCTGTGTGTGGCGCGTCCCCCTCCCGCCCCCCGCATCTGGCTGCACGTGATGGGGACAGCTGACGGCTCTGCTCGCCGGGCCGGGCGCAGCCTGGCATGTCTTGCAGCGGTGGCCCTAAAGAGGCATTTTTCAGGAGGATGCGATGAATCTTTAGCTGCAGTGAGTCTAAAAAGACAGGCCCAGCAATTAGAAGCGTGCGCTATTTTTAGGAGGGAAGGTGTAAGTGAGCAGCTGTTCTGTGCAGTGCACGGGAGACTGGACAGAAGTAAGAGGGCCGCCTCGGGGCCAGCGCTCTGCTCCTCCGTCGTGGGAGACGTCGTTTATTTTTGGCCAGGAATTCGGTCAGGTCGCTGCAGTGCGAGGGGTTGTTGGTGGCAGCGCGTGTGTGGCTGAGGGAGCGCGGGGCCGCGCCCGTGTCGTGCGCTGGTGGCAGCGTGACCAGGTAGGCCTCACCCCGGGGACTGTGTGGCGCATCGCCCGCCCCTTTGGGACGTGGCTGCCCCGAGGAAGATGAGGTGTTGGCTTGCAGGAGGCGGCTGGAGAGTGAGCTGGCCTGTGGGAGCTGCATTTTGGGAGCATGGCTCCGAAGGGCCCCCTCCCGGCCCGGCGTTGTTCAGGCTGGGGAGACCTGCCCGTCTCCAGCCTTACGGTGAGAGGCAGGCATGCTTGCTCAGGAATCCCGGTCCTTTGTCTCGGCAGACGGCAACGTGTGTGTGTGTGTGTGTGCCGTATGGTACTGTTTAACCTACATTGCCGGAGCTGACAAGGCTCGGTGCCTGGGCCCTGATTTATTTCAGCATTCCAGAATATTCTTTGGTGTTTAGTGCACTGGAGGCTGTGCAGAGGGGCTGTTGGCGGCTCCATTAGGTTCTCTTTCAGAGAAGTAAGTAAGTTTTACTCTTTTTTAAATTTCTAAACTAGTTTTTTGTGAAACACAGTGGCTGGGATGGGCTGGGCTGGGTGGCTGTTACTTCAGGGACGTACACTGTTTGGTTCCCACACGGTCAGTGTCCTTCACCTGGAGCTTCAGAAGCACGTGGGGTTCTTTGTCCTCTCCTCCCTGGACGGGTGGGGGTCGGTGGGTACTCCGATCCCAGGCTCCTGCAGAGGTGGGGCTGCTTTGGGGTGTCCAGGGCGGCCCTGTGGTAGTGAGGTTGGCCTGTGTCCTGGGCATGTTGGTGGGGTCGGCCTGTGTCCTGGGCGTGTTGGTGGGGTCGGCCTGTGTGTGGGCGTGTTGGTGGGGATGGCCTGTGTCCTGGGCGTGTTGGTGGGGTCGGCCTGTGTCCTGGGCGTGATGGTGGGGTTGGCCTGTGTCCTGGGCGTGATGGTGGGATGGCCTGTGTCCTGGGCGTGTTGGTGGGGTCGGCCTGTGTCTTGGGTGTGATGGTGGGGTCGGCCTGTGTCCTGGGCGTGATGGTGGGGTCGGCCTGTGTCCTGGGCGTGATGGTGGGGTTGGCCTGTGTCCTGGGCGTGATGGTGGGATGGCCTGTGTCCTGGGCGTGTTGGTGGGGTTGGCTTGTGTCCTGGGCGTGATGGTGGGGATGGCCTGTGTCCTGGGCATGTTGGTGGGGTGGTCTGTGTCCTGGGCGTTTTGCTGGGGTCGGCCTGTGTCCTGGGCGTGTTGGTGGGGTCGGCCTGTGTCCTGGGCGTGATGGTGGGGTCGGCCTGTGTCCTGGACGTGATGGTGGGATGGTCTGTGTCCTGGGCGTGATGGTGGGGTCGGCCTGTGTCCTGGGCATGATGGTGGGGTGGCCTGTGTCCTGGGCGTGATGGTGGGATGGTCTGTGTCCTGGGCGTGTTGGTTTGTCGGCCTGTGTCCTGGGCGTGATGGTGGGGTCGGCCTGTGTCCTGGGCGTGTTGGTGGGGGTGGCCTGTGTCCTGGGCGTGATGGTGGGGTCGGCCTGTGTCCTGGGCGTGTTGGTGGGGGTGGCCTGTGTCCTGGGCGTGATGGTGGGATGGTCTGTGTCCTGGGCGTGTTGGTTTGTCGGCCTGTGTCCTGGGCGTGATGGTGGGGTCGGCCTGTGTCCTGGGCGTGTTGGTGGGGGTGGCCTGTGTCCTGGGCGTGATGGTGGGGTCGGCCTGTGTCCTGGGCGTGTTGGTGGGGGTGGCCTGTGTCCTGGGCGTGATGGTGGGGTCGGCCTGTGTCCTGGGCGTGTTGGTGGGGGTGGCCTGTGTCCTGGGCGTGATGGTGGGGTCGGCCTGTGTCCTGGACGTGATGGTGGGGTCGGCCTGTGTCCTGGACGTGATGGTGGGGATGGTCTGTGTTCTGGGCGTGATGGTGGGGTCGGCCTGTGTCCTGGGCGTGATGGTGGGGTCGGCCTGTGTCCTGGGTGTGTTGGTGGGATGGTCTGTGTCCTGGGCGTGTTGGTGGGGGTGGCCTGTGTCCTGGGCATGATGGTGGGGTCGGCCTGTGTCCTGGGCGTGATGGTGGGGATGGCCTGTGTCCTGGGCATGGTAGAGGGGTCGGCCTGTGTCCTTGGCACGGTAGAGGGGTCGGCCTGTGTTTAATCTACGGGGTGGGTGGAGGTGGGGAGGTGGCTGCCTGTGCTGTCCCCAGGGTTTGTTAAAGGGGATATCACCAACAAGCTGATGCTGATGGTCGCTGTGGAGGTGCCTGCCATGAAGTCAGCACCCCTGGCTGTCCACAGCGTGGACCCAGCCTCACCGGAGGGGGCAGGTGTGTCCTGGGCTGCAGGGCTGCCCCAGGGCCAGGCTCACGTGGATGGTACACAGCGCCCTGATGCGCTCATGGGCACGGAGAGGACGTTCTGCCCATCGGAGACCGTTTCATCGTGTGTTGGTAGTCATATTCCTGCCAGATGAGGACGCATCATCTCCATGTATTTTGTGCCTTTGCCGTTGTTAGTGTAATGGTAACCGTTTGTCCCTTTGACTAGCAGGAAGCCTTAGGTAACGTACTGTCACTGTTACAACTTCAGGGCTCCAATGGTTTCCTTTTATTTTTTTCAAAGATAGCGTTTTACTTGTGACAAGAAGAGGCAAGACAGTTTGAGAAAGTCTCGGTGTGAACAGTGACTTTCCGATGCGGAGTGCTTGCTGTGGCTGTGTGTATTTGGGGCAGTTCTGTGGAGTCGTGGGATTATGGGTTTAGTGGTAGGATTAGAATTAGCCTCAGTCAATGACCCTGGTGGCAGAGGAGCTGGAGCCGGTGGTGGCGTTGCGGAGTGCTGGCCGTGAGTTTGTTCCTGGTGGATGGAAGGCGAGGTCGACTGCATCCTTCGGTGTGAGAAGCGGAGCCCTTGCGGTTGGCACGGTGGGCGCTCGGTGGCTGTGAGCTTGGCTGCAGCTCTGCACGGGGAGTTGGGAGCTTTTGCCTCGTGGAAGGCATGGCCTCTGTGGAGGGTGGGTTCTGGGGTGTCCCGCACAGGTGTGGCACACCTGGGGGTACCAGCGTCCCCTGGGTTTGGTGATTGGTGTTTTTGTGTAAATGTTTTCTCTGTTTGTACTTGCTTTAGAAGGTGAACATGGAGAAGCTGTATGACCTCAGAAAAGTCCTGGAGAAATGGGACAAAGGAGGAGTTTATTTGGGTACAGATTTTTAAAAAAATGCGTGCCTGGTTGGATCGCTTCTGCGAACGTTTGCTGTGAGGAGTGGTATGAACAGGCATCTCATGCTTGGGCTGGGATTACTGAAGGTGCAGACTGGGCTGATGCTCGTGTCATCCCTGCCGTGTCCCGGGTACACTGCATGGAGGTTTGGCAACGGCGCTCGGCCTGAGGACGCAGTGCAGAGCCCACAGCCAGATGCCCTCCTGTGCACCCGTGAGTGCCCAGGGGGTGGATGAGCCAGGGTGGTGGGGCGGGGAGCAGCTGTTCGGGGCTGTGCCTGGACAGCTCTGATGTTCATGTGGTATCCACACGCCTAGCGAGAACCATGTTCCTGGCCATTGCCTTGGCAGGCTCCTGCCGCATCCTGGAACTAGACGAGGCCGAGAGCCTGGCCCCTGAACACTGCATGGGCTGCTGTCCTGCTGTGGACATCAGGAGGCAGATCTCTGTGGGCCCCTGAGTGTGCTGGGAGCTGTCCTGGTGAAGAGCGGGTGTCGGGCAAGGCTGGCTCGGTGGCCAGGTGACCGGCGGTGGTGAGGGCGAGGTGTGGTGAGCTGACTGCCGGGCGTTGAGGGGGTGAGTGGGGGGCACACAGGGAGGGAGTAGTGGTATTCCTGCTTTTCCTCAGGTCTCCCATGAGGGTCCTCCTCTTCCCCCCCCGCCTGGCGGTGGGCCCCTGCCACTCCCCCAGCCCTGTCCCAGTAACGCTGGGCATGCGGCCAGTGCCCAGTTCCTTTTTCTTGCTTGTGCAAGAGCCACTGAGAGGACCTGACCTCCTTTGCATTCTCAGTGTGAGCAAATGCGGCCGAAACTCTAGACTCTGCAGAGGAGAAAGCTGGTCCAGTGAGCCCCACTGTGGATGTTACTTCTGGTGTTTCCTTGTTGCTTGCCTGACCCCATGAGCTTGGGAGTTTTGCCACCTTTGTGGGAATTTCTCAAAACTTGCATTTTTGCCAGGGCCTGCGGAACTACCTCGGTCCGGGTGGCGAATGGGCCTCCCTGTCTGTGCCCTGTGTGGGACCCCCGTGGGCTGTTGGAGGCGCTGCTGGCTGTGGGACATCACTGTTCTTTGTGTCCTGAAGGGGGCAGGTGCCCTTCTATTCACAGAGTACAGGCATGGCCAAGTGCAAACCAGAATAGAGAGAGGTCATGGCTGGGGGAAGACCAAGGTCATGTGTGTGCCATCTGTGGACCTGAGCTGGGATGGCTTCCTTCCTGCAGCTGCCACCCCAAGGGGAGCTCGTTGTGTCCATGAGGTGCGGGCTCACAGTACCTCCTGCTGCAGGAGCCGTGCGCCTTGGCTTTGCTGCTGAGTCTTGGCGTACGGGCTGTGTGTACTGCTCTGCTGAGGGGCAGTGCCGGGGCAGTTGGTGTCTTACAGCCCCTGGTGCAGAAGACAAGAAGCCCGAGGGCCGTTGCCACATGTTGCCGCCTGCCTTGCGGACGTCCGGGCGATGCTGTGTGAGCTGTGGGTCATGCCGGTTTCCCACCAGGAGTGTTGGATAGTAACCTGTAGGCCTGAACCCCAGCTGGCTGAGCACTAGCAAATGCTTGTTTCATCTCAACAGGTGTGTTTGTTGGGTACCTGCCTGTGACCAACGCACTGCTCCAGGTCCTTCTGCATTATATTCAGTGTTGAAAGCTGTCTCGGGAAGTGGTTGCTGGTTTCCTGAGGCCCCCACAGCTCAGTGCCTGGATGGGGCAGGGCTGTCCCAGGCTTTGTGTGTGTGGTTCTCCTCCTGACCGGGTCACCCACTGATCACCCAGGAGTTCCCCTGGTGGGACAGGCTACCTACAACATTGGTCTCCCCGTGCTATGGCCTGGTTTGCTGGGACAGTAAGCGGAGGCCGCAGTCACTGGGCAGGTGTTGCTGCTGGAAAGCCCCAGTGTCTCCTTGGCTAGGTGGCCGTGCCGGTTCCAGCACCCCACCTCGCCGGCTGCGAGGCACAGGCCAGCTGACGTGGTGCCAAAGGCCGGCAGCTCCTTTCAAGTTGCACTGACCACACAGCCCTCGAGGTGGTGGGTCTCCCCTTGCCTGTCACCTAGAGGCCACTAGAGATGATTCTTGAGTCTGTGGACTTGGCATGTGGCTGCCTGGAAGGTGCAGTTCCCTGTGTCCTGGGTCACATGGTCCCGTCTCCTGTTTCCCAGCACAGCAGGCCGGCAGTGGCCGGTCTCAGCCCCAGGGGTGTGCAGAGCAGGTGGCGGGAGGAGGAGGGTTCCGTTGCATGTGGAGCTCTGAGTTTTCTAGGAAGCACACCCAGAAGAGGTGAAATGCCGCCTGTGGAATTGAGGGTAACGCTGTGCCTGACTGGAGAGGGCCAAGGGGGACTTGCAGGTGAGTCGCCCCTGAGGCCTGTTGTGAGTCTGCGAACGCACATGCACTGACATTGCCAGCCCAGCACCGTGTGCACCGGCCCCGGCCACCGTCCGGCGGAGCAGCTCTGGAGGCCCTTGGGGTCGTCCCTCCTCAGCACACTCGTCCTGCTGTGGTCTGAGCCTGGGTTCTGGGCCGGATGTCTCCCATACCTCCCCGTGGCGTGAGGGGAGAAGGGTGCATGTTTGTTAGCACCAGGAGCCACAGCAGGGTCCTGGGCCCTGACGGGTGTCCTGGAGGCCAGGGGCTTGGCCCAGGGACCAGTGCACCTGGTGTCCGCATTTCCCTGGGCAGGTTCCATCACTGCGCTCTGGTGTTGCAGAGGGATACAGCTGCTGGCTGTGCCTCTGACCGCCACAGGCGGCGTGTGCTGTGGTCAGTGTGATGGTTAATGTGCCATGGAGGGCGGGTGGCATGCGCTGTGGAGGGCAGTGTGCGCTGTGGTCAGTGCGCTGTGGATGGTGGGGTGTGCTGTGGTCAGTGTGCCATGGAGGGCAGTGTGCGCTGTGGTCAGTGCGCTGTGCGTGGTGGGGTGTGCTGTGGTCAGTGTGCCATGGAGGGCAGTGTGCGCTGTGGTCAGTGTGATGGTCAGTGTGCCATGGAGGGCAGTGTGCGCTGTGGTCAGTGCGCTGTGCGTGGTGGGGTGTGCTGTGGTCAGTGTGCCATGGAGGGCAGTGTGCGCTGTGGTCAGTGTGCCATGGAGGGCAGTGTGTGCTGTGGTCAGTGTGATGGTTAGAGCGCTGCGGATAACAGCGAGGGCATCCTACACCCCCATGTGGGTATTGCCTGGAGTAGTATGTGGTTGTCACCGCCCGGTGCTGGCACAGCTGGTCACTCCCATGTCCCGTTCCAGACCCCTGGCAGCACTCATCCCGGAGACAGGGGGCTCCGGGACGGGCCAGGTGGAGGCGGCCTGGCATGAGAGCTGGGCTGTGCTTGGCCAGTGCAGTGCTTGTTGCTGTTGTGGCTTCAGTGGGTGCGTGTCCATGATGCCTCTGTTGGTAGTTCTAGTGAATCGTGTCAGGGTTTGACGGCCGGTTCCTATTCTGTGTAGATTCAGAAAAAAAATCACGTTGCCTTTAGGAAACAAATGGGGATTGTAGTCTCACTGATTTTAGGCAAAAGCTATTTCTGTATTTAACCTTAGGCCTTTTATTTTTTTCTCACAATTTGCTGCATTAATGTTTTGTTCACCTCACAAAATGAGAATCAAATTTAGAAGTTAGAAACAGTTGGGTTTGCTGGTGTGTCAAGTGTACTTGGGGCAACCCCAGGCTGGGCAGGTGCGCTGCACGGTGCATCACCTGGTGTGACAGAGAACCAGGTGGCTGTTTCTCCTGTTGTTCTGGGGGCTGGTGGTGTGGCCCCTTGCCTCACATGGCTCTGATGAGCTTGATGCTCTCCTGCCTCTCCCAGGTCCTGCTTGGTCCTGCCTGGTCCTGCCTGGTCCTCCCAGGTCCTGCCTGGTCCTCCCTGGTCCTCCAGGTCCTCCAGGTCCTCCCAGGTCCTGCCTGGTCCTCCCAGGTCCTCTCAGGTCCTGCCTGGTCCTGCCTGGTTCTGCCTGGTCCTCCCAGGTCCTGCCTGGTCCTGCCTGGTTCTGCCTGGTCCTCCAGGTCCTCCCAGGTCCTCCCAGGTCCTGCCTGGTCCTCCCAGGTCCTGCCTGGTTTTGCCTGGTCCTCCAGGTCCTCCAGGTCCTGCCTGGTCTTCCCAGGTCCTACCTGGTCCTCCCAGGTCCTGCCTGGTCCTTCCTGGTCCTCCCAGGTCCTGCCTGGTCCTGCCTGGTCCTGCCTGGTTCTGCCTCGTCCTGCCTGGTCCTGCCTGGTCCTGCCTGGTCTTCCCAGGTCCTACCTGGTCCTCCCAGGTCCTGCCTGGTCCTTCCTGGTCCTCCCAGGTCCTGCCTGGTCCTGCCTGGTTCTGCCTCGTCCTGCCTGGTCCTGCCTGGTCCTGCCTGGTCCTGCCTGGTCCTCCCAGGTCCTCCAGGTCCTCCCAGGTCCTCCCAGGTCCTCCCAGGTGTTTGAGATGTGGTTGCTGGGTTCAAGGTTGCTGGGCACTCTGACCTGTGAAAAGGCCTTTGTTTTGGAGGTCCCTGTGGAAAAGCAGCTCCCCTTGTCCCTTCTCTGCTGAGTGGGTCTGGACCAGTGGTTGTAGATGGTACTGAGGCAGCTGGACAATGGGCAGTGGGTGGGCCCGGGGTGCACGAGGTCAGCAGGAGGCCTCTGGAGAAGATGGAGTTAGCTGCAGGTGCCAAGGCTGCCCCACCCATCATGCTGTCACTTGGAGTGTCACTCTAGTCTGTGTTCGGGTGCCATGCGGGATGCTGCGTCTGTGGATGGGCCGGCTTGGAGTGTGAGACAGCAAGAGGACCGGGCTGGCAGCCCTGGGGCACAAAATATAAAAGACAGGCAGAAAGGCGCTGTGGCCACTTCTAGGGGTGTTGGTGCCCTGGGCCTCGCGTGTGCTGTCTCTCTGTCCCTCTGGAGAAATGGTTTTTTGATGTTTTCAAGGTGAAGACAGTGGCTTCCTCCTCCCGGGGCTCTGGACTCGGAGCCGGCACTTTGTGCACTCCATGCTTCTGGTAAATCCCAGATGTCTGTGTCAACAAGTTTATGATGCGGCCCAAGGGTCAAGGTCCACGGGCTTCCCTGGTGATGGCCCACCTGCTGCTGTGCTTGGGGGAGCGAGCTTGGAGCGGGTGGCTGCCACCTCCCCTCCCAGGCCTGGCTGTGTCTGGGCAGAGAAAACTCTCCCTTCAACACCAGTTCTATGGCACTGGGTGGCACTAAGCCAGACTCGGTCGAGCTGGGACACGGACGCCTGTTTAGGAAAAGAGCTGTTTTCGCTCACTTTAAGAGAAAATTGGTTTACTTATTGGACACAGAGATCTTCCCTTTGCTGGTTCACTCCCCAAGTAGCCAGGGCCGGGCCAGGTCAGAACCTGGGTCTGTAGCCCAGAGGCAGGGCCCAAGCCCTTGGGCCGTGCAGAGCTGCCTTCTGAAGTGCGTTAACAGGAAGTGGAGCATCAGTGCTCTGATTTGTGGGGGTGGCACCCCAAACCACAGCTTGAAGTGTGTTGTGCTCGCTGCTGGTCCCTTGGCGGCAAGCCCACTTCTCACCTTTGTGGAGGTTTTCAGACATGGCCTGGGTGTTCCCAGTGGGCGAGCCTGTGTGCTGTGTGGAGGAGGCCGGTGCTGGGGCTGTCTGCAGAGAAGTCTCCCTCACGCTGCAGCCAGGGTAAAGTGGTGCTGGCTGTTCCAGGGCAGGTTCTCCTCGGGGCACCTCCAGCTGCCGTGCTGGCCCTGTGGTCAGGATATTCAGTCTGAAGCAGACTGTGTGTTGAAGCAAGGGACTGGCTGGACATTTTACAGCATGGATGCTGTTCTGTGCAAACTGCTGTCTCCCGAGGGTGCCCTCTGTGCCAGCCTGGGTCGGGCATTCGGGCCGTCACGGCGTGAATGTATCGATTAAGAATGTGCACAGGCCTCCGTTAGCACGTTAAAAAAACGCTTGTCTCCGCGGCTGGCCTGTGTTCACTGCCTAGGACACCTGTGGGCTGCAGCTCTGCACACGCTGTGTGCCTGCCAGTGGCCAGCGGGGAGGTGGGCTCATCTGCTGATGGTCGTTGGGGTGCCTTTTGTGAATGCCGTTGGGTTTCCCAAGAAGGAGTAGAATGCTTTTTTGTTTTATAAATGTGTATTTGAAAGACAGTTACAGCAAGAGAGACAGATGGAATCTTCTGTCCGCTGGTTCACTCCCCAGATGGTTGGACTGGCCAGCCCTGTGGTGCCTTTCCCAGGCTATCAGGAGGGAGCTGGTGCCACGGGGGTGCTGCGCCCTGGCAGGGGCGTTTGACAGGTGTGTGATGGAGCCCTGGATGTTTTGTGTTCCCATCAGCGTGATGCGCTGTTTCCACAGTGCTGCCACAGGAGCCCAAGGGTGCGCCGTGGGGGAGGGGGGTGGGGGAGGGGGAGGCCGCTTGGGCCCCTGACTGTTTCTGTCTGTCGAGGTAGCTGGCAGATTTACTAACCTAGAGTTTTGAAAGACGTTGTTACTGTTGGTCCTGGTGTGGTTCTCTTGTCCCCAGCCTGGGTCCTCCTGTGGATCCTGGCTGGGGGCTGTACCTAGCCAACGGGCAGCCTATTACTGCGGTTGCGATTTTATTTTTTTCCTGATACTTTCTTAGTGTTAAACATGTAAACTTAAGGATATTTCTTCCTTGTTACTTTTTGGATTGAATGTTTCAGGGATTTATTTTTTGCACAGTACACAACTGATAGCTTTCACTTCTTGATTCGTGCATTTTGATGTGTGGAACTTTCAGGAAAGTGTATGGTTTCACTTTGCTCTATTTAATTACAAAATGTATGGTAACAGTGTATAGAGACTGTCACATAGAGAGGTGAAGATACAATGCAGTGTGAATCTCTACTTCCAAATTAAAGGTGGACTCCGGTGAAACTGTGGACTGTATCTCGACCGTAGGATGCTGGACTCTGCTGTTGTCGACACCTGCAATGTCGGGTTATACTTACGTAGCACAATGGTGGGCTTAGGATGGTACTGTTGTAATGCATCAGGAAATTCCTGGGAGTCGGGGATTTGGGGAGAGGGGAAGGGAAATCCTGGAACCTATGGAACTGTATCATGGAATAATAAATAAATTAATTAATTTAAAAGTTTCTGTGTATCTCAGGTACAGAGAGTGAGCAAGCGAGTGCAAGCTGCTGTCTGTAGATTGATTCCCAAAGATCTGAAAGCACCTGGCTGGGCCAACTTGAAGCTGGGAGCTGGGGTCTCTGAGGGGTGCAGATCTGACTCCCCCAAGCCATCACCTACCTGCTACTTCCCAGGCCACCTGTTGGCAGGAGTTGGGAGCTGGAACGGTATCTGCTTTCCCGGCACTGTGGGATGTGAAGGCGGTGCCCTTCCTGGGCAGACCCTAAGCCTGTGTGCAGACGCTGGTGGTGGTGGTGGTGGTGGTGTGGGGTGTGTGTGTGTTTCACCTGCTGTTACTCTGTGTGGTGTTGGCTGTGGGCTGCCCAACCTACTGGTTCTGGTTGCTGGTGGTTGGTGTTGGCTCCCTGCTTTCCTGGGCAGCCATACGTGCGCTGGGTGCTTAGGCACACCTCGCACTGCGCCCCAGGTCCTCCTCCTCTCTTGCTTTTTCTCAGAGACGCGTCTGCTACCCTGGCCATTCCTCTCTGTTGATCTGTGTGTGCACTGCAGTTTGGCTTCAGGGTCATCTGCATTTTTCTATGTTCTGACTGCAAAGTTTAGGCCATGTGTGGTCTTTGTGGTTTGTTTCTCGATCAGTGTAAGATGGCCTTGGTGTCCCCCAGTCCCTGGTTGCGAATGGCCTTCCCTCTCACCGTTGCTTGGGTTTGCTGCTTAGCCATGATTTTGCCTCTGCCTCTCTCAGTTCCCTGGTCCCATGTGTGCAAAGCAGGTGGCTGGATTTGCGATGCCACCTTCTCTTGGGTGCTTGTCCCGGTTTGTTTGTGTCAGACCTGCTGAGCTCCTCTCTCCTGATGCGAAGCTAAGACGTGTTTGTTTCCGGCTTCCTGGTGACAGAATCCTGTTTCCTTCCGTTCTTGCGCCACAGGCCTGTGGAAGAGCGGCAGGGGTTCCTCACGGTGGGGGACGGCTCACTCTTGAGCACACACCCAGGTGCTGGCCCTGCAGCCACTGCACTTGGTTCTGGGGGAAGGGGAACAGGGACAACTCTGCTTCAGCTCCTGCCCACCCCACCCATGTGGCTCCTTGTGCCCTGATTCTTCTTTTAGTCTGCTGTTCATTTGTGCTTTGTATGGTAGCATAGCTTTAGTTCTGGAGATGTCACAGCTGCAAAGGTTGTTCATGTGTGGATGGCTGTTATTTATGGTCGGCTCTGTGTTTTACTGATTGCCTTGCTTCCTGGATTTAGTAATTTTCCCCCAGGCTTTTCCATTTTTATGTTTTCTGTGTGTGAATTGTTCAACTGGATTCATCTTTCAATTGATTGTATTTTGAAAATCGTTTTTTTCCTTGTTTTTATTTGAAAGGCAGAGGGGCGGAGACCTTGAATCTGCTGGTTCACACCCTGAATGCCGACAGCAGCTGGGGCTGAAAATGGGGCTCGGAGGGTCCCGTGGGGGTGATGACGAAGACCTGCTGTTCCTTGGGGGACAGTTAGCAGGATGCTGGAGTTGGGAGTAGAGCTAGGACTTGAACGCCAGCACTGAGAAGCGGAGCGCAGGCACTGTGGGGCGGCAGTCTCAGCTGCTCTGCTATGTTGAGAAACGCACGCAGATGTTGAGGAACCGGTCAGTGAGGTCTCAGGTCCTGGTGTGGGAGTTGTCCCTGGAGCAGGGAAGGGCGTGAGAAAACTGACAGCAGAAAATGGCTCGGAGCCGGAGCGCATGCAGCATTGTTGGAGCCTGCAGAAGTGTGTGCACAGTTCGCACGGGTGTGCGGTTCCGTGTGCATGTGGGGTTTACATGTGTTCATGGACAGACACATGTGCATCCAAATTCTGCTTGTCGATGCAGGCACACGTTTTTGTGTGTGTGCGTGTATGTGCCAACCGGTGCTTAGGAGGTCACACGCTGCCGGGTCTCCAACAAGCCTGGATTCCACGTCAGTGCAGTGACGCGCTCAGGGCTCCCTGCTCCAGCCTGTACCAGGAGTCCTGGGAGGTAGGGAGCTGCACGTGGGGCTGGTGTGGGCACCGCTGCAGGGAAGAGGCTGTGCTTGGCTCCAGGGAGTGGCTTTGGCTGTGTTGGACACTGCGGTCCACGAGCCCAGGCCGTCGGTGGGTGCAGTGAGAGGAGAGGGTCTGGGACAGTGTGGGATCCCTGCTGCCCCAGGCCAGGTCCTCCTGGCGTGGCCGGAGCTGTGGCCGCTGTGGTCAGGCCAGGCCCTTCTGGCGGGCTGAGACTGGGCTGCTGTGGTCAGGCCAGGCCTGTGGAGTGGTGAGGACCCAGGGAGCACAGAGCCCTGACCTGAGGCTGCACTCAGCCTCCGTCTTCACCAGTGCTGTCTGTCCCTGAGGGTTAGGCCAGCAACTGGGGACCTGCTGCTGGCCATCCCTGTGTGCCTCAGGCCATGGTGGCCTGAGGATTCTCATATTGTGTCGGTTGCTGGTTTGCACCTGCCATAGGTGGGAGAGCTTATGACTGGCCATCTCCTCCTTGGGCTTTGTGAAGCACTCAGCTGACCGAGGGTGCAGGTGAAGGCTCGGGAAAGTCACGAGGAATCCACAACCATGTGTCTGGGTGGAGGGATGTGAGCAGGCCCAGGGACGGAGTCGTGGGTGGCATCAGAGCAGCCACATCCTTGGGGTGGGCATGGATGTGCTGGGCATTGGAACTTGCTGGTTGTACACAACTCCCCGAGGGTTCTAGAAGCTCTTGTCTAAACTCTCCTGGCCTGTAAGTCAGTGAGGGATCCTGCGTGTCATCTCTTGGATGTAGTTGTGCATACGAAAAGTGTGTCTCAGTCAGCTTCCAGCAATCAAGAATGGAAATGACTTGGGTAGGAGAGGAATAGAGAGGGAAGTTTAAGCCTTAGGTTTGTTTAATTTTAGATGTTGATTTCTGAGTATCATGTATGGCCAGTGGTGGGTAGGGGTTTGTGGGAAACATAGGTGAGATGTTCTCGAAGTGAACTAAATCAGAGCTGCACCGGGCTGAGGGTGCCGTGGACTGTGCAGTCAGGAGGGTGTGCCCGGTGTGCAGGGTGCTGTGGACTGTGCAGTCAGGAGGGCGTGCCCGGTGCGCAGGGTGCTGTGGACTGTGCAGTCAGGAGGGCGTGCCCGGTGTGCAGGGTGCTGTGGACTGTGCAGTCAGGAGGGCGTGCCCGGTGTGCAGCGGGCACGTGGATGGGCAGCCGTGGACTGTGCAGTCAGGAGGGCGTGCCCGGTGTGCAGGGTGCTGTGGACTGTGCAGTCAGGAGGGCGTGCCCGGTGTGCAGCGGGCACGTGGATGGGCAGCCGTGGACTGTGCAGTCAGGAGGGCGTGCCCGGTGTGCAGCGGGCACGTGGGTGGGCAGCCGTGGACTGTGCAGTCTAAGGGCTGTCTAACTGGACCCTGGGGCTGTCAGGCAGCTGGAGATGGCGGTGAGCCCCCCTTGAGCCCCTGGGAGGTTGTGCAGTGGGGGAGCTGTCCCTATAAGCCATGACCTGCTCCAGAGTGAAGTGAGAAGTCCTGGGAAGATAGAAATGACAAGGAGGAACTTGTTGGCTCAGAAAATGTGGAGTAGTACTGGTGTAGCGGTTAAAGCTGCCACCTGCTGTGCTGGCAGCCCGTATGGGCACTGGTTCAAGTCCTGGCTGTTCCTCTTGCACTCCATCCAGCTCTCTGATTATGGCCTGGGAAAGCAGCGAGGATGGTCCAAGTGCTTGGGCCCCTGTGCCCAGGTGGGAGCCCTGGAAGATGCCCCTGGCTTTAGCCTTGCCCAGCCCTGGCTAGTGTGGCCACTTGAGGAGTGAGCCAGCAAGTGGAAGATCTCTGTCTGCCACTCAAATAAGAAATAGGAAGAAAGCAAGCAGCTCGAGTGGGCAGCGTGGGTGTACACGCCAGGCTTGGGAATGTGGCATTGGGCACGGAAAGGACTGTCTGGTTTGCTTTTTGCTTCTGAGCAGTCCGTGCATTCTGGTGGTGACCTCTGACCTCTGTAGGTGTGACCCTGATTAGCAAGAACACTATATGAATACAGTTTGTGTATCTGTTGCTCTTAACAGCAGGATGCCACTCAACAGTAACATAGTGTTGAGCGTATTGAATAGTACTTTTTAAAGGGAATATATAATATTGGGTCATTTAAGATGATTGTCAGATTTTAAGACATTTTTGTGTTTTGTGTTTTGTGCTGCTGTGGCTGTGCGTAGGTGTTTGTGCCCCGTGCGTCAGGCTCGCTGTGCTTGGTGGGGCTGGAGGCCAAGGCCGCTGGGTGGGAGGTAAGCAGGCCACTGTACGCCTCAGGTCCCAGGGCACTTTGGTTTTCTTTTAATTGGAATCTGTGTCTTGTGATGTTTTTTCTTTCTTTGTTTTTGATAAAAGTCATTTTCATCAACTTTTAAAAAGAAGTTGTCTGTTTCTCTGAAAGGCAGAATGCAGAGAGAGAAGGAGAGACCTTCCATCTGCTGGTTCAGTCCCCACATGGCTGTAACAGTTGGAGCTGGGTCTTGCATGTGTCATGTGGGCTCCTGGGTCCAGCTCTTGCACCGTCCTCTGCTGCTTCCCTAAGTGTGTTAGTGGGGAGCTGGATGGCAGTTGGAGCAGCTGACGCTCAAACCGGTGCCCACATGGGATGTGGTGCTGCAGGCAGTAGCATTAGCCACTGCACTACAGCGCCGTTGTAATGGAAGGAGAAACTAGAAAGTAGAATTTCTGTTTTGTTTGTGAAAATATTAATCTCCCGTAGCTGCTTTGCCCAAGCCGTGTGGCCCGGCCTGGCCCCGCGGCTTCCCCTGTGTCTCCCCCGAGGGGTACTGTGTTCACCCCGGGTGCAGCCGTGCGGCCCACATGGTTGCTGGTGGCTTTGCAGCAGCAGGGGGCAGCTGGCAGCCCCATGCTGGGCACTTGTAGCTCTCCGTTTGGTGCGTGTGTGGTTTGTGTGGTAATACGGAAGAGAGGGCACCAGTCATTGCGTGACACATTTAGGCGGCAACCTCACATCTGCCCGGCTTACTGGTTTTATGCTTTGCTGGGAGGAAGCCAGTGCAGGGAGCTTTTAGCCCACCGTGATTGGACTGTGTCATTTACGCACACGTGTGTGTATGTATATATATGCCTTGCTCTGTCCTGTCTCTGTTGAGGCCGCAGCTGGAAAGGAACAGGGTGTGTGTGGGACGCTGGCTTGGATTCCTGGGCGCAGGCTGTCCCCAAGTCTTAGGGTCTCCACCGACCAGGATGTGAGGCAGGGCCAGGGTGTGAGAGGCTGGTGCCCCTGTGTGCCCCGGCGGTGGCTGCAGTCTGGCTGGGAGAACATTTGCTCAGCCGCTCCTGGCTTCCGCATTTCTTCTCTGGGGTGGAGGTTGAGGGCAGTTCCCTGAGGTGCCAGTCCCAGGGCTCTGTGCCCTTGGTGCTCCATGAGCTAGTGCTGGCGTGCTCCCTCCACCATGCCGCCTGCCTCTCCTGCAGTCGTTGGCGTGTCTGTTTACCACTCCCAGCTTCTCCCACAGTCCCTGCTCCCAGGCTGGCAGCAGCAGTGTGTGGAGCTCCCAGGCTGGCAGCGTCAGTACATGGAGCTCCCAGCTTCTCCCACAGTCCCTGCTCCCAGGCTGGCAGCGTCAGTGTGTGGAGCTCCCGGGCTGGCAGCGTCAGTGCGTGGAGCTCTCGGCCTGGCAGTGTCAGTGCGTGGAGCCCCCGGCCTGGCAGTGTCAGTGCGTGGAGCCCCTGGCCTGGCAGTGTCAGAGCATGGAGCCCCTGGCCTGGCAGTGTCAGTGCGTGGAGCTCTCGGCCTGGCAATGTCAGTGTGTGGAGCCCCCGGCCTGGCAGTGTCAATGCGTGGAGCTCCCAGGTTGGCAGCGTCAGTGCGTGGAGCTCCCGGCCTGGCAGTGTCAGTGTGTGGAGCTCCCAGGTTGGCAGCGTCAGTGCGTGGAGCCCCCGGCCTGGCAGCGTCAGTGCGTGGAGCTCCCAGGTTGGCAGCGTCAGTGCGTGGAGCTCCCAGGCTGGCAGTGTCAGTGCGTGGAGCCCCCAGCTTCTCCCACAGTCCCTGCTCCCAGGTTGGCAGCAGCAGTGTGTGGAGCTCCCAAGCTCTTCTTGCCTGGTGCTCCTCTGGCAGGAGGACCTTCAAGGGCTACACCTGCTACCATCTGGCCCGAGTGGCCTGGGTCACCTACTGGTTCCCAGTTCCCCCCACACCTCCAGGCTCCTGTGTGCGCATGACCTTGTCCCACGGGACCGGGCACGATCCCTCCCTCAGTTGGCACTTCAGGTGGCCCCAGGGCCTGGTCAGCAGCCTGCTGTTGGCCAAAAGCCTGCCCTGGATGGCTCCGTTGCCAGCCTGACTCTCCGTTGGGATGGGCTGGGTCCAGCCCTTCCAGCACAGCTGGACTCCTGTTTCCCGCGCCCTTTCTGCCTCCTGGACACCTCACATCTGCTTGCTGATGGAAGACACGGAGATGACCAGAGCCTGGTGGGCCGCTGGCTGTGTCTATGCCGGGGTGTGGATAGGGGCTACTGCTGTCAGGTGACAGGAGGTCATGGGCACCCTGAGGCATGGGGAGAGTCAGGCCCCAAGTGTCCTCTCCCTGTCGCCCCGCCCCTCCTGCTAGCTGGTAGGGTTGGTGGAAGCGGTGACCAAAAAATTAAGCAGTGACATGAAAAATTAATGCTGTCAAGAAAGCATCTTTTGGAGCCAGAAGTTAGTATCTGTGCCCGTGGGGACCTGTGATAAGGCCCTGGGGGCGTGAGCCATTGGAGAGCTGTGGCCAGTCCTCAGGAAGCCTGTGCAGTGCCTTGCAACAAGCCCGTGTGTCCGGACACCCTGACCTGAATCAGGGAGGGAGGGAGACAGGGCTTGGGCTGGCAGTGCGTGTGCAGGCCTCTTGCTGTGTGGGGTTGGTCACGTGCCGCTCAGTCTAGCAGTTTCCTCGTATGGAGTCCCCCGCTGGCCTGCCCACCGCGTTGCTGTCACTGTCCCGGTCCTTTAGCTCTGCGGTCTGCCGCTAGGCAGTGTGTTCAGTCTCTCCAGGTGTTTGCTGTGCTCCCAGAGCGCTGGAGCTCTGACGACAGTGGCCTTTCCCGACTCCCTTCTCTGTCTGTCCTGGGGCAGCTTAGTTGTTCAAGCTCTGCCGCCCGTGTCTTGTCGGTCACTGGGGCTGTCCCCTCTGAGCACATAACCCTGGCAGGCCTGGGACTGCCCGCCCCATGTCATTCTGGGAGCCCCAGAGCTGCTCTTTGCTGCTGGAGCCCAGGTCCCTGGGCCTGGGGCTGTGGTATGGCTTCCACGCTCTGCTGAGGACCTTGGCTGAGCCACGTTGACCTGCTGCTGCCCCCGGTAGGACCCACAGAAGCCAGAGGCCTTTTGCAGGGGAATGCTAAGCTAGACATGCAGTAGGTGCTCAGCCAAGGAACCGGAAATGCTGGAGCTGAGGTGTCCAGCGGAGAGAGGGTGCATGGCACCGTGTGGCTCTGCCATCCCTGCGCTGCCCTCCACCGCAGCCTTCCAAGGGGTCAGGGGTGTGTCACAAGATGCATAGAGAGAACAGGGCCACTGCTCACACTGGGGGGTGCAAAACAGATGTGGGGTGCAGTAGAGGCCTCATGTGTCCAAGAGGTTGCTGTCCCCCATCCTGTGGCGCGCCCTACTGCCTCGCACCCTGGGGTCCCCACGATTCTCGGGATTCCCAGCCACTGCCAGCTGGAGCTGCGTAGTGATGCACCTCCCGAGGCCGCAGTAGAGATGTCGTCTGATCGCGAGTGCAGTGGGGGATTTCTGCTTAGGGTACCCATGTGGCTTTCAAGAGCAAGTCACTTCAAGCAGGAGCTGCTTCCTACTCTGGGGGCAGACATGCGTCCTGACACACACGGAAGACGCTCTGCATGCCTCGCGTACCCGGGCATCATCGGTCATGTGCTGTGGTGCTGGAAGATCTCGGGTTTTCAAGTAATTAAATATTAAAAAGTTTGACTGGTTCCATGTTCTTTGGCCTTTTACAGCGAGCTGCACCGGCCTGGATCTGGGCACACTGTAGTCTGACGGTGTTGTGCTCTGGACCCTGGCTTTGGAAGTCCCCTCCCATCCTGTATCATCTCCCTGCTGTGATGGAGAGGCTATGTGGGAACACGGGCCTGGCCTTGGAGAGCAGGCCCCTGCTTGTCCGTCTCTGGGAGGAGTGGGGGGAGCTGCGGGGTGTCTGCACACCCCGAAGCCGGCATCACTGGGCGTGCCTGTGGAGTTGTGCTCCTGGGGGCTGCGTCCTTGAAGGGCTGTACAGGCTTGGTGCTGTTGTCCTCTGCTTCTGGAGCCCAGAACTGTGGCAACACATTGTCCAGCACTTTTCAAAATGCACTGTAATGTGCCATCATGTTGCTGTCCTGTAAACAGTGGCTGATGGATGGCCTGGCAAGCAGCTGCTCTCCGAGGTGCAGCGTCTGGGAGATAAAGTAGGTCAGGTTGCAGTGCGCTGCTTGGCAAGGAGCTGGGGCGTCTTTACAGGAGCCCGGGTGAGATCTGTCCTCTGAGAGCTGGATCCGTGAAGTGACAAGATCTCCACTCCCCTGTGATGTGCCTCCCAGCTGTCCCCCCAGAATGTGTGCGGCTCGGAAACCATAGCAGTGATGACTTCCGGCTCCCGTGTTTGCCCCAGCCCCATGAGCACCGGCCAAGGGGTTTGCAAGCTGGCTTTGGTGCTTGCCAGGCCGCCAGCGATCTCGGGAAGGCTCGTGACTTGTCACAGTCTTCCCGTCTGCATTTGGGGTGCAGCTCTAGGTCGGACTACAGAGGGAAGATGGCGTTGGTCCTCAGCCCCGCAGGGTGGTGCTGCTTTCAGGGAAGGGTTTGGTGAGCAGGGCAGGCTCCCTGGGGGCTGAGGCTGCTGTGTGCATTTGGCTCCGTAAGATGCACAGCCTCTTTGAAGATGCTCACTTCACACTTCGTTTTCTCAGAAGCGGTCAGGCTGCAGGAAGCGTGGCAAGAGAGAAGGCAGGAGTGTCCACACTGTTGGCCTTCACTGCAGAATCTCCAGTGTTCTGTTAGCTGCTGAGTTGCAAATGGCTTCCGAGCTGCCTTTAACTTGGGTGCTGCTGGCCGTGTCCCCAAGGCCCTAAGAATGGAAGCTTGGGAAGGCTAGGCTTGTCCCTGCATTCCGTGTCGTCTCCACTGCTGTGGCGAGCACGCTGGGAGCTTTGCATGGGACCCTGCCCATGGAGACGCTCACGAGGGGCCGACATGGCGCTGTGACCTCCAGGCCCCAGCTGCGGCGCTCTCACCTGTTGGCTCTGATAGCGTTTTCGCCATGATTACTTCCTTAGTCATAGGTGGGTAATGTAACGGCCAGGGGGTGCGCGGAGGAGCTGGGGGCCGCAGCACTCACAGGCGTACACTGCTTCTGCCGAGAAGGGTGTGATGTGGATGTGGGGGGGATGGGCCGCAGTGCCTGCCTTCTCTCCTTGTTGCTTTGTGCAGGTCCCCAGAGCCACTGGGACATGTGACCTGTCGTCCGCGCTGGGGCGGCAGCTCCCTGCCGAGCGGCATTGGGAACCGTGTGTTGTTTTCCGATGCCCGCCTCTGGACGGCATCCTTTCTCTCTCAGCGAAGGGCACTGGGCGGCTTACGAAGTGTGCGGTCCCCTGCGTGAGTGCTGTTTCCCGCACTGTGAGCAAGTGTTGTACTCTGCCAGCTTGCATCAGAAGCTGGCATATCTGTGTCCTCTGGAACTGGGGGTTCTTCGGCTTGGCTGGCAGTTGGTGGTGGCCTGTGGCTTTTCCAGGAGTAGCCCGCGAGCACCCAGGCATGGCATGAGCCATGGGGCTTGAAGCCACACTTGCCATGTGGTTGCCGAGTAAATGACCTCAAGAGTGGACGATATGTTTACTAGGGGACTCGCCCGTGGGCGCCAGCACAGAGCCGTGGGGGGGCCTAGAAGCCTCCAGGAATCCTTGGCTAGGAAGGGGTGGGTGTTGGTCACCCTGGGTGACCTCCCTGCTCTGAACGAAGGTTGGAACCCACCTCTAGGACGAGGTTTGTAGGGGAAGTGGCAACGGCTGTCTCGGGCCCTGGTGCTGCCCCTGTCATGCCTGGGGATAGCGAGCCTGTGTCCTGGTCCCCTTGTGGGACTGAAGAGGGCTTCTGGCAGCCCCATAGTCGCTGCTCCTTACCAGGGTGCAACGCAGCTACTTCATAATGGATTATTGATTGGTTTGAGGCCAGCAGCGGCTGCGAGGCCCAGTGTCCTGGGGGTGAATGCATTGCCTCATGGCTGCCCGGGCCCGGCCTGGGCACTCAGCCTGCCATTGTTGCTCCCGTGCGAAGTGGTGTGCGAGGAGAGGAACTCCTCATTGTCGTGGTGGAATTTCCCCCAGTCATCCCAAGAATAGGCTTTTTGTCTCAGGGCTCCGATAAGCTGGTTGAGGACGTTAATGATGTATTTAGTTGGTACCACAGTGTAGCCAGTGAGGCCCCGCGGCATTGTCCGGAGAACAGCAGGGCCTGTGTGCCGCAGCCCACGCAGGCCAGCCGGCCCTCCCAGCCTCTCCTGCCGAGCTGGCCAGGCCAAGCTGCTCCCTTGGAGTGTGACTGGGAGCCCAGACCCTCCTCGGCAGACAGCGGCATTGAAAATGTCTCTGGAGCTTCCTGGTGTGCACTGGCTGCCGCCTCGCCCCCAGCTTTGGGTGTGCAGGCTGCCCTCGCCCCAGGCCGTCCCCCACCACCTGCTGTTCCCAGCGGGGAGTGGGCATGCCCTCCTGGCCTGGCTGTGCTGGGTCCTGGGCTTCTTGGAGCTGTTTCCTGCTCCAGTGGCGTTCATTGAGGGGTTTTTTTTAAAGTCTTTTTTGAAGAGCCTACAGACTTCATTGAAACGAAGGGTACCCCAAGAGTAGGAACCATCTCGGTGCATTGGCTCCGCTGATTTTCCGTCGGCCTCTGTCCATGTCTGTGTCCCAGGCCAACTGCTTGCAAAAGCAATGGAAACTCGGTGCTATCCAGTGGTGTGTCCATAGTGATGGGGGATGTTCTTGAAGGGCTGCTCAGCAGAGGAGTTCTGAGTTTGTGGAGGACGGTAACACAAATGTTGGTTGTAGGAGATCACCTGTTGTGTGTCTGAGGCCCCGGCATCTCCTCGGTGTCTCCCCATGCCTGAGGCCCCAGCGTGTCTGTGGTTGGTCTAACTCAGCTTCTTGGGCCACTGCTCTTGCGCGCATGTGCCAGATGTTGCCCATGGCCGCTCCCCAGGGTCTTGGGCCACTCCCCTCCCAGGCCATTGCTTGCTGCTCACCCCCCAGATTGTCACCTGTGTAGGAGATGCTGCCGTGTGAGTGGAAGCTACACAGCGGCCTGAGCAACAGGCCTTGAAGGTACGCTCTGCCCCAAGCCTGGCCTGTGGTATCCTGTGGGGTTTGGACTGTTGGTTGTCTGTCTCCTACCCGTCAGTCCACCCAGACAGTTGACAAGGGAAGCCTCGTGGCTGCTGTGGCTGTGTACGTGTGAAGTCTGGGGAGCGTGAGGCTGGGCATGGAGTGAAGGGGCACAGTGTCCAGGCCCCGGCCAGCTGAGCAGAGCTGGGCAGACTGGGCTCTGTGTTGGGCTGACAGATGCCAGAGAAGAGCTGGAGTGTCCTGAGAGCAGCCTTGGCCATGGCAGATGCCAAGGGAGCCAGAGGGCATGGCGTGGGCCCAGCTGGCAGGGTGGGCAGTTCCTGGGGGGCTTGCGGGGATGCCAGGTGGTCCAGGGCCTCACTGGAGTCCACTGCGGACCAGGGAGATTCCGCTGGCACTCTGGAGCCTGGAGGGGCTCTGGGGGTGCTGCTGGCTGCTTGGGCCTGCCCGTGCTCCCTCATCAGACAAGCTCCTGGCAGCCGTGGCCGGGTTGTGGTCACCTCCACTTGTTGCTACTGCTCATGCACCCTTGGCACAAGCGGGACCTGGATGGAGCGTAGTGCGGGGAGGGGGGAAGCATTCACATGCTGCCTGTGCACACGCTGGCACTCATCAAGGGGTTTCCTGCGATGTGTTGGGTGGCTTGCACCCATCCCGTGGGTGATTATCGGGATCACCTGGGGCTCTAGGAGGGGTGAGGTAAGAGCGCAAGTCTCTTACTCACAGTGGGCTTATTTGACACGTTGGTCCTCACGTAGGAAGGCCACTATGTGTCTGCCATAGTGGATGTGTCCCCTGCTGTCACCCCGTCCCCGTGTGTCTGTCATAGTAGATGTGTCCCCTGCCGTCCAACCTATCCTGCTCCTGACACAGATGTGTGGCCTGTTTACCTGGAGGGGCACTGTCCATCCAGTGTAACAGGTGCCCTCTGTCCCGGGGTTCAGGAACTGCCTCTGGGGGCATCTGGCTCAAGGAGAGCTAGGGAAGTGTGGGCACAAGGCCCCGTGGGGTATGTCCTTGGATCTCAGGCCTGTCCCGCACCATGGCGCCGGATGCTCGCTGTGAAGTCGCTGGACTCTTGGAGGTCTGGCCTTACTGTGTAAATGCAGCCGTATTGTCCTTTGCGTCCCTTGCCCCTGGCCTGGCCTGCTCCAGCTCGTTGCTCAGGTCCCTTATAGCTGCTGCGGGTGGTGGGCAGGGCCCCTAGCCTCCTGCACACACCATGCTGTCTTGTGGCGTGTCTTCGTCACGGCTACATGTCCTAGTGCACATGGTGGCGGCCTTTGTCTGGGTCCTCTCTTGTGGGTTGGGCAGCATCCTGGTGGAGTGGGCACTGATCTCTCACCTCTCTGTTCCAGGTGCTAGCTGCCACGAGCCCGGCGCTCCCTGAGGAACATGTCCGTGGGCATTGGTGCAGGCGCCTGCCTTGCCCCGGGCAGCCAGTCGCCACTCTGAGGATGGGGAGATAGAAAGCTGTGGCCGCAGGCTGTGCCAGAGCGCCGACGCTGAGCCAGCCCCACACCCTCGTCCCGATGGATCGCAGTAGAGAGGCGGAAGTGGAGCTGAGGAGGGGCCCCAGCCCTCCCCGGGCAGGCCGGAGCCGTGACGGGGATGGGGACAAGGTGGCGTGCCACAGCTGCTGTCTGTGCGGCAAGAGCTTCGCCTTCCAGAGCTCTCTGTCACAGCACATGCGCAAGCACACAGGCGAGAAGCCCTACAAGTGTCCCTACTGTGACCACAGGGCCTCGCAGAAGGGCAGCCTCAAGGTGCACATCCGTAGCCATCGCACAGGCACCCTGGTCCAGGGCCACGAGCCACACGTGGCAGAGGCCCCGGACGGCTGCGCCAGCCCCACGAAGAGTACGTCTGCCTGCAACGGGGTCCTGAACGGGGCGGCGCCCGCAGATGGCAGAGTCCTGCTGCGCAGCGGCCGGAGGGAGGCCGAGGGGCCCGCTGGTGCTCCTGAGGACACCGGGGCTGTTGTCCAGTGCACCTTCTGCAAGAGCCAGTTTGGGCGGAAGAAGGAGCTGGAGCTGCACGTGCACCAGGCGCACAAGCCCTTCAAGTGCAGGCTGTGTGGCTTTGCCACGTTGCGGGAGGAGTCGCTGCTCAGCCACGTCGAGCGGGACCACATCACGGCGCAGGTGCCCAATGGTGCAGCACGTGTCTGTGTGAATGGCAAGCCTGAGCTGAGCCCTGGCGAGTTTGCCTGTGAGGTGTGCGGCCAGGCCTTCAGCCAGACCTGGTTCCTCAAGGCACACATGAAGAAACACCGTGGTTCCTTGGACCACGGCTGCCATGTCTGTGGTCGCCGGTTCAAGGAGCCATGGTTCCTGAAGAACCACATGAAGGCGCATGGCCCCCGGGCAGGCGGCAAGAACCGGCCCCGCAGTGAGCTGGATGCCGTGGCCACTATCAACGACGTGGTTCAGGAAGAGGTCATTGTGGCTGGCCTGTCGCTCTACGAGGTATGCGCCAAGTGTGGCAACCTGTTTACCAACCTGGACAGCTTGAACGCCCACAATGCCATCCACCGGCAGGTTGAGGCCGGACACGCTTGGGCCACTGCTGAGGAGGGCCCGGCCAGCACTAAGCAGCTCTTCCTCCGGTGCCTGTGCCTGAGACCCTCTGCGGCCAGTGATGTGCTGCCTGGCGGGCAGGCTGGGAGGCGGGTGGCTGAACTGGACCCTGTCAACAGCTACCAGGCCTGGCAACTGGCCACCCGGGGTAGGGTGGCCCAGCCAGCTGAGTACCTCAAGTACGGGGCCTGGGACGAGGCGCTGGCTGGAGACGTGGCCTTTGACAAGGACCGGCGCGAGTACATCCTGGTGAGCCAGGAGAAGCGCAGGCGAGAGCAGGATGTGCCGGCTTCCCAGGGTCCCCCCCGGAAGAGGGCTGGCGTGCTGGGAGACCCAGTGCTGCCCGGCCCTCTGGATCCACGGCCCGTGGTGCGCCCCAGCCGCAGAGCCACGGCCCCCGTGGGCCAGGGCAAGTCCTCCGAGTGCTTCGAGTGTGGGAAGATCTTTCGCACATACCACCAGATGGTACTGCACTCGCGGGTACACCGCCGCGCCCGCCGTGCCCGGGAAGGCGACCAGACTGCTCGCGCCCGCTGCAGTTCCCTCAGTGAGGGTGACTCAGTCTCCCAGCCCAGCAGCCCAGCCTCTGTGTGTGCCACCGCCGACTCCCCAGCCTCCGGCCTGGCTGATGAGGCTGGTGACGACAGCAGTGAGGAGGCTGCCGCTGATCACGCGCCAGGTGAGCCGGTGTCTGTCACCAGGTGGTCCTGGTCCCAGTGCCTTGGGGCGTCTGTGCCTGCATGCCCCCCAAGGATTTCACACCTGCGTGTCCTTGTGCTCAGATACCGCTTGTCCAGGGTGTCTGTCCAGGTACCCTGCATCTGGGGTGTGTTTGGAGCCCATGCTGGTGGGCACAGACACAGGCACCTGTCGCGGTATTTCTTTGCTAGCGACCCGTATGCACTGGCATTGGCTGGTGCCTTTGGCCTCCTGAGGTGATGGGCTTTCCTGGTCATCAGAAAGTCGTAAGCAAGGAAAACAAGGGCCCCTCTTAGAGGTGTTCACCCTGTGACGCAAGCTTGCACCAGCTTGCACGTATCCCACACACACTGCGTGGGTGTGCACATCACAATGCGTGCACAGTACAGTGTAGTGTGCAGGTGTACCACAGACATGTACCATAGAGATAGGCACGCAGACGGACATACACATGTGTGTGCGTGTACCACAGTCAGTATGCAGTTGTGATTAATCTTGGCTAGGACAGGTAGCGCAACAGGGGGTTTGCAAGTAGCAGCCAGCAGAGCTTTGCACCTCTCGGCCCACGTTGCTTTTGTAATTGTCCTGCTGTCTGTAAACCTTCAACTCTGCTCGTCCTTTGTTCTTCTGCCATGGGTGGTGGTTTTTCATGGGAGGCGAGGTTTCGGTTAAGGACCTTGTTGCTGTCCCTATAAAACCTTGCACCCTCCTCTCTTCTCCCAGCAAGCCAGGTGGCCGTGTTGCTTTTACTGGAAGGTTCCAGAATGATAGACAGCCTGTGGTCAGGGCCATGGTGTTGTGCCGTGAGGAGGATGGGCCGCATGTCTCTGGAAGACAAGCGGAGATTGCTTCCGTCTCTGGAACAGAGTTCCTGGACAGGTCCTACAGCACTTAGCATGGGGCAGCAGAGCTGTGGCCACAGGGGCCCGTCTCCGACCTGCTTTGGTAGACGCACCGTCCAGTACGCATCATGACCACTTCCCTTCTCTCTGGTCCTGCCGGGGAAGGTGGAGTACCTGACTCGGGAAATGCGGGGTTCGCTCTAAGTTCTTCTGGAAGCTTCTGACTGCTCAGCCCGTACAGCCTCATCTGGTGTCACTGCTGGTTGGCCTTTTCCTGGGTGTAGCTGTGGGTGTTGCTGGTGATGCTGTTGGCATCTCCCGGGGACTCCTGCCACAGTGCCGAGGGGGAGCTGTGGGTGGGGTGGTGGGACAGACAGCACACATGGCTCAGGCCGCGACAACCGGCGGCTACGCCTGGCTGCTGGGCAGGTCTGCTGCTTTCCGCAGTCCTGGAGTGTGCCCGAGGGCCCAGCCTAGGTGGCAAGGAAGGTCTCACGGTCACAGCTGTCCCCTCACTCTGCAGTTAGACTCTGGGTCTGGGCTCAGCACTTGGAGGACTGTTTATTTAAGAGAATGTTTGAAAGGCTGAGTTAGATGGAGAGAGCTGTCATCCCCCGGCTGGCTCGCCAGATGGCTGCAGCTGCCGGGACTTGCACGCCTGAGCCGTGCTCTGCTGCCTGTCCGGGTGCATTAGCAGGAGCAGAGCAGCCAGAACCTGGACCAGCACCGGTCTGGGATGCAGGCATTGTGGGCAGTGGCTTAACTGGCCATGCCACAGCACTGGCCTGGGACTGAAGCTGTTTTCCCCAAGTCTGCACGTGCTTTTGAGGTTGCCACAGCCGTTTCGCAAAGGCCCCTGCTCCAGGGCAAACCATCGACATGGAGGAAGTTCTTTTTGTTGATGAGCAGGAGGTGGGCTGGCCAAGCTGGGAGAGGTGGGTGCTGCTGAGGGTGGGTGCTACGAGGTCCTGTTGGCTCAGGACAACTGCTGTGCCCAAGGTGCTGTACAAAGCCAGTGGGAGAAGACATGGTGGCCTTCCTGTGGATGGTCACTATGTACCTGCCTCCGGTGTCAGGCTGTGAGAACGGCAGCTGGTCCTGCAGTCAGGTGGCTCGTGTGCCATGTGCCAGCCATGGCTCCCACACCCGTGCTGGAAGGATGGGCATGTTCCTAGATTGTTCTGGATGGTTGGAGAACGTTTTGATACTGGAATGATGATCAGGTTTCTAGTCTGAGTTGAAATTGATCTGTGATATTATTGTTGCGACAGTGGACCATTAAAGGATTCCTAAGAATTTGTGCAATGAAGATGACACACGGACTTCAGGTCGAGAGGTCTGGGTGGACTGGGCTTTGTCAGTGCCTGTCTGTTGTAGTGACTTGAGAGAGCGAGCTCTCCTGTCTGCTGGTTCACTCGCCTGCACGCAGCAGCTGGGCTGGGACACACTCCTGCTCTCCTACAAGGGTGCTAGCGACCTGCATGCTCAGACGTCCCCAGGTGCACACTAGCAGGAAGCGCCAGTCCCGCGGGGAGAGGGAGCTGGAACCTGACTCTGCAGCATGGGCTGCCAGTGTCCCACACAGTGGGTGTCTCGGCTGTTGCACCCACTCTAGCCTTTTTCAGGTGCAGAAGTGTCACTGGGTGTTGAAGGCAGGGCTGTGAGGTTACAGTTGGGGATAGCAGCTGGGAGAGCCCTGAGGTGCAGGGGGATATGTCTCCTGGGGAGGATGTGTGGGGGTCCAAGGAAAGCTGTTATGGAACCCTGGCCTTGGGAGCAGTGTTGACATTTTCTGTGCCTGTAGCCTGCCCTTGGCTTGCTGATGTTTCCAGCCTGGCACACGAAAGTCCTAGAACCGGAGAGGTCGGCAGGACCACGGACAGCTGCGGACACAGCCAGGCCTTGGTGCAGAATTCGTGTGAAAGGCAGCGATCTCCCACACACTGGTTCACTCCCCAGAGGCCTGCCAGATTTAGGACTGGGCTGGGCTGAAGCCAGCGGCCGGTATGCACATGTGGCTGTCCCACAGGGTACAGGGGCCCAAGCACTTGGTTTGTCTGCCTCTGCTTTCCTGGGCGTGTTAGCAGGGAGCTGGGACTCACGCTGCTGCTCGTGGCAGATGTTGCTGGCTTCACCTGCCCCATGGTGCCAGCCCCCGTTTTCATGCCCTGTGGTGTGTTTTAATGCTTTGGTTTGTGTCCTAGGTTTCCGAGTGAGCCTGCTTCCATCTTGATGATGCTTTTGTGTCTCTGGCATGGCTTGCTTGCTCATGTTTTCCTGATGGGCCTTGATTTGCAGGGACTCTAGGTTGCGGTTTGGACCATTCATTGTGTGCTTTGAGACTCTTTCTCGTACCCCTGTTGACTTGATGGAGACTTTGCTTGTAGAAGTCCTGGAGCACCAGGCCTGCCATCTGCCTCGTGGCTCCTGGGCTGTCATTGGTGCTCTGTGCTTCCACAGGGCATCCAGTTTGCAGAATTCCACACTGTGTGAGGTGTTTTCAGGAGGTGACCACACTGGCACCCTGGTCTTCCGTCTAATCCCTGGAGCCACCAGCTCTCCCCTTGCCGTTCGGACACGCTTGTCTCAGCCTGTGTCTGGTGCGAAGCCCCAGCATGCGCCCTGGGGTCAGGGTCTGAGGAGGCATTCTTGGGGTCACTCCGGAGGTGGGAGGTCAACACAGCTGAGATGAGATCAGGCACCTGCTCTGTGCGTCAGGGTGGGCCTGCTCTGTCTTTGCTGGACCCCACGCCCCATCCTGTGCAGCTCCTGTCAGGCTGGGCCAGAGGCGGAGTGTCCCCTGGGAACCATGGGGAGGTGGCTGCGTGGGCTCCAGGGCCTGTGTGCCCAATGGGTGCTCTGGGAGGTGGTCACAGCTGGGCAGGACTGGCCCGTGCAGGGGCGTGGTCCCCAGGGACTGACACATCTCTCTCCCCAGCTTCTGTCCAACCGCTGTGACGTGTCTCTTTGCTGAGAGAGGCTATCCCTGCCCTGTCCTGCTGCTGACTTCCGTGGATGGACACCCTGGGGCCTGTGTGCCCCTTGCTGGGGTGCCTTAAGTGGAGTAGTTCAAGCCAGTGATGGGTATGTTGGAGGATTTGGCCATCTGGTTCCAGCTGGACTTCAGACAATGAACGGTGTCTGACGTGTGTGTGTTCCCATGCAGGATGGGGTGGTGTGCACGACAAAGCTTGATGATGGAGGCTGTGTGGTGTGTGATGTATGTATTGTGTATGTTGCATGTGTGCTGTGTGGAATGTGTAGCACGCTTGTAGCATGTGTGGCATGTGTATTTTATGTGGTGGGTACACACACGTGTAGGGCTTGGGTGCAGGGCACTTTGAGCAGGTCCTGGTGCTGCTCTGGCAGCCTGGCTCGTCTCCAGCCAGGGTCCGAGGGCCCAGGACTTGGCCGCGGGGACTTGGGGTGAATGGCCTCAACACCCCAGTCCTCCCTGCGTGCTGGGCTGAGGCTTCCTTCTGGCCTGGCCCTCTGGTTTCAACTCATGCTCATTTCCTCAGCAGGCCTCTTCTTGGGGACAGTTGCTTCAGGGACACTGGGGTTTGCTTAAGGTGTTGCAGGGCCCCCCAGTTCCCACACTGTAAATGGGGGTCCTGACCACTGCAACTGCCTTGGCCTTGTACTGCCAGGGAGCTCCTGCTCTGGGGACTGTTGTGTTGATCCACATTTCTGAGCCTGTCTGGAGCTCCCGGATGGTCCGCTGCCTGCAGCTTAACATCCCAGCTCCCACCCCCTGAGGTGCAGCCTGGTGTCCTTGCCCTGCTGTGGGGAGCTGTGCTGGGCCTGCTGCATGGCTCCCCTGCACCCCACCCGCAGGAGCCACAGGCACGCCATGTGGCTGAGGGTGAGCTGTCCCCTGCCCTCCAGGCTGGGCCTTTGTCCGGGAAGGATGGCCTTTGTCTTATGCAGCACTCTTTCACTTCAAATCCCAGCCGTGCCCGTCTTGGACCGTCTGCTATGTGCTTGGCTTCCTAGGCTGAGTGCGTGGTGGTTCCGGGGCAGCCTAGCTGTGGTGTCTTGGGTGCTGGCCGGGCGGTGTCTCCGCAGGCTCAGCTGCTGGGAGCTTGGCCATTGCGAGGCTTGGACAGTCTGGGTGGCTGCCTCTTTCAGCCAAGCTGTCGGGGGACAGCTGCATTAATGCAGGAAAGCCTTGTGGCTCATGGAACTGTCTTGGGGGCCTCTGGGTCCCTGCAGGTTGCAGTGGGGTGTCTGTCAGCAGGATGGGGCACAAGAGGCTGGGATGGGAGGGTGCCTGCCTGCCCAGGAACAGGCACTAGTGAAGTCCCCTTGATGTGGTTATGGAGTAAAGCTGTGTGTGTTGTGGGGGGTCGGCAAGTTTTGGGGTACATGTGCTGGTGCAAAGTTTGAAGAATATTTTCTTGATGTATCACTCGTGCACAGTGGAATCGCGGAGAATCCAGTGAGGAGAGGGGTCCTTGGAATTGCAAGGTTGGAGGTAATTCCTGGCCCTCTTTCTGGCCGTTGCTCTGGGGGCATTTCGCCTGTGTGCTCGATCGACATCCATTTCCAGGTGGTGTGCTGCTGTCTGTGTGTGCACACACCCACACAGCTGGTTTTGTGGGCACTGTGGTGTCTGCCTGCGCACCCAGGTGCAGTTTGGGGCTAGTGCCCTAGGAGTCCTGTCTCCTTGCCGTGCAGCCACCCGGGGTGCGGGCCTAGGCTTTACATCCTGACCACTTCCTTTTGTTGCCGAGCCTCGGAGCTTGTCACAGCCTGCCTGTGCCCCCACTGTCCATCTGGGCCGTGAGGGTCGGAGCCGCTGCCAGGAGCCCTGCTTCTGGTGCCACTGGCTGTGTCTTGTTCTCCCCAAGAAGGAGGGCATTTTACTCCACCCCCTTGCTCACTGGCTGTGTCTTGTTCTCCCCAAGAAGGAGGGCATTTTACTCCACCCCCTTGCTCACTGGCTGTGTCCGCTCTTTTGCACACTGGTTGTGCCCATTCCTTCACACACTGGCTGTGTCCACTCCTTCACACACTGGCTGTGTCCACTCCTTCACACACTGGCTGTGTCCACTCCTTCACACACTGGCTGTGTCCACTCCTTCACACACTGGCTGTGTCCACTCCTTCACACACTGGCTGTGTCCATTCCTTCGCATACTGGCTGTGTCTACTCTCTTGCACACTGGCTGTGTCCACTCCTTTGTGCCCTGGCTGTGGCTTTCTTGGGTTTGGCTTCAGGTCTGACAGTGCTTGAATGTCCGTCTTTTTCACGTCTCCGTCCAGGCTTGGTCCTCACACCTGGTGACCTGGTTCTCTGCTGCCTGTTCATGTGGTGAGGGTGCAGGAAAGCCGCGTGCCCTGGGAAAGGGTCACGGAGAGCTGTGAGCTGTGTGCGTGGGCTGCCTTTCCCCGCACTGTGCTGTGTGCGTGGGTTGCCTTGCCCGGATATCTGATCCTGTGGTGGTTCCTTCAGCACTCAGCTGTATTTGTCTGCAACATGAGGAACTTGCCTCCACCTCCCGGCTTGGGGGACTGGCCCCCGTGTGTGGGATGTGGGGGTGTTGATAGTTTAGAGGTTCGCTTGCTTTGAGGATAGCAGCAATCCTATCTGAGGGCTCGGGCATTGCCGAAGCAGGAGACACAGCAAAGGCTGCCCGGCTCATGAGGTTTCCGGAGGAGGATGCCCCTCGCCCGTGGGTACCCAGAGCTGCCGTCTGGGGGTCAGGACGTGGGCTTGGGTGCTGGAGTCCAGCTCCAGCTGAGTTTGGAACTTGCGAAGGGTGCGTGGATGAGGCGCAAAGAAGAAAGAGATGGACCACTAGGATTCCTTGGTCATAATGGACTATGCGGGAAAGCTGTCCGCTTTATTTATACAAAACAGACAAACTCTGGCTCAGACATTTTACGTCATGGTCAAGTGGGTGTTTCTAAGGATAATTCTGCCATTTGTTTTACCTTAAAACAATAGAAGTTCCTGCTACAATTCTTATTCTACAACTTAATCTTGTATCACAAAGAAAAGGAGAACCTAAAGATCAAGGAAAGAATGAAACCCTAAATACAGGTCCCTTGATTGGCATAAGGTCAATGGGGACAGCCAAGACAGTAGGAATAATAGAAGGCCCTTTTGTAAGACATTATTATTGGGCCCGGCAGCGTGGCCTAGTGGCTAAAGTCCTCGCCTTGAAAGCCCCGGGATCCCATATGGGCGCCGGTTCTAATCCCGGCAGTTCCCCTGGGAAAGCAGGAGAGGATGGCCCAAAGCTTTGGGACCCTGCACCCGCATGGGAGACCCGGAAGAGGTTCCTGGTTCTCGGCTTTGGATTGGCGCGCACCGGCCCGTTGCAGCTCACTTGGGGAGTGAGACATCGGATGGAAGATCTTCCTCTCTGTCTCTCCTCCTCTCTGTATATCTGGCTTTCCAATAATAATAAATCTAAAAAAAAAAAAAGACATTATTATTGACATTAACCTCCAAGCTCACATTGTGTAAAAAGCCAGCCTCACAGTAGCAAACAGTGCCTGGATGGATTAGAATTCTTCCGCAGGGTGGAGCTGCATTCAGGTGGTTGTAGAGGCATCTGCCCCAGCCCTGCCTACAATGGAACAATACTCTTCACACCATCCTGTCCCCCACATCCACTGCACGGACCCCAACTCTTGGGGGCCAGTTTCCCCTTGCAGTGTGTCAGAGGAAGAACACGCTGGAGGCATGGGCCCCTTTTGAACAGCTTACAGAGGGTGAGTTGGGAATGTGGAGGCAGCTTGTGCAGCCGTTGCTGACAGAGAGCAGCGTGGGTGAACGCGGCCCCGTGGCCGTGGCACAGGAGCAGCTCACCCGCAGTTCGTCCAGACTTCTGCACCTGGGGCGAGTGTATTGCAGGAGCTGGTGGCTGGGCAGGGTGGCTTGCCCGTGGCTGCCCTGGTGTGTGCAGGTGGATGTGGTGACCCGTCACGGCCACGGTGCTGACCTGACCGCTGCGCCTTTGCCACGTCTCACCCAGTGTGCTGAGATCTGCAAGTTGGTGACTGACATGGTTCAGTCCAGGCGCAGGAAACCCTGCTTGGCAGGGTGGAAGGGCGAAGGGCTAGGTGGATTCCAGCCTCTGAGATTGGCTGTGGGGGAGGATCTGGGGGCCGATTGGCACTGCTGGGATCCCAGAGGCCGTGCCATGAATGAGACCTCTGCTCCCCTCACTCTCCAGGCAGGCCTTCCCTGTGGGGCTGAGACCCTGGCTGTTGCCATGAGGGGGTCACACACAGGCCAGGAGCGTCCACCCACAGTGCCTGGGGCACACACAGCTTGTGCCACTTGAGGCGGGAGCCAGCGCTGGGAGCTGGGAAGGCAGGTGTAGTTCTGTCTTGTGTCTCACGATCAAGCTGTTCTACACGCTGAAGCCCTTGGGGAGCTCCTGGTGCCCACGGGGGCGGCCTTGCTTGGGCCTGCGCACTGTCCAGTGTTCGAGCAGTGGCCCGAGTCACAGCTGCTCTGCTTCCGATCCAGCTTCCTGCTGGGCCCCTTCTGCAGAAGGCAGTAGGAATCGGCTTCAGTTCTCGGGGGTCTGGGAGGGCTCCTGGTCTGCTGACTGTGGCTGACACAGCCCTGGTTGTTGGGAGCATTCGGGGAGTGGGCCAGTGGTTATGTTTCCCTTTCTTTCTCCGTGTGTGTGTGTGTGTAACTGTCAGTCTGCCTTTCAGTGAAAATAAATTAAAAAAGAAGTTAAAGACGATAAGACCAACATATAGAATTTTCCGGGTTATTTTCCCTCATGTATTTCATGTAGCCCCTAGGAGCAGAACTGTCCTTTAAATGTTGACGCCCATGCTGTGAAGCGGGCAGGCTGTTTCAGGTGGCCCTCGCATGTGTGAGGACCCGTGTGTGTCCTCAGCTGTGGCCACGGTGGCCCTCGCGTGTGTGAGGACCCGTGTGTGTCCTCAGCGGTGTCCAGAGTGGCCCTCGCGTGTGTGAGGACCCGTGTGTGTCCTCAGCGGTGTCCAGAGTGGCCCTCGCGTGTGTGAGGACCAGCGTGTGTCCTCAGCTGTGGCCACGGTGGCCCTTGTGTGTGTGAGGACCCGTGTGTGTCCTTAGCGGTGGCCGCTCCCTGGAGCAGGCTGATTGCATGTGGGCCCGTCATACTCAAGGCTGTGGGGTCCTTCAGTGCTCACGTCAGACTGGGCCTATCAACTGGTGCTGGAGCCCCGAGTCGTGGATGCCCCCTGACCTGAAGGCACTGAGGGTGGCAGGTGCTCCCTGTCCCTGAAGGCACCCGGTTTGGGCTGGGCCGTGCTGGGGTGGTGTGTGTGAAGTCTTCCCTCACTCCCTGATAGTATTTTCCACTACCCTTGTTCTGAAGACCTGGGCGAATCTTGGTTTCCCGCGCACCCGTGGGCTGGAGTGAGCCATGCGGTGAGGCTGTGCGCGGGCCAGGCGCTGTGCAGCTCACGGTTTTCAGGCGCATGAACTCGCATTAATGTCATCGTACCAAGTGACTGTCCCACGGAAGTGACAGTGGAGGAAGTGTGAGTCCGTGCTGCTTGCTGTCCTGGTGTGTGTGTGTGTGTGTGTGTGTGTCCAGGTGACCAGGCTGGGCCAGGCTGGGCCAGGCTCACGTGGCAGGGGTGCAGGGAGACCGCGTGGGGAGCCTGCTGGGCGGGGGAACTGTCAGTGTTTGCATTGGCACTCAGGAGCATGTGTGTGTTCACACACCTGATGGCGCTGCACAGCATGTGTGTGCATGGCGTGTGTGAGGTGTGTGGCTGCATTTTCCACACCAGCGGGGAGATGTCATGATACCAGCGGGTACCCAAGTCTCTTGGGGAGTGTCCCTTGTGACCCTGGCCAGGCCTCAGGAGGTGCCCTGAGTGGGCAGCTGCTGTCCGTCCATCCTGTGTGGCCCCAGAGAGTCTCTGGTCTTTGTCTCCTGAGCCGGGCTGTCCAGGTCTCTTACCAGTGCCATGGCCTCGGCGGTAGCCTCACTCTGCCCTCAGACCCAGCAGGGCCAGGTAGAGTGGGCAGATCCTGTGGCCCCTCCCCCTTACCCATTGGGGCGTCCCCAGCAGACACTGGAGCGTCCTTCCCAGGAATCCCAGGTGGGGCTTCATGTCTGTTGATGCCGGACAGCCAAGTCCATGTGAGCAGGGCACAGGGGCACCGTTGCTGTCGCCACCAGCCAGTGGGGTCACCCCAGGCTGCTCGCCTACACGGGCTGACGTGAGGCAGGTGGCCAGGCCCTCTGCCTTAAGGTGGTCCTCCAGCTTGAGGGGCCCCTGTCTTGTTTTCTGATTGAAGGTTGTTTCTGTGTTTCCAGGTGAACACGACAACACACATTGCTCGATTTCATGTTGGAGTGATAAGCGTGTGTATTCATTTGTTTGAGTGACACTGAGTTGGTTCCCTGCCCAGACCCTGACCACACCTGGGCCTGGGCATTCAGCCTGGGTTTCCTGCTGAGTGGCAGGGCCGATGCCCTGAGTCCTTGCCTGCCACCTTTGGCTCCAGTGTGTGGTGTTGGGTGGCAGGGGTTGGGAGGGAACTGGCTCCACATTGGCTAACAGGAGGGCCGGCCTGTGTCGAGTGCTGTGCCTCCGGATCATTCTCAGACACAGAAAGAGGACAGAGCCTGGATGACTCCAGGGGGCTCCCGGGTAGTGATGTCAGGGTGGTGACGTCAGGGGGCTGGTGATGTCAGAGGGCTGGTGACCTCCAAGGAAGCGGTTGCTGAAACCATCCTGGTTCTACGTCCTGTGGTGCCAGGGTGACTGCTCGCTGAGAACAGGGAGGTGACGCAGCTGTGCCCTCCTCTCCTGAGGGGCGTGTCCCGCGGCTGTCCCCTCTAGGCGCTGTGGGAGAGGGCGGGGTGCTGGGGACTCAGGCATCTGCACCGGTGTGGTGTGTCCACGGATGGAAGCTCACGTGACTGTGTGCACAGCTGAGCACACACAGTGACCGTGTTACACTTGTGTGACTGTGCATGGGCGGCTGCACATGTGACTGGACGACTGCGTTCATGATTGGTTCTACACACGTGACTGCATACAGTTGTCCACACGTGATGATACATGGCCGGGTCTACACACGACTGTGTACAAAGCTGGTTACACACATGACTGCACATGACTGCAGGGTCTAAACACGTGTCCATGTACAAGGCTGATTTCACACATGACTATACATGGTCATTCACACAGATGACTGTGTGCATGGTCCTACACACATGACTGTGTACACAGCTGGCTGTACACATGTGACTATATACAGTCGGCCACACACGACAGAGTACACAGCTGGTTACACACATGACTGTGTACACCGTCATGTCTGTGCATATGACCGTCTACACTGGTGACTGTACACACATGTGACCATGTACAAGGCTGGCCCCACAGATGTGGCCGTCTACACTGATGATTGTACACGTGTGACTGTGTACACGGCTGGCCCCACTCATGTGGCCGTCTACACTGGTGATTTGTACACGTGTGACCGTGTACACGGCTGGCCCCACTCATGTGGCCATCTACACTGGTGACTGCACACACATGTGACCATATACAAGGCTGGCCCCACTCATGTGGCCGTCTACACTGATGATTGTACACGTGTGACCGTGTACACGGCTGGCCCCACTCATGTGACCATCTACACTGGTGACTGCACACACGTGACCGTCTACACTGGTGACTGCACACGTGTGACCGTTTACGCTGGTGACTGCACACGTGTGACCGTCTACACTGGTGACTGCACACACGTGTGACTGTCTACGCTGGTGACTGCACACATGTGACCGTCTACGCTGGTGACTGCACACACGTGTGACCGTCTACGCTGGTGATTGTACACGTGTGACCGTGTACACGGCTGGCCCCACTCATGTGACCATCTACACTGGTGACTGCACACACGTGACAGTCTACGCTGGTGACTGCACACACGTGACCATCTACGCTGGTGACTGCACACACGTGGCCGTCTACGCTGGTGACTGCACACGTGTGACCGTCTACGCTGGTGACTGCACACACGTGTGACCGTCTACGCTGGTGACTGCACACACGTGTGACCGTCTACGCTGGTGACTGCACACGTGTGACCGTCTACGCTGGTGACTGCACACACGTGACCGTCTACGCTGGTGACTGCACACACGTGACCGTCTACGCTGGTGATTGCACACACGTGACAGTCTACGCTGGTGACTGCACATGTGACCGTCTACGCTGGTGACTGCACATGTGACCGTCTACGCTGGTGACTGCACACGTGTGACCGTCTACGCTGGTGACTGCACACGTGTGACCGTCTACACTGGTGACTGCACACGTGTGACCGTCTACACTGGTGATTGCACATGTGACCGTCTACACTGGTGATTGCACATGTGACCGTCTACACTGGTGACTGCACACGTGTGACCGTCTACACTGGTGACTGCACATGTGACCGTCTACACTGGTGATTGCACATGTGACCGTCTACGCTGGTGACTGCACACGTGTGACCGTCTACACTGGTGACTGCACATGTGACCGTCTACACTGGTGACTGCACACGTGTGACCGTCTACACTGGTGACTGCACACACAGGTGCAGCTTGGGTGTGAGCACGTGCATTCCTGGCTGCAGATGTTGCTGCACACTTGCGGGTGCACATGTGTGTAAGTTTCTGCATGTGACCTGTGTTTGGGTAGGAGTCACGGAGTACATGGACACTGTGGCCCCAGGACAGCTGGGTGCAGCAGCCGTGTGGCCAGTGAGCGCATGTGGGTTCTCTGGTTGTATGGCAGGAGCGGGGGCCTATGTGTGCCGTGTGGACACTGCGCCACCAGCGTTGTGGGTGAAGGCAGTGTGGGTCAGGGACTGAGAGGGGATTTTGGCTGGGAGGACTGGGAGGTGTCGGGCATGTGTGTTTGCTGCTGACGCTTGTCCTGGTGGCGGGGCTAGTGTCCATGTTCGTTGTGTGGTTACAGGGTGGACCACCTGTCCCTGTCCCCTCCTGGGGGTGGCAGTGACGACCGGGAGGAGCTGGATGCGTGCACTGCCCTGCACACTCGACACCCTGGCCTGGTGCGGTCCCCAGCAGCACCTCCTTTGGGGAGGTGGACTCCCATGGAGTCTTATGGAGACAATTTTGAATGAGGCTGGGCTCAGCCTGGTGACTGCTGCCTGGCTGATGAGGGCTGGGGGCTCTGCTGCCTCCTGGGAGCCTGGGGGTGAGCAAGTGGCCAGCAACACTCTGGCGCTGGGTGATGGCTCCAATTCTTGGCTGTTCACCTCAGGGTACTGCGTTGGACGCCAGCTTAGAGGAGGATCAAAATTGGAGGTCTGGGTGTGCCGGGAGGCGAGGCATGTGGCCTGCAGCAGGAGCCCGTCTGGAACTCGGGGGCCCGGGACCTGGCCCAAGCGTGGGAAGCCCTGTGGCCTGCATGAGCATTGGGAGACGTTCGTGTGAAGCCAGGCCGTGCTGCAGATGCCTTGGCTGGGCCAGCTTGCCAGGGCTGCCCCCGGCTTCTGCTTGGCCCTCCTGCTGGCTGCTCTCTAGCAGCTGTGGCCATGTGCTCAGCAGACATACACACCCCCTGAGCAGTGAAGACGAGGTTGCAAGCTAGTTTTCAGAAGTGGACTTGCTTGTATTACACGCTTGGATTACACTGTGGTGGAGCGCGGTGTGGACGCTGGAGTGGCCCAGTGGGGGAGTCCCCTGTGCTGACGGCATGCCCTGCCCCCTCACGCCATGGGATTGTGCTGTGTGACACTGGGGGGCTCTGGAAACAGCCCGACGGGGGGGGGTCCTTGTGCAGGGGACACTGCCCACGTGCCCGGACCCTGTGGACCCTCTGTCCTGGTTCCCAAGTTTGTCCCCTGAACTGCCCTTCTCTGCTCCTCTCTCATTTTTTTAAAAATTTTATTGGAAAGGCAGATGTACAGAGAGGAGGAGAGACAGAGAGGAAGATCTCCCATCCGATGATTCACTCCCTAAGTGACTGCAATGGTCAGTGCTTTGCTGATCCGAAGCCAGGAGCCAGAAACTTCTTTCTGGGTTTCCCACGCGGGTGCAGGGTCCGAATGCCCTGGGTCGTCCTCTACTGCTTTCCCAGGCCACAGGCAGGGAGCTGGATGGGAAGTGGAGCTGCCAGGGTTAGAACCGGCGCCCATATGGGATCCTGGCGTGTAAAAGGCGAGGACCTTAACTGCTATGCTGTCTCGCCAGGCCCTCCTCTCATTCTGTTCCCCGCAGTCCCCTTCCTTGCTGCTTTGGTTGGCCGAGGTGGGAATGTAGGAGACACTTGTCCACCAAGCGCTCCGCACGAGGAGCCTCCCTGGGCACTGCCCACCCTAGCCCCGCTGAGGGTTTAGCGTGGCCCAGGCTTGGGACAGCATCCATGGCCTCAGGGCCAGCTGTTGGGAGTGCTGGCTTCTGGTGAAGGCAGTCCGTGCCCATGTGTGACCAACCACAGGGACTGAATAGAAGAGGAGGTTTTAGATGATGGACAGCGTGGGGCAGTGGGTCTCACCACGCTGGCCTGGGAAGCAGGGAAGGGAGGGAAGGCCATATGTTGGGCACCGGCGCCATCTAGTGGCCATGCCCACACATGGCTCCGGTGGCCTGGACCTGAGCCCAGGTGGGGGGGTCTGGGGATGGCCTGTGTTTGCAGGTGCCACGGCGCCTGGAGCCCTAAGACAGGCTGCTACAGTTGCTTTGTAATGTTTTTGGAGAATGCCATGTGGCACCATTGCCACTTTGGAGCCTAATCAGTGGTGCTGACTGGACTGCACCTGCTCTGGGCTGCAGACAGTACCACCATGCCTGTGGGAGAAGCCACAGGTGGGGCAGGGGGGCCCCGTGACGCTGTGAGTCTTCCCATCAAAGAAACAGCAAGGAATGGCAGTGAAAGGGAGTTTGCCGGCTGCTGGAGGTGGCAGGTGCAGGTCCTGGGATAGCTGAGCATTGCTGCGTGGGGTCAGCAGCACACCTGGGCTTCAGCCGTGAGAGGGGCTTCCTGCCATGGCTGGAGCTTGCTGCTGTGTGTGGCTCGCCTTTGGGGGCAGGGGGAGGGACCCAGGCGACTCAGCTTTGTACTTGGGGAGCTCGGGGACACAGGCTCCGAGCCGGGTGGCTGCTCTGGAGCCCTGGGTACCGGGAGGTGGCTGGCAAGCCTCATCCTTGGCTGTGGCATTTCCTTTGCAGGTGAGCAGTTTAGGGAGTGTGTTGTCTCTGTTGTCCCAGTGTTGGGGCAGCCTGCACCAGGCTGGCATCGGGTGACTGTGATGGGCGGCGGTCCCCACGATTTTGTCACTGGTGGCCTGGTGGGGAGTCACACCGTGTGCTTGGTCCCCATCCTGTGCTGCCATGCGTGGGCAGTGCAGTGTACGAGGCTGCGCCGGGCAGCCGGGCGTCGTGCAGGGCCACGCTGGGAGTACAGCTGTGTGCTGGTGCCGGGGCCATCACCCTTAGCCCTGCCGTGCCTTCTGTGGCCAAGCGATCTCTCAGTTTTTACTGGGGGGGATCTACTACCAGGAGTCACGAAGGCCTGGAACATCACACCTGCCAGGCCCGGCTGTCCACAGCTAAGGGGAGGGACGGTGGCTGCTGCGGCAGTGGAACCTTTTTCGGCCATACCTGAGGGGGTCCCCAGCTTTGGCTTTGTTCCCTCCTGGGGAAACCCGATCTTGTGTTACCAGAAAGTGCTTGTTCCCCGTGAAGGCCGCGGAGCCCACCACTGGCTGGGGCTCCTGTGTACAAGGACACCCTCACCCCCGGGGGCAGGTGGGCAGCTGGGTTGTCCTTTGTCCACCTCTGCCGTCCCTCAGCTCCGGCCATCCTGTGTGTGATGGGATGGCCCCAGCCGGTCCCATGCTGGCCTCTCTCGGGCCTGGCTGCTGGCGGGGTACAACCACAGGGACTCCGTGCCAGTGGCAGCTTCTGCTCCCAGCAGCGGAGCCAGGGGCAGCTGCCATGCCTGCCCTGGGGGCCTGACTCCTTGTCCGTCCACTGGCTCTGCACGAATATGGCTGACAGCTGTAGTGTGGCTGCTTTTCCTCCTCCCTGCCCACCGAGGCCTAGTCCTGCCCACACTGGGTGGGCTTGGTCCAGGGTTGTTGAGCCCAGCCACTCCCCAGGCTGGCCTGTGTCACCGGAGACCCACCTTGGGTGCCGAGTGCACCTGGCCTTGGGCCTCTGCACCTGTCAGCCCCCTCATCCCCACCACGTCTGGGACCTCCCGCTGAGCTATGGTAACTTCCCGTCTCCTCTGCACCTGTCAGCCCCCTCATCCCCACCACGTCTGGGACCTCCCGCTGAGCTATGGTAACTTCCCGTCTCACGTTTTACCTCCTCCAGGGGGACGGCCGCGTGGCTGCTGCTTTGCTGATGAGGTGGCGTCCTCTCTGCTCTCCAACGGGGACCCGGCTCGCGCCCTCAGAGCCAGCCCGTCCGAGAGAGAGGCTAGCGCGTCCACAGCCCGGAGCACACTGGACAGCCACGGTAGAGAGACGTCCGCGAGGCCTGAGCCGTGCCGGCCTGCTGCCGACTCCGGAAGGTCAGCGACTCACGCTGGTGCCGGCGCTGCCGGGGACCCTGCTCCGGGTGTGGATGGAGCTGACCCGCCGCTCTCGCCGGAGGGCCGTGCTGGCCACCCTGGGGAAAAGCCTGCGGACAGTCCCCGCGGAGAGCTCCCCGTGGGAGGAAGAAGGGCGCCGGCCGCAGACCTGATCCCGCTGGACCTGAGTGCCAGGTCGAGCCGGGCCGATCCCAGCCGGAAGGAGGCGGCCGCGTCCTTGCAGGCCTCGCTCGTCATTCACCCGTGTCCTTACTGTGACCACAAGACCTACTACCCGGAAGTCCTGTGGGTGCACACACGCGTCTGGCACCGGGTCAGCTGCAGCACCACGGCTCCACAGTGGACCCAGCCCAGCGGCCCCCGCGGGGTGAGGAGCAACCTGGTGTTTCTGGCCCGGAGTGGGCGCACGGGGCCCCCGCCCGCCCTGGGTGGCAAGGAGTGCCAGCCCCTGCTCCTGGCCCGCTTCACCCGCACCCAGGTGCCAGGTGGGGCGCCAGGCTCCAAGGGTGGTAGTTCTGCCCCCCTGGCTGCAGGCGCCAGAGCTGCCAGTTTGCCTAGGGGCAAGGAGGGCGCTGCCAGCAGCCCATGTGCCTCGTGGACATCTGGCACTGATGGCTGCCGACAGCCCAAACCTGGCCATGACCAAGAGCCGCCCCTGCCGAAAGCCAGGCTAGAGGCCGGCTCCAGAGCTGCGCCTGTCCCGGGCGGTGGCAGCGGGGGCTTTAGCAGAAGCGCCACCCCCACCGTCATCACCCGAGTGGGCCCCCAACCTCCGGCCAGCAGCAAGCCACTGGAGAAGTCTGGGCCGTCCCCAAGTAAGCACATGGGCCCTGATGCCTTGAAAGCCAAATCCAGCCCTCAATGTCGGGGCCAGCTGCCCGTGGACACTGATGGAGGCCCTTCTCTACCTCCCCGGGAGCCGTCTCTCAAGGCTGTCCAGGAGTTGAGGACGCTGGCCAGCTGTGCCCCGGCTTCCCGAGGGGACACGGCCCCGCAGTCCCCGCCTGGAGTGGCCGGGGCGCCCTCCGGCCTGCATGCCGTCCAGCAGGAGCCGGCTGCCGAGGGCCCCGAGACGCGCCTGGACGCCCTCAAGCTCGTGCAGCCCTACATTGCAAAGGACTTGGCCACTCTCTGCCAGGGCTGGGGTGCCGGCAGCCCCGGGCCAGAGCACAGAGGTAAGACGCAGCCACAGGCAGGCCCTCATGCCCCACCTGCTGGGGCCCGTGGGGTGGGCAAGGTTGGCGTCTCTCTGTCTCTGGCAAAGCACTATCCCCCCTTGTCATGGTGGGGCTGGAGGACGTGGGCAGCTGAGCCAGCCTGGGGTCCTGCTGTGTGAGGGGCTGTGTGCCTGGGCCCACAGGTGGCTGCCTTGCTGGCCTGGGAGGAGGGCAGTGAGGCCAGGGTGCCCAGGGATGTCTCCCCACTCTGACACTTCTTGGAAGCGGGCAGCTCTGTACTTGGTCATGTTGAACTGTCGGCGGACGCCAGGTCTCTGAGGGTGAGAATGTTTGCCACGTGTGTGGCCAGTGCTCTCCAGGCCTGGGGACCCGCACCACGTTGTATCCTTTGTGCCTGCTCACACCCCAGGCAGGAAGCAGGGGTGCCGCTGCAGCTCCTGGCCCCTTGTCCCGTCGCCCAGCACCGGAATGCCGTGGCTCTGGGAGTTTTGCCGTATCTGCATGGATGTGATGGAATGTCTAGGGGACACAGAACGCATCCTGTTCCCTGCGCGCTTTGGGGCCATTCCACGCCCCGTGGAGGTGGTGTTCCGGTGAGGCCGGGCTGGTGCTCACGGCCCCGCTGAGGGCAGGCTTGCATTGGCTGCCCGCGGGGTCAGTGTGAGGAAGTCCTGGATCGTGGAGTGTTTGGGGTTTTGTCTGCCTGGTGCGGGGGAGAGTGCCCCGCTAGGCAGATGCGCAGGGCACAGTGACATCAGCAGCTACTCCCTCCCGAGCCCATGGACCTGTGTGGTCCATGAGACTTGTCTTTCTTGTGCCCTGGCAGTCTCGGCCTTCGGGGGAGCTGCCCGTCACGGACCCGCCTTGTCCTGCGGTGGGTTTCGTGGGGAGTGGCCTCGAGGGCGGGCGGTCATCTCACCAGCCTGAGGGGTGATGTTCCGGGCTGACAGGCCCTGTGTCCCCAGAGAGGGACCCCTTCGTCCTGTGCTCGTCGCTGGGGCCACCACCGGTTCTCTGTGGCTGCGCAGCTTAAGTACCAGAGCCTTGGTGGCTTGCAGTGATGCCTCTGGTCAGGGCTTTCTGAGCAGGAACGGCCTCAGGTGCCCTGCGTTGTGCAGTCCCAGTGGACTCTGCCCCAGGGAGCTGAGGAGCCGCGAGGGGTGCACTGTGTGGGGGGCTGGCCTCTGTGCCCTGTAGGGCAGGGGTGCCCTGCAGGGAGTCTGCCCTTGGGCAGGCCGAATGCTTGCCTGCCTGTGCGGGCCTGGAGGGGAACACAAACACGCAACTGGCCTTTGGACAGGGCCGACCCCAGACCTTCTGACAGCTCGCCGTGGCCGTAGATGCTTGGTAGCACCGAGTGGGAGCTGTGTGCTGTGCTGGGACCTGTGTATCAGGAGACAGCAGCTCCATCACACACCTGTGACCACGTGCCCCACCCAGGGCCTGTGTCTGGCCCTGACCTCCTTGAAAAAGTAGAAATGTGAAGGTTTTGAGAACGTCCTTTGACAAAATGTGAAGTTGGAGCCGTCTTCCTCGTCCATGACCCGTTACCTTCCTGGGGGTTCTCTGCTGTGTCGAGAGAGGTTGGGGTCCATTGATCCAAATGGCATCTGCTCGCCCGTCCTCCAGAGGGCAGGCTGGCCGGCCATGGCCTCGGGCTCCTGTTGGGTGCAGGGTGGGAGTCTCAGGCCTGGGCTCAGCAGTGCCAGGGCCTGGAAGGGCTTGTGTCTCTGGTCGTCTGCTCCATGCGGACTGGCGTGGCTGGCTGTGGGGACCATGCCCGCTGCTATGTGGGCAGCCCTGGCCGTCATCAGATACCTCTCCCATGCTTGGCCGTCTGTCTACTGGCGTGGCATGTTTGTGACGTTCACCCAGGGTTGCCGGTGGAAAGAAGCCTCCCCGACTGGCTGTGGTCTCGTTGCCTTCGGGACTTGTGTCTGTGCCGGGGAGGCTGCCCTTGTCTTGCTGTGGTCACCCGCTGTGGCTGGGCACATGGGGACCTGAGCCGGCCGAGGTGAAGCTGCTGTTTCCTTGCAGTCCTTTGTAAGCTGACATCACCAGCCTGAAGGCAAGTTCACCCTTGGCCAATGTCACGGGACTTGTCCTGTGCCTTGTAGATGCGCCCCACACATGTGGTGAGCCTCTCGTTGGGACCACCTGTAGGGCAGAGGGGCCGGCTGCTGGCCCAGAACCCCTGGGGCCAGGGGTCGCCACGCTGTGCCTGGGGAGCAGTCCGCTGTCCTCTGAGTGTGGGAGGTGACCGTGGTGCTTGACCTGTGGGCTTACAGGGAGAAGGTCGCCACGAGCTGCTGGGGAGGTCACTTCATGGGAATTCTGCTCACCCGTGTCAGCCGGGCTGGTGTGTCTAGGAAGGAACCTTCCAGAAACTATTGGGCAAGGAAGAAGAAGGCACTGGTGGGCTCACATACTCCCCTGAGGAGGCAGCCTGGGGCCTGAGACTGCCAACCATGTGCTTGGGGGAAAAGGGTCTCAGCGTATCTCAGGCTCTCTGTGTCCCCAGTCCCTGCAGCCTGGCAGACCCTGTGGGGACATTGGATGTGAAGTGTGTGGGGAGTGATAGTTCTAGAACAAAGAAGTGCGAGGATTTCCTTAGAGGAACTTAGTTGCGCACACCGGGTGTCTTCCTGCAACAAGGAGTTTGCCAGCTTGCTGTGTGTGGCGTCCGGTAGCCTCCTGCCCCACCCTGTAGGACGTGCAGCAGGTGGTGCAGGAGGCAGTGACAAAATAGTCCTTACAGGTAGAGCTGTGTGATGGACACAGCCAGCATGGTCCCTGTGCCAGAGGTGGGAGACACAGGGCTGGGTCCCCACTCAGCACACAGCCAGCGTGGTCTCTGCACCAGGAGGGGTGTTGGGGCTAGGGTCCTCTTAGAGCACACCCTGGGCCGGAAGTTGTAACGGCTTGTGGCTGTGTGCCCCTCAGGTGCAGAGCCTGCCATCACATGGCCTAGTTGTACTTTCACTGCCTGTGCTTTTGGCGTCACAGGGCCCCCCAGTTCGCAGGCCCCAGAAACACTGCCCCGACTGAAATCCGGGGAAGGGAAGGTGTCCCCGTGGGTCCGCAGCACACCATGCGCTGTGCCGTGGTCGGGCTTGGTGATTTTTGTGGGTGTGGCTGCACGTTGACTCCTGCTTGTCCTGTGCACCTGCCTGGAGGCCTTGCCTGGAGCCAGGCTGTGGCTCAGGGTCCAGTCAGTTCCTGTGTCCTTTCACACCTGGTGCTCGTCCTTTACACGCCGCAGCGTGGCCATCTGGGGAGCCGTTGAGTGGGAGCTCCCGGATGTGGTTTGCTAAGACCCTGTAGGCGTTCCTCCCCTGACCTCAGCACGCCTGTCAGTGTGGGCAGGTGTGAACCATGGTGTGCTCCCCAAGCATCACTGACAGGTGGAAGGGGCCGTGGCTCTGATGAGGTGTGAGATGGGGAAGGCTCTGAGCTGGCATGCGGCCCAGGCCCGTGTGCCCGCTCTCTGCTTCCACTCCCTGCCCGTCTGGCCTTGATGGTTTGCGTAGTCTAGGGCTGGGCTTTTGGTGAGGGAAGCGGCCTTCAGAGAAACTGGGCTGGCCACCTACTGCTGCCCGCCAGGGGTTGCCGCTGTGGCCTGTTGCCTAGTGGGCTGGTCTCAGGTGTCCTGGGTCCAGGCCAGGCCGTGGGCAGAGCAGCCAGGGCAGCTGGTGCTCAGCGGAAGGCTGCTGTACTCACTGTCACTCCACGTGCCAGTTGCCATCACGTTGGTGTCATTTGATTTGCCTGGAAGAGGCAGCTGCTCACAGCCACAGCCCAGGCATGAATTTGAATTTGCTGTGGTCTCCTTGTCCTCACAGGCCTCAGTATGCCTGGCTGGACACCTGTTGCCAGGGTCTGGGGGTGGCCTGGTGCAGTGACTCAACAGGCTAATGGTGTTTTCCTCTTGCCCCCGCCACCTCGCCTCTGCGCTGCCACCCACCACTGTCACCGTCATCTCAGGGACGCTCCGGTCGCAGCCCCGCCCTGGAGACTTCATCTGTGCCGAGTGCGGGAAGAGCTTCCTCCAGCCTGGCCACCTCAGGGCCCACATGCGGGCGCACACAGGTACCGCCACTCCCGGGAGCCACCTGCCCCTGGGGATTGGGATGAGGGGGGGCGGGAAGAGAGGAAGGGGACGCTGGCCAGCTTGAGCCAGGAGGCCACACCACCTACCCAGGTGCTGTTAGACAAGGAGAGGGAGCAGGCGTCCGGGGGCAGAGCACCCCTCAGTGTAACTGGCACTTGGCCAGCCTTGGGCCCCACGGGGCAGTGCTGGGTCAGCCCCACACCCCATGGGGCAGTACTGGACCTGCTTTGGACCCCTCGGGACAATGCTGGGCCAGCCTCGGACCCCACGGGCACCTGTTCTGGACCCCACGGGGCAGTGCTAGGCCGGCCTCAGACCCCATGGGGCACCTGTTCCAAACCCCACAGGGCAGTGCTGGGCCGGCCGTGGACCCCATGGGATGGAAGGCAGTGTTCTGCAGGCTCCCCCACCGCTCATAAGCCCTCCGGGGACCCCATGCGGCTGAGCCCAGAACCTGTGTGTTGTGGCCGTGCTCTGGGCAGCTGCCTGAGAAGCGCTGGGGCACCTGTGTGGGCCCAGCTGCAAACGCTGTGGGATGAGGTCTCACTGCTTACGGCCCTCGGTTCTGTCAGAACTGCCACCCTAAAACAGGCTGAGTATGCAAGGGCCATGTCCCCATGGAGCATGTGACAGTAAAGTGGCCTCCCCTGCCCCAGGCCAGCTGGCTGTGCCCACCTGTGTGCCCATCTGTGGGGGCCTTGAGCGCAGGTGCTGCTGTGTGAGCCCTGCCCCCTCAGCTCTCGCAGTAGGTGTGGCTGACACTGGGGGTTCTCACGCCTACACCTGCCCCCCTCCACACCAGCAGAATCAGAGGTCCTGTGGGGCATAGGGCTTGGGTCTCACGGTCACTGAGGTCACGGCATGTTTCCCTAGCTGTGTGAGTGGCTCTGTGTGTCTTTGATCTTGACTCTGCTCTGGGCTCCCCGCGGGGGAGTCCTGAAGCGTAAGGCCATGGCAGGCGTGAGCAGTGTGTGGTGACAGGCACGTGTCAGACACACGTGGTGACTTCCAGGACAGCACGGCTGGCCTGGCTGCGGCTGCTGCACCTGTCAGGGTGTGTACCAGGGACACGAGCATTAGGGCTGCCTGGTGTGGCAGAGCCCTGGCCCTCGCCATCCCAGCGCTTGGCACTCCTCCCGCCCTGCCACCCCAGCGCTTGGCACTCCTCCCCACGGTCTGGTTCTGCCAGTCTGTCCCTACCCAGGTGGCTTTCTTGCCACTGTGAGGTAGAGTCCCATGCTGCAGCACCTGTTTCTGTGCCCTGGGAGTCCTCGGAGGCATGGACCCGTGCCAACAGCCCACTCTGTCGTGCCAGCTCATTCCTGTGAGACTCGTGGTGGCAGAAACGACTTCGGTTGCTGTCCCCTGTGCAGCCTTGGGGGAGTCAGACACTGCTGGTGCGTTTCACTGGGGATTAAGCAGAGATGAATCGGCTGTGCCTGGGATGTGCCCTGCCTCGCAGTGCCTGCGGGGACCCTGGCTACGTGGTCAGCGTGTTTGGTGGAGTAGGGGTTGAAGAAGGCCCAGGCAGGGAGTGTCATTGAAGTCTTGGCCCTGTATGGGGACTCAAGTCGCCCTGAGAGCTGATAGAAGGTGTCTTCAGCGCTGGGGTGGAGTGGCTTGTTTATGATGCAGCCTGACCTGTGACTTGTGGGACCTGCTGCCTGCTCCCCAGGGACTGTCCTGTTGGCTCCTGGGGCAAGCACATTGGTACCACCCGTGTTCAGAACCCCAGGCTCCGACGGCACCTGTGCTGTGGAGCGGAGAAGCGTGGATGTCCCTGCGCGGGCAGTCTGCTGGACGGCTTTGGGAACCGCAGCTTGAAGAGTCCGTAGAACCACCGCAGCGCTCGGCACTCCTCCCACCCCGCATTGTCAGGCGGTGTGTCTGAGGAGCACCTCCCGGGGCGCAGGAGCCCCATGCAGGTCTCCCACGTGGGTTTGGCCGGCCGGGCACTTGGGCCAGCTGCTTTCCCAGGTGCAGTAGTAAGGAACTGGATTGGAAGTGGAGCAGCTGGGCCTCCAGGTGGCGACAGAGCATCCCCCAGCCCCTCTGCTGCGCCGCTTAACCCAGATGGTCCAGATCCACACAGCACGTTGGGTTGCCCTTTCAGCCTCGCACGTAGCCTGTGGTGTGCATTGTCTGAGCGTCTGGCTTGAGCAGATGAGTCAGGCTCTGCCCGAGGGAGCTGGCTCTAGGTCAGGTGCTCCACTTGATGCAGGGAGTCAGTGGGCGCCTGCTGACGCGCGCAGTGGGTGCTGGGTTACAGGCATGGGCCAGCATTGGGCTTTCCCGCCCTCATGCCTGCTGAATCCCAGGGTCTGCTGGGCCCTTGGAGGACACGGGGAGGGCTGTGCAGGGAGCCGGCGGATGTGTGCTGTCCGCTCGCTTGGCCATTGGCGTCCATGAGCTGCCAGCTCATCACAGGGACACAGGAAAGCCAGGGGAAGAAAGGGCGTCAGCTTACATGGTGTCCCCTTGTCCCCGTCTCTGCCCTTGGGGGGGTTTTGTGTACGCGAATCCTTGAAACTGTGGGATAAAGGGAGTCCAAAGATAAGTTTATTCTTTGCAGAAGTGAAACGCTGCCCTGCACGCAGCTCCCCCTGGTGTGGAGGCCTGGAGCCACCCCTCCGCTTTCCACCCGCGTCTGTCTGGTCCCCATGGGCTCCCTGGAGTGAGCTCAGCAGTCCGGAGTCCAGGCGGGCCCCTGCGTGGTGTCTCTCTGGGGTCCTCATGGGCTGTTGGGGAGCCAGCTCAGTAGCCCTGAGCCCACGTGAGCCCTGGAGCTCTTGGATTGCTCGGGACCTCAATGGCGAGTTTTGTGGGGAGGTGATGGCGTCGTGTCTGCCTGTATGTGCTGCCTGTGTCTGTGGGGTCTTGGCCATGACGGGCCTTGGGGCCTTGGGCTTGCAGGGGGTCCTCCGGCAGTGGAACCTTCTCACTCGGCTTCTGCTCCCATGCACTTCCTGGCTTGCCAGCTTAGGGTGCCCACGGCTGGGAGCGACTGTGTGTCCTGTTCCTGTAGGGCTGTGTCGGGGAGGCGTGAGGGGCCTGGCTCTGCAGACGCCCCTGCACCCTGTGGAGTGCCCAGCTCCTGACCCAGCACTGAGTCTGCCTGCAGCTTCCTGACTATGGTGGCCATTTGGAGGATGGACCACCTGGTGGTGGATTTTATTTCATTTTGTTTTTAGCAAGCTGTTTTGTCAACAAACGAACAAATGTTTAGAGTCTAGTAATTGTGAATACGCATAGCCAGAAAGAATGCTTTTTGAAAATAGTATGCTGAAGTGTGGCCATTCCCGTGCTGTGGGTATTGTGTAGAGTTGTTGCTGTTTGTTTTTTGCTATTAGCTTGTTAAACATCCCATGTTAGGTAATTATTGAAACCCCCTTCCCTCTGGGCCTCTGTGTCTGGGTTGTTAAGCTCCCTAGCCAGAAGGCAAGTACCGTGGGTAATAGTTGATTTCTCGTCATTCTGGGTGAGACTACTGAAACAGTGATGCTGGAGGAATAATTTCATTCATCAGAACAGCAGGAAATGAAGAGGCGAGCGGCAGCCCAGCTTGCCTGCATCTCGGCTGTGGGTACTGCCGGCAGGTCCGGAGTGCCCAGCCTGGGGCATCTCGTATGCAGATCCAGTTTCCATGGTCAGCCAGTATTTCTTGTTCAGGATTGTTTTTTAAATTTTTATTTATTTGGAAAGTTAGAGGGAGAGAGGGAGAGAAAATTTTGTCTGCTGGTTCGTTCATTCCCCAAGACTCTGCTCCTGCCAGGGCCGGCCTAGGAGCCTGGGGCCCCGACCAGGGCTCCCCTTTGGGTGGCAGGGGTGCAGGCACGCGGCCCGGGCTGTCTGCTGCTTTCTCAGCTGCGTTAGCAAAGCGCTGGATCGAAGTGGGGCAGCCGGGCTGTGAAGCTGACCTGTGCTGCAGCGTTGGATGGGGCGTCGCAGGCTGCTGCTTAACTCGATGCACTGCCCATTCTGTTCCTTCACACTGCTGTGTTGAGTAGTTACAGTAACCCCGAAGCAGTGCTGGGAGCGGTGATCATGGAAGGAGACTGCGAGCCCACAGCTGTCGTGGCAGGAGGAAGAGGCCCCGCATCGGGATCTGTGTGCACAGCCGAGCATCCAGCTGCTTGGGGTGTTTGCACTTGCCAGGTCCTTCTGAAACAGGTGTTTTACAAGCCTTCTGAGCCAGGCAGCTCAAAACTTCAATCTCTTGGGCCTGACGCAATAGTCTAGTGGCTGAAGTCCTTGCCTGGTGTGCACTAGGATCCTATTATAGGTGCCAGTTTGTGTCCTGGCTGCTCCACTTCCCATCCAGCTCCCTGCCTGTGGCCTGGGAAAGCAGTCGAAGATGGCCGAAAGCCTTGGGACCCTGCACCTGCATGGGAGACCCAGAAGAGGCTCCTGGTTCCTACAAAAAATGGGCTCAGCTCTGGCTGTTGTGGTCACTTTGGGAGTGACTCAGAGAATGGAGGTTCTGTCTCCTTCTCTCTGTAAGTCAGGTTTTCTAATAAAAATAAGTAAACCCAAACAAAAAACAAACAGAAAACAAAGCAACCCTTCAACCGCTTATGTAGATGAGGCATGTGCTCTGAGCCCTGTGTGGGGCCTGCTGTTCGGCGGCCGAGGCCAGTGGTGTGCTCTGAGCCCTGTGCGGGGCCTCCGGCTGCTCGGCGGCCGAGGCCAGTGGTGTGCTCTGAGCCCTGTGCGGGGCCTCCGGCTGCTCGGCGGCCGAGGCCAGTGGTGTGCTCTGAGCCCTGTGCGGGGCCTCCGGCTGCTCGGCGGCCGAGGCCAGTGGTGTGCTCTGTACAAATTCAGAGCTGGCAGGTGTGCGACAGTGGACCTCAGTGCAGACATACACCCCTCGCAGAGCGAGCTCTGCCTCTTGGAGTCAACTCGTAAGCCCGCCTTGCACGTCAGGGCTTCCTGGAGATAGTGAGGTTCGGCCCTGTGCACCAGCCAGTAGCTCCCGGTTCCGGTGTGGGACCTTGACAACAACTAGTCCCATGGAGAGGGTCCTCTGTTGCTCACACCCTGGCTTCTCGGGTGACTGCGGGGCCTTTGCCACCTCCGCCTTCTCCACATTTGAGATGATTAGCTGGCCGTGCCACTGCCCGTCCTCCTCCGCCCCCAGCATGTCGCTGGGTCTCCTGACTTCCGTCGTGTGTCTAGGCCGACCAGTGCCACTGGAGGTTGTTGAGAGGCTAGCTAGAGCAGCCTGTCACCCACGCCAGACCTTGTCTCCTCTTGGTCTTGGGGTTCCTCTGGGTGCAGCTAAAACCAGGGCGTCTTTGCGGGGCCTCCTGTGTGCACATGTGTGGGTTCCTGGTGGGCTTCAGCGCCGTGGGAGATCCACTGAACGCGAATGCGCTGCAGTAAGATTCTTCCTGTGTATGGTTACGGCCCTCGAGCTGTGGATGCTGTTGCTCGGGCTGTGCCAGCACCACTCAGACATGGCCTCTGCAAACCACAGGCACGGCAGGCGTGCCCTGTGTCTGCCTCACAGCTTGCTCAAGAGCACCCCCTCTGCACTTCCAACTCAGCCATTGCATCCGGAGCTCTGCTGGCCGAGCCGGCGGGTGAGATCCGTGAGATCCGCGCGCTTCGCACTGACGCATTTGCTCCTACCGGGTGGCATCTTCTCACCTCTTCTCACCTCCAGGGCTGGTTCCGACGTGGCGAGAGCTCCCGCAGTTGTCAGTGAGCTCGCGTGGCCTGTTGGGCGGCGGGGACTGTCAGCCCTGGCCATGGGGGTCAGCAGGAATAAAACACGGAAGTGATCCTGTCTGTTGTTTCTCACTCAGGGGACAGACCACTGTAACTCGGAGCGGAGATCAGGGCTCCATCGGAGCAGCCCCGGCCCGCACGCCCCTGCCCTGCTGAGGAGCCGCTGCAGCTGTCTGCCCTCCCTGCTTCCCGGAGCCACGTGCCAGGGCGGGCACCTGAGGACGACACCTCTTCCTGGTCCACGCCAAGAGAAAGGGAAAGTGCTGTCTCCCGGGATCCCGTGGCGATGCCGCTGGGCTCACGGCGCTCGCCGACTGACGCATCTGCCGCTGCCTGTGACCGGCGTGGTCCGGCAGGTGCAGCGGCAGCCCTGTATCTGTGCTGCTCAGGATGGGTTGGAGACGCTGGAGGAGGACCTGGTGGTGTGATGTGCTGGGCAGAGCGGCCGGCCTGTGGACTGGCGCACCCTGCTGATGCTCAGTGGCCTGGCAGAGGGGACCAGGCCGCCGCAGTGTCCCCACAACTGTGTCTCTTGCCCTAGCGGGTGTGTTGGAAGGTCAGAGAAGGAAGCGCCCTGGGAATCGGGCTTGAGCCAGGGTGGTGACGAGACCAGTCCTCGGTGGCGGCTCAGAGGCCGTGTTCTGGCTGACCGCCTGTGGCGTTGAGCGAGGCTGCCAAGGTGTGCCTGACTGACCTAGCTGTGTGTCTTCTGCTTCGGGAAGTGAGGGCTACTTGAACACTAACAAAAGGAAAAAACAAAGCGGCTTCTCGCTCAGTTCATTCTCAGGACATTTTTGTAACAGGGCTACACTGCAGACTGCTCACGAAGGAAGAACCTGTGTTCCGCCCAACCGTTCAGCCACTGAGTCCCCGACTGGCACCTGTTGCGCTGGCGGAATCTAGGGGCGTGCGTGGGGCCCTGGGTGCTGGTGCTCTGGGGCCCGTGGCCCCCTGCCCGGCTCCCCGCGGGACGGGCAGCCGGCCGTGGGCAGCGGCTTTATATACCTCTTCCTCAGCAATGCAGACGCACGTTCTTGGGGCAGGGGTCCTGGCCCGCCCACGCCTGCGGCCCCTTCCCCGTGGCCGTGACATTTCTGAGAATTTCAGATCTTTGCACATAACAATGTTATGCATTATCAAAAGTTACTGCTGCCTTGAATGAAAAAGATGTTCTGTGAAATTTTTTGCAAAAGCTTTACTAGGTTTTTTTTAATTGAAATTTTATAAAGGCAGGAAATGGATTAGAACGAGCATGCTAAGTATATTTTTCAAAAAAAGCAATAATTTTACATGTACAGAAATGATCCTAACCTTTAATATTGATGCAAGCAACAGTTTACTTACTCCAGTAATGGATCAGCGCAGCTTTTATAGAAAATGGGCTTCTGGTGCGAGGACTTGTAGCAGACACACACAAACCCCAAGTGTGGCTTCCTGTTCTAATGACTTGTTGAATTATTATTATTATTATTATTGGTTTCGTTATTAGTTCACGTTTTGCTCTGGATTCTAGTTGTTACTGCGTCTCAGTTACTTGACGGTTCAGGTTGCTTTGCAGCCGAGATTGCAATGTAACTGGCTAGCATACAGCCTATAAATATCTATTGTTATTATTATTTTATTATTATTATCTTGTACTTCCTTCCTGGCATTCTCATGCCAGGCCCGTACGAGGACAGCCTGCCGCGAGCGTGTCATCGGGGTGTGCCTGCAGGTGTGTCGGGGGCGGCTGGGCTTGTCCTGGGTGGTTGCAGCATGCTGCCCCGTCCACCGCAGAAGGCCTGTGTCCGTTGCCACGTCACCGTCTCCACGGTCTCCCCCCATTGGCCGTTTCTGCACTTTCTGTGTCTGTTTCCTGGGCTGGAAAGTCATGGTGACAGCAAGGAGCGTGCAGGGACCGGCGAAGCGGTGCTGTCTGTCTCTCTCTGTCTTAGTTATTAAAGCAACTTAACGTACCCAAAGGGATGCCACCGTGTCCTTGTTGCCCTTCTGCTATCCCAGGAAGCGCTCAGAGTTGTCCTCCTGAGCCACAAGTGTCCTTCCCGGCCAGCCTCCTGGCCAGAAAGTGGTCTGGTGGTGCAAGGAGGGCTGCTCACCAGGGTTCTGCACACCAGGCTACCTCAGAGGGGTCTGCTGTGTGTGTGTGCGTGTGTGTGCACATGCGTGCGGGTCCCCACAGGCAGGGCCTGGGCGTCGCCCCTGCTGCGCAGGCCGTCAGCGTTGTACTTCTGTTCATGTCCGTCCAGTTGTATCGTCTGCTTTGTGTTCTCTTAGCCCCCGTGCCGGGGCCGCCCTCCCGCGTGCTGCCCTCTGCTGTGAGCTGGGCACTAGGACCTCTTCCGCCTTCTGGTTGCCTGTTTCCTAACAGGAAGTTTCCAGCGTTGCCTCTGCTGTAACTGCAATAAAGGCGCTGGTTGTCTGCACCACAGCTCCTCTGTACGTCCGCCCTCCTCGCCTTGCCCTGTGTGCCTGCTGCTGGCTCAGCTGGCGGCTCACTCTGCCTGCCTTATGCTCTCCCTCCGCTCCCTACTCCCTTTGCTCTGTGGCTCCAGAGAATGCGCCTGCAGACCCCGTGGGACCCCACTTGCATTCCAGCTCTGTGCACTCTTCAGATGCGGTCTCTCTCCCCGCCCAGGGGTCGCCCTGTCCTGCAGTGTCCCGGACAGGCCCTCACGGGTGAGCATGTCTTCACGGCCGCTCGGTTTGCAGTTCAGGTGCCCAGACAGGACCCCAGGAGCCAGAGGTGTGCTGCTCCAGAAGGGGAGGCTGGGGCCCTGTGGGCTGAGTGCACATCCCAGCCCTGCCGCCGTCCCTGGTGCACCATGCGTGTCCACCTCCGTGAAGGAGTGAAGTTGCCATGGGTCCAGTCCTGGGGTGTCAGAGGGTAGGGAGGCAGTGCCTCCTGCCGTCCTGCACAAGGAGTGCCACCCTGAGCCACGTGGAGACCCTGGCACTTGCTGAGCGTCGGATGTGGCTGTGCTGCCTTCATGTGCATGAATTCCCCTGGAAGAATATTTTACTCATACAGCAGAGAAACAGAAAGAGCACCCCGGGTGAGGACTTGGGGGGACACAGGCCGAGCACCCCAGGTCCCTGTCTGCCTCACCATGGCCACCCCAGCCTTGCTGATCAGACACGGATGAAAGAACACAGATCTGTACTTTTTTTTAAAGAAATACAGTTTGTAATATATTTTGTGCTCCTCCTATTGGAGTTTGTAATTAGGTTGATATATTTAAGTCTACTGCTAAGAAAGTAACTCAGTGTTTCAGTAGTATGATAAAAATACTGAGATGAAACATAGTCGTTTTATTGAAATTTGAAATAAAAATGTACTGGGCGTTGGGCTGTTTCTAAGCCATGCCCCCAATCCAGAGGTGCTGTCTTTACCTGGCGTGGTTTAGTTTTCTCTGACACAGTGGAAGAGTTTGAAGATGATGCTCCCGGGAGGGTTCAGCTTCAAAGGTGCCCTGTTTGATATTTTTTGGGGGAAGATAGATTTACAGAGAGAAGGAGGACAAAAAATCTTCCTTCTGCTGGTTCACTCCCCAGGTGGCCAGAGCTGAGCTGATCTGAAGCCAGGAGCCAGGATCTTCTTCCAGGTCTCCCAGGCAGGGGCAGGGTCCCAAGGCCTTGGGCTGTCCTTGACTGCTTTCCCAGGCTACAGGCAGGGAGCTGGATGGGAAGTGGAGCAGCCAGGACACCAGCCGGCACACACAAGGGGACGATTCAACCGCTGGGCCATCATGCTGGGCCCACAACATTTTTGTTTTTTCAAAAGGATTTTTTAAAAACATATTTGAAAGAATGACAGCTCTAATTTGCAGGTTCACTGCCCAGCTACCATGGCTGGGCCAGGCTGACGCAAACCAAGAACTCCCTCCATGTCTCCCGTGTGCTGGTCGGGGACCGGATCCCTGGAGTATCCAGTGCCTCCCAGGTGCACTAGCAGGTGTTGGATCGGGTGTGGGCGAGCAGGTCGTGAGCCAGGGCTGCAGCGTGGGTGAGGCACTCCCCAGCTGTGCTGCCGCCCACCACCCGCTCTTCCCACAGCACTGTACCTCTGGAGTTCGGGAGCTCCGTGCTTTGGTTTGATGGAGAACACCTTGTTCTCACTCCCTTGGACACCTGAACTTTCGCCTTTGAGTACTCACAGTCGTCGATCTTGGTCTCCGAGCTCTGCACGATGCGCACACAGCACAGAAGAAATTCTCCATCACTCCTCTGCTGGGACCGTGGGGAAGCGGGCTCACTGAGCGTATGTAGGCCTCTCAGATGCAGTGAAGCTAGGTAAGCAGTCGCACAGTGCGAGTCTGCCGCCATGGAGGGGCGAGGAGGTAAGTACTCTGTGTGTGTGTTGGCGGGGGAGGGGGGGTCTTGTCTTTTCCATACTCTGGGATGAAAATGCCATGTGCAGGAGTAGAGTCCGGTGGGCATTCCAAGCTGCAGCCGGGGCTCGTGGCCACCGCGCTGCCCTGCGCTGGCCTTCAGGGAGGGTGCCTGGGGTGCATGTGCTCTAGCCACATCCCGTCACAGCCTGGGACAGTTCCTTCCCACACCTGCCTGTGTGTATGTCCTGAGTCACCAGGCCAGGGCGTCCTTCGTCGGACACTGCCTCCGCCTCCCTGCAGTCCTGCTGCCAGCCCTGAGTGCCCTGCCCTGAGCTGCCTGAGGCCTGGTGGAGGATGGGGCAGGGCACGGAGCGTGGGAGACATTGCTGACCCTGTCCACACCATGTGTACACACACAGAGGACACACAGCAATGTAAATCATCATGGGAACTTGGGCACCTGGGACGTGGGCTCAGGGAAGAGAGGCTGAAGTGCAAACACATGGGAGGACCACTGACGGTGGGAAGTGCGCAGTGTGAAGATTCTGTGCACAGATTCCACAAATGTTTTGAGATGTGCCTGAAGGAACGCGGCGTGCTTCGAGGCTGCTCTAGCCCAAGGAACCCCATCTCGAGTCGTAGCGGGTTGCACACCCACACCTGTGTTGGAAGCACAAAAGAGCTGCGCCTTGGGAGTTTGGTTTTCCGTGGCTCAGTCTCGTGATCCGAATTGCCCCCTGGCCATCCTGCTTCCACGTTGCCAGCAGAGGAGGTGGTGTTGGCCTCTGTTGTAGGCCCAGCACCCTGGGAATCACACATGCTAGACGGAGCTGCCCTCAGCTACACTGAGCTGAGCCCGGCATACTGGACGCCCTGGGCTTGCCCCTGGTGTCCTGGGCTTGCCCCTTGTGGGCTGGGTGCCCTAGGTGCCCTAGGTGCCCTGGGCTTGCCCCTTGTGCTCTGGGCTTGCCCTGGGTGGGCGGGGCTGGGGCCAGGTCATGCTGGGCCTGGACTGCTTCATTGCACACGCAGTGAGCACACAGCCCCGCATAGCACACGTCCCTCCTGATACCTGCAGCGAAGGGCATGGACAGCTACCCTTGGTGTTTGCTTTTTTAAAAGATGTTTTGGTTTTTACTTGGAAGATGTACAGAGAAGAGAGAGGAGCCTTCCAACCTACTGGTTCACTCCCCAGATGGCTGCAGTGGTCAGAGCTGAGCTGATCTGAAGCCTGGAGCTTCTTCCAGATCTTGCATATGGGTGCGGGAGCGCTCAAGGACTTAGCTGTCCTTGGCTGCTTTCCCAGGCCATTAGCAGGGAGCTGGGTTGGAAGTGGAGCAGTCAGGACACAGACTGGTGCCCATTTGGGATGCCTGTGCAGCGTGCTATGCCGTGGTGCCAGGGGGCCTGTGCTCTGTCCCTGCCATGTGCTGGACAAACGCATGCTGGGATCGTTCTGCAGAGACATGCCGGTTGCTTCCTGAAGTTGGATGGTATTACACTGATGAGCCAGAATTTGATGTGATTCTTTCCTTCTCAGTGAATATTGTTTTCCAGACCTGCTAACTGACTGGGTTCTTTGGTTGCATTCTAAATGCTGTGTAATGATGATGCTGCTTAACAACTGTGCAAAGTTTGCTCACCTGTGCCCTCAGGAGGTGGGCTTGTGGTCCCTGCAGGATGGGCGTGTGAGGAGTACCGCACCCAGAGCAGTTACGGCACCCCTTGTGAAGCACTGTGGGGCGTGCAGCCTCCTCAGAGGCCCCCTGGGTGACCAAGTGGCCTTCCTGCGCCTCTGGACTGATTTCCTCTTGTGAGGTGGCTGCTCCCCAGCACCTGCTTGCCTGGTGGACACAGCACCTGCGCGTCCGCTGGCTGTGGCTGGCATTCTGAGTCAGAGAGGAAGCACTCCGCTTTCTCATAGCAGTTATTAAAGAGAAGATACTAAACTGGCCCTTGGCAGGGAGTGAGGGGCATCCATGTCGGTGGGCCTGCTGCGTTGCCGGCCCTGCTGGCTGCGGAATTTGCCTTTGTCTGGCCTGGAGAGCCGCTGACTGCACCCCAAGCATTTCATGTCCCAACATGTCTAACCCTTTCTGAGTGGGGAGTTTGGGTGCTGCTGTAGGCCCATCCAACCATGCTGAAATGGGGACCGACTCCAAGCCCAGCAAGCCCAGGAGGCCTCTGCTGTGCCTTTGGGTGGTGCTGTCATGGCTGCCACAGGTGTGGCGAGGGATGGTTTGTGTCCATGCTTGGCCGGAGCTGGGACAGTGCAGGTCATGGGGAGCGTGCAGTGTCCAGGGCCCTCCCCATAGCCTCCCCACACAGTGTGCTTGGAGGGGACGCTCTGTGAACAATGCCAGCAGTCATGGCGCTCGGCTGCTGCCAGCTCCAGAGTTATCCCCAGTTCCAGGCTATTCGGAGGCCGAGGTCCAGGCTGTGCCCACCCTGCTTCTCTTGGGTTCTCAGTGCCCCTCCCTGCCGTATCAAATCTCCACACTATTGTGTGACGAGCACCAGGTCTGTCTTGCCAAGGGTCCTGCTTTTGAGAGTCAGGTCTTCATCCACAGGTTCACTCCTGATGCCAGTGCAAGCCAGGGCTGTGCCAGGTTCAGGCTGGGAACCCAAAATTCAGGCTGGGAACCCAAAACTCCATCCAGATCAGCTTGTTGGTGGCTGAAACCTGAGCCCTTAAGCCACCCCAGGGTGCATGTTAGCAGGAAGCTGGAAATGGAGGCAGAGCTGCAGCTTCAAGCTAGGCCCACCGCTCCGACACAGGACTCAGGAGTCCAAGCTGCATCTTTAGCCTCCACTGCTCTGCTCCCCCACCCCAATACAGGCTCCTCCTTGTTTCTCCAAGAGCTTTCCAATTGAGAAAACATGGACATGACCCGCCCAGGGAGGCCTCTGTGTGTGCCTGACCTCAGTAGCTTTGCCTTGGGACTACACCAGGTCATATCCTAGGTAATACCAAGCACAGGTGGCCCCCCAGGACACAGTCCCCACGCTGGGGTCTGTTTTCCTACCATCACCTCTGCTGAAGGCTGCAAGAGATGTCAGCACTGTGGAGCCCTCTGAACTCCCATGTGGAACAAGTGTGGAGGTGGCTGGAAAGTGGCAGCCCAGCCTCTCCCAGCCAGGCTCTGTGGCTTGGGCACCTGCTCTGTGCTGCCTGGGCCTCTGCTAGATGGTAGCACCCCGATCCTAAATCCATTCACTGTATTTTCTTCAGCAAACGTAGATTAAGCCCCGGCATTTGTGGGGACACTATGACGACTGCATCTTGGGGCGGCAGTGCTGGCCCGGGCATGAAATGGATGCTGGTACATGAAGCCTTGGTGCCCTGCTGCCACCTGGGCATGCACCTTCTACCTGGGATTCCAGACAAGGCTTCCTCTGCCCCTTGAGGATCTCTGACCTCCTGGGGTGTGTTCAACAGGCAGAGGAGCGAAGGCGTTCCACAGCGATCCACAGCGACGTCGTCGGAATCCAGCACAGGAGACCTGACATCCCTCTGCTGGTTGCCAGGGTCATAGCAGCCAGAGACTGGCAGGGATGGAGAGGAATGGCTCCCTCCCACTGGCAAGGTCACAGTGGGGTGGCCCTCTGCTGGCTGCCAGGGTCTTGACAGCCATAGGCTGGCAGGGACAGAGCAGGGCGGTTGTGCTGGTTTCGTGTGCATGGTTATGAGCCATGTTCAAGGTGGAAGATGGGAACTGAGCGTTCAGAGTGAACTGCGTATCTGGGGAAAGCCAGCCCACACACAGGTCAGCTGACTTTGGCTTTCCTAGGGCCAGGGGTTGGGTCCTGGGCCCCAGCTTTGCAGGCTCCACTGAGCACTCTTCTTGGCTGCTGGGCTCAGCAGGGACAAGTGGTGTTTTTTGCTCGCAGTCTTCAGCAGCCAGGTGGGCTTGCTGCTGTGGCCAAGGCAGCGAGTGGAGCCGGGCAGGGCTGGCATTTGGCTGCACTTCTCACTTGTGCTGACCAAAGCAGTGCCCAAGGCCAGCCAGGAGTCAGGCATGGCTGTAAAGAAGGCCCAGGACTGGGAGCTGCTGTCATAACCAGTCTAGGAATAATTGTGAAGCGCAGGAACGGGTTGGTGAAGAGTCCAGGGAGAGGCAGGAGGGGTGTCTGGCAAGGCCAGAGCGTGCAGGAAGGCTGCTGTGTGTGTGCTTCAGGAGATTCAGCCTACAAAAGATGAGTTCACGGCCTCTTCATGAACAAGGCAGGATCAGAAAGGTTGAGATTTCGCTTCTGGGATCACATGGGTGTGAAGATCTTCAGCCCGCGGGTTGAGTCTTCCGAGTTTCTACGGTTTTCCACTTTACGGTGGAATTTCATCCTGATGGTGCTGGGCCATCCTCCTAATGCTGTGGAATCTTTGTGTTGCTGTAACACGTACGAAGTTCCTATGTTTTGAGGGATGTGGGACTCCATAGTTGCGTCTTTATTTTCTTGAGATTAGCAGATTTATTACTAGGTTTGTCCTTTTTCTGTCTGCAAATTATCTCCTGCTTGGCCATGTTCTGTGGTGAGGTTGAGGTTCTGATGACACCTTGATTGTTATCACGACAGCCACCACCACCATCATCGTCATCACCATCATCACCACCATGACTGTCATTGTCACCATCACCACCACCATCACCACCATCACCACCATCACCATCATCATCAGCAGCATGACTGTCATTGTCACCATCACCATCACCATCATCATCATCACCATGACTGTCATTGTCACCATCACCATCACCATCATCACCGTCATCACCATGACTGTCATTGTCACCATCACCATCACCACCATGACAGTCATTGTCACCATCACCATCACCATCATCACCGTCATCACCATGACTGTCATTGTCACCATCACCACCACCATCACCACCATCACCATCATCACCATCACCATCATCACCATCATCACCATCACCACCATGACTGTCATTGTCACCATCACCATCACCACCATGACAGTCATTGTCACCATCACCATCACCATCATCACCGTCATCACCATGACTGTCATTGTCACCATCACCACCACCATCACCATCATCACCATCATCACTATCACCACCATCACCACCATCACCATCATCATCACCATCACCATCATCACCATCATCACCATCATCAGCATGACTGTCATTGTCACCATCACCACCACCATCACCATCATCACCACCATCACCATCACCACCACCATCATCACCATCACCACTATGACTGTCATTGTCACCATCACCATTACCATCATCACCATCATCACCATCACCATCATCATCACCATCATCACCATCATCACCATCATCACCATCACCATCATCATCACCATCATCATCACCACCACCATCACCACCATCATCACCGTCATCACCATGACTGTCATTGTCACCGTCACCATCATCATCATCACCATCATCACCGTCATCACCATGACTGTCATTGTCACCATCACCATCACCTTGCTATCATTGTCATCATAGTCAACATCAGCACCATTGCAGTCACCTCCACCATCATCCTCTCCTTCACCACCATCATCTTCACTGTCATAATCACCGCTGTATTCATAATTGCATTATATATAAACAATACCATCCTGAGATTACCTGGAAACATAGACTAAAAGACTCAGGGAAGATTGAAAATAAGCATGTGTGTGATTAGACTCATGGCTAAAACCAGTAACGTGCACAAAGAAAAAGTCAAGTGAAGATGCCCTTGTGGGACGCAGGGGGAGCACACAGTGTGAGCTACAGTTGTGACTGCGGAATGCCAGGAACCAGCAACTGGTGGAAATGTGGCTCTCCCTGGAGTGGTGGGCAGGACTGGGCAGGGTGCCCTGGGAGCTACCCCTCTGCTGCCCTGCTGCTCAGGCCTTCGCTAGACGCCTGCTGGGAGGAGGCGCCTTCTGGAAGTCTTCTCAGAGATCCAGAATTTCGTTTGCCTATTAATAGAATTGAGCAGCCATTGTTAATCAGTTGTGCAATGTTAAGATAGTCTTATGAAAGAAGTTGTCATTGGGGATTTGCAGACTGTTTCCCTTTAAATAGTATTACTTTAGGAAGTTGTGGGAGAGCTTCTGTTAGTGATGGAAGATTGCAGGGGAGAAAGCCCATTTCAGGAACTGTTAGGGTGAGCTTTTAATGTCCCCAAATACTGTCTGCATGTGATTGTAAAGCAAATAAGTGACTGTAATAGAAGATTCTGGAATCAAAGCACCTGTTTGCTAAAGTGCCTCTGAAAATAGCAAACAGGCACACACAGACGGTGTACACAGGTCGTGAGTCTTCGTGCATTTCCCTCTTTGAACACTTTGATAAGCACGATTAAGTGAAAGAAATAAGAGAAAAATGATGTATTTTGATGGCAGCTAGCGACTTGACAAGTTGTGCTCGTGGGGAGCTGGTTGTTAGTGCAAATGGGCAGATCTCAACCTGGCCTCCTTGCTGCTCTGTCTCAAGGTGTCCTGTGGGTGCCAGCAGGCATGGAGGCACCACAGCCAGCGCACTTTCCGAAGGAGGAGTCTTCTGGTGCTGAGCCCTGAGAGAGGAGCAGCTCCCGGGAGGAAGGGTAGAGCTGCGAGTGGGGGTGCAGCCAGTGCCCCTCACCACAGGGGCCTCTTCTGGCCCAGGGCTGGCCCTGAAAAAGCTGACTTGGGATGCCTGGGTTCCTGGTTCCCGCAGGCCTCCTTCCCTTTGGGAGCAGGCGCTTGCTTTTGATGTATTTGGATCCCATCGGTGATGGTGAATTTGCATTTCTGGTTTTCTGTCAGTTTCAGCAGGATGGTAGCAGTTTTGGTGGTGAGCTAACTGTGTGTGCATTTCTGTTACGGCAAGTGGATGGGTGCCCTTCAAGCACCCTCGAACACTGCCTTGTCCCTTCTCTTGGCCACACGGGGGCCTCCGTGTTTCTTTGTGTGTGGCTGTTTGTGACACAAGCGGCAAATGGTGCTTCAGCCTGTGGGCACTGCCTTCCCATCTGTAACGGGCCCTGCTCCTCTTCCCTTCCCCCCCAGAGCGTCTCCCCACTTTCCTGCAGGTATTAAGCACTGGAGGGGCGGCAGCCATTTGCCTTTTTGTGCAATAGATTTCATTAAGTTAAAAAAAAAGTTTATTGGTTCTGACAAGCCCATGTGCTTCCGGCATCTCATGCCATGAACCTGTTGAAGCAGAGAACAGTTCCTGCCATCTGCCCGGAGCTACTGTGACTGCTGCGTGATGTCTGACAGTTGGAGACCCTTATTTGCACATGGGGGCTTCTCTGGGTTTGGCAGGGGCAGGATCCCGGACAGACCTGTCGGCTCTCCTGTGCCCTGACTAACATGCAGGACTGGAGGTGTTCCAGACGCAGAATCCCCAGCAAGCCAGGCCATGCACCTGTTGTGTGGGCTTGAGAAGCAACCACGTTTCCCATGTGTCTCGGCGCCAGACCTGCGACATGTGGCCTGTCCCTGCTCTTAGTTCTGAGCCGGGGTTTGCTCTCCAAAGCACTTTGCTAATGTTTCCTGTGATTCTTTCCAGAATCTTGTATTTCCTATATTTCTTGACATCTGTGGTGCCATTCAGTCTTGGATTAGAATCTATGTGTTTTTTCTTTCGAGGTTTGGGATGGCACTATCGCCCATGGCAAGGCTGCACCTGCAGGCTTTTGGAGGTCACACGTGGCAGCTGACCTAACGCTGTGGACGTGCACACGGGAAGCAGCGCAGCTCGAGCTCTGCTTCAGCGTGCCTGTGGGACGCCAGGCTGTCAGGCTGGGCGGGGCTTGCCTCATGTCTCCACAGTTCCATGAAGTAGAGACCGTGTCGCTGCCTGAGGTCAGTGCAGCATCTTCCTCATAAAGCACCTCCTTACCGACAACGCTGCGTCTCGTGGAGTTTTGGTCAGAGGGGGCTTGGTGGAAAGGCGCCCTCATCTGTTCCGTGAGTGACTGTGCTCTGTGCTGGCCCGGAGTGGGCACCTGTGTGATGGGCGGGCTGCCGGACGCGATGCTCAGAGCTGTGGGTGAGAGGCACCCTGCCCACAGGAGGCAGCCAGGGGACCGCAGTGCATTCTGTACTGGCACTTCTCTGCTGCAGGGCCCAAGTCCCGCAGCACGAGGTGGGTGCCTCAGGCTCGCTGGAACGTTCTGGAATGCTGGAAGCCGTGAATGAAGGAGAGGGTGTGGACTCTGGTACTGACTGATGGTGGATGAAGGCCAGTGGCTGGTATGACAGTGTGTTCGCCGACCACCAGCTGGCCTTACAGGCTTGGGTGTTAGAAGGTTTTGGGGACATTTCTGAGTGAAGGTCTGACTGTAAATTGATTGGCCTAAGTGTGCCTTGGGGTTGTGGCCAAGACGGCTGGCCATGTGGGCTCTGGGCAGGACGGAGGACTGGGTTAGGACGTGGCATGTGTGCGTACAGCCTGCCAAAGGCCCTTCATCAGGCCACTCTGCTGCCCGTTTCCTGCGCTGGGTGGAGCAGGTTGTCTCCCCGACCTTGTGGCAAGTCCTCATTTGATGCTGGGCAGTATTTCTGTTCCATGAGTTGGAGCGCAGCCTGATGTGGGCACGTTTCATGCCTTCTCTGCCTACAGATGCTGAGGTGGGCAGCAAAGCCGCCAGGCCTGCAGGTCCCCTGGGCGTGTGGCACAGGCTGACGCCAGGGGTCACGCTGCGGCATGTGGTCTTGTTGGTTGGTACACATCACCACTGGGGTTTGGTTTTTATCTGTGTGTTTCTAAAGATTTATTTTTTTGAAAAGGCAGAGTGAGAGAGAGGGAGAAAGATTGGTCGTTCACTGCTTGTCTTATCCAAGTGGCTGAGGCGGGAGGCCTGAGGCCCATCTGCGTCTCCCACGCAAGGGACAGGCACAGCAGCAGCAGGGAGCTGGGTGGGGAGCCAGGACTGGGAGCAGCACACAGAGGGGTGCCAGGGCCCGGGGGGTGCCTCACCATGCTCTGCCTCCATGCAGGCCTCATGCAGCGTGTGCTGAAGGTGTTCCTGTGAAATGGAACAGCAGTGTGGCTTTGTGTGTGTGTGTGTGTGTGTGTGTGTGTGTGTGTGTGAGACAGAGATGTCTCACAGAGAGCACTATCCCCCTGTCCTCCAGTCCATCCCCTAACCCTGCATCTACACCTGTGTATCTGATCTCCATTCATACCCCTTTTTTACATATCTAAATCTGTGTCCCAGGGGTGCTCTCTACATGGAACTGAAAGCAGGGAGGGGAGATCCACACAGGCACCTGCCGTGCAAAGGGGCGTTTGGTGCTTGCGAGGGACGCTTCAGTGAGCTGCGCTTTTTGATGTTAGCTGGCAATGCTGAGTGTGTTTCGAGGCAGCAGAGGGCCCTGTTTTGGGGACCCATGGACTCCGGGGAGTCACTGAGAGTGAGCTGCCCTGGGACTGGCCGGCAATGGACTAGCTGGCCTCTGCAGGTCACAGGCCCAGGACAGCCACCTGGGACCACACAGGGGACCCCATGGCCGGTGTCCTTGTCAGCCTCGGCTGGGGCCAGCAGCCTGCTGGCCTGAAGACACAGGCTTTGCTCTCTTCCCTGTCTGGCTGGAAGGAACTGAGATGTGGTACGGAGTGCGAGGCACTGCCCACGACCCCTGCTTCCCATCCGAGCAACGGGCTGCCGGAGGAGTGACCCGGTGGACAGAAGATCTCCCTGTCTTTATTTCTGCTTCTAACTCTGCCTTTTAAATAAATAAATAAATCTTTTTTTTTTAAAGAAGAATTTTACAAACTACAGCGGCATAGTCATCTACTGATACCCAGTGTGCCCCTGTGAAATCCTCATATCTGGTCGTTAAGTGTCAGATGTGTGCCTAGCAGGCCAGGGCAATGCGGGGCTGGCTGTGTACTCCACCTGCCGCACGACACAAGGCCATTGGTCACATGTCCTGAGTGGGGAGACCTTCTGCACCCTCCTTTTTTCTGCACATTTGGGTTAACAAGCTGACACCGAGGCAGCAGGCTCTTGCTTATGGCCCCCAGCAGGGAGCGAAAGGGACAGGGGACCAGCACCTGGAGACGTGGGGAGGGACAGGGGACCAGCACGGGGAGACGTGGGGAGGGGCGGGGAGGGACAGGGGACCAGCACGGGGAGACGTGGGGAGGGACGGGGGACTGGCATGCAGAGACACTGGGCTGCAGCCTGTAGGCTCCTGCGCCTTGATGCTGGAGCTGTGGACAGCGCTGTTCATACAGCTGTGCTAGGCCATTTTGAACAGATGCAGGCATCAGCCAAGAGCTCGGCTTAGGTGGCCTGCCTGGGAAGAACTGAGACGTTCCTCTCCAAAAGCTCCAGCTTTTGCTCTCTCTGTGTTTTAACGTAAAGGCAGAGCAGCCGTCAAATTTGGAGTTATTTTTAAAACAAGCATGTTACTATAGCCTAAATGATGGCTAGATTATTGTCAAATGACTGCTTCTCTGAGCTGTCCCCTGGAAAATTTAAATGGGAAAAAAATTTCTCTGTGAGTGGTTGAAAATGTCCCTGCCTGCTCATTAGGCCTCTAAAGCAAGGACTGGGTGAGGCACTGTTTTTATGTCATTAATAAGCACGCGCTGTCTTAAATCTCTGTGACTGCTAATGAATGGAGTTCGTACTAGAACCTGGAGTGGTTTCCCATCGGAGTCGGCCTGGCTGGAGCCTGGAGCGGTCTCCTGTCGGAGTTGGCCTGGCTGGAGCCTGGAGCATTCTCCCATCGGCCTGGCTGGAGCCTGGAGCAGTCTCCCAGTCGGAGTTGGCCTGGCTGGAGCCTGGAGAAGTCTCCTGTTGGCCTGGCTGGAGCCTGGAGCGGTCTCCCGGTCGGAGTTGGCCTGGCTGGAGCCTGGAGAAGTCTCTCGTTGGCCTGGCTGGAGCCTGGAGCGGTCTCCCATCGGCCTGGCTGGAGCCTGGAGCAGTCTCCTGTCGGAGTTGGCCTGGCTTTCTCCTATGCAGAGTGCAATGTGTGACCCAGCTCAGTGCTCAGACCACTTAGTCCGGCTAGGGCTTCAGCAGCGTCCAGCAGTGACCGTGGCTACCATGCAGCAGGTGGCCTCTCCGGACGGAGCCTCCCGTGGGCCTTGCGGAGGACTGGCCATGGTGCTGGCTCATCCCATCTATCTGTGTAAGGCAACCTGGGCATTGGCCATCCAAACCGTGGAAGGTTCTCGGTGCTGCCTGGGCTGTGTGTGACCATCCCACATGCACACAGCTGAAAGGGCGTGGTCCTCAGGATGTCGCTGAAGGGCTTCTGGAAGTCTCTATTCCTCTACGGCTCTCCCAAGGACCAGATGCACCATCTACAATGCTGGGGTCAGGTTGGGGGCTGGGGCGGCTGGCGACGCCTCCACCATCGCTCATAAGCGTCTGCTTTGGTTGCTGCTAGAGCAAAGCCACAGGTCACAGCCCATCAGCATTGGCCACACCAATGGTTTAGCCACCAGCTTGGTTGAGATTGCTTCTCTGAGTGACTCATGGCTGAGAGAAAGTTGGCTGTCCTAGGGGATGTGACACCTTGGTTATCAGCCATAGGGCAGGAATGGGCCACCCTGAGCCTACTGACTGCCCAGCTGGCATGAGTGTTACCACGACGGGCAGGCCACACAAACCGCCTGCTTTGCTTGATGGGTGTGCTCTCCGGGCCTGTGACAAAGATGCTAGGAAAGGGACCGATTCCACTTTGGGAACGGGGAAGGTGAACAGGACCCCCAGGGCAGGGGGCAGTGGTTTGCCCATTGTGGAGGGGAGGCAGAGGGCATTCTGGCAGGCCTCCCAGGTTCCGCTCCAGTCTGCGTGGAACATGGCCTTGAGCAGCGATCTGCCTGACTTGGGAACGTGGGTGACATGTTGTGGGAGCCCCACGTGTGGGTGGCCCTGCCGAGTCCTCAAACATCAGGTCGCTCACTTGCTTCCGGGGCTCTGTGAGGTCGTGGGTCTGGCAGCCTTCTCGAATTTGTGAATCTGCAGCACATTTCAGCTCACAGCCACATCACATACTGGTTACAGCTCTAGTGGCAGGTCACATGTCGACAGACCACTTCCTGGTTCTGCTGTGCCACCACAGCCTCTGGATTGGGTCTCCTGGGGGTGATGTGTGTTAGGGTCAGGGCCTCACCACAGCCTCTGGATTGGGTCTCCTGGGGGGTGATGTGTGTACTGCTTCATCCCTAGGGTCAGGGCCCCACCACAGCCTCTGGATTGGGTCTCCTGGGGGTGACGTGTGTTAGGGTCAGGGCCTCACCACAGCCTCTGGATTGGGTCTCCTGGGGGGTGATGTGTGTTAGGGTCAGGGCCTCACCACAGCCTCTGGATTGGGTCTCCTGGGGGTGATGTGTGTTAGGGTCAGGGCCTCACCACAGCCTCTGGATTGGGTCTCCTGGGGGGTGATGTGTGTTAGGGTCAGGACCCCACCACAGCCTCTGGATTGGGTCTCCTGGGGGTGATGTGTGTACTGCGTCATCCCTAGGGTCAGGGCCCACACGTGTGTCCTCGTGTCTCCTTCATCCACACACAGGGCTGACCCGTGTGGGCCAGTTTTCAGCAGGATTAGCGCGCTAGGGTCCTCACAGTGTGGTTTCCTCCCCATTCCCTCAGCCCTGACCAGAAGTGCAGTGGATACCAGGTGAGCTGTCTGGGCGCGGCAGAGTGTGCAGTGCCAAGCTGGAGCCCACACCCGCTGCCCCCAGCCATGCATGCGGTGCGACAGGTGCAGCCGGCCAGCTGAGCAGCTGAAGCATGGGCTGACATTCAGTTCTGGTGTAACAGTTACATTCCTGGTTCTCTGTGTGTGTCTCCTGGCCGTTCTGCCGTAAAGAGCATCATTCCATGGAATTCCACAAGGCCTGTGTCACAGCCAGGAAAGAAGGATGACATGGACGTCTGAGTCCTGAGTCTCCAGGGACTGAGTACCACGGTGGTTTTCTGAGCAGCAGCATTGTTGTTTTTGTTTGTTCAGAGAAGGAGAAGGAAGGTAAGTCTGTGCAGTAAGTTAGCACTGTGCTTCTGTGTGGCTAGTGGGTCTCTAAGTGGAGTGAGGTGGAGCCTGCCTGCCTGCTCCCGGCATGTGCAAGCCGCTGGTACCGCGCGCATGGACAAGGTTCAGTGGCCCTGGGCTTTCGGAGGTGGGCTTGACACAGGCCTGCACGGCTCTCCTGTGGGTGGCTTCCTCGAAGGGTGCACGGTTGTGGAGTCTGATGGGGAGTGCTCTTATGGCAGACCAGCGTGGGCGCAAGATGTGTCTGGGTGCACAGGGCTTCTTTCAGTGTGCTCGCGCCAAAGTAGCCCTGGAGCGCTGCTGATCACCCTGCTGCTTCGCCCCACTGAGTTAACGTTGCTTTCTGAAGTGGTGCCGTTTGTGTCTGCTCTGCAACCAGCAAGCGCACGTCAAGCAAGTGTTCACTAGGAGGACAAAAACACCTGCATCTCCAACTCGCAGACATGCTTGTGTCTGAGTGAGATGGGGTGGCGCCACAGAGCCGGCCCAGTGTCCTAGCTCACACACGGCTCCTCTTCTACTTGGATCTTGATGTGGTGGGCACTTCTGTCAGACCCCTGAACCATGCAGGACAGACCCCTTTTCATCATGAAGCAAGACCACCAGGAAGGGCCCTCACCTGCTAGAGTGGGCTCCAGGCCTGCTTCCTTTGCTGTGGGGAAGGAGTAATGGAAATGACCCCACCAAGCAGGTGCACGGAGGCTGGCTGTGGCGCTGAGGATGGAGGGCTGAGCTGTGCCCTGGGCTGTGTGCTTGGCCCCGTGCTGCAGCGCGGTGTCCTTGGTGACCACACACTGCTGTGCACTGTGCTCCTGCCTGCCCAGCACCTGCGTCATGGCCCTGCTTGCTTCTCTGCCCACAGCTGCCCCATTCCTCTGCCTTCCTGCACCCTGCCCTGCGTGTGTCTTAGTGAATGACAGGCACAGTCGTTCTAAGATAAAGAGTGGGTGTCATCGCTGCCTAGGTTACCACGTGGGATGCCAGCAAGCTGTAACCCAAGAGGCTCAGCTGCTTGAGTGCGTGTGCTCTCAGAGCGGCTTTTTGGCAAGTGCAGCTGGAGTGATGTTTCTGTTCTATGTGACATCACACTGAGGCCTTAACAGACTGGGCCGCTCAGGCAGGTCCAACTTCCCGGGTCTGTCTAGCTCACTGGCATGTGCTCATGGCGGAAGGCCCCCGAGCAGCTTCTCTCCACAGGAGTAATGCCCAGAGCCCATCCTGGGAAGCCTCAGTGCTGCTGAGAGGCAGGGCAGCAGCTGCTGCTGTGCAAGGGCAGGGTTGCAGGTGCCTGGTGCGCAGGGTCCTGGGGCCTGAGCTTGGCTGCGTTGTTGGTCAGATATTCATTGTCGTTCTTCGCCTGGAATCTTTCCTCATAGTCAGGACAGAGCACTCTGTGTCTGCGAGCCCTCAGTGATAGCGGTGGTCACACCTGTGCGCCTGTGTGTTTGCCGCGGGAAGGCTGTGGACCCACTGCCACAGATGGATGCGATGTTTCCCAGTGAGCGAGCATCAGGCACCATGCGCTTTCTTCTGCCCACGCTGGCCATGGGCTCCTGTCAGCCAGCGAAGCCTTAGCCCTTTGGGTCAGATTTCCCTTGCCCACGCTGGCCATGGGCTCCTGTCAGCCAGCGAAGCCTTAGCCCTTTGGGTCAGATTTCCCTTGCCCACGCTGGCCATGGGCTCCTATCAGCCAGCGAAGCCTTAGCCCATTGGTCAGATTTCCTTCTGAAGGAGCTAGTCTGCAGAGGGTGATCGCTCCCAGTTTTTGTGTGTGGCCCACCGCAGCCGAGGCCCGGAGGACTGTTGGGCATCTAAACACTTACCTAGGTATTCATTTACATGGGAGAGGGACAATTAATTACCTTCCACTGGTTTAGTATGCACAGCAGCTGGGGTAGGCCTGGGTCAGAGCCAGGAGCTGGGAACGCAGCCCAGGTTGCCGTGGTGAGTGGCGGAAATGCTAGCTCTGCAGTCACCAATGGCTGTCTCCCAGAGTATGCAGGAAGCGGGCTCAGGAGCGGAGCCCGGCTCCCACCCAGGCACCCACTGTGGGTGTGAGCATCAGTGTGCAGGAAGCGGGCTCAGGAGCGGAGCCCAACTCCCACCCAGGCCCCCAGTGTGGGCTGTGAGCTCTTGATCACCAGACCAAATGTCCATCTCAGAATTTGTGTCTTTAAAAGCCCCATGGCAAGAACATTGGCGTGGGTTGGACGCCAGGGAAAGAGCCCTTTTGTGCCACCACTAACCCAGCCGTGATTTCAGACCAGTGAGTCTCCTCTCTCATTCTCCAATAGACGATAGGCCCCCAAGTGACAGGGAGAAGCATCCAGAGGGACCAGCCGTACCTGGGTGTGCTTATTGTGCTTGGCACCAGAGGGGCAAGAATAGGGCACGAAGCAGAAACTCCCTCCCAAGGGAGCCCGCGCGTAGCAGCTTTGGAGAGTTGCTGGGAGTGCCTACTATGAGAGGCACGCATGGGTTTCAGGGTTTTTTGTTTTTTTTTCAATAGCAGAGTAAACAAATTGTTCATTTCCCTTCATGGGAGCGCTTTGAATTCTCTGTGTATACTTCATCCACTTCTGCTTCTCCAGCCCAGCGCTAAGGAGAGATGCGACTGAGCTCAATGTTTTCTTAGCTAATAGAACATAGAGATGATAATCTTTCTGGATTTGTGGCTGAAAGCAAATGTGATACTGGTTTTGAAGTTGCAGTTCTGTGTTTTGAAAACATTTCTGCCATTAGATATTTGGTATTTGACTACAAAGGTCTGGGTGGACAATAAGAAAGACGGAAACTATTTCTGAGAAAAGGGAAAATGGGTTTAGAAGATGGGCATAAGGGATATGTGAGAATCAAGGCTGGCAGCAGGTGATGAGGCAGGATCTGGAATGGGGACCGAGAAACGGGTGGAATGCGGCTGGCTCTCTACTTCCCGCACAGTGAAAGTTGTACATGCTGGCAGATCTCACCCCTGGGGGCTTCCAACGGGAGTGCAGGGGTGGTGGGTTCCCACAGGCACGATCCACTAAAGCATGAGGTGACCGTGCGGCTACACTCACCCCCTTAACTGACAGGGACATGTGCTGAGTTCCCCACTGGCTGCCGACTCCCACACCTGCTGTGTACACACTCCCTTGGCAAAGTTCAGTGTCTGACGGAGACCTGGAGGGCATTCACAGCCACGAGCTAGGACATATATGACAATGTTGTACGATTGGCTGCTGGCGCCCTGCTCCTGAGCTTCACGGATCTCAGGCTGCTTGAGCACAGGCCCTGAGCCTTTGTGGCTGCGGGGAGCTCCTAAGGGACGTACGGCAGCGCACGCGGTGTGGATATGCTGGGGTTTTCCCTGTCGTGTTTTCCTGACTGAAGTTGTGTGTGGGTACCTGGAACCCTGGGCAGGGACACTGACTGAGTGGGTAATGCTGCTGTTTCTTCATTGGCCACTGCTTGCAACCAAACTTGGTTTAAATCCTCAAATGGCCCAAAGGGCATTAGGCCACATGGGGGGAATCCTTTCCGAAATCTGACCTCACACTTGCAGCCCGCCTCCAGGAGGCCCCCAGGACGGCCCGTGTTTAAAGTGGAGTGTAGCTGGAGCGTCGCCTGTGGGATCTGCGGTTTGTTTCCACAAAGTGCAGCGTGTCCCTCCTGCAAGGACCCACGTGTCTGCTTCCTGTCACCAGAAATGCCTGCTGGGCTCTTTCCTCAGCTTAGTATAGAAATAAAAAGCCGGGAATCTGTTGCAGACAGAAAAGTTTATTTGCGAAGGGACCAGGTGGGCAGGGTAGGCACCTCCAGGGAGAAAGCCGGGAGGGAGAGAGAGACACCAAAGGTTCCAGGAAGGGTCTTGGGATGTTCTCCACTGGTGGTCTCTTAATCAGCCAGGAAATGGGCTGGCAATGCTGGTGCCGCCCACCTCGGTGTGGCCAAGACCTCAGCGGGAGCTTCATTTTCAGGAAAGTCACCTCGGGTTGCTAAATGGTTGAGCTTTTTCTGTGTCGGAATGTCAACAGCAAGCTGCCAGGGCGAGGTGCTCCACCCAGCAGTCTCGGCTGCTGGGATGACGGGACTTGGCAGGTTCCAAGAGGGAAGCACACACTGGTCAGGCGAGGCCGACCCCGATGTTCCCTCGGGTGGAGTTCAGAGTGAATGACTGGTGAGCTCTTCCTGTAAGGTGGTGGTGTGATAGGTCAGCCATGCTCCTGAAACTTCCCGTAAATTTCCATCATTTCAAACCCCACCGAGGCCATTAAACGCAGGCTGATTTGGACAGAGCTATTTCTCTTGCACAGAACACATGGGGACTATTAATTTTATTGAAAAGACTGTCTTCCATTGATGTTCTGCCTTAAAAGGCTGGCCCCGTTTCCAAAGGGTTAACTGGTGTCAGCTAATGGAAACCCCATCACGAGGCAGAGAGATGGCGTTTAGTGCACGCTGCTTGGAATCCGGAGCTGATGTGCAGTGGAGACTAAAGGCCAAATGATGGCCGCACTTTGCACTTTGCACTTTGCAGGATATGCAAATGCTGAGCTAATCAGAGACTCGGAAATTCCAGAGGCTCCTGAAGGCTTGAACCCTAACCCTGCTCCTCTCCGGGTGAGGCAGGAGATGCCAAGCCTCAGGCAGCGAGGAAGGTAGCGTTTGCATGGAAAATTATTTCTAATAAATGACCCCTGCTTTTTCATCTTAAAACTGTGATGGTAATGAATGGGAGAGGGGGTCTCCTGCACGGGCAGTGCTATCCACTCCCCGGGAGGCGGGCCTGGGGCTGCCTTCCATTCAGGAAGATGCACATGTGTGGAGACTTTACCACAGACACTGGTTTCCTGCTCATTCTTGAGCTTCCCCACGAAATCTGAATAAAAGAGAAAAAAATGCCACCCCGTGCAGAGGTGAGTGTCCCTTGGAGGAAAAGGAGGCGTTCTGCTGGCAGCTCCTTCTTGTTGGAGAGCCGTGACCTTCAGCGTGTCAGACCGCATCTCTCCAAGAGCAGGTCGGATTCTCTGTAGCGTCTCGACCACCCTCACTGGCAAGGCCAGGCCAGGGATGTCCCTGAAATCCGCACAGGCATCAAACACCTCCCCTCCTGCAGCATGGAAGCCTCTCTTCACAATTGGTGTTTTCATCTTCTTTCTAGAAGTTTTTGTTTTCTTTCTCTGAAGCCTGGAGCCAGCGGCCCAGTCTGGGTCTCCCGTGTGGCTGGCCAGGGACCCACTGAGCGGAGCCATTGCCCGCCTCTCCGGTGTGCCTTAGCAGGAAGCTGGAATGGGCAATGGAGCAGGCAATGACTCCAGGGTGTGACTATTCCACAGGGCACCTCACCACCGCCTAGCACCGCCGGGAGGTTTCCTATCTCAGGAATCCCTGCTTTATACACAGTTGAAATCAGATGGCTACTGCCTGGGATTTTATTTCATGATTATCCTACTTAAAAAATATTTACTTATTTTACTTGAAGGAGAGAGAGACAGACAGAGACTCCTCTCGGTTGCCTAGCACGTCAGCTCCAAGTCCCTCCTTATGAGCCCTTCTCTTGGGGAGGACATGGTCTGAGCGACGAGTGGCAGGTGGTGGCCTCGTGAGCCCAGAGCTTCGGGCAGCTGCTGCTCTATGAGACCCTCGGAGTCAAGCAGAACAGCCTGCCTGGGCCCGGCCATTCATGACCTGCCTCCCACGGGGGATACAGACCCGCAGTCTGCTCTGTCAGTTCCCGGGCCGTTTGCAGGTGGCGACAGCTTGGGCACACTGACGCGGGTTGAGCGTGGACTTCTGGGCCCGTGAATGGAGCTGGCTGATGGTCCTGTGTCACTTCCCCAGGATCATGCTAAGAAAACGGTTATCCTGTGATTAACCCCAGGCTTCCGCAGCAAGTTAATCTTTGTGTTTTATTTGTTCTATTTTAGTAACTTACTTGGATTTAAGAGTGGCACTTCTTATTGTAGAATATTCTCAACTCACATGTGGAGACAGTTAACAATTTCAAGCTGAGATTCTCTGTTTTGCAAAGAAGTTCAACCCAAGTTGACATCTCCCAGGGGGAAGCTCTCTGTGGAGTCTGCCTGTTACAGTCTGAGGTCTGTAACTTGGCGCACTCAGAGGTCTGCGTTTTGGAATAATGCATACCAACTTTAGAAAGACTTAACTTCACAGTCAGTCTATAAGCTCTGTCCTGTTGCCTCAGGACAAGCAATTTGAGAGCTTTCTGCCTGGACACAGGAGGGCAGGACAGAGGCAGCAGAATTGCAGTAAGCTCACAGTGACATCAAACACGGACAAAACAAGAGCCCTTGCAGTGAGAAAGGAGCCCTGCTGTTGTAAGCCGCTGGGATTCCTGGGATAGCCACAGCAGCCGGAGGCCGAGTGGGATGAGAGATCCAGCAGGTGTTAGGGTACGGGGTGGGAGCAGGGAGCAGGGAGCCCTGGTTTCCAGGTGGTGGCGGGAGGTCCTGCTTGCACTTACGTGGGGTAGCAGACTAGTGACGCCGCGAGCTGGCAGAGACAACATCTGAGCGCATCAAGGTCTCAAGGCTCGTTCAGTCTAGGGAAAGAGTTGTATTCTACGTGCAAACGATGAAGACCTCAAAAATGAGGTCGAGAATAGTCATGGAAACATCTGGAAAGTACATCAAATGGTTAGGAATAAAGATAACAAAAGAAGCATGGGATCTATACATGGAAAACGACAAGGTGCTGACATCAAAGAGACCTAAATGCACGGAGACACTCTGCATTCCTCGATTATAGCCAACACCTTTGACAAAGGTGGCTTGTCATTGCTTTGATGGAGAGGTGCGGGCTCATTTGGCCACCAAATGCAGACACGATGTACTGAGAATGTTGTTTGGCACTGGACGCTGCAAGAGCTGAAGCACGCAGAGTTTTAGATGTCAACCCAGGAGAAAATCTTGAGGACACGGTTGTCAGATGCAGAATCAGATACCCGGGGCTGTGGAAGGAGTGGATCAAGGACTTGCCACTGTGTCAAACCTTTCCACTTCAGAAGATGCCACTGAGGCCATGGGAAGACAAACAGCAGACTCAATGAAAGTATTTGCAAAATGCAATCTGATCATTGTGTCTGATTTGCTGAGAGGAGAGAGAGAGAGAGAGTAAGAAAAAGATGAATAACTCCATCATGAAATGGACAAAGATGTGAACAGATGTTTCATCAAAGGAGGTAAATATAATCACCAAAAAGTCCATGAGAAGATGTTCCGTGTCTGTGTTCATTAGAGGAACGTATATACTAATCTCCAGGAGACTCTGCAGCTGCTGCCGCAGCTGGAATAAAAGAGGCAGATAATGAATATTGATGAGGACACGGGAAGACAGGAACTCGTGAGCGTGTGAAATGGAAGGGATGGTTTCCACTCTGGAGAGCAGTGTGGTAGTTTCTCAAGAATGACCGAAGACACAAACACTGCTGTGAGATCCAGCAAGTCCACTCGCCAGTGGTTCTGTGTGAGCAGAGTAGGCACGTGGTAGGAACTGTGTCTGAAAAGGCAGATTTGCAGAGCTGGAAGGTGGGCTAGGCGTGCCTGAGGCTGGGAGGAAGTGAGTCTAAGCTGCAGGCGGGTGGGAGGCATGCAGAGGAGCCGCAGCTGGCTTCCACGCCTGGTGGCACCAGTCCGTAGCTGCCAGTCACCACACTGCATGGCTAAGCCTTGTGATCTGCTGAGAAACTCCAGCAATGGCGCTGTGCTAAAGAATGACAGTGGGCTTGTCTGGAGGAAGAGCCGGGACTTGGGAGTTGTCTGTCTGCCATTCTTGCCCGAAGTGCTGCTTTGCTTTGCAGTGAGACATGTTCTGCGGTTGCTCTCCTTTGGAGGCCAACATACACATTTCCATTTGAGCAGCTCAGGTTACCTGCAACAGTTTATTTTGGTGTTAAGCATCTTCTCTCAGGGGTTAAAAGGGCATTTCAAATGCAGTTTTCCGGGGATTAAAAGTTTATGTAGGCCAGTGTATCACTAGACTTTACACCTGGAGGTGGGAATTGCTATACTGGGATTGCATGCTCCAGGACCAGTTTGAAAATGAGTTGGGGGCTGGTGCTGTGGCGTGGGTTAGACATCCCCAGGTAGTCCCAGTTGTTCCATTTCTAATCCGGCTCCCTGCTGATGTGTGAACAGGACAGTGAGGGTGGCCCGAGGGTTTGGGCTCCTGCACCCTGTGAGGGACTGGGTTGGAGTTTCAGGCTCCTGGCCTTGGGTTGGCCGTGGGGGGAGTGAGCGCCTGCATGGACCATCTCATGTGCGTTCAGGGGTATTATCAGCCTGCCCCATTTTCTGTACCTAAAGTGAATGCTGTCAGTGTGGTGCTTTGCTGAACACAGCATGGCTTTCTTCATGATATTTCCTGGTATTTTTCCTTCTGAGAGTCTCAAATGGGGACGTTTGTATTTTTTCCCCAAATTGGATAATTCTGAACATTTTGTGTTAACTTTTTCTGCTTTTGCCGTTTGGAGTTCCAGCCACATGTGTGTTAGAGCCTCGTATTTGCCCTGAGGTCTGGGTCACTGCTCTCCCCTTCCGCTCCTCTGTTCTTCCGACTGGACAATTGGACGGTCCATGTTCCGGTCCACCTGCCTGTCCTCTGTGGCTTAGCCATGGGCAGTCAATTTTGCTATGGCTCTGGAACTTGGGTTCTAGAATTTCCAGTTGGTTCTTGTATAGGTCTCCATTAACTGTTGTGTTTTTACCTTTTGTCTTACAGTCTGCGTTTTCCTTCGAGTTTTTCATTGTATCTTACTTGAGGTCATTTTCAGCTAATTCCAGTATTTAGGAATACTTTCTGAGGGGCTGTTTCTTCTCTTTTTCGGGGTCACTCTCTGCTAGCTTTTGATCATGTATTTGAAAGTATGGAAATAACGTTGTAGAAACTTTTTCTTATATTCCTTTAACGAATATCATATCAATCAACGCAGCTAAAATCTTACTCTGAGCCCTGTGTCTCTGTGCTGGGCACCGGCAGAAGGCCCTGCCTGAGCTCTGCAGGTTTTCCCCACACGTGTGTCAGGCAGGAATCAGACAAGCACGTGTGTCAGGCTTCACAAGCTTTGATTTACACGGCCTGTTTGCACGGCTTCTGCCTTTACTGCCCGCCAGCCTGCCGGTCCCACAGCACCCTGAGTCTCCAGGGCCATGGTCCTTGGCTGGCTGTCTGTGGCTCTGGGGCCCCTTGGTTGGTGGTGTGCACCCCTGGAAAAGCCACGCAGCCCACCCTTGCCCCGCGCAGTCTCCCCTTTCAGGGGCTGGCTCCCCCTAGCTTCTGCCTTCTTCAGCTACATCTCTGTGTGCTTTTGGTGGTGTTCGCAGAGTTTGTACTTTTATCTCTCAGAGGTTATTTGAATTCAAGCTACTGAATCATTGTTAAAGTCAAATTCATGTGAATGTATTTTTATAAGTTCCGTGCCATTTGACCTTCTCGTTTGTGGAAGTCTTAGTCCCATCAACTTGGGGTCCTTGTATTTCACGGATATTTTTGGTTTAACTGAAAATGTTTTTGTTCTGTTTTATCTTCATCTAAGATGTCTTTTCTGAACACAAACATAGAGAGGGAGAAAATCAACAGAGCTTGCTCAGGAACAGAAGAAGCAAATGTGAAGTTAAACCTGACAGCAACTTGGATTCAAGTGTCTTGGAAGAGATGAACAGAAGACGGCCCCAGTTCTTGGACCCCTGCACCTGCTGGGAGACCCGGATGCAGCTCCTGGCCTCTGACTTTGGTCTGGTCCAGCCCTGGCCATCGCAGCCATTTAGGGAGTCAGCCAGCAGTCAGAACGTTCTTTCTTTCTCTCTCCTACTCTCTGTAATTCTTTCAAATGAATAACATGCATCTTATAAAAGCTCAACTATTCACTTTGATCAATGGTATAAAAGAAACACATGCACATTTAATTCTAAGTGAGGTGATTAAATAGAAGAATACATACTAATGTAAATTTTCATCTTCAAAGACTGTGGTCCACGCTGTTATCAGCATAGGGTCCTGGCAGAGCACAGCTATTCTGTGTACCTTCCCATCAGTCAAAGGATATCGTGTACCCAAGTTAGGCAAAGTAAAAAATAAGATGAATTGTGAGAGCTTGGGTGGGTTCTCGGCCTCCTGGTGCAGTGGGACTCAGGCAGCTAGCTTTGCAGAGTGATGTTGAGAACAGAAGTCCGCCAGCAGGCCCCGAGAGCAGCCGGATGCTGGGAGCGCTGGCTGTGTGCAGGTGCCCGCGGGTGAGCGAGCTCTCCTGGTGTCTCGGTTCCAGACAGCAGAGGCTGCTGTGTAAGTAAGCTCTCAGAGGCGAGGTGGGCTGCGTGCCTGGCTGTGCTACTGGAAAACCAAGTCTACCCTTCATTTTTGTAGTACCTTCTTCCTGAGTCAGGCAGAGTCTTCCTGTTCCTCCAACAGGGTGCCTTAGACTAGTGGCAGGCACGCTCCTCCGTGACAAGTGGCTGAGATGATTTCTGCTTTCTGACGTGGTTGGCAGAGTCATGGAGTCCCCCATCATGCAAAAAGTCTTGGTTGAAATAGAAGACGCTGCAGAAACGCCATGGGGATGCACGTCCTGGCAAGGACTGAAGACCTGCTCCAAGGGCCGCGCTCCAACTGCTCCTCCAAGCACCTGCAGGCAAGGCAAGGCTCCCGCGTGTGGGGGGGTGCGCTGCTGGGAAAGGGGAGAGGAGCCGCACGGTGAGCAGCCCACACTGCTCAGGTGGCTTCCAGTCCCGCCCTCCCAGGAAGGGGCGGCCAAGCCGGGGACAGCCACGTAACCTGCCCTGTCCCTGTGCCTCTGCTTTCCTTGGATTTTTCTGTCCTGATTCCCAGGACATGTCCTCAAGCTGGGGTGTTTGCTTTGGTGGCCCTCTAGGGAGCTGTGGGGTGGTGAGCCGCGCTGCCCAGGGCTGCCTGAGGACCAGGTGCATTCCCAGCGGGTTGGCGCAGCTGTCATGAGCACAGCTGGCGCTCTATGCTCATGCCCTCGCCAAGGGCCGCTTCCCCCGGGGTGACTGTGCAGTGACTGCCCTGCCTCCTCTGCTCTCTGAGCGCCGTCTCCCAGAGGCACCTGCTTGCTGTGCACCTTCTGAGGGTGGGCGGCCCAGGGTGGCCCGCGTAAGCAGGAGGCAGGCGCATAGCGCATTTGCTGGTCACTGGGCTCACGCGGCTCATCTTCTACTGGGTCTTTCTGGTCTGAGTTGCTTTCTCTCCAAACTGTGGGGAATAGGAAGTGGGTCAGGAGGGAGGATGTGGGTGGTTCCCCTCACCCAGGAGTACACCATTCGCCCCACTGCACTTGGCTGTGTTTGAGAGCGCGTCTGCCTGGTCTCACCCCTGCAGCCCTGGGTCGGCTGCCCAGTGCCTGCGTGTGCAGGGGCTGGGCCTGCTCTAGACACTTCAGGCAGAGAACACTCTTATTTATTAAATTTTTGAAAGACCTGTTTTGTTTGAAAACCAGGGTTATAATGATAAACAGCGTTTCTGTCTGCTGGTTCACTGCCCAGATGGCTCTAACCACCAGGCCTGGGCCAGGCCACCGCCAGGAGCTTCCACCAGCTCTCCCCTGTGGGTGCAAAGGCCCAAACACTTGGCCCATCTGCCTCTGCTTTTCCAAATGCGTTAGCAGGGAGCTGTGTTGAAAGTGGAGCAGCTGGGACATGAACCGGTGCCATATGAACTGTCAGCACTGCCAGCAGAGGTCTAACCTTCTATGTTAGGATGCCAATTTGTGATTGATGCGCCATCTCTGAAACTTACATTTTTTATAAAAGCCCGTGCGCAGCAGAAGGCAAGCCCTGACGCTGTCCCTTCGGGGTCTTCCCATCGTGCTAGTCCCGTCTTTGTGATTAGATTTTGCGAAGTTGTATGTTCAGAAATGCCTCCCTCCCCCTTAGGTTGGCACATAGTTGTTTGCAGCAGTCTCCAAGGAGCCTTTGTATTTCTGTAGCATCGGTTCTAGTTCCCCCTTCCTTTCTGGTCTGATGTAGCTGAGTCTGCTCATTTTATTGTAGTTATTATGGCTAACAGATTATCAATTTTGTTTATGTTTTTAAAGCACCAACATTTCATTTCATTAAAACTCTGTTGCTTTATATCTTTATTCTCTAATTACTGTGTCTTTCCTCTCACTAAGTTTGGGTTTGCTGTGTTCTTGTTTTCTGGACTCCTGAGAAGCGTGTTAGGCTATTTATTTGAAACTTTTCCTTTTTTGGTCTCAGTTGCTGGTTGCAATAGACTTGCCTCTTAGCACTGCGTTTGCTGTTCCCATCACTTTTGATACACTGTGCATTTTCAATGTTGTTAAGAATTTAAGCTTTCCCTTTTGTCATCCTCAGTGACCCGCTGCTTCTCCAGGTGGGTGTGCTGCGGGTGTGCTGTGGGTGTGCTGTGCGTGTGCTGCGGGTGTGCTGTGCGTGTGCTGTGGGTGTGCTGTGGGTGTGCTGTGCGTGTGCTGTGCGTGTGCTGTGGGTGTGCTGGTACCTAGAGAGTTGCCGAGAGAGGGGAGTGAACACAGAACTGGGGCATTCACTGCTCCCCCGCGCTCTGTGCACCTGTTCAGTCAGAGGTCGACCTAAGCTTGCTCCAACGGGTTGTGCAGATGTCGTGTGAACCCTTGTTGGCTGACTTAAGTGACAGAGAGTGTGGCCCGGGGGAAAAACTTGTAGGAGGATTCAGGCCTCCTGAAGACACACCCCACTGGGTAGCTGTCTGTGCTAGCCGTACTAATCCTTCCCAATTGCCTGCCCTACACACGGGGCCTCGGAGTCCTGGCCCACTGCCACGCGGGGCCGTGCAAGGTCACCACTCAACACGTGCCTGCCTCTGTCCACCTGCAGTCCTGCCTGGCTCTCCCGCAGGTTCTGGGATCCTGCACCTGCATTCCAGCTGACAGCCCAACAGCAGCTCGGGTCCCCAACAGAAGCATGGCTACAGCACCCCCAAGGGGCTGAACTCCAGAGCCCTCCTAAGGGAGGTGTGTATCCCGGCCAGTGCTGACTAGCATTCTTCGGACTTTTCACTCACTCTGAGAATGTCTTCATTTCTGGAATGATGTGGAATGATGTGCTTGGAGTATTTAAAACCTCTGGCCTTGTGCACGAGGCACCCCAATATCTAAGAACCCTGCGCTTTGTGCACAAGGCACCCATAGAGAGAAGGCAGGCAGACTCCTCGGTGGCTTTGGCACCAGATGAATGACACTGTGCCAGCACCTGTGCTCTCTCGCTCCGCTCCACACATGCCAGACTTGGGGCTGCAGAAGCCAGCAACCAGGAAACCCCGAACCCACCTCCTCTCTCAGCAAAGGGGTGGAAAGAGGCAGTGGGCAAGACAGAAGCCTCTAGGCATAATTATTGAGCCAACACTGCAGGCGAGACAAGCACTTGTTGCCCGCCCCACCACAGCCCCAGAGCATGCCCAGTGGGAGTAGTGGGTACACAGGCAACCTGGACATACACCCCACCATGGGCTAAACTGTGGGCTGAGCTTACCCCACCCCTGGCTCTTGTGTTGAGTCCTTAAACACCACTGTGACTACACTTCGAGACAGGCTTGTGGGGCCGTCACCGTGAGTGGGTGTTGTCCTGGGGGGGCTGACCCCAAGAGGAAGCAGACAGGACACAGTGTGTGACAGAAGGGTGAAGCTTATCCTCACCATGACAAACAGCCCCATCCCTGAGGTGTCACAGACACTGTAGACAGCTGGCGCTGGGCACGGTGGCCCCTGGCAGACAAGAGGCCTGTGGAAAGGTTGGAACTTTGTCCAGCTCCGCATCCTGGGGTGCAGCTGAGGTCCAAAGGCATCTGTTCTTATGGCCATGATGAGGTGGGGACCGGCTCTCTGCTGGAAGGCAGCAGAAGTGATTCAGAGTTGGGCACCCCACATCCCAAATGCCAGGTTCCACCTGGAGTGCACCTGTGCTGCCAAGCATGGGGGGAGACTCACGTCACAGAGTGAGGGGTCAGGACGACCAAAGCAAGACAGCAAAGAAGTTGCCAGAAAATGTGTCTATGAGCGAGCTGTCTCGAGCACACTTGGAACCCCCAAAGAATCAGAAAGGAAAGAGAGACTGTCAGAAACGAAATAGAAAACCTTGGTGGCATGGTGGACGGCGTAAACAAGAGACTGGGAAATGTGGAGTGAGGAGCAAGTCCAAGGATGCGCAGGGCGAGGTGCCCTGCAGGTGAGGCAGCAGACGGAGGCCTGGACACGCTCACCAGGAGGGGAGGCTGAGGGCAGGGGAGCCCCACAAACGTGCGCACTGGGAGCCATCAGGAAGGTGCGAATTGAAACATGACAGACTCTCACTGCATTTATCAGAGTGGCAGAAATAAGGAAGGTGGTGCCAGCCCCGGGGTCTGGTGAGGGTGTGAAGGCAGGGTCACGGAGGGTGTGGCCTCAGATTCTTCAGAAGCCAAATGTGTGTTGACCGTACAGTCGCAGTCACAGTTCCATTGTCTGCCAGGAAACGAAGCTGCGTGTGGGTGTTCCGGTAGCTGTGTTTATAATAAGCCCAAGCTGGGAGCCCCTGGAAGCTTGTTGGAGAGTGGAGGGTGGAGCAAGGGCTGGTGCACACGTACCAGGCAGGGCCACCCAGATGGAGTGGTGTTCCGTGGTGCACACAGCAGCCAGCAGGGCTACAAGCTGTTGGGTTTAATCGACATAGCAGCCTTGAAGTGACAAAGGTATAGAAATTCAGGGTGGATGAGCACCTCTGGGGACAGAGGAGAGGCTGGGGGCCTTGGCTACGTGGGGAAGGAGTGACGACAGACAGTAAGACTGCAAGGCAGTTAGACAGCAGTGGTGACGCTGGCGCAGGAAGAGGGTAGCCACCAGCGGCTCTCCGGCTCCTTCCCTGTCTCAGCCCAGGCACTGTGGTCTCTGAGCCTTGTGGTGCTCACTGACAGCCTTGGGGCTCCCTCCCTGCACACCTGCCACCCCTACAGTTCTCGGGGTGCTCCTGTTAGCCTGGGTAGAAACCCTCGAATCTCTCAGCTGTGGGAGTGGCCCATGGTTTCTTTTTCTGCCATGGAAGCCCAGGGTGGAGCTGCAAGGTCTATGTGAAGCTTCCCTGGACAGCGTGTTGTCGGCCCAGGTTCTCCCTCCGGTGGCGTTGGGCACACCCGGGAACCCGAGCTGTTTGGAGGCTCTGGCTATTAGTGACCAAGACTCAGGTCATCTCTTCCTTGTTGTCCCAGGGGTGGATGGCCGATCAAGTGGCAATGTCTTGGTTCCTTGGGGACTCTGCAAGCTTTAGCTGGTAACAGCTGATGAGTATTTGTGGTGTCTCTGAAAGTCGTGTCAGCTCTAAACCCTTTGTTCTCACTCAGTGGCACTCTGTATCTGTGTGCACCTGCTGGGCAGCCATTTGCTTGTTCTACGCTGATCAGCTGTTGAAGATGGGCCATTCTAGAAGAGCTCATGTTATCCACTGAGATCTTGAAATTATGCGTCTACACTGTTAGGTAGGCCTTAATATTTTGAGGGAAACAATCATCCCAATATTGGAAAAGACTAAGCTAAGAATAATTTCAAACACATCCTTCCTTTGCTGGTATTCTGCACTCACGGGAGTGACTTCATGGCAAAGGAGACAGCCCGCGGCTGTGCGCCCCACGCGGACACTCCAGCTCGCGTCACGCTTTCATTTCACAAACATCCCTCTGGCGATCCCTACTTGTCAGGCCAATATTTTTATTTTCAATGAGATATCTTGTATGTGTTAAATCTCAGGACTTCTTGTTATTTTCATAAGCATTATCATTACTTTTGGTAGCACTTTTTCTGCCGAAGTTGAATTGGTTCTGACGTCCTGCAGTTCTGCTAGGATTGACATGCCCGTGCTGGAAGAGGACTCACCATTACATGAGCTGCTTTGTGCCATGCTCCAACCCCTTCCCTGTTTATGTGATGGTGTGTATTGTGCAACAATCTCACTGAGTCTCTTATTAATTTTCTCGTTTTCCGTCAATGTTTAATTTAGCCCACCATCCAGGGATTTTCACAGACACATTTTTCTCCTTCGTGGACACAACTTATTGGAGTTGAAGTGCATTTTTTGTCACCTCCCACAGAAGTCGTCATGTGGAGAGATGCTAATGGGATTAGACTGAGAGAGGACGCACAGGTGTGTCCTCCGGCTGATTGGCAGCGCTCTGAGCTGCGCTACACGGGCGCACACTGCACACGCACACACACTCGCGCACAGCCAGGCCTGATCAAAGACTTCCATTTGGTTGAACTTGGCAATGAGTTTGAAATGTTGACAACTGTCAAATTAAGATCACCCAAGCCATTTCACAGGCTGGGATTTGGATGCAGGTCTCGGAACAGAAGGAGAGAGCTGCTGGCTACTGCCCAAGCGACTTCACCATCCATCATTGTGTTAGCTGCGCGTCCAGGGCGGGGGAGGTCGGCCCGCTGCTCCGGGAAACGGCTCTTCCCACAGCCACGTCCAGCTGCCAGGGGCCGGAGATGCTGGGCCTCCCTTCCCTTGCTGTTCCTTGCTCGTCTCTGTCCCGTTCTCTTCCTCCCCTTGGCCTGGGAGTTGCATTCCTGTCTTTTGATGCAGTGGGGTGAGGCGCGGTTCTGACTCTTGTATCGTCGGCGTGCCCATGGTGGTGCTTCCCAGCTCCGCGCTTCGAGGGCATGCCCCCTTGGCACCGTCACGCCCAGGGTCCTTCCTCTTTATTTTATGCTCTCAGTGTTGGTCGATGTCTCAGCTCCCAGGACCTCAGTGGATGCAGACAAGGCCTCCTGTCATCCGCTGTGCCATCACTGTCGTCTGTGTGACGTCTCTCCGAGCTACCGCGTTACTTCACCCTTTTAGTGAAAGGATAGACCGCTCTGTTTCAGAGCAGTGTCCCTGTTTGCAGGCTCCCCTGGGCTCCAAGTTCAGCACTCCAAGTCCTCTGCAGGTGTCGTGGGTGCACTTTCAAGGGCTGCTTGGGAAGGGCCCACCGTCTGTCCTTTTCCAGGCCCCCATGGTCCAAGCGGTGGGTGTGGTTTGCTAGTCCACCACGAACCCCGGCACCTGAGGCAGAGCAACTGAGGGCAGAGCTCCAACATGTGGTCAGACCCTTTGTTTGCTTTTTTTAAGATTTATTTATTTTTATTGGAAAGTCAGAAATACAGATAAGAGGAAAGAGAGAGGAAGATCCTCCATTTGTTGATTCACTCCCCAAGTGGCCGCAAAGGCTGGAGCTGTGCCAATCTGAAGCCAGGAGCCTGAAGCTTCTTCTGGGTCTCCCACGTGGTGCAGGGCCCCAAGACTCTGGCCTGTTCCTGACTGCTGTCTCAGGCCACAGGCAGGGAGCTGGATGGGAAGCGGGGCTGCCGGGATTAGAACTGGTGCCCGTCTGGGATCCTGGTGTGTGCAAGGCGAGGACTTTAGCTGCTAGGCTACTGTACTGGGTCCTGTTTTTCTCCCAATGTTTTATTTATTCTTTTGAAAGTCAGAGTTACAGCAAGGGGGAGAAAGAGAGAGAAAGAGAGAGAGAGAGCTCTTCCATCTGCTGATTCACTCCCCAGAGAGAAGCAATCACCAGGGCTGGGCAGGCTGAAGCCAGGAGCCAGGGCTCTCAGGTGGACGCAGGGGCCCACGCGCTTGGGCCAGGGCACTCAGGCAGGCACGGGGCCCACTCACCTGGGCCAGGGCTCTCAGGTGGGCGCAGGGGCCCACACACCTGGGCCAGGGCTCCCGTGTGGGTACACGAACCCAAGCTCGTGTGAACAGGGAGCTGGATGGGAAGTGGAGCTGTTGGGACACGAACTGGCCATATCGTGTACTGGCTTGACTGGCAGCCACTTTACTTGTTGTGCCACGGCTCTGGACCTTGAGAATATTGGGAATATGCTACCAATCTCCCAGGCTTCCATGACCTGGAGAAAACAATCCCTTGCATGTGGTGGAGGTGGGGTGGGGGCTGCTGGAAGAGCCTGCGCGTCTGCGTGTGAGCCTTCTGGGCAGTTAGTGGGCCAGAGGTTTTTCAGGTGATGTGACGACAAAACGCTTAGTTGGTAGATACAGACCAGTGTTTCTTGCCTCGGAGAGGTGGTATGGGATGATCTTGTACCACGCCCCGCCCGCATGTGGCACACAGTGCCAAGCACAGGAGGAAGTCCACAGTGGCTGGTGCAGCCCGCAGAGCCGGGTGCCAGGCCTCCCTGGGTGTCTGCCAGCAGAAAGACCTCGAGCCTCCTAGACTCCCACTGTGGGCTCTCCTGATCCTCGTGCCAGGCAGGCAGTGGACGAGCCGGGGTCAGGGATGGCAGAAGCTGCTGCTGGGAACCCCTCAGGACCTCACATTAGGAGGTGATCTGAGAGTGACCACATCTTCACGCCCATCTGAGCAGTGCCCAGCCCAGCGGCTGTGTCGGGGTTGGGGTGGGACGAAGCCCTTTGTTCCGATCTCTGTCCTGAGTGGGGCTGTCTCCTGTTCTCCCTCAGCCACGCATGGACAGGACCAGACAGCTGGAAGCTGTGGCAGGGCTGTAGGAAGGGAGGAGGTGGCCTGTCAGCTCTCAACTCGTTGCCGATTGAAGGATTTTGGAGGAAAACATGTTCTCTCGCTTCCCATATACTTGGCTGAAAAAAAAAAATGGTTGTGGCCGAGTCCCCATTTCCTGCTTTGGCAGATGGTTTTCCAGATGACTTTCAGCACAGCTGGAGAAACGCCTGGCCCGGCAGGCTCGGTAGAAAGTGGGTGACCCCACGGATACCCCGGACATCCACCTGGAGGCCACACCAACCTGTGGCTGCCTCGGTGGGGCGCGAGGGGCATGGGACACAGCCTACTGCTCCTACACAACTTCTGCAGTGTAAATTCGGGGTGAATAAAAAGGAGATTAATGTGAAAATTGAAAATAACACAGTGTTATTGTAACTGTGGCATTCACTTGAATGAAATGCGTCTTGCAGAAAGTTCATGGGAATTGAAATTCAAAGACAAGCTTGTTATGATGCCCTGAGTTTTGGGGATTCACCTGTCATTTTCACATGGCCTGCACTGCCCCTGGGTTTCTTGAAGATTCCTCCCCATTTTGCCTTTTCCCGCTGAACATCGACACCCTTGTCAGTCACTGGAGTCAGAACACACGGTGCAAGAAATCCCACCGTCACAGAAGGGCCGGCAGGCAGTGGGCGTGCAAGCCTGCGAACCTCAGCCCTGGCCCGGCTCTGCCCCGACAAGGCCCGATGGCCAGCTCGCTGGGGGCCTCCGTGGGCTTGTCCGTCCTGCCCAGGCAGTGCTCTGGGCAGGATGCAGGGCTGGCAGTACCACCTGCCGCTGCCGCGGGATGGGATCTGTGTGTGAAGCCAACCAGAGGGCTGTGCCTGCAGGGTGGGAGGGGAGCTGGCAGACATGTGGAGCGCGGGCCTGAGCCAAGCAAGGCAGGCAAAGTCCAGGCGGGGGCTTCGGTGGGTCCTGGCAGCAGCCGTCAGAGTCCCAGATGTCTCGTCACTGATGTATGAGCAATGACAGGGCTGGGTGCTTGGGGACAGCGCCTGCAATCGTAGCCGAGGTGTGAGGAGTGGCTGTCATGGGCTCAGCCACAAGATGTCACTAGCAGTGCCTGGTGCCCGCGGTGCGGTGACACTCTGCTGCTCATCCGAGGAACGGGTGCCTTTGACTTTCCTGGCATGGCTCTACGGCGTCTTTACTCAAGGTGAGGACACAGACAGCAGTCCGCTTGTCTAAACTCACACAAATCCATCTCACGTAGGAATTCCTGGGCATCCTGCAGCTGTGGGCAGGCAGCCGCCCTGAGCAGTGTTGTGGGGATTCTCAGATGGCGCTGGGCACAGCGGTGGGTGCACATGCCAGGCTGCGGGTCACGGGGGAAGCGCTGGCATCCTGTATTTGCAGGCTTGGGGCTATGCGAGTTTGCTTCCAACACTGTGGAGGTGAGGAGTGTGAGGTTGACTTTATGCCAAGTCTCCGTTAGCAACAAAACCAAATGACCTTCCTTCGCCAGGAGTCTGGGAGTGCTGGGGAGGCCTTCTGTCTGCATTTGTAACTAACATTGATGGGTTGATTTGAAAGAACAGCAGAGAGGAGGGGAAGGAAGGAGGGGCGGGGAGAGTGATCTTCATCTGCTGGTTCACTCCCCAACGGCTGTACCTGCGAGAGCTGGCCCATGCTGAAGCCAGGAGCCTGGCACTCCATCTGGGTGTCCCACTGGGTGGCAGAGGCCCAAGCCCATGGGCCACCAGCTGTTGCTTTTCCAGGAACATGACCAGGGAGGTAGATTGAAAAAGCAGCAGTGTGGACAGCAACTGGCTTTCCCGTGTTGTTCGGTGGTGTGGGTGCTGGTGTGGAGGGTAGCTGAACTCTCTGTGCCACAGTGCCGACCCTTCCTGCTGCTGTCGGGGCTCTCCCTCTGTACGCCTCTGGCTCGCAGATGTCCCCCCAGCCCATCTCTTGGGACCCCAAGTTCATGCCAGGCTCAGGTCTGCCAAACCCAGAGGCCTTGCTGGTGTCATGTGAGTAACACTCAGCTGTGCCTGGTCTCCGTGGAACAAATCTCCTCTTCTTGAGTTTCAAGAGTCTCATTTCATGCCAAAGGTAATGGATCTTTCAACTCCATGCTCCATGAACTGGCCTGCAGTCCCTCTGTGAGCCAGGAGATGCTGGCCAGTGCAACGTGCTGTTTGTGACTCTGCGCCTTCCCAGGGCAGGGGACTCCAGGATGCACCACATCCCAGGCCAGCTCCCTGCAAGTATACCTGGGAAGGCAGCAGGGAGCAGGCCTGAAGATGGGAGATGCAGAGAGAATTCCTGGCTTCGGTCCATCCCAGACCAAGTTGGGGTCATCATTTGGAGAGTTAACCAGCAGAGGGAGATCTCTGTCTGTGTCTCTATGGCTTCCAGATCAAGCCATCAGTCAATATCAGAGGGAGGAAAGGAGGCTGTGTCGAGATGCAGGAGGCAGGGGAGCCACGCTGATGGGGACAAGGGACGCTGGTGGGGACAAGGGATGCTGGTGGGACAAGGGATGCTGATGGGGACAAGGGACACTGGTGGGGACAAGGGACGCTGGTGGGGACAAGGGACGCTGGTGGGACAAGGGACGCTGGTGGGACAAGGGATGCTGGTGGGACAAGGGATGCTGATGGGGACAAGGGATGCTGGTGGGACAAGGGACGCTGGTGGGGACAAGGGATGCTGATGGGGACAAGGGATGCTGATGGGGACAAGGGACGCTGGTGGGGACAAGGGATGCTGGTGGGGACAAGGGATGTTGATGGGACAAGGGATACTGGTGGGACAAGGGACGTTGATGGGACAAGGGACACTGATGGGGACAAGGGACGCTGGTGGGGACAAGGGATGCTGATGGGACAAGGGATACTGGTGGGACAAGGGACGTTGATGGGACAAGGGACACTGATGGGGACAAGGGATGCTGATGGGGACAAGGGATGCTGATGGGACAAGGAACACTGATGGGGACAAGGAACACTGATGGGGACAAGGGATGCTGATGGGGACAAGGGATGCTGATGGGGACAAGGGATGCTGATGGGACAAGGGACGCTGGTGGGACAAGGGATGCTGGCGGGGACAAGGGACGCTGGTGGGGACAAGGGACGCTGGTAGGACAAGGAACACTGATGGGGACAAGGGATGCTGATGGGACAAGGGACGCTGGTGGGGACAAGGGATGCTGATGGGACAAGGGATGCTGGTGGGGACAAGGGATGCTGATGGGGACAAGCGACCCTGAGGGTCTCGGGCTCAGCAGAAGCTGCTGAACAGGATGTGTCCTGGGGATTGTGTCGGGCGTAGCCCTGCTAACAGTTTGATTTTGGACTTTGGGATCTTCAGACTGTGAGAGGCTAAAGTCCTATTTTAAGCCTCCTGTTGGGGCACCTTATTACAGCAGCCCTGGGAATTCTGTGCACACTGCTGTGTGTGACGGACAAACCGATCAGGCCATGCAGTGCTGCTGCCTTCCAACCCCTTTCCCCGTCCAGGTCCGTGTCCAGTGCCTTCATGGCCTGTCCTGCTCTTGCAGGCAGCAGAAGGCTCAGGTGACCTGCCAGTCCGCCTTACCGCCGGCGCGTGCTCTGTTCTTCCATGTCCGTTTATTCCCATATCTTACCTGCACGTTGAAAGCTTTTTGAAGGAAGAGTGTGACTTTTCTATTTTGAATTCCCAGAAGCATAAAACACAGCATTCATGGGGAGGGAGAGGCCCCTGTTGTGGTAAGGCTGGTAAGGCTGCTGCCTTGCTGATAGCTCATGTGGGTGCAGGCTCATGTTCCAGCTGCGTTACTTTGATCTGGCTCCTGCTTTTGTGCCCAGGAAGGCAGCAGAGAACAGCCCAGGCCTTGGGTCTCTGCTCCCATGTGGGAGACCTGGATGGAGTTCCAGGATGGCCAGTCCAATCCTCTACAAAATAATGTAGCGTTTGGAGACCAAGACACAATTCTGTCCTTGGTTCATTGCCCTGCTGCAGTCATGGGGGAGGTATCTGTGTCCCAGTGGAACCGGGATTATTCACATTGATGTAGCTGGCAGAGGAGCCCGACTTTCTCAGCTGAGGCATTGGTCACTTTCCATGATGCCATGGATGGGTACATGTTGGGGTAGGCCCGCTCAGTTCCCCCGGGGGCTAGGGAGGGGTGTGTGGCCATGGATGGGCACATGTTGGGGTAGGCCCGCTCAGTTCCCCCGGGGGCTAGGGAGGGGTGTGTGGCCATGGATGGGCACATGTTGGGGTAGGCCCGCTCAGTTCCCCCGGGGGCTGGGGAGGGGTGTGTGGCCATGGATGGGCACATGTTGGGGTAGGCCCACTCAGTTCCCCCGGGGGCTGGGGAGGGGTGTGTGGCCATGGATGGGCACATGTTAGGGTAGGCCCTCTCAGTTCCCCCGGGGGCTGGGGAGGGGTGTGTGGCCATGGATGGGCACATGTTAGGGTAGGCCCACTCAGTTCCCCCGGGGGCTGGGGAGGGGTGTGTGGCACCTGTGCTTCTGAGGCCTCACTTGGCCTTGCGTCTTTGTGATTTCTCTAAGTGGTTCACCATCATGGCTGACAGTCTGCTGGTCACCAGCAGCTGTGTTTGAAATCATGTATACTGCATAGAGAACATTTGGATTCATTCCCAATGGCCAGAACAGCCAGGGATGGACAGGGTTGAATCCAGGAGCCAGGAGCTCCATCTGGGTCTCCCACGTGGATGCAGGGAACAGCAAGGTCACGCTCCGGTGCCGGCCGAGGTGCAATGACAAGAAGCTGGGTTGGAAGTGGAATGTCTGGGATGGAACCAGCGCCCTACGGAGGACTCTGGGGTCACAGGCTGGGGCTCAGCGTCACACACCACAAACTAGCCCTGTGAAGATCTGTGAAAGCAACTGCTTTGTAACTTCTGCTTCACACTTCTATTTTAAAAAATTGTACTTCTTTTTATTATTATCATTTTATGATACAGATCTGGGATTTCCCTTATCCCCTCCCCAAGTCCTACCCCCCTCACTGAGTTCCCCTATACCCTTACTATAGTATAGTTCTTCAGACACAGTCATGTGTCCATCATTGCGGGCATGGACAATGGCAGAGAGTCCAGCATCCTATTGTCAAGATACAGTTAACAGTTTCAGTGGGAGTCCATCTTTGGATGTAGAGATGCACACTGCATTGTATCCTCACATCTGGGTATGATAGTCTCCATTACACAGTTACTGTACACCCCTTAAATGAAAGCCACAATACAATCAACAACAGGAAGAAAAATTGACAATGCCATGAAGTTAAACAACATGCTACTGAATGACTAATGTGTCGCTGAAGAAATGAAAAAGAAAATCAAGAACCTTCTTGAAGAAAATGATATTACTGTATTATCTATGAGTCATTGAAGAATTTAATCAGAAGAAAATGTTTTGAAGAGATGAAACAAAAAAATCAAAATCCATGAGATATACTTTCTGCTGATCTTTGTTGGTGAGATATGTCTCCTGTAGGCAACAAATAGATGGGTATTGTTTTTTAATCCAGTCTACTAATCTATGATATTTGATTGATTAGTTTAAGCCGTTTACATTCAGGGTTAATACAAATAGGTGGTAATTTAGTTCTGTCATTTTAGCAATGGGTTGTTCATTGATTTAGTCTTCTGTTGTTATTTTACTGGGATGTTCTTCACATTTGCCTTTGGTTTTGGTGGGCCCTATTCCTTTTCTCTGCCAAGAGAACATCTTTAAGTATCATTTGTAGGGCAGGTTTGGAAGAGGCATATTCTTTTAACTTTACTGTGGAAGAATTTTATTTCATTTTCAAAGACAAAGGAAAGTTTTGCTGGATACGTTATCCTGGGCTGTCAATTTTTTGCTTTTAGAATCTGGAATATGTCACTCCATTCTCTTCTGGCTTGTAGAGTTTCCTGTGAGTTTAATTGGCATTCCTTTCTATGTCAGTTGAGTTTTTTCACATGCACATTTAAGGATTTTTTCCTTATGTTCAGTTGAAGAGAGCTTGATTATTATGTATCTTGGTGAAGATCGCTTTTGATCAAGCCTGTTGGGAGTTCTGTATCTCTCCTGGATCTTGTTTCCCAATTCTTTCTCTAGATTAGGGAAAATTTCCCTTATTATTTCATTAAATACATTTGTAAACCCAGCTTCTCTTTCGGCACCTTCTGGGACTCCCATAACTCCCATCACTCCTTTTAATAGTGTCTCAATTCTTGAATACTTTTTTTGGCCTGATCCAGCTCTGCTTACAGCTTTTTGTTTGTTTCCCCTGGTGACGGGAAATACCTTCCAATTCTGAGATTCTTCTGCCTCCTTCATTCTGTTTTGGAGACTCTCCAGTGTATTCTTCATTTCTGATATATCAGCTTCCATTTGACTCATTTCTTGTGTGACAAATTTCTTGAATTCCTTGAATGCCTGCTTTATGTGCTTTTCATTGTTGATAAGAAGCTTTATAACAAGTGTTATGAATTCTGTATCCCTCATTTTCTCGATGTCTTCCTCAGTGAACTCTGAGGTTGGCATAGCATTTTGCTCCTTTGTAGGGAAGTGTTCAGTAATATTCATTTTGCCTCTGTCTCTTCTTTTGCTCTTGGTCATTGTACTTGTGGTTATCAGATTCTTCTCTTTGGGGTAGGTTTCCAAACAGGTCTAAGTTCGATTTTACTTGTTGCAGTTGGTACAAAGTTCTTTGTTTGCAGTCACTTGTGCCACTCCCTCCAGCGAGTTCCAGCTCTGGGTTCTTATGTTAGATTTCCACCATGGTCTCCGTAGCCCCAGCTCCTGGCTCACCACTGTCCACTTCCTGTGATACCGTGCTGAGGTTGCACCTTTGTCTGTACAACCTTTCTCCCACTTCCTGTTAGAGCAGGTTCCAGGATTAGGGAGACATCAGGTGTCCTATATGGCTAGATTGTCGGTGGTGCTGATCTTGCCAGAACCTGTTAGCCATTGGGTCTGAGTGCCACACGGACCTATTTTGACTGGTACAATGCCATAGTCGGTATTATTTTCCTGTGGGACAGTGCAATGCAATGAGCTCAATGAATTCACTCTCAGCACAATGCATGCACAGCTCACTGTTGTCCCCTGCGGTCTTAAATTTTTTTTGCCACACTGTATGAAATGGCACCTGATGTGCCACTACTAGAGTTCTTGATCTGCTGGCTGTCAGGTCTGAGGGCTACCCAGATCTATCTTGGTTGGAACCTGAGGATGCCACGTTGTTGCCGTTCACTGAGCCAGAAATGAGTTCACTCCCAGCTCCGTGCATGCATAGTCCTGCCCCATAGCCCTTGCCTCCTTAAACAAAATGGTGCCCAATACAGCTCTAGGAAGTGGACTGGGCCATGAAATTCACCCTGTTCCTCCACTGCCCGTCTGGGATCTGCTGCTCTGTGTCTGCTCCTGGTCAAATCAAACAGACCAGCGGGATGAGCAGTTCTTTGTCTGAGTTCACCTCGGGAGCTTCCAGTGAACATCCCTTCCCACCTGGTTGCTGGTGGAGTTCAGATCGCCGTTTGCTGAATATTGCTGGGGTATTAGTCACTGCAACATCACACCATTGTGGCCGCTGCTTTCCTGTGTCTGTCAGTCTCCAGGTGCCCCTCTGCTGTTGTTCTGTCCTCTTCTGTTTCCTGGAATGTGCTCTCTCTGCTTTACACTGGCTAATATTTCTCCGTCTGTTTAAACATGTCCTGACCCTCTTCTGCCATCTCGATTCTCCTGTTCCACATGTCTAAGAAGCCGGCAGGTGAGCTGTGTAGCCATAGGAGCTCAACAATGCTCAGGACAGAAGGGAGTGAAGGCCTCGCTAGCTTCAATTGGCCGTGCAGGTCTTGCCCCAGCATGCAGAACCCCTGGGCCTTCTCCTGCTTGCTTCTGGGAACTAAGGCAGAGTTTGCTTCTGTCAGCAGCTGAGGTTTTGTGGCTGCTGGGTCCCAAGTCTCGGTGTACTGTGTGCCCGTGTGTCCTGTAGGACCGTTGTGCCACCCTCTGCAGGTCGCCCTGTCCCCACCTGCACACAGCACCTTCATGGGACTGCAGCCTGCCCTTGGTTTTCTGATTTGTTTGCAGGCACAGGGGCCCGCGTTGGTTTCAATGTTGTTCGTTTGATGAGGGTAGAATATTCTAGAAGATACTGCTCATGTGATCTAACTTCCTACACTCCTGGGGCTCTGTGGAACCCTGTTGGGTTGGATCCTACCCCACTGGCAGACTTGGTATGTCACCTTCTAGATCCTGGGGTGGTTTTCTGCTCCCTGGTATGTGTGGCTTATGAGGGGTCACCTGTAGGGACCGGGCAGCTCAAATAGATGGAGCCTTGGGACTGCAGGGCTCAGACCCTCGGATCCTCACCCTGTCCCTTGCCCTGTGTCTTACCTCCTCTGCCACCTGGAATTTCCAGGACCGGCTGCAGCAGGTGGAGCTGCTGGGGGGAGGGGACAGTGGCATGGTTGTTCCTTCCTGTGATGTCACCTGGGTGTGGAGCTGGGGGCCTGGGACAGCCAAGAGCAGCTGGGTGAGCTCCCAGTGCTGCTCCTCGCCTCTGGCGGGTCTGTCGCCAAGGCGGTGATCCTGGTGCTCCGGCGAGGTCCCCAGAGCATGTGAGTACCCCGCTTCTCCAACGTGTGCAGAATCCCGCACTGTGGTCAGTGGGCTCAGCCTTACACGCCACGCAGGCACGCTTCGCTTCTAGGCTGCATGGACACACACTCCCAGCCCTTCATGTCCACACCCACTGCCCAGTTCTCTGCTTTGCATGGAAAGTGCTCATTTAAAAAGAAATCCAAAGAGCCAAGGTGTTGGGCAAGCAAGGGGCAGACTTGCCTCTGTGCACTGGGACTCCCTGCCAAACAGTACGTTGGCACAATGAGACAAACGAGGGACTGGCCTTGGCTCAAGCCTGATGAGCAGCAGATCAGACTACAGGCACCAGTGAACAGGCACCCTTGGCTCGGGCCTGATGAACAGTGTGGCACCAGGCACCAGGGAGTGGGCGCCATGGCTCCCGGCTCTCATGTCTGCTCTGACGGAAAGCCTGCACCTCGCTTTGACCCTAGAGTGTGTGGGGTCTGTGCTGAGGACGGGGGGCCGGGGGCCGGAAGCTTGGGTTCTGGGGCCTCTTCTGACCTGTGAGCAGGCTGCCGGCACAGGCCTGCCGATGAAGTCAGGCACGGATGGCAAGTGACTTGTTAGCCGCCTGTGAAACTAATTGGGATACGGATGCAGTCATTTTTGCCGTGTCTCAGAGCCGGTGCTGATGGGAGCAGCTGTTGGATCCAGGAAAAAAGAAGGAGGGAAGAGAAGGAGTGCTGAGTTTGAAGTCACAATCATGGCTGTCTTCTTCACAAAAGCTCCCCACGCCTCGTGTTCGCTAGACAATGGCTCACAGCAGGCGGGGCGGCCTGCGCAGGGGCCCTTCTCCCAGTCGGGCTGGGGGGCGGGGCATGTTTAGAACAGGGAGGGTTTCAGGTTAGAAGTCACGGGAACAAGCCTTAGCCTTTGTGTGCCCGGGCAGAGGTCTGCAGTGCGTGGGCTGACACCAAGCCCTGCAGAGTAAGCCATCCAGGAGGGCTCGGCCTCCTCAGCTGCTGGCCATTTCCTCCCCCACCCCCCGTGCGCCTCCGCTTTGTCCCATCTCTGGCTTCGAAGTACGCAGCATTGCTGGAGTGTGCAGAGAGGCGGCCGGAAGCAGTGACAAGGACCACACTCCAGGCAGGGGACAGAGGCTAGATGGCCAGTCTCTGTCCTGCCCCCACGCTGCCTCCGCTGGGTGGGGGCAGTTCCAAGTCTGCAGCCAGCACAGTCCTGGGTCCGTGGTGGCGGGCAGCAGGTGTCCTCTCCCCTGTGCGTGCTTCCAGGAGGGTCCCCAGAGCCTGTAGTGTCCTGCAGGCCATGCTCGTCCTGCCCTGCGGGGAATGACTGCTGTGGTCATACTGCTCTGCAGGTGGGAGTCAGGAGCAGGGCTTGCTGGGTAACAACGAGGGGCTTGGCTCCAGGCTCTGGGCATGGCACGCCACCAGGTCGACAAGGCAGGCCCTGCTGGCGCCCCGGGGTCAGCAGATGGGACATGCAGCAGGAGGGATTTACACAGGACACGGGTGTGGCTCCTTGGCAATTGCTAGGGTCTTTTGGGCCAATTATTACTTTAAAAAAATTATTTTTATTTGAAAGAGATTTACACAGAGAAGGAGAGAGAGGCCTTCCACCTGCTGGTTCACTCCTCACATGGCCATGATGGTCAGTGCTGAGCCAATCCCAAGCCAGGAGCCAAGATCTTTTTCCGGGTCTTCCAAGTACTTGCTGTCCTCCACTGCTTTCCCAGGCCACAAGCAAGGAGCCGGACGGGAAGTGGGGCTGCCGGGGCACGAACTGGTGCCCACATGAGATGCTGTCTGCACGTGCAGGATTAGCCTGTGGCAGCACTGTGCTGGCTTCCACCCACCTTTTTCAAGGAGTGCAAAAATAGGTTTTTATGCTGCAGGCTGTAAGGGCCCTAGCGGGCCAGGTGAGTTCGTGGATCTGTGGTGTTTCTGTGTGTGCTGTGCACATGAATGCCACTGCGGAGGGCTGCTGGGACCGGCAGCACCCAGGCAAGCAATCACTGCCACGAGGGAGGTGCGACTGTGTGTTAACATCCAGCGGCCTAACGCCATGTTTTATGTTCTATCTTGAATTGGCTGCATCTTGATAAATACACGACATTCCTTGCATCAATGTAAACTGGTTTCCCTAAAAGGAAGTTATTTTTGAACCAAACTTTTTAAAAATATCCCGATTGTGCAATTTTGTGGAGGGTAGATGCATGCTTTTTAATTTGCATGTGCTGCTTCTGGGTACACCTGTATTCCGTGTGTTGATGAAGTCTGTTTTCTTCTGGAGTGTCAAAGCGGAGGTTCTACAAGACTGCCGTTGTGAAGACGCACTGCCTGGCTCTTCCAGCAGGTGGCGGCATGCTGCAAGCAGCGGAGGATGCTGGCAAACCCACCAGTCACCAGGAAGGGGAGACGCTGACACCAGCTTGGCCACCAGGAAGGGGAGACGCTGGCACCTGCTAGGCCACCAGGAAAGGGAGACGCTGGCATCAGCTTGGCCACCAGGAAGGGGAGACGCTGGCACCTGCTAGGTCACCAGGAAGGGGAGACACTGGCCCCAGCTTGGCCACCAGGAAGGGGAGACGCTGGCACCTGCTAGGTCACCAGGAAGGGGAGACGCTGGCCCCAGCTTGGCCACCAGGAAGGGGAGACGCTTGCACCTGCTAGGTCACCAGGAAGGGGAGACGCTGGCCCCAGCTTGCAGTAGGCTCGGCGGCGTGACGCTGCTCACCCTACAAGGAATCCTGTGCCAAGCTACTTCACACAACTTTTTCCTATAAGCGTTCTTAACTCTTGACTCTTACCACTGGACATTTCCCCAGGAGAAATGCCTGGTGAATTATTCAATAATAAAATTCATTGAGACAAGCAAGGTTGGCAGTATGCTCTCAGATCATCCCCAGTACGGCCGTCTGCTGCTGGGGGCTGTGAGGTTCGTGTAGTAGGTACACACAGATACACATCTGTACACACAACACACACGTGGAGGTATACACACGTGCACAGAGGCACACATACCAACACACACTCTTGTGAGTAGAAGTTTGTATCTTTCTGCCAATATATTAAAAACAAAAAAGCAAGAAAACAAAACAAAACCAAAACCCTAAGAATTTCTAGCAGAGACTAATCATGAAATGTCTGCCTGAAGATCTGGCTTCTCTGCGACCCCACGCTTAGGGGAGGTTCGTGTGTGCCTGTGGGGTGGCGAGGCAGGCTGGCATGCCGGATCACTGGTCTTGGCTTGGCAGGACATGGATGCTCTCTGAGCCACAGTGGGAGGCCGTGATACGGGAAGTGCAGGAATCCTGTGCCGGGCCAGGTGCAGAGAGCGGTGTGCCCGACACTGCTGGGTGCTCCCTCCGCCTCGGCGCCGCTCCCCGTGCTATCTGCCATCTGCACTGCTGACTGGCTTATCAGGTGGTGGGGATCGCCATCAGTCTATCGGAAGCTGTCATCCCGGGAGATTAAACGCTGCCTGCCTCCTCCCTGTGATGTTCAGTCTTCACATCACTAAGTTTTCCATCACATTTTAGCCCGGTGCATTTAACTTAGGAACTCTAGGTACTTATCTCCCGGAGCGGGGATTTAGTGCTGCCGCACCTCAAACAGCTCCGACAGCTCTGCAGACCTGCCTGGCGAGGGTGCAGCCACCCCTAGAGCTCTCTCATCGCCCCTGTTGGCCCAGAAGCTGGTGTGCACGATGGACTGGGCGGCCTCCAGGGAAGTCACTCCACGGCAGCTGGGAGCTGTCCAGCCCAAGTGCTGGCTGCAGCTGCCCTGTTGAGAATCTCACATAGGCTCTGGCCGCCATACCACCCTGCCCCGGGTTCTGCACAGCTTCCCTGCTGCCCCGCCTGCTCTGTGGCTGGCACCCTGCCCCCTGCTGCCCCTGCTCCCCGCTGCTGGTGCCATCGCTGCCCCTCCCAGGGTGCCTGTCAGCAGGAAGCTGGGGGCACAAGGTAGAGATGGGGCTGGAGCCCAGGCATTCCACTGCCGGCCCGGTGCCTGCAGCAGCTTTCCCACTGCTGGGTTAAAGGCCCACTCCCATGGCAAATGTCCAGTAGGAGAAACCATTTGCCTTCACAAAAATGTCATTGATTGTGTCAGGGGTGCTCTCAGGGTGATCGGAGCTGAGCAGGGGCCTGCACGGCAGATCTCCGCTGTGTGGCTGAGTCCCAGCTTGTCCCCTCTCGAGGGCAGCATTGTCTTGTAGAAGAAACAGACCCTGCATGCTGGGATCCTTGACAGAATGTTTTCTGTTTAACGCTGCAGAGGCCCCCCGTAAGCATGTTTCCAAATTAGACAGGGATCCCCAAGCAACTTCCAAGTTGTGTAAAAGCTATGTGGGCGCTGGAAGGAGGGTGGTGTGTGCCTGTGTGTCGTTCAGCAGTGTAAGCCATAGCGGGAGGTTCCCACTGGCAGCGTGGACATGAAGATGGATGGATGGCTGGATGAATGATGGGGAGGGAGTGAGAGAGAATGGCTGGATTGAGAGATGACACAGATGATGGACAGAGCTTAAATGATAGCGGATGGGTAACATGATAAAGAGATGATCAATCAATGATAGAGACATGGATGGATAAAGGATCAATAACTAGATGATCGGTTGGTGGACGACAGACGGAGATGGGTGACGCAGGGCTTGGCAGCCCATTTGGAAGTCAGGGGATGTGGCGTTTTGCCTGCCGGAGCTGGTTACTTCCACAAGCTCAGGCAGTAGTTGTGGCTGCTTGTGTGGGCTTCTCAGGTCGCACTGTGGAGAGGGTGAGCAGCTGGGACGGGCAGAGATCGGCACAAAGGGTTACTGAATGAAACAGCAGCATTTAGCTATTTGAGGAGAATGAGGAGAAGGTGGAAGCAGCTAGGCACTTTACCCAGAAGAGCCGCGAGTTGTATATATTTCCTCCCTCCCCTGGTACTTAATATTCTTTGCATTTCAAATAGTTTTAGTGTGCAAGAAGGATTGAGAACCAGTGGTTTTTTGTTGAGTGCCAGTATTAAATGTTGTATTCTTTCCTCCACCCACCTTTGTGTGTGTGTGTGTGTGTACACGCGTGTGTGTTTGTCTCTGCACTTTGTATTAGATATTCCCCATTATTGGTGATACTGGCCTACACTCATACCCTGTGACAATTCAAGGCTTAATTTATTTAATATAGGAATATTTTGCTGTCTTACTATTTAAACAATGTTTAATATATTCCATTATTGATTGGTGTTACCTTTGCTGGTTTGTTTTCCCTATGTCCTTATCCTGAACCCACTTTGTTTTTAGCAGCAGCATAACAACAGTCCATACAGAAAAAGCTAATTTGTAATGAGGAAAATCTCATGGTTTTTAAAGTAGGAAGAAGTAAAGAAAGTATTAATTTCCTATCTGCCATGCAGAATGAGACAAGTAATTATGAAAAAGAGTTCTTTTTAATCGATCTATATAGAAAAGTAAAAATAAATAACTCAGTTTAGTAAAATTCATTATCCAATAAACATGAAGGGAATATTTTTCCTAAATAAAACTTTTTTGTGTCTTCTAACAAAAAAAAAAAAATCACTCCTGTCTTCAGCAAATCGTGAGCAGTTCCTCGACAACGCCACTAGGGGGCACTGCGGCTTGAGGATTTTCAGCTCCTTCCTGTTCAGCAGCAAGGCTATTTCTCTCTCTCTCTCTCTCTCTCTCTCTCTCTCACACACACACACACACACACACACACACTCACAACCCAGCCAGCTGGAGCTCCCTAAACATTCACTTAACACACGAATGATTAGGCCAGCATTTCTTGGAACCTAGAATGACACTGATAAAAATACAGGAAATTAAGAAATTTAGCAACAATCAGAAATAGAGTGAGAGCCATGGAGAGTGGTTTTCTCTCTCAGCGTGCTTGCTGAGGCCATGAATTGGGAAATATCCCACGGGTCTTCTCCTCCACCAGTGACACCTACACCGTGTGTGACATCTCTGAGTCGTGCCTGGGAAACGCAGGCTGCGTGGAGTGATGGCGCACGATTGTTCTGCCAGGGGAAGTGTGTCACTACGTCTCAGCGCTGAAGAATGGCAGCATTGGTGTGACTCGTCAATTTGATTTACTTGAAAAGTTATCAGCTGCGAAATAGAGGGGTCGTGGAGTCAACCCGTGATGAACTTGTAAATGTGCACACTGTTAGGCTTTGCCTTGATCATGGGAAGCGGCATCTGGGGAGGGGATATTTGCACGAGAACAACAGCCATGGTTTTTGGGATGTTGGATGATGTGGCTAATGCCCTGTTGTCGGCAGGGAAGTGATGATATGAAAGTGCAGAGCAAGACGATGGAAGGACACAGTGGTGTCAGGTGGAGATGGAGCAGTGGTAACTAATGCGCAGAAATTCCGGCTGACCACAAGATGAAAGAGAGGCTGAAGACAGCCGTGTTGTTATGTGGCTCTGCTGGGCCCTGGCTTCAGTGCACTGTCTCAGACCAGAGGCCGCTGTGATCAATTTCAGGACAGAGAGGACTTGTCACTTGCAGTGCTGCGTGCAGTGTCCGTGTGCTCCTGCAGTGCTGTGTGCAGTGACCCTGTGTGCAGTGACCCTGTGCTCCCGCAGTGCTGTGTGCAGTGACCCTGTGTGCAGTGACCCTGTGCTCCCGCAGTGCTGTGTGCAGTGACCCTGTGTGCAGTGACCCTGTGCTCCCGCAGTGCTGTGTGCAGTGACCCTGTGCTCCTGCAGTGCTGTGTGCAGTGACCCTGTCCTGCAGTGCTGCGTGTAGTGACCCTGTGCTCCTGCAGTGCTGCGTGCAGTGACCCTGTGCTCCTGCAGTGCTGTGTGCAGTGACCCTGTCCTGCAGTGCTGTGTGCAGTGACCCTGTCCTGCAGTGCTGCGTGCAATGACCCTGTCCTGCAGTGCTGTGTGCAGTGACCCTATCCTGCAGTGCTGTGTCCTGTCACCCTGTCCTCCTCCTACAGTGCCCTCAGTGTCCCCTGTGCCCCTGCAGTGCTGTGCTGCCCCTCTGCTTGTGCCCTGCTTTGGCAGGAAGGTGCCAGGACTTGGGGCGGGGCAGTCCTGCCTTGCAGACAGGTGTAGGCTTTCCAGGAACCCGGGCAGGTTAGGTGGAGGGTTTGGATTTCATGACTGAGGCTTTATTCGGGTGTGAATTGGGAGTCTGCATTTGCTGAAAAAACATGAGCATTAATTCCAGCCTTGGTGTTAATTTAACCTCAATAAAACATTCCAGTAAAACTAACATTCCAACAGGACCCAAGAAGCAGGCATGCATGTGCAAGGGAAACAGGAACCCTAAGTGCTTTAAGATGCCCCGGCGCACACACACAACTCCAGCTTTTCACAGTGCCTGTTGCACTTCGTTATGTGATCTGGAACTGAATGGCAGTGAAAGGAATGCCAAGCTTTCACTTCCTGTTGAAGAAATGAGAACCTGCTAGAACTGTCTAAGCATTCTGCCTTCCATGCAACAAGGCAGCCCCGTACTGGGGGGCCAGGTCCCGCCAGGCTGCAGGGTGCTGGGCTCAGTGCTGGTTTGGTGCCCCCGAGCAGTGCCCTGTCTGGGTCTTGGTGCTTTGTTTGCAGTTTGGGACAGACTGGGCTGTGGGTCTAGATGGCCTTGGCACACCTCCCCTCTCCTTGTCAGCAATAAGGAATGTTTCCAACACCAGAAACCCACTACCAACATTCAGGTGAATGTGTAAGTAGTTACCAGCCTGGCGAGGGGCAGCAAGGCCCAAGTTATTGTAGCACAGTGTGTGTGTGTGTGTGTGTGTGAGAGAGAGAGAGAGAGAGAGAGAGAGATTATGAGAAGATGTAAGACTGTGTTAATGCATGTGACTGTGTGAGTGTGTATGTGTTGAGTGTACAAGTGTTTGAGTGTGAGATTGTGAGAAGGTGTGTGAGTGTATGTGACTGTGTGACTGTGTGTGTGTCTGAGTGTTCTCCCAGGCCACAAGCAGGGAGCTGGATGGGCAGTGGGGCTGCTGGGATGAGAACCGGCGCCCATATGGTTTCTGGGCACATGCAAGGTGAGGACTTCAGCCACTAGGGTACGTAGGGCCCTATTTGTTCGTTTTTAAGAAGTACTGACTTTTCAGCAAGAGACATTTCCCTGATTTTTAAGCTTTGATTTGTGTGTCAGCACATGGGCAGCACCTGGAGGGCCCGGGGGGGAGGGGTGTCCGTCAGGAGCCGGAGCGCCCTGCTCTCAGTTTACTCTTCTCCTCTCGGAAAACACGAACATTAAAACTTCAGGAGTTGCTCAGACCTGTCCAATGTTTCCTGCTTTCTTTTTCAATTTCTTTTTTCCTTCTGAAACTTGGAGTAAGTAGACATTGTCATTTGTAACTTGATAGGTATTGGTCACAGTTACCAGTGTTCAGGGCTGGCGCTGTGACGTAACGAGTTAGGCCTCTGTCCGCAGCACTGGCGTCCCACATGGATGGGTGTTGGCGTCCTGGATGCTCCACTTCCAATCCAGCCCCCTGGGCAGGTGGCTGAGGGTCGCCCTGCATCCGCGGGAGGCCTAGAAGAAGATCCCGGCTCTTCGTTCCTTCCTGCCTGGCCCAACCCCAGCCATTGCGGCCATTTGGGGAGTGATTCAGAGAATCGAAGATCTCCCTTCCACCATGTCTCTCTTTCGCTCTGTAATTCTGACTTTCCCCAGTGGACCTCACACATTGGGCAGGACCCTAGGGCCGTGGGGAGATGCCCCTTTTCCTGGAGAGAGCAGCAGACCAGGTGGATGCCAGGGTGCTGTGCAGCTGACCCTGGGGCAGGGCCTGGTGACACGGGCAGCTGGGCCAGGTGTGCCCGAATGCGGGCCACCCTGTGAGCAGCCGCCGCTGTGCTGTGCACGAGGGCTGTTAGGACAAGGTTCCTCTGGACGCTGCAGCTTGCTGCAACACGGCCATTTAGTCCAGTGTGGAAGGAAGCTTTCTCTGTCCGACTCTCCACATGCAGCCGCCGCTGCTCTCCTCCAGGAGTTATTGGCCTTTTGGTCTGGGGCAATTCAGTTCTCTTCTAAAACATTCATGTGTTGCCAGCAGCAATACAAGCCTCTGGATGGGGTTTTCATCTGGAAGACTCTGGGTGAGGAAGAGTACACAGCTCGCAGCTTAAACCCGAGGACTGCACACGCAAACCCACAAAGGAACAGAATGACAAGCTGATCATGTGCAAATCCCCAAACACCAAATACCGAAGCATGAACTTTGACCACAGACAGGATCCGCCACCTGTCTGGGAATCGTAGGCCAGGTGTCCTGATGCCCTGACGTGCTCACGTAATGAGGGACTGGACAGGCAGGCAGACAGCTCTGGGCCAGAGCAATGAACACAAGAACAGATGTTGATGGTTGAGTGAACATAAACCCAAACGAGGTTCCACCACCACCATTTAAGTAGCTTACTGAACAGGAGTTTTGCATCCTGCCCTGGGCTGGTCGCTCTGCTCCCATACCAGAAGGCAGACCTAGAGTAGCTGGCCCAGGGCTCAATTCCCCCAGCTCAGCGTCCGGCATGAAAGAACCTGGTCATGCCTGGCCACTGAGATGAACAGAGGCAGCAGGCAGAGCAAGCTGTCCTGCCACCTCTCCGTCCTGCTGTAGGCTACTGGTCTCCCGTCAGAGCTGCTGTGGGCTGCTGGCCTCCCGTCAGGTCTACTGGCCTCCCGTCGGGACTGCTGCGGGCAGATAAGGAAACTTGAATCCCTGTAGAGATGGCATTCCCATGCAGAGACCAGCCAGTGGCCCGGGCAGGAGGCAAGAAATGGCAGAAGAAAGAGAGCTGGCCACCTGGAGGGTTTTCCAGGGCCAGGCTGCGGTGTTCCTGAAGCTCTGCGAAGAAAAGCACTCTCTCTGAGGTGATCAAGTTAAGACACAAACCCAGTGGGATTGGGCCCCACTGCTGGTGCACTTGTAGGAAGGAAACTCAGGCCCAGGCCCCAGAACTCGATGGGAGAAGGCCCTGTTATGAAGGAGGGGAGGGTGCAGGCAGGCACCTGCCAGCAAGGGTGTTTCGGGGCCCATGGCCACAGCAAGGGGCGAGGCAGGGGGCCGGCTGTGGAGTCTCCTGGATGCACCTCTGAGAGCAGCTGCCACTGATGCTATTGCTGGGTGGAGGGCAGACTTAAGTGGGAGGTGGGGCCTGTTAGAGACTTGGCAGGGTGAGCGTGGGTGAACGTGGTGGCAGGCAGGCCGAGGAGGGCATGGAGGGCACAGCTCCTGTGGTCCCTGGGCAGAGCCGTCCAGGAGCAGGGACAGTGCGACTGGGGCAGGGCGTGCTGCTGGCGAGCTGGGGTTCACGTCTGCTTTGGGCTGCTCCTGTGTGCACTGCTGCCATCCCATTGGCGGTTCGTCTTTTTATCACGGGCTCTTTTGCAGACTGTTCTAAACTTCGCGCAAGTTCAAATTGCAGTAACGTTTCCTCCACGGATGCCATGTCTCACAACCGGCTGTGGAACCCTAACCCTAAACATAGTTCTTCTGAATGGTTTATGGGTTTACACTCCAGGTTGAGCCTGTTCTAATCTGAGCAGAAGATACCCTGTTTCGATTGACGTTCACTTTGGGTTTGTGAATATGTGGTCCCCTGTACCTCCTGCTGAAATGATGAGGCTTCATCCACACCGTGGCTCTTGTGCGCGATCAGAAATGAGTTAGCCACGCTCAGAGGGCGCTCTGGCTCCTGTGTTGTGTTTTGTGGATCTGTGCGTCTGCCCTGGGTCCATGCCGATGCCGATTAGGGTAGCGACAGTGTGACTTTGAGATTTGCTTTTCTGTGTCATTGTGTTAGCTCTTCCAGGGTCTTGTCTTCCCATACAAACTTTTAAATAGTATTTTAGCTGGCTTTTTTTTATTAGGATCTATTGATTTGCAAGGTAGAGGGATATAGAGCGAGGGAATGACAAGAAGAAAGAAGTCTTCCGTCCACTGGTTCACTCCCTCAATGGCCACAACAGGCAGGGCCGGGCCAGGCTGAAGCCAGGAGCTTCCACGGACAGCAGAAGCCAGGCATCCCATAGACAGCAGGAAGTCGGGAGGGCTGGGAAGGCCAATGTCTCAGTTTACTCTCTGTCCTCCAGGCAGCGTCTCTTCCTGCGTCCAGCCAAGGTGGACGGGCCGAGGGAGCTCTTTGGGGCCTCCGCCTCCCTACCCTAGGAACTTCCCAAAGGCGTTCGGGCGGTCAGGTTGGGGGTCAGAGTGAGGGGAGGAGTCGGAGGGATGGGGCAGTCTGTAGCAACTACATTGAATACTTTTCAAATACTGAGGCGCTCTCGCATCACAGGAATAAACTCGCACAACAAGCCTTACATCTGCTTGTCTGTGGATTTCTCCCGCCGTGTAGGATCTACACGCAGATTCCAATGAAGGCTTTTGCTTCACTGAATTCTTCCTGCTAATATTTTGTTAACGGTCTTCGTTACTCCCATGTGGTCTTGGCCTGCCCTTGTCTGTCCTGCTGACTTCCCACACAGAGCTGGGAGGGCTCTTCTATTTCTGGAAGGTGTGGTGAGGTGACGGTGTTGGGCCTGCCTTAGCGTCGGGGAGAACTCGCCAGTGAAGCCACTGGGGCTGGACGATGATGAGGCTCAGGTTCTCTGAGAGCCTGGGGCTGCTCCGCATTCCTTTCACACTGGATGAGCTGTGTTGGTTGGCATGTTTTAGAAATTGCTTTTCTTTGGGCCGTCAGGTTTGTGTAGTAGCATGGGTGTGATATTCCTTGTTATTCTTTCCGTGTCTGGAGGAAGGTGTGCTGCAGTAGCCACTCTTCTGTTTCTGAGACTAATACTTTAATCTGAATAATATCTTTTAGATACCATTTATGTTAGAAGTTTATTCTTTTTATTGATCTTTTCAAAGGACGACCCCTTTATGTCATTGATTTTCGCTATTGCTTTTCTTGTGTAATTTCATTCATTTTTATCCTTCTCTTTTTCTCCCCCCTTTTTGGATTAGGTTATTTTGCTATTTGGTTTTCTAGTTGCTTGACATAGCACTTAAATGATCGATTTGATGACTTTCCTTTTTTAACATAAACATGTAGTGATATATATTTTTCTTATCTCATTGCTTTAGCTGCATACACCAATTTTCATACGCTTTCATTTTTATTCAGTTTCATGTATTTTTGAATTTCTTTGAAAAGTCCCTTTTTGACCTGTGGATTTTTTTAGATTTTTACAATTAGTCTACAAGTGCTTGACGACTTTCTTGTTACTGTTTTGTTGATTGCTTTCTAGTTGGAGTGGTCCCTTTCACTTCACAGCTCAGGCTCTCAGCCATTTGGCCCACAGTTCTCGGGGTAGCAAGTGTTGATTAGATGCCATTGGTTGAGATAATCTGTATCCTTATTGATTGTATGCCTTGTTTTTTTATTTAGCTCTTGCAAGTGGAATGATTAAATCCCCAACTATTCAACCGTTCAAACGTCACTTTGGATTTGCATATTCCTGCTCTCGGTTCTTGCTGTATCTTTTTTTCCCAGCTCTGTGGCTTGGTGCCTATGCGTATAGGATGCTGTTTTCCTGGGTGCTAGACACACGGCAGGCAGTGACAGTGTGTGCTGGGCCATTGCCATAAGCAAGGGAAGCTCAGACTTAATCACAGTGAGTGGTGTGCTGGGGCCCAAGTCACACACTTTCTTTTTCTGTTTGTCTTCTCTGCCTTCATTTCTGTCTTTTCATCAATAGTGGGGACATTTCTGGAAGTCTATTTTTGTGTACCAATAGTATTTTCTTTAGTGTGCTTCTTCACGTGGCTTTCTTCCTGGGGACTCCAGGAGTCACTCTATGTGCGTGATTTCATGGCGTTACTCTGCCAGCTGGGTGATGTGTCACTCTATGTGCGTGATTTCATGGCGTTACTCTGCCAGTTGGGTGATGTGTCGACATGGGATTTCTTATTTGATCCTTTGCCTTTTATAATCATCTTAAATATTTCCTGTGAAGCATGCAAACCACATTCTACGCAGTTACTGTTTTGTTGTAATAGTGAAATTCAAGGAAGACGGTTGTGTTCATTCATATTTTTGCTTTTAAAATAATTTTTCTTCTCGTTGTGCCAGGATCCACTCCTTTAAGCCTTTTCTTTGTGCTTGGAGAATTTTGTTCTATCATTTCCTAGGATCGCCTGCCAGCATCAAATCCTCCTCGCTTCTGTTCATCTGAGGACAGCTTCTCTTCATTCCTGCAGGTAGAGTTATGGGCAGACAGCTGAGAGCAGAGACCTGCGCCTCTGTGGACACATGGCATGGTCCTCTGGCCAGCGTGATCAAGGAACTTGCCTACGTGCTGTTTTAGCCTAAAAGTACTCTGTTCCATGCACGGCTGAAGGGCTTCAGAAAACCCCTCACAAATGCACATGCAGAGAGAGAGAGAGAGAAAGAGAGAGAGAGAGAGAATCTGAACTCCCCATCTTCTGCTTTACTCCCCCAAAAGCCTACCAGAGCCAGGAACTCCTCCGAGCCTCCCTCGCGGGCGGCAGGAACCATCACCTGAACCATTGTCTGTTGCCTTCTGAGTCTTCTTAGAACCCGAGACCAGAAGCAGAAATTAGGAGTCCAGCATCACAGGCAACACTGGCCCTGAGAATATCTTTTCTTTTTTAAGATTTTATTTATTTTTATTGGAAAGATAGGTTTACGGAGAAGAGGAGACACAGAAGGAGAAAGTTCCTCCACCTGCTGGTTCACTCCCTGAGTGATCATGACGGCCAGAGTTGAACTTACCGAAGAGTGCAGGTCCCGAGGCTTTGGGCCATTCCTGTCTGCTTTCCCAGGCCATAAACAAGGAGCTGGATGGGAAGTGGAGTCAGTGCCCATATGCCATGTCAGTGCTTGCAGGTGGGAGATTAGCAAGGTGAGCCATCATGCCTGTTCCACCCCCCATCTTTAATGAATTTCAGTGAGTTTTGATTCATAATGAATCAAAATTTCAAATTCTGTCTTAAAGAAAAAAATTAGGCTTCAGCTCATTTCTGCAGTGTAAGCATTTTTTTCAATAACATTACTAATTTTGGAATTTACAAGAACAAGTGAAATCTATCTTTTGCCTTTGTCTTCAGGAGATGGGCAGGCTACCGACATTTGCACATGCTAACAGTGCTTCTTGGAGACCATCGGGGATGTTTTCCATGTCTTTCATGTCGCAGGTACTCCATGAGCCAAGTGCAGACTGTGACAGTGGATGGATGCTTGTCCTTCCGGGGCACGGCAATGGCCTTTGGACAGTGCGAGTTTCACTATCTGACTTGATTGCCACAAAACTCTGAGCCTAATTAACAGCCCCGTCATGGAAAGTATCCAATTTCTGGTTCCTCCTACAATTACTTGTTCACTTTCGTTTCTCAGTTATGTGGCTCTCCACTTCTCTCTATATAAACATGTATATAATATATATCAAAATACCAAATACATATCATTTATATATATGGATTTATTTATTTTCACTGGAAAGGCAGATTTACAGAGAGAAGGAGATACAGAGAGACAGGCTCTTTGTCTGCTGGTTCACTCCCCAAGTGGTTCCAACAGCCAGAGCTGAGCCGATCTGAAGCCAGTAGCCTCTTCTGGGTCTGCCATGGGTGCAGGATCCCAAGGCCTTGGCCGTCCTCTGCTGCTCTCCCAGGCCACAAGCAGGGAGCTGGATTGGAAGTGGAGCAGCTGGGACACGAGCCGGCATCCATGTGGGATCCTGGCACATGCAAGGAAAGGACTTAGCCATCAGGTCATGGCATTGGTCACAACACATTGTTTGTTTTTATTTCGTTGTGTTTGAAGAGGAGGACACACGAGACGCCTTCCACCTGCTGGTTTCACTCGCCAATGCCCCCAGCAGCCGGTGTGGGTCAGAGCGAGGGTCCCTGAGCTCCATGGGGGTCTCCCACAGGTCTGTGCCGCCCAGCAGGCTGTGTATGCGCAGGGAGCTGGGTCCTGCGCAGAGGGAGGATCCATTGCAGGCTCTTTGATGTAGGAGCCGGGCTTTCCACGTGGTGGCTTAGCCTCACTCCTCTCCAACACTTGTGTGTAAAACATGTTCATGTGTGGACATAGTTCTCAAATGTAAGGTCCCCCAGAATGCTTTTGGGAGGAGGCTACAGATCTGCACAATAACTGTAGTTATTTCACAGTTATCTGTGGATTTTGTTGTGTGATCTCATGTGGAGGCTTAGAAAGTTCCAGAAGCTAAATGCTGTTGACTCCTGGGGTTGAGCTAGCATTGACTGAGGAAGCAGCCCCGTCCCTCCCTCTCCTGGGTGAGGCCGTGGCTGTGACCCGGAGGTGTCCGGCGAATGTGGTGCTGAACGCCGCAGCAAGGCTGTCTCACGCTGAGCCGGAAGTGTGTCCTTCTGGTTGCCTCTGGAGCCATGGTTGTCTGCCTTGGTGTCTTTATCTGGAAGGCCTTTGGCAGTGTAGACTTGGGAGCCCCAGCTGCACAGAGTGCGGTGGGCACATGCTGAGATGGCAGCTGGCACCGATGCGCTACTGTCACGTGGTCCTCCATTCATTTCAGCAACTGCCTATGTTCTGGAGAGTTTGGGAACATTCTGTCCAGGCACTCGGAAGCCATCGCCTTATGTCATGAAACGTATGGCTTATGAGGACCCAGCTGCGAGTGTCCCCCTTTGTCCAGCTGCCTGCAGCTCCTTTGCTGCCATGTTGCATGGGAGCGCCCAGCGGAACTGGTGTCCCCAGCAAGGGAGAAGCGTGGTGGGTGCCTTGGGAAGGCCTGCATTTTCTGTGTTGGTTGCACGTTTGTCTCAGCACAGGGAGCAGGCCCAGCCACTCCTCATCCATGATAACCTTGTAGGAGGCCCGCTGTGCTCTCTTGGGGCTCCCAACAGCTCTGCCAGCTATGCAGACAGCATTGTCCCACTCTGTGGGTGACTGACTGAGGTCAGACAGCCAGCACTGAGATGACACGCCCTCATGAGAACAAACACAAGCAGGTGACTAGGGCTGCCCTGGGCTCGTTTTATGGAGCCAGTGATGGGCAATATTGATGTGCGGTGGTCCGAAGGCACTCGCGTTCATGTTTATGTATCTCCAGTACGTAATCTTAAATTAAGTGGATAGGCACCTGGCCCTCAGCCTTTTTGTAATGTATTTGATTAATAAAGAACTTCATGAAATGGAGTTCTGCCTGAGTGTTGGGGTAAGAAAGAGCTACACTTGTAAAAATCTTTTGGCTTTTTTACCACGTGACTTTCTTTTTCATAAAATGCTAGCCGTGCTTGTTTTCTCAAAAGTATTTTTTGAGAGGAGGAGGGCACCTCCCAGTTACCTCCCGCCACTCCTCTGCCCAGCATGGCCACAGCAAAGTGGGAGAGCAGGGGCTTAATTTGGGTCTTTGGCAAGGACCAACATGAGCGCTTGAGTGCCCACTGCTGGCCTCTCAAGAAACGAGCAGGCACTCTGGGCCAGGTCCCCAGGCAGAGGACTGGTACCCTAACAGTTGGACCGTTCACCTGCCCAGCCATGGCCATGGCCCTGTCACCTGCTCCCCGCGCTTGGCCTACCCAGGACTTAAAACTATTTTAAAGAAGTCTGCACCTCTACAGTTGTGGCTTTTAGCACTCACTGACAACATGGCCTGTGCCCTGGCTGGCTGTGGAGCGGGTGCTCACCCACACACCGCCCCTGGGGCTCAGGTGGATGGGGTGCTCACCCACACACAGCCCCTGGGGATCAGGCAGATGGGGTGCTCACTCACACACCGCCCCTGGGGCTCAGGTGGATGGGGTGCTCACCCACAAACAGCCCCTGGGGCTCAGGCGGATGGGGTGCTCACCTGCACACAGCCCCCGGGCTCAGATGGGGTGCTCACCCACACAGCCCCCAGGGCTCAGGCGGATGGGATGCTCACCCACACAGCCCCCAGGGCTCAGGCGGATGGGGTGCTCGCCCACACAGCCCCCAGGGCTCAGATGGGGTGCTCACCCACACACAGCCCCCAGGCTCAGATGGGGTGCTCACCTGCAAACCGCCCCCCAGGCAGATGGATGCTCACCCGCACTCTGACTCCTTATTCTGGAGTTCAGGACTGACTGCAACGGGGTAGTCTATGGAGTGTTATCATCTGTTTTTTTTTTCCCAAAATCCCCATTGAGAGGCTGTCTGTCTCTGGGCTGCACGGCCCCAGCCCCTCTCTCGCCAGGACTGACTCAGGCCCAGCACACCCCCCCCCCCCAGCTGACTTGGGGCCCGCATACAAGTCCTATCTGCTATTTTTCTTTGGGCAATGATTTATTTCCCCCTTAAATTGGCTGGACCAGTTAGTTTTTTATTTTTATTAAGTCACACTATTCTTAAATGAAACTATTGATTTAAAGTCAGCTTAGTGAGGATTTAATTTGTTTTCGGGGAATTAGGGTAGGTAGCATGGGATAATTTTACAACACAGTTGAGCAGGGCTCCTTCACAGGACCTCACCTGCTTTTTTTTTCTTCCCCTCTGGCTTAACCAACATTACAAATTTTCAAGTAAATTGTGGAAATACATTCATAAATCAGTCCTAATTCCTCTGCCTGCTTAACGGTGATTCAAAGGAGTGTCTGCCCACGACCTTGTCCCAGTGTCCTTGTCACGTCGGCCTGTGCACCTGACGTTAGCAGCGCACCCGCGTGCACACGTGCTCACACACATACGAGTACATGCGTTCCCCGTGAGGGTCACTGCATTGTTTCCTGTTGTCCTGCTTCCTCCTGAATGCCGCATGCTCCCCTTCTTCCTGCTGGGGGGTCTCTTTTGATCGAGTGACAGGAGGGACGGGCCTGGTGGTACCTGCTGCTCCTGTGCCCACACAGGTACCACCAGCTGTGTACCTCCAGGGCTCCCGGTCCTCCTGGCTGGCCTCCGTGGGTCCCCTGGTGGGCGGCAGAGAGGGCCCCTGAGGGACGGGTCCTGGGAGACCTCTGTGGGCCGGCAGGGCAGGCTCCTCACTGGCTGTTTCAGGAAATGGCATGTACTGTTGCCGGTCTGTTATCTGGACGCTCGCCTGTCACTGTCCATTTCAGGACGAGTCTTCTCTGTCTATTGAAATCAAATAGACTCAGAGCCATTTTCAGATTAATGGTCCTTGGTCTAGAGATTTCCAAATCATTTTGGTCAATCATTCTCAATGTCTCCGATCGTCCTCCAGCCTGTCTCTCCAGGGCTGCTGGGCCCCAGGTGACTGAATCCCTCCCAGGAGCCCTCCACTGCAGGTTCAGCCGGCCTGGCCCCACCTGCCCTGAGCACACAGTGGGAAGGCATCCTGGATCATCAGCGAGGGAGGGCACACCCAGGGCGCAGCACCTCAGGCTGTTTCCCTCGAGCCTTGTCTGATGGCAGAAGGCAGCTGAATCCCCAGGACTGGAGGAGAAGTCGGAGATCCAGTGGCCCCGAGTCTAGACAGTGCCACTGCAGCCGGGGGTGAGGGGGTGGCCCAGCCTGGCCCGCGGGACGACGAAGGGGCTGCACGGGCTCCAGCACATGTGGATGGTACAGAGCACTGGGGGCATTGTGGCCCTGCAGCACAGCGGGGAAGGCTGTGCCGCTGTGCGACCACTGAGGAGCAGCAGCTGGAATGGGGACAGAAGGCCTGCGGGTGGCAGGCCAAGAGCCGCCTCAGCCAGCGCAGTTCTAGAGCGACGGCAAAGCAAGGCAGATGAGGCGAGCCCAGGCGATTCTAGCAGGCCAGCTGCCACCTCCGCACCTGCCATTGGGAGGGTGGACGACAGAATGGGCAGAGAGAGGTGCTTGGGCATCCCTGAATTACGCATGAGAGTTACTGTTCATTCAAACAGGTGTTTTAATAGTTGCAAGGTCAGTTGCTAAAGCAAAAAAATCTAAACTGTTTGCAAGCGTGTTCCTGTGAGAGTCGCCAACTTGCAAGCACCTGACTTAGTCAAGAGGCGAGGAGGGGCTTACCACCCTCCTTTCCCTCAGACACACCTGTTGGTGGGGTGGAAGCAGAGTGTTCTGTGACTGCATCCTCAACCAATTATGCTTATTTATTTGAGGAGCTTGTTGTAATTGGTAAGCAAGTCATTTTAATTAATTTAAGCACTAAGATATCTCTATAAAAGTGAGTTATGACAGAAACACTGATAAATTAGACTTCATGAAAATTAGCGACTTCTGCTTTCCAGACGGCTCTGTCAGCAGAGGCCCAGCTGCACGCTGGAGGCAAACGCCTCTGTCCTGGGCCTCGGGTGGAGAACACAGTGGGGACCAGAGGCCCCGGGGTAAGGGAAGCCTCAGCCCAACCCATGGGCCTTCGCCATGCAGCGTGGGCAGCTGCCCAGTCTGCACAGGGGACAACCTCCTCTCCGACAGCACATGACCCAAAGCAACCAGAGCAGCCCCGGGCACACCTGCTGACACCGAGGAAGGAAAGTGCAAACAGTGTAACAGCTCGCAGCATCACGAGAGGGCGGGGAGCACCGAAACTCCAGGGCACGGTCTGGGGTGCAAAGCCGAGGGATGGCTTCACATCTCCTCCAAAGCGGAGCCTGCACTCCCCACCTGCCCTCACCTAGCTTGCTGCTTGGCCTGATCCTGCAGTCCCCATGTGTCCCTGCAGTGTTTACCTAAGGGAACCAGACTGCCTGTCTGAACAAACCCCGCTCCTGCTGAGCTTTGTGGGACAGAGGCTCCCAGAAGCTGCCGTTGGTGATGGGGCTCGTGGCTGCCATGCATGCGCAGGTTTCTTTCACGCAAACCAAGAAAGAGCCAAATACCCATCACCGCCTCTCATAGGATTGCCCATTGTAAGAGAAGCTGAAATCAAATAACCCCCTACCCTCGGACCCCCTGACTACCAAGACACACACTGATGTGCAGTTACTAGGGGTGAGGGGTGGCCGAGGAGGCCCTGCAGGCTGCGAGCTGTGGAGGGGCAGAGCCCTCCAGGCCTTCGTCCAAATCGATAGTTGTCACACGAGACCGTCGTAAATCTGGCTGCAAATCTGCAACCGGGGAAATACAGCCTCTTAATTTACCTTAGGGTTCTTGTTCGCTCCATTCTGTGTGTGTGGTTAAAGAACAGGTTGATTTTGTGATCCGTGATGCAGTTCCTCCCCAAATCCAGCTCCTGTCGGTGAGTGCTCCCCGCTCCCAGGCAGGCAGCCGCCAGCCCGGAGTGACATCCTCAGTAGGCTCACCTTCCTGTAAATCTCCAGGGAAATTTTAACCATTACTTTGCAAATTAGAAGAATGAAGTGGATGTCACAGCTTGGGCAAGACACAAGTCTTACATAGCTGGGAATTTCATAAAACTCAAAACAAGAGACCTGAAGCCTTGCAGTTTGTGGGTTTCCTTACTGCTTTTTTTATCATTAAGTTTTTCAGCATTAACACAACTTTGTTCTGGTACTATTTTGTGAAATTGCTTTTGTCTGCATCAACTCTTTAAACACTGTACACGGAGCAGTGAACGTGTGGGTTCACCCTGGGCCATGCTTTACCTTATCCGTTGGGTTTCCTTTCATCCCTTCTAGAATCTTCTGGTTACAGAAGAGAGTAGAAGTGTACATTTCCGAGGCTCTGTCCCAAAAGGCTTACAGAAACATGGAATTAAAAGATAAATTAATTTTTGTGCGAAACATGTTAGAAGGCCATGAACAGACTTTTTCTAATAAACATTTTCACAAAATTTTTGAAGACCTTGCTTGCTGGCTAAGGCATTTTATAGCTAATAAGAGGCAGGGGGAATAGTTGAATCAGGTCTTTGCATGCCAGATACCTGTTCCTTATTCTCTCTGTTGAAGAGTTTTTTTTTCTTTTTTTTTTTCCTAAAAAAGTTAGCCTAGACTGTTATTGCTTGAGATCTGCAGGACAAAAAGAAGTGTCATCCACCCCAAAGTATTTTGCTTGGAAATTGTGACCTGGAGCTAAGTGCCCTCTTGGGTTTGGTAGCTGTGCTGAGAGGGGCAGAATGCAGGGAGGCCATGGCAGGCATGAGCCCAGCCACCGTCTCTGGGACTCCCATTGTGCCCACACTGCTGCCCTCCTGGGCCCCGATCCGCCTCGTTCTGTGGAAGTATGGTAGCGCAGCCGCTGTAAGAGCTCTGCTGCTTGTGCCACACCGGTAGCTGCGTTGGCCCCTGTTGGAGCAGTTCCAAGGCATCGGCACCAGCCTCTGTGATGTCAGGCCCAGGGACTGGCCTGGGAGGCACACAGGGCCCTCTGCCATCTGCGTGAGTGTCACCATTGTGAGGGCCACCATGACTGTCCCAAAGAAGGAAGAGAGCTCAGGGATCCGGTCCCCAGGAGGAGAGTGGGCCAGCTCAGGGATCCGGCCCCCAGGAGGAGAGTGGGCCAGCTCAGGGATCCGGCCCCCAGGAGGAGAGTGGGCCAGCTCAGGGATCCGGCCCCCAGGAGGAGAGTGGGCCAGCTCAGGGATCCGGTCCCCAGGAGGAGAGTGGGGATGTTCATCATTCACGTCTGACCACCGCTCCTGGTCTCCGTCTCCCGAAGGGTAAGCAACAGAAGATGCTCCGAGGGCTGAAGCAGGAGGGAGGAGGGGAGTGCTCTGGCTGATGTACCTTGTGTAACTGTAAGGTTTAATTTTGCTTTACATTAATCAAACAACAATAAAAGCCGTAAAACCCACTAAGATGCATTTTTAACTTAAGACCCAATGCTAAGCGCCCAGGGAGTTTGCCTATTGTCTTCTCCAGTGCCCTGTAGAAGGAATTAGGTAGCGGGAGAAAGCAAGAAAAATGGAGCCACTGCTTTTTCTGCAAAGGAAGGGAGAAAACATACAATAAATTAAGGGTGGTGGGAGTGAAATCAAGGCCAGAGGTAAATGACGTTTAATTGTGTGAGTCGCTCTGCCCCTTACGGTCTCTGCCAGCTGCTGCTGCTATTGCGCCTTCCTGTTTTAAGATGAAAGCAATGATGGTAGACACGTGCAGACACACAAAAGAACCTATTTGGACTGGCGTGTCAGCTCATCTTTATCAAATGTTGCACTGGTATATTCTGTTGCCATGCTTCATTACCCCAGAATGGCATGCCTGAAATGTTGGTCTGTTCTATAAACCCAACAGCTTTTCCAGACAGGCGCTGTCTGACAGGACAATAGACGGGGGTTTCCTCCACAAGTGAGCGTTTGTAAAGGCTGGGCAATTAGGGAGAGACAGGGAGACAGAGAGAGAGAGAGAGAGAGAGAGAGAGAGAGAGAGAGGGAGAGAGGGAGAGAGGGAGAGAGGGAAGGAGTGAGGGAGAGAGGGAGGGAGGGAGAGGAGGGACGGAGGGAGGGAGAGGAGGGACACAGGGAGGGAGAGGGGAATGGGGGAGAAAGGGAGGTGGAGAGAGAGAGGAGACAGCAAGGAAGAAGAAAGCAGAGCAGATCATGCACCTGTCGTGTGTGCATTTTCAACCTTTGAAAAATAAAGCAAGCATGAAGACTGCACAAGGCGTGTGGTTTGTGTTTTTACAAAGGGTCATTTCCCCTGGGCTGGGGAAGCCTACTCAGACACCAGAGAAGTGGTTTAAAATGAGGAACTTTGGGAAGGATTTCTGGTGAAGCCGAAGAGGTGGCAGGGCGCACCACGAGGTGCTCCACCTCCCACCAGGAGGTGGCCGGATGGCTCCAGCCTCCGGAGCTCAGCTGGGGTCGGCTTGCATGTCACCCTCTTACCTCAGTCTCCGTCTTATCTCCTGGTGGCCTGTGCAAAATCAGTATTTTAATCCCGTGTGATATAGGTTAAGTTCTCAGGAATTAGAACGGGACGAGGCCAATATTTTATATTTTCCCCTTAGAGCATCTATGATAATGACTCTTGCAGGTTGGGGAGGGAAGTCTGAAGACTTGACCAAGCTGCCGTCCCCTGGGGCTGCTGCCACCATTGGATCCATGTGCTTCCCTGTGGTGGCCATGGGCAGCTCTGGTTTCCTCTGAGCGCCACTACCGTGGCTGCCAGATCGCACTTTTGACCACGTGTGAGGCCACCAACATGTGCTTGGTAGAAGTCTGCCACGGGAACCATCACTCCATTTGGAGAAGCAGCAGCTACAAAGATGATTCATTCAGATGAGGTGGGGTTTTGATACAGAGTGAGCCATGCATGTGTGCTTGGGTTCCAGATTGTTGTGGGCTTTTTAGGTGCAGAAGAGAGATTGCATTCTTGTTTGCCCCTCCCCCATCCCACCTCGCATGCGGGGATAAGATGGGAGGAGGGGGCCTGATCCCCCGACCTGCCTGTGGAATTGTTCTGTGGTCTCTGACTGTGGTCTGGGAGTCCCCAAGGCACTGGGACTAGTCTGCAGCCAGGCCTCCTGCTTCTTCCCAAAGGCAGCCTGGGACTCGCTGGGCACCCTGGCAGTGGGGTTTGGGTGTTGCCAATCACTCCTGCCCACTGCTCTTCCAGAAAGGCCTCTTGCTACTCCTGGCCTTGGCTTTGGGATGCACAAGTTCCCTTGACCCTTAGTGTCCTGAGCTGCTCTGCTAATCTGAGCCAAAGGCTGTTGTTTGCCTTTCTCAACTGTTTCAGAGGAGCTGGTGTGTGTGTGTGTGTTCTAAACCCCTCTGTACACAGTAGACAAGTCACACAGTGCTGGGCAGTGCCCAGCAGCCACCTGGGCTACGTTCCCTGTCAGACACCTGCGCTTCCCGGCTGCCAGGGCTGCATCTCCATGGAACTCTGGATGACATGACTAAGCACGCTCCCAAACGACCGACCAGAGAAGCCCGTGGCAGCCCGGTGGCTCCTGTGCAGGGCTCGCTGGGCAGGGTGGCTTCCAGGCTGGGAGCTGGAGGCAGACCCAGTCACAGCAGGAGTGGCCTGTGTGCAGTGGAGAGATTTCAAATCTTAAAAAATGAAGATTTGAGGGTGACTTTAATGTCATACCATCTGTGATACGAGAAGCTGCAGAGAGAGCCCAGCTTTGGTTTTGAACTCCATCTGGGAGATGTCCCTGCGGAGGACAAGGAGACGCGGCTGTTCCCTGGGAGTGTCCTGTCCTGTGCTGTTCCCTCCTTGTCTGCGTGGCAAGGGGCTTGGTGACCTGACGGATCCAGCTGGGGCAGGAAGCGCCCTGGGACACTTGCTTCCTGTTGGTGATGCCACCCTCCCCAACCAGCCCACCCCTAGGCCTGCCTTTGTCTCATCACCTCCTCTGCTCTCCAGGCTGCTCTTGGGGGAGGAAGGGGAGAAAGTATCCTCTCAGGGAAGTGATGGATATTGTTCTGAGGGAGGTGTTGTTCAGTGTCTGTGAGCAGTGTGTTAATGAGGCGCCACTGCCTGTGACAGCTGACTGTCAGCGCCCTGATGGATGGCTGGGTCATCCTGGCCTGCAGGATGTCTCTAATCTGCTGACCTGACAGTGACCCAGCTGAGGTAGGGCTGAAATTAACATGTCATTTTCTCTCCTTAAAGTAAAGAGGGGAGGCGGGGGCACCAGTGGGCAGGCAGGGGCTGTTGGAAGCAGAGTGGAGGAAAACGGCTTTCCTCAGCAAAAAGCAGGTGCCTGCAGGAAGTCCATGCGGGGTAGTGGCTACTGCTTTATCCTGGGAAGCAGGTGCGGAGGCCGCTTGGGCCGGGTCCAACCGGGAAGGATGCAGGGCGGAGAGGGGCCTGCAGCCTCTCCTGGGCTCAAACCGCTCCACGCCCGCCACAGCCGTGGGACAAGCCCATCTTTCGCCAGTCACTATTCTGCCTTCACCAACACTGGCTTGGAAAAATACTTTCAGGGTGCACATTAATTCAGAAATGCAGCAAACTGCAGACTGTTGCATTGCAAGTTCCAAATCATTTCATTTTGTGTCTGGGTTTGTCACTTGCCGCCCTGAGAAAGTCTGATAGCAAGTCCGACTGACTCAGATTGGGGACAAAGCAGCACTGTGTGATAACTTGTCTGGGTGTTTCCCCTCCCCTTTGGTCGGCTGTGCTCTCTGCTTAACTTCTACATAGCAGGGGACAGTTCCTACTTCTGTAACAGGGAGCTGGTCAGCGGAGCTGAGCTCGCTGGGAGACGGACGCGGCTGCGGGCTGAGGTGGGCTGGCTGTGAGGCGCTCTGCACGGGGTTTCTGAGTGCAGGCCAGTGCCAGGCATCTCTGCCATGGAACCCTCTCCGTGTTTGGGCACCCAGGCCGGCAGCAGGACAATCCTCGTAGGCACTGAGGCCGCGGCAACCAGGGGAGTGGGCGCATGCTGTCCCCGTGTGGCTCAGCTCTGGGTGTGATGGGCCCTTTATGTCTCGCGTTAGCATTATTTTGGATTTTCCTAGACAGTTGTGACTTCAAGTAATTAAAAAATTTTCCAGTAAAGAAATTTGCAAAGAGTATAATGAAATGATGAATATTTATGTATCAGTGCAGCCCTCAGGGGAAAATTCCTCCCTGGGCTTTGTGATTTCCAGGCTTGGCTTGCCAGTGGCCTTAGCTGTGCGGTACTGTCCTTGGTGATGCGGTCAGCATCGCGCTAGGGCTGAGCCTTGGTGGTGTGTGGGCCAGGGCCATTGCTGGGGCCATTAGAGGGGCTCCAGGGTGCCCCGTCTCAACTCAGGCATCTGGGAGCAGACACTGAGGACCCGCTGTGTCTGCAGCCCTGAGTGCCCACCTCTACCGGTGGGTTTGTGAAACCTGTGACCAGTGAGAGCTAAGCTGAGGCGCTGCACCTGCCCTCTGCCACCAAAGGAGCCATGCGCTTGCGCCGTCCTCTCCTGGCATCTGTGGGGCTTGGCGGGAGTGTGGCTGTGTGGTGGGCATCTCTGCAGGACACAGGGGACTGTAATGAACGAACAGCTGGGGACACCTGCCCCTCCCTTGTTAGAAATGCAGTCCAACGTGTAACAATTGGAATCCAGAGACGGTGAGGCGCGGCGGCCATGGTTGGAGCCTGCCGTCTATTTGCGTTTGGGGCTAGCGCTGACTTTTTTCATCCCGGGGACAAGCCACTTAATCACACATGCGGTGGGAGTGCTGACTGGCAAGGAGAGGATGCGTGCGGGAACAATGCATGCGGGCTATCTGTCCCGACGTGTGGCCTTGCCTGTTCCGGCTGATCCTTGATGCGGAGGCTCGGAGGAGAAGCCTCCAGATAGGAGAGAATGAATGTGTCACATCCATTTTTCTTCTTCTTCTTGAGGGTGAATTTATTTTTCATGTTTTGAAAGGAGTGTGTGACCATGTCACCACCAAGTCCATTCTCCCCTGGAATCATATTTCCATTTTCCTTCCGAACAAAGCACATATTTAGGTCTCAATATCTCATTGGTTCATCTTTCTCTGTCCTAGCAATCCCTTTGCATTCCAGACTTTATGCCAAAGAGAGAAATGTTGTGAATGCAGCTCGTAATGATGATGGATTACAGCGGGAGGCCGTGTGGTCGGCGAGTTGGCCGCAGCGCCCGAGCTTGCTGCCCTGCCCACTCAGCTCTGAGTTATGGAGAACATGGATTTTGGAATCCTTTCTGTGGCGAGGACAATGGATACGACTTGTCAGAGGACTGGAAACCCTGGGAGAGAGGAGGACCCTGTAGGATCAGAAGCATGCCTGAGTGGGGGCCTGGCCAGGATCTGGCCAGCACCCAGCCGCCCAGAAGGCAGTCAGTACTGGACTTCTTGTCCCAGCATGGGCCCCTTGGGCAGACCTGTGCCCACCCAGCCACCTGCACTGCTGTGCCTGGGCCTCCTGTCCCAGTCTTGGGCAGAGCTGTGCCCACACAGCCACCTGCACTGCTGTGCCTGGGCCCCTGACATTTGCTGGGCAGAATGGCTCCACCCACTAGGGGTACAGCCATGTTTTCGGCTCACCTGACAGCTCTGTCAGTGATTGCCCCCTCACTTTAAACCCTACTGGGACTTGTAGCTTCCCCTAGACAAGCTTGCCTGGCGAGTGACTGACCGCAGACAAAGTGTGGGCACCAGCAGGTTGCCTACCTTCAGCAACCTGCTGCTGCCCTGCCCTGTCCACAGGAGACCCTCCATGCCCCATGGTGCTCCAGTCCCAGGGGACACGTGCTGCACGTGTGCCCTTGTCCTTGCCCAGCCCAGCCCTCACCGGCCATCCAAAGGCCCTCTTCTCTTCCTCTCGGTTAACCCTTTGCGGCCCTGTTCCTGTCCTCTCCTTTCCAGCTGACCATTGCCTACCCCTGACCCCAGTGGCCAAGGACAGCTGGGGCCGCTCAGCGCCTGGGATCCTCCCTAGCACACAGCTTCTCCGTGCTTGCTCTGCTCCGCCCTTGGCCACCAGTCTGTTACTTGGCCCCAGAAGGCCTTCCCCACTCTGGGGACTTCTCTAGATTCCAAGGACCAGACTCTGCCAATGGAGCGGGAGCAGATGACAGCCTCAAGTGGCTGGAGCGACAGTGATGACACTGTTGTGGGAAGACAGTTCTGCATGTGACGGGTTAGATGGAGGTGAGGAGGGCTGTGCAGGTACACCGTGTTCAGGGGATTCCTGCACCAAGAGCATGGAGCGTGCCGAGTCCAGGACCTGGAGCTGATGCTAGCAGTGAGTTGGAGGGCAGGCCGCCGAGATCTGCCCAGGCTGGGTGGAGATCTCCTGCTAGGATGGTTCTCTGAGCATCAGCAGCACTTCCTGGAAGGGACATTCCCGGGGGTGGAGGTGCTGGGGGACGGAGGAGCAGGCAGGACTGGAGGGAAGGCTGAAGAAAAGCATGGACAGGAGCCAGGTGGGCCCAGGGGCTGGGAGTCCTCAAGGAGGACCCTGTGCTGAATGCAGCAGCCAAAGCCGCCGCCTCTGCATCTTCACGTTTGCCCCACAGATCGAGGCCACTCGGCCAAGTGCCTGTCCTTTGATGAACTGGGTTGCGGGGCGGAGAGCACTGTGGCACAGGAGAAACTGCTGGGATAACGCCCCAAGCAGCTGCCTTGGTGCAAAGCAGATCCCTGGGAGGAAACGGACGCGGGCCAGACATTGGAGGTGCCAGGGCTGAGTGAGAGGGCTGCTGCAAGAATGAGCCTTGTCACTGCCCGAGAACTTCTGTGTCTCTCCTGTGCTGAAGGGGAGGACACGACCCAGTCCACAGCTTGGCAACAGAACTCTGGCTGCTTTTTGGATGATGGATCACTAGGGGTTGGCTCTAAAGACCAGGACAGCCCCAGGAGAACTTGGAAGCCATCCGCCTGACAGGTGGTAGCGGGTCCTGGGGAGGGGATGGAGGCTGGACAGACGGGGATGGACTTGGCACAGTGTGGAGAGGTGAACCGAGAACTGGGGTAGTGGGGAGGGCCTGGGAGGCCAGGAGACGTGGGAGGGCTCCTTGTGTGGGCCTGCTGACTTTGTGGGTACGCAGATGGTGGACAGCACAGGGGTTCCGATGCTGTCCTCCGACCCTGCCACTGGGCCACAGCAGGCGACACTTGAAGTCACTTCCTCCATCCTCGGATCTCGTCGTTTCATCTCTCGTGTCTGCATTAATGAAGCTGTAACGTTACGTCTTTCTGTTACTTGGAAATCTTCTCTTTGCCAACCATGGTGCCACCTTCTTCACTTCTCTTCCCTGCTTTCCCTCTTGAAATAGCCTTGTCAACAACTTAGATGATTTCTTTATAACAGTGGCAGGTGGCTGTAAGCAACAATGCAGGGGCCTTCTTCTTTTTCCATGTTGTTCCCTCAGTGGCCAATATCCTAGCCCGAATCAGCTGTGCCCATCTTACCTGCAGTCATTTGTGTGTGTGTGACATTATGCAATTTATCACACACAGGTGACTTCATTGTTAGCAGTCCTGTCACCGTTGCTTGTTCATAACCAAATCCATGCCACTGCTACCCAGCCCAAGCCCTAACCCTCAGCAACCACTAACCTGGTCTCCATTTCTATACCTTAAGAATGATATGTAAACAGAACCATGCGTCTTTTTGATTGACATTTTCCTATCAACAAAAGCTTGTGGAAGGTGCGTGTAAGGCATCCGTTGTTTCTTTGACAGAGTGGCATTTCAAGGTGTCCGTTGCTTCCCTCACGCTGCGCGGGCGGCTGTGCACAGAGCTGCTGGGAGATCGGCAGAGGCACGCCTGTGGGCAGCTTCTCAGGAGCCCAGCGCTGGGTCACAGGGCTGTTCTATACGTTTCAGTGGAAAGCAGCGAGCGTTTCTGGCATCTCCTCAAGTTTCTGTTCCCACCAGCAGTGGGCAGGGCAGGAGGGATGGAGTTTCCTTGCAGCCTCATTCCATTTGAGTTTTAATGTTTCTGATTCAGGAGAAGGGATAGCTTGTGGCGGTCTCAAGCTGCGTTTCCTCCACGCATGCCGTGGGGCCTCTTTCTGCCTGTCCGTCCCCTGGATGGCATGTCTGCTGTAACTGCCCATGTTCTAGTTGGACTGTTAATTGCAGTACAAACCCTGTGGTTGAATTTTGAAACTTCTACACAGTCTAGACACTAGACATGCGACAGGCAAATGTTGGACTTTTCTGCCTCCTAATAGGCTCTTACACAGAGAAAACTTCACAGAATTTTGAAGTCCCATTTGTCAAGGTTCCCTTTAATGGAATGTGTGTCTGGTAAATTTAAGAACCCATTTTCTAAAAATTCTGGAAATTTCTCCCTCCCCCCCCCTTTTTTTTTTAAAGAATTGGAGTTTTAGATGTTCGTTGTAAGTCCATGATTTACTTTTAATGTAGTTTCCCTTTCCTACCAGGTCTAGGTTGAACTTCACTCTCTGACCCTGGACGTCGGAGTGTTTGACACAATCTATCGACAAGCCTCCCTCTGCTGAGTTGGTTGGTTCGTGTACAACTGGTTGTAGGTTCTATTTGATTCCACTGATCCATGTATCCATTTGCAAATAGCACAGCCTTGTTAACTGTAGCTGTATTGTAAGTCTCATTTCAGAATTGTTTCTGCCGCTCTAACTCTTGTGCTTTTCAATATGAATTTTAAAATTAACTTGTCTAGATTTACACAAAACTTTGCTAGGGCTTTGTTGATGACTTCATCTAAACTATAGCTTAGTGTTGGATAGGTAGACATCTTCTTATGTTAAATCTTCTAGCGAGTAAGCGCAGGTCTTCTTTGAGTTCTTTTTGTGTGTTACATAATTTTCAGAACATGGATGCTGTGTGTGTTTACGTTTTTTTTCTTAGAAGTTTTATTTTGGGGGGGGGGTGATTACAAATGAAGTGCTTTTTAACTCTGAGTTCCAAATGTTCACGGCTGATATTTCAAATGGTGATTGTGTGTATGTGTTGTTCTTGAGTTCTATAAAACTTCTGAACTCACAGTTTAATTTCAGGACTTTTCTTATATGTTTTTCAGGAATGAATATGAGGAAAATAATTGAATTCTTAAATAGGGACAGTTTTGTTTGATTCCTTCCAACCAATGTTTCTTTGTGTGTGTGCATGTGTGTGTGTGTGTGTGTGTTTCTTACTGTCTTGAAGTTCAGGAGCATGGCAAAGACATAGCTTGCTTTATTCTTAACTCAATAGGATTGTCCTTAATCCTTTCTTTCTTTTGGAATAATTTATTTATTCATATCAAATTCAAAGTTACACACACACACACACACACACACACACAGAAAGAGAGCACTAGAGAAGTTCCTTCTGTTGGTTCACTCCCCAAGTGGTCACAGTGGTCAGGTCTCAGCTAGGCCACAGCTAAGAGCCAGGAGCCAGGAGCTTTGTCTAGTTCTTCAACATGGTGTCAGGGCCCACTCTGTGTTACAATGGCCAAGTCTCAGCCAGGCCACACCCAGGAGCCAGAAGCCAAGAGTCAGGAGCCAGGAACAAGGAGCCAGGAGCCAGGAGCCAGGGGCTTTGTCTAGTTCTCCCACATGGTGTCGGGGCCCACTCTGTGTTACAATGGCCAAGTCTCAGCCAGGCCACACCCAGGAGCCAGGAGCCAGGAGCCAGGGGCTTTGTCTAGTTCTCCCACATGGTGTCAGGGCCCACTCTGTGCCACAATGCTGGTCCTCTCACTGATTCCTTTTTGTCATCAACTATGATACGCAGAAACTTTTTGAAATATTCCTTGTATTTCTAGGCTTCTGAGACTTTTCTTAAAGCCACAGATGACTTCCCTAAGTTCTGGGATATGCTCTGATTTTAGTTAGCACAGTCATGACGTGGAAGGCGGAATGGAGGTGAAAGGTGAACAAGGCTGAAGAGACAAGGCGAGCAAAGCAGTGAACTCTCAGTGTTCCCTTCGCAGGACAGCCAGCGCTGAAAGCATTGTTAGGGTAGGGGTCAGAAAACAAATGGGCAATCCAGGACTGGGTGCCTAGACTTGACTTGACTTTCTTCAAGTTAGGAAGTGTAAGCAGAGACCCCCGCTTTGGGTGCACCTAGGTCCCAAGGGAGCCGAGGGAGCAAGGCACAGCACCAGTGAGACAGAAGTTGATGCTCCAGCCTGAGAATGCTGTGTCCCTCCAGGGACATGGAACACAGAGCAGGGGTTGCACACCGACCACGTGTGGCACCACTCACAGCAGAGTGTGTCTACGCACGTGTCTTGCTGAGAGGAATGTGGTAAAGGTGGCACAGACCTGTTCAAGGCACTATGATGTGCTGAAGGGTAAGGAGAACTCTGCTGTAATTACTCGTGCAGTACACCTTTCCCAGGACGGCCAGGATCACGTGTTGCTCTGTGCGCATGCTCTGACACAGCAGCATGCCCGGTGCAGGGCAGCAAGCAGTCCATGAAGCTGCACAGGCCTCTGCTGGGCACAACTTTCCCAGACTCAGCCTGGGCGACACTGTGTGAGGCGTAGTCATGAGAGTGACTTCTGCTGTGGCTGCCAATCAGTAGGTCCCTGGGAATGAATTATCTGGGTAGATATTTTGTATTATACTAAATCACGTGGATTCAGATCTTACGATAGGACAATGATTTTCTCTAAAAATAGACACACACAGTGCCTCTAAACACGATGGCCCAGGGGCTCAACGGTAAATGAAGACTGCTACTGGCAGCGATGAAATGCAACGGGGAAGTTGCAGACAGGTGTAATATTTCTGAAGGGAAGTACACGAATAGATAACAGCCTTAAATATCTTCATATATATCATCCCCATAATACTTCCAAGAGTTTATTTTAAGGCACGTTTCAGAGATTGTCTTTGAAAAATTACTGGCAATTTATTTGATAAACTGGAAACTCTGTTCATAATTTTTTGTGGGAAGGATCTTGAGTTTAATAGAGAGGTCCATTCCTTATTTTTATATCTGAGTTTCTCGCATGATCTGATTGAATGTGGGAGGACATGAGAGCAAGTCATCAGAGGACACAATGGGCAAGGAGACACTTTCCATGGGAGGATTTGGTGAGTGTTCCCTTCCCTCCCAGCAGAGGGCGTCCAGCCGCTTAGCTCCCCTTCCTTCCTGGTTTCTCTTCTCTACCTCTTCTTCCTTCTTTCATCTTTTAAGCTTAAGTTTATTTTTCCATAAACTGTTTCAACCGGAAGCAGCATAAACATTTAACAGTACTTTCTGGCTTTGAGTAGGATGCAGGTCTGAACTGGTCCAGAGTAATGCGTTATGTTTCAGCAGCTGTCAGGACGAGCTGGACTCTTCCCTACACTTCTGGACACTGGAGTCAAGGCACCCTGAAGCCCTGGGAAAGTTCCTTGGGTTCACCTGTCAAGCCTGCCAGGGAATTCTGGTTCTGCCGAAGAAATGGGCAAATGGCTACACTTGGCACTAGGTTAGGAACGCGTCGCCTTCTTGCCAGGCGATCTGCTGAAGACCCAGTGGTTGCCTAGGCTGAGCTCTCCAGAAAGCGTTCTCAGAGCTTCGTATGGACAGCGTCCACAGAAGCAGCCATGCAATGATTCCATCTGGAGCGGGTGGGTCGATTTTGGTTTGCATCAGATAGATTTTAAGATTCCTTCTCTCCTTCATCTCATGTTCTTCCCTGAAAGCAGGCTTTAGACTTCTTTTAGTTGTATCAAATTATGTTGTATGTAAGAAGCTGCAGCATCTAAAAACAGCTCAGAAGAGCTGGAAGCTCTGGGTGAGGGCAGGAAGTCCCCCTTGAGCAATGTGGCACGGTTCCAGGAAGGACTGAGTGCCCCTGGCAGGGTGTGGACCACAGGTCCTGTTAGTTTGGGATTAGGGCTCTGACCTCAGTTGCCTTAGGAATCCGTAAGGTGAGCCCTGGGGCAAGCTGGCGGGAGGCTCTACTGGCTGCACAGGGGGCACAGGTCAAGCCCCATGTGCCACTGTGGAATCTGCTCTGGTTTGAATTCTGGAGATTTAGAAGAGATTTGGATGTTGATCCATGCAGTCACACTGTTCAGATCCATGTTTAGGAACGTGGCTGACCTGTTCTCCTTGTACCTGGGCACTGGGATTGAAGCTGAATGTTGTATAGGCCTACAGGGCTTTCAGTAAGTCTGTGTCATAGCACCCGCAGTGCTGGGTCTTCTGAAAGTAATACTGTCCCCCCAGCAATGTTATCAATAATAATGCAATCACTGTAGAAATGTCAAACCACACAGAAACATGTTCTGAGAAGGTAGGTCCGCACCCAGGTGGCAGGCTCACACTCAAGGGCTGTGTGCAGACCCAGAGCCATCTCCTCCCACTGTAGACTCAGATACAGTCCTGGCAGAAACTGCTCTTGCTGCCATCCGTCAAGGAATCCGGATTTTCCCAATGATCCACCCGTGCTATGGGGTTATTGGTCTGCTGACCCAGGCCTGCTTGTTGCCTGGCTGTGGACCCTGGCTGGGCCCACAGATTGACTCCATACTTGTCCAGGCCTGGACTCAGAGCAGTCCTGTACACCCAGTGACTCTGCAGGACCAGCTCATGCCACCTGCTCATGCCTCTGAAGGAAGGTCAGCCAATATTGGTCTGCCCAAAGCTCTTGGGATGCCCCTGTAATTCAGTTCCTGGCCTTTTCAGCCTCAGTTTTGAAGCAACTGTGCATGCTTGGGTGCTCTGACCAGCAGAGCCAGTCACGTGGACAGGGACAGGGTCTGGGGATGAAGCACATGAGACCAGTGATGGTAGAAGTCTCTACCAAGTCTCTATTGATCCTTCACCTCTCCTTATATACTCTTCCCCCCATCCTCATTTAGCAGTATATTGGATACACATGAGTCCAATTAGTCCTGGTGTTTTTAGCCACAAGCCCAGTTCCTGTTCCTGCCCAGGCTAATGAGCACTAATCAACTCCTTAGCCCACAACACCAGGGCAACACCGGAAGGCTTGTTTGTCTCTGCTGGTGCCCACTTTGGCTTGACTTCAGATTCTTCAGTTACTGCCTGGCCTGGTTCCAGCCCCCAAAGTCACAGTCTGGGCTGGTGCTACCCACCTGGAGCCCACCTACTGGCTCAGAAGAGCCACAGCCATCATTCCAGCTGATTGTAAATTGGCTGTATGTGAGCCCAATACTGGTCCTGAAACACAAAGCAAAATCCGTGCCCCTATGCAAGCCTGCCAATCACAGGCTCTGCAGGAACTCAGCAACTGCACAGTCGGGCTCCAAGCCCTCTTGTTTACATCAGGAAGGTGATCCCATACGCTCAGGGGCCAAAGGGAGCTTAACTTTCCTTTGCAAAACCAGACTAAGGACTGGGAGAATTGTTTGCTGCTTCACGTGCACAGGCAAAGGAGCGAGATGACATGGATTAGGAATAATCAGGTCAACACAACACCTGTGAACTCAACTAACCAACCTGAAATAACCGCAGGTCTCTGAATTTCTTGACAAATAATTCAAAATAAAACTTGGGTGATGCCAGATACTGCTGTTAGATCACTACTGCACACACCTACATCCCATACTGGAGTACTTAAGTATACATCCTGCTCCTGAACTCCCTTCCTGCCAGCACACGGTCTGGGGGCAGCAGGTGCCCACTGTGGTGGTTAGCTCTCTCCCCTCATGTGGAAGACTCACATGGAGTTCCAGGCTCCTGCTTCAACCTGACCCAATTCCCTCTGTTCATAGGTATTTGGGGGGAATAGACAGCTTCCTTGAGCGTTGAATAAATAAAAAAAATTCAGTTATAATAGTTACTTAATAGAAGCTCAACAAAATTCAATAAGACACAGAGAACCAAGTGAAATCTGGAGAATAGTACATAGATAAAATAAATTAGAATTTTGATAGAAGAAATAGCAACCATAATAAAGAATCAGCATAAATCCTAGAGCTGAAGAATACAAGGATAGAAACAAACAATGCAACAGGGAGCCCCAGCAGCTGACTTGTCATACAGAAGGAAAATATCCACGAAGCTGAGGACAGATCATGACCAATTAGTGAGTCTAAGGAAGAAAAAGAATGAATGCAAAAGTGACAAGGAGGAAAGAGGGAGAGAAAGAGGGCAGAAAAACTTTCCAAAGTTCACAGCTAGAATCTTCCTAATCTTGTTAGGCATTTGGATCTGGAGTCATGTGTATTGAAAGGACCCTGAGCAGAGTCAACTTAAAGACTAATCCCTGGGCCCGGCGGTGTGGCCTAGCGGCTAAAGTCCTCGCCTTGAACGCCCCGGGATCCCATATGGGCTCCGGTTCTAATCCCGGCAGCTCCACTTCCCATCCAGCTCCCTGCTTGTGGCCTGGGAGAGTGGTCGAGGACGGCCCAGAGCCTTGGGACCCTGCACTCGCATGGGAGACCTGGAAGAGGTTCCTGGTTCCTGGCTTCGGATCGGTGCGCACCTGCCTGTTGCGGCTCACTTGGGGAGTGAATCATCGGATGGAAGATCTTCCTCTCTGTCTCTCCTCTCTGTATATCTGACTGTAATAAAATGAATAAATCTTTAAAAAAAAAAAGACTAATCCCACAGACACTGCAATCAAATTGTCCAAAATCAGAAATGAGGAAAGTGTTGGAAGCAACAACGGAAGAATGTCTTGTACTATGCAATGGTGGATTTTCCCATGGATACATTCTAGATGAGGGGCTGATGTTTTGCTGCCATGACTGAAGCTGCCTTGATGCATCTGGTATGAACGGCCGCTCCATTCCCAGTCTAGTTTGCTTGATAATGCATGGACACTTGATCTCAGCCAAAAGGCAGAGAAGTGATTGCAATGCGCCTGAATGCAGCGGAGGATGGGGTGTTCTTAGCGCTTGGGAGTTTCCGGATGGAGCTCTTGGCTGCAGGCTTGGGCCTTACCCAGCGGCCGTTATTGTGGGAAGTAAAGCAGCAAATGCAGGATCCTTCTGTTTTTCTCCCCCACTCTCTCCGTTATTCTGCCTTTCAAACAAGTAAATATAACTTGAAAAATGTTCATGGAAAAGGGAAATTAAACAATCCTATCAAATTCAGAATACTCTAAAACTGTGTTTATCTCTGTTATGAAAAGGCAAAATATTAAAAATATCACAAAAATTACTTGTTCATGGATACTCAAAATAAAAAGACGTGAAGGGTGCTGTTAACAGCATAACACATTGTAAGGAGTTAAAATGTAATTGTAATGTGTGATTGAAGATAGATTGTTATGGGCTTAAAATAGACTGCCATAACTATGCTATGTTTTATATAAGCCTTATAGTACCCACACAGAAAAAGCTCCTAGTAGAAACATAAAGAGAATGAAACCAAATCCTACCATCATTAAAAAAAACTTCTATATGTGACCAAAGGCAGTTAGAGAGGAGAGAAGGGACACAGGAAACACAAAATAGTAGAGAAAGATGAACAAAATGTCCCATCAATAACTGCCTCAAGTGTACAGGCAAGAAATCCTGTGAGAAGGGAAAAATCACCGTTTCCTGCTTACAGAAGATGAAAACGTAGGGGATGCGCCGAAGGCATTCGAAGAGGAAGGTTTACCAGCACAAATAGTTCTGTTACGAGAAGAAGCCAATTTCAGATCCACACTTTACATGTCAAGGTTCTAGAAGAAGAACAAACAGAATGAAGGAAATAATTAGAGCAAATGCACAATAAAACCATTAGCAATGCTCAGAGTTGTGCTTTTGAGAAGACAAGTAACTGGATTAACTGGGGAGGAAGAGACTCCGAGGGCTTAGAGGAACTACCTAGGAAGACGCTAAGTGGCAGCTGCACATCACAGAAACACGATCAACACACGCCCCTGAGCAGCTGCACTGCGCACATCTGACAATCTGCAGGAAATGAATGAGTTTCTAGGCACATGCAGCCTTCCATGCCTGACTCATGAATAAACAGAAAATCCGAAGCATGAGGAGTGAGACTGAATAAGGAATCCAGCCTGAACACTCATCTTTTTGGACTTGTGCTTATATGTAGACATGTGTCCACACATACGTAGTGCATACATGTGCATGTGATACCCCTGCCAGCCCCGGATGCTGAGAACAGACAGCCTGTGGGCTGGCAGATACTGCCTGGGTGGCATCCAGCAGTGTGGCTATGTGGGATGGAGACAAACAGCCCTGTGGAAACCTGCCAGCTCTCACAGGGAAGCGGCTGAGAGGTAGAGCTCCGTTCCCATGCACTTGCCGGACTTTGAGCAAGTGTAGCACCCGCCCCACATACAGCATGGGGAGAAGCCAGGGAAGGCCTGCTACAGGGCAGGCTCCTGGTCTCTCTGCCTGGCCCAAGCCCCAGCTCTGCTCTTCAGAAGAGAGGGGTTTAAACACTCCCCGCCCAGTGCTTCAGCTTACCCATGTCCCCAGTGGGAGTGTGGGACAGAAAAACTGAGTTCATTGTGGAAACCCAGTAGGCAGTGCTGGCCTTGCTATACCACTGCGGCCTGCAGGGATGATACCCCTCCATCGGGAAGGGCATTCCTGGGAACAGTGAGGAGAGCAGGAATGGAGGCTGAGAGCCAGCTGGAGGACCTGGCTGCTTGCAGCTCTGCTGCACTCATGCCCTCTGTGTGCTGCTGAGTTCAGGCCTGCAGGTGCAGTTCTCCAGGGCGAACGTAGCCAGGGGCCCCAGCAGGCCCGGGCCTTCAGGACACTCCTGTTCCCTGTCAGCAGCTTCACAGACACTGCGGCCAATTGATTCAGCGTTTCCGCTTCCAGCTCTACACCTGCAGGCTCGGACCAGAGGGACTGTTAGTTAGTTCCCACCACCTCTCTTTTCCTCCCCTCTCCCTGCTCCCAGCAATCTGATAAGTTGATGTGTAGGATAAAATCATGTCCCTTGTGTTTGCCTTTCTCATTGTCACCCTGCTGACTTGTGCCAGGGTGCCCTGTGGCATGACTGACTTCAACCACCACGGACGTTGTCCTTCCATCCGTTCGTCCGCCAAGGGACACCCCAGAAAGCCAGGTGTGCATTCACAAATGTTCCTCTCGCTGAGCATGGACCGCAGGGAAAGCATTCTGTAGAATCCTGTGCCTAGTCCTTGGGCCTGCCTGTGGGGATGGTGTGTCCACTGTGCATGTGTGTACAGCAGCAGGGGTGCTGGGCTCAGGAAGGAGGGCAGGGGTGCTTCACTGCAGCCTCTGCAAGAGTCACTTCTGCCCCAGGAGTGCGGGGCGAGCTGCCTTCCCGCATGCTCCATGGTTTGCTGCCCCCGGAATGAGTGCTTGGCTCCCGCTGTTCATGATCTTGTGTCCTTCCCATGTCCAAGGCCATGGTGCGTCTTCTCGGTTTTACGGATGCTCAAAACACTTAGATAACCTTCTCCAAGTCAGAAAAAGAGTAGAGGGCCAGTGTTGTGGCATAACGAGTAAAGCAGTCACCTACCATGCTGGCATCCATGCGTGGCTGCTCCCCTAACGGCCCAGGAGAGCAGTGGAGGGTGGTCCAGCTGCCTGGGCCCCTGTCTCCCAGGGATCCCTGGATGGAGCGCCCGGCTTTGTTTGCCCAGCGCTGGTCGCTGGCTGTTGTAGCTGCCTAGGGAGTAACCAGCAAATGGAAGATCTCTCCAGCTCTCTGCAACTGATTTTCAAATGAGTAAATAAATCTTAAAAAAAAAAGTAAGTGACATTGAGATTGATGACCTATTCACTCATAAGCAAGTCAGTAATCTATCTCATTTATTTATTTATTATTTACACACACAGACATGTTTGTTTGAAAGGAAGAGAGATAGAGAGGTGGACAGAGATCTTCCATTTGCCAGCTCACTCCCAAAAGCCAAAAAGAGCCAGAACTAGGCCAGGCAGAGCCAAGAGAAAGCTGAGGATTCAATCTGGGTGTCCTGCCTGGTCTCAGGGAGCCACTTTCCTGCACTATCCCTTCTGTCTGCTCTGGTGCTGCAGGCAGGAGCCTGGAGTCTGTGATTCAACCAGGCACTTTGACCTGCGAAGAGAGGCGTCCCCGCTGGCACCTTGATCACTGTGCTGAGCACACAACGGAACAGCCCAGGTCTGTGTGGGCTTGCATCTTCATCCTTCATCTCAGTCTGCTGGGTGCGACAGGTGCTTGGGAGAAATGATGGGCAACCTACTTCCTCAAGAGAAATCTGGAAACAGGAACAGTGACTTCCAAAATACCCATTGCACTTCAAATAGTTGATGGGGGTTGCTTGTAGCTGCAGGAAGTAATCAACTTTAGGCAACAGGGGCCAAATCACGGAGATTGTGTCACGACTGTGGATGGCACTAAGCTTTCCTACTTCCCAAGAGATCTAAGGTTGCCGAACACAGTGCTGTGTAATTGTGGCCCTCAGCTGCTAACAGCCACGGGCCAATTGAAAACATCCGCGATCCCTTCTCAGCTGAACCAGTCCTGGCTTTGTTCCTTCCCCAGACACAGAGAGAACAGGCTCCCACCACTGTCCATGTAATCTAAACCCCGAGCAGATGCTCCTGTACGTAGCTGTGGTCCAGGCTTGTGAGGGAGGGTGTCTGCGAGTAACTGTCCAAACCCACTAGAGAGCAGCTGCCGAGGCGTCCAGACGGTGAGGATGGGGGCAGGAGCAGCCATTTCCCAACCCCTGCATGGCCACCGTTCTCCACTCCTTTCAGAGGGACCTGGGACCTGGTGAACGTGTCTTCAAGCTGCTCTGCGAGGCTGTGAATGCAGGACCCGCCCTGGACATATCTTGTCTGGGAGCAGGGAGGAGAGACAGGGCCAACACTGCTCTCCCATGAGGGCATGGCAGGGGCCCGAAGATGAGGCCGAGCGTTTGCTGGAGACAGGCCCAGAGCAGAGCAGACACAGTGGCTGAGAGCTTTAGAAGTGCTGAAACTTGATTTTGTGGGAAACGCCTGCTTCATGGAATCAGACACAAGAAGAGACATAAGATCAGTTCTTGGCAAATCTGCCTTTGTAGCCCCTAGGCTGCCTCCTGTGGAAACCCTATAAAGCCCCACGTGGAACACTCTTCCATTGGGAAAGCAGGCATGCCACGATGGAATTTCAAACCTCAAACCATCCTCAAATCCCCCAAATGACATTCCTGCAAATAAAGCTTATCTGCAAGAATTTAAATCAAGAGACTTCGTGTCCCTCTGTCCTTGTGGTTAAACTGTAAAGCATCAGTGTTACTGAACTGGTAGCATAGATTTTAAGCAAAAGCTTTGCATGAAAACAAGTGTACTTATCTTCCTAACTCCTGAATGCAACTGTTTTAAACATCTCGTCTTCTCACTGGACATGAGACTCCAGGTTGGAGGCAGGACGGTGGCCTGCCAGCAAAGGCACTGGTTGGGCTGTTCAGCACAGTGGAGTGCTTGGGTCTGGCCCCTGACCCTGACCCCTGACCCCTGACCACAGGATGGCTCAGCCAGTGGGTTCTTGCCACTCCCGTGAGAGACAGACTGAATTTCCAGTCCCTTCCAGCTTCAGTCCAGCCCAGCCTGGCTGTTACAAAGAGTGTGGGCGGTCTTTGTCCTTCTCATTGACCCTAGGTTTGGTCGCTGACCCTAGGCTGCTGCTCCCCCGATGAGCTGCCACACAAGCGTGCTCACTCGTGGCTGAGTCTGAAGAGGACTCAGTGAGGCTATTTGTTCCACGTATGGCACGGGTAAGTTGGTCACTGTGACTCCTCTTCCTTCAGGATCAGTGTGACATAAACCCACATCTGCTCTCCTCCTAACTGCCAACGAAATGGCACTTGAACTTCAACTCTTAATTCAGTTCTCCATTCTATTTAGAAGTGCATTTTAATAATGTTCTTAAAAATACCATCACAGGATTGTCATCTGTTGCAAGACAGCTGAAGGCCAACGAGGTTCCCCGTGGAGGGCTCTGCAGTCGCCCACCCGCAGCCACCCTTTGTCTTTGGGGTCGCGCACAGTGTTGTGGGGCTTCCTGATTCAGGACACTGCTCACACTGAGCACAGCTCCATCCTGCTTCTGGGAGCTGATGGCCCCACTCTGAGGTGGTGACCTGTACAAGCAAATCTGCTTGTTTGTTAGTGAAAATGTTGTCAGGGAGGTGTTGGTGGGTGGAATCCGTGGCGGATCATAGCGAGGTAGCCGTGGTCCCTGGACCACCACTCAGACACATGTGGCTGAGCCCCAGCCTCAAGCCGAAGCACTGTGCAGCACAGGAAATGCTTTGCATTTGATCAAGCCATAGACATTGGTCAGAATCCAGCTGCTGTGGCATGAGCTCGTAGGCCGCTCACAGGGAGCACTCTTAGCGAGCTGCAGGCACACGGCCACAGTGCAGAAGCTCAATCCTTATGGCACAGCAGGCCCCTGCAACCAATCAGCATTGCCGACTCACGGCCACTGCTGTCGGCTCTTGGGCAAACTGTGCGGCTGGACGCTTTGAAATGGCTCTAGTTCCTTCTAACATCTACACCAAGCCGGTAGGACACTACTCTTTCAGCTAAACAAAGCCAGAGATGATTTATTAGCTTTAAAAAATATTTGCAGATTGCCTTGGTGCTCAGTTAATATTGCTTCCTGTCCCTGTGTGCTGGCTGGTGAAGGGAGCCACAGATATTATGCCTTCAAGGAGGTTGGTAGCAGGGCCACCTCCAAAGGCATAATTATTTATCTTTATTTTCCTTGAAGAAAAATTCAATCTCTCTTCTCTCCTTGAAGACCCCAGTAGCAACTCCTAATGTGCTTTGGATGTAAAGAAATCTTTGTAATCAAAGCACATGTTGAGAAGGACTCTGAGCCAGGCCACGCTAGGCCGACCTGGAACTCACTGCAGCTCACTTTTTCTCCCTGTAAAATTGAATCGCCAGAGAAGGTGATGGGGGATTTTCACGCAAAGAACCATATATCAGGGCTCTCACACGAATACGACAATTACAACCCCAGGTTTGCTGGCAATTGAACGTGATTTTTAACTTACGTATGTCAGGTTCGATTTTTTTGTGCGGTAGCAAGGCAACAGAAAAAAGGAAAGAATGTTTGGCTTTGGTTAAGGTGATCCATAAGGCTTTCAATTGGTTTCTGTGCTGAACAGTTAGTAAGGGTTAGATAAAGTTTGGGAATTTAACAAGACCTCTTGTTTCTCCAACAAAATAAGCAATCGGAGAATGAACAAACAAATAAATCAACTGAATCCAGAAGTCAGTAGGTAGGTACCACGCAAACCGTTGTCTAAGGACTGACTGATGCCAAAGGCTGTGTGAAGGTGGAGACACTCAGGCAGGCGACGGCTTGCTGTGGAAGAAAGCCAGCAAGCACTGGTGAGTGGCACAGGTGAGTGGCGCTGGTGAGTGGCACAGGTGAGTTGCGCAGGTGAGTGGCACAGGTGAGTGGCACTGGTGAGTGGCACAGGTGAGTGGCACAGGTGAGTGGCACTGGTGAGTGGCGCTGGTGAGTGGCACAGGTGAGTGGCGTTGGTGAGTGGCACTGGTGAGTGGCGCTGGTGAGTGGTGCTGGTGAGTGGCACATGTGAGTGGCACAGGTGAGTGGCACTGGTGAGTGGCGCTGGTGAGTGGCACTGGTGAGTGGTGCTGGTGAGTGGCACAGGTGAGTAGCACAGGTGAGTGGCGCTGGTGAGTGGCGCTGGTGAGTGGCACAGGTGAGTGGTGCTGGTGAGTGGCGCTGGTGAGTGGCGCAGGTGAGTGGGGCAGGTGAGTGGCACATGTGAGTGGCACAGGTGAGTGGCACTGGTGAGTGGCACTGGTGAGTGGTGCTGGTGAGTGGCACAGGTGAGTGGCACAGGTGAGTGGCACTGGTGAGTGGCACTGGTGAGTGGCACAGGTGAGTGGCACAGGTGAGTGGCACAGGTGAGTGGCGCTGGTGAGTGGCACAGGTGAGTGGCACAGGTGAGTGGCGCTGGTGAGTGGCGTTGCTCTCGGCTGGGGAGGAACAGATGTCCCAGATGGCGAACATCATCTTCCTCCCGACAGGTGAACGGGACGGCAGACGCACACTTGGCCTCTGGCCCGTCCAGTCGTGGTCTGTCCTGCTGGTGAGCCTGGTGTCCCCTGGGCAGCCGCAGGCATGGCAGCGTGCTCCCTCACAGCCCTGCCAGTGGCCCTGGCAGGGTCCACCTCCACCTGGAGATGTCCCATGTCCTTGCCCAGCTGTCCTCTGGCTGTGTTTCTATGCTCTGATGCGCAGGAAGGCATTGCTTGTGGACTGCAGGAATCTCCTGCAGCCCCAGCCCCACATGAAGTCCCAATCAGAGGTTCCCAGGCTGTGAAGTGGGAGGCAGGCTGCAAAGGCAGCCCAGCACTAGCCTGAGCAGCAAGACCACAGCCAGGCTGGCTGGAGAGGGAAAGGGGACTGAACGGGAGATCTCAGCTCACTCGGCAGGTGTCTACCCCCACCTGCTGGCGCTGGGGCCTCTCCTGTACGCCTGGGGCTGGGGGCAGGTGAGATGGTGTGGCAAAGCAGCCATTGCCATCTGTGGGGCTGCTGGGGCCTGAGCTGCCAGGGGGTGAGGGTGAGGCCCTCCCGTGTCCCTGGCACGTGTCACAGATGTCCCTGTGAGACGGTCACTGTCCCACGGACTATGTAAATGGAAGTCAGCATGTGAGTCTGGCTGGGGATACTCCCGGAAAAAGGAAGGGCAGGTGTTGAGGTGGGTGTCCCTCGGGTCGCAGGACCTCGGCATGGCTGGAGGCTGGGCAGCCGGGGAGGCAGGGCCCATGGCCAGCAGGGCCTTTGTTGCCAGGGGCAGGCTTTGGGAGGGGGCAGCATGGGGACATGGAGAGATGCTGGGTGCAGGGCAGGGAGGGGTGCACGGATGCAGCAGGGAGGCCAGCTGGGAGGCCAGCATGGGGACACGGAGAGATGCTGGGTGCAGGGCAGGGAGGGGTGCAGGGACGCAGTAGGGAGGCCAGCTGGGAGGCCAGCAGGGAGGCCAGCTGGGAGGCCAGCATGGGGACACGGAGAGATGCTGGGTGCAGGGCAGGGAGGGGTGCAGGGACGCAGTATGGAGGCCAGCTGGGAGGCCAGCAGGGAGGCCAGCTGGGAGGCCAGCATGGGGACACGGAGAGATGCTGGGTGCGGGGCAGGGAGGGGTGCAGGGACGCAGCAGGGACGCAGCAGCTGGGAGGTGTGGCAGAGCGGTGTGGCTGTGGGAGCAGGGCTGCCAGAGGTGGGATTGCCTCAGGAAGCCAAGGGGAGGCTCCAGCAGAGGTCGTTGTGTCACCCGAACAAGTGAGCATCGTCCACGGGAGAGAGGGCAGATCTGTGGGCCACTTGGACACTGGAGAGCGGCAGCAGGCTAAACTCCCTCAAGGCTTGGAGCTGTGCCCGACTGGCTGCAGCAGGTGGTCAGGGTGTGTGTCCTAGCTGGGGTATGGAGGGCAGGGCGGAATGAGATGGCATGGACTCCAGGAGGATCCAGGCAGGGGTAGTGTGGCTCCCCTGGGCACAGCACAGAGAGGGTGCAGAAGGGTCTGCAGGAACCACCTGGCAGCCCAGTGGGGTGGAGCATCCTTCATTGCTGGGGGGCGGTGGGAGGGCAGCAGGATGAGTTTGGTTGAGTCCTGAAGGGCGGGGGGAAGGTAGTGGACAGGAGGAAGGAGTGGGCCTGGAGGGGTTGCATACGGACCACAGAAGGGCTGCAGCCCCACCCGTGAGAGCACCGAGGAGGGGGCAGGAGCAGCAGGGAGGACATTGCCCCCGCTCCCTGGCTCTGCTTTCTGCCTTCCCTCGGATGGGTCCCAGCAAAGGACTCCACGCTGGCCAAGGTCATCAGCTCCGAGAACTTCCTAGAGGGCAGAACATGCCATGTAGGGTGAAATTACTGAGGGCATAAGTCTATGCTGGGACAGGCCTTGTTCCGGCTGCCACAGGCCTGAACTTAGTTCACAGAAAGTGGAGAACTTGTTCATGGTTTCCAGAACCTTCTGCCACCCCCTTCACAGGACACCTGAGTTTTTGGTGGTGACAATTAGGGGAGCAAAAGGGGGAAGCTTCCCTGTTGGTCCCACTCCTAGAGATAATGCCCCCTGGGGGCTCTGCTAGATGTTAAGGAGGGGTCCCCCCAGGGAGGGAGTGCCCTGTGACCTGGCAGCTGCACCACAGAGGCCTTCAGCTGTGGCTGCCTGCAAAACAGCACTGTGTTGGGGCCTTCCGTGGCTGCCCCCACCTGCAGGCACCGGCTCTGAGCTCCATTCCCACAGTGAGGGCACGCAGCTCACCAGCTCTCCAATCCCCCATGAAAAGAGCTATTTTTGTTGGGTAGGGGACGGTTGGCCAGTCCTTGAAGTCAGACCTAGTATTGTCTCCCCCTTTGACCCACGCTTGCAGGGAAACGCTACCAGGGACTGCTTGGGACAGGGGCAGAGTCCGGATGCGAGCCCTCGGGGCCTGGAAGAAAGCACCCTGCTGAGGACGGCCAATTAATGAGTTCTGTGGGCTGTGTGTTAGCAGGCTTCAAGGGGTGTGTGCACGGCCCAAAGTGAGCAGCAGCAGGAGCCTGCTCCCCCGCTGCCCGCCCAGGGCCTGGTGGAGCTTGAAAGGCTCCTTGGATAAGCTGGCCCATTGTCTCGCCTTCTCTCTGCAGCTTCTTGTGGGAGATGCAGAAAAATGGGTCAACTGCTCTGGCTTCTGCCATCCGGCAGGGAGCAGCGTTCCAGACTGGGGGTGTTTTAATGAAGCCCATGCTGGGTAGCCTGGCTTTGGGCTCCAGCTAGCGCTTCTCCAAGAGCCTGCCTGCGGTCCGAGGCCGCAGTGAACAGCGGTGCGTGGGACGGTAGGGCTCCTTGCCCTCGTGTCCCAAAGGCCATCCTGTTCTGTGCTCAGCAGTCGCAGCACCTGCCTCGTCCTCGTCCTGTCCTGTGGTTTGGGCGGATCCTCATGCCCAGTTTGACCGTGGGCTGCCTTTTCCTTCTCCGGATGCTGTGTCTTTGCTTCTCAGTCTTGCTCTCTGCGTCAGCACACCTGCCAATGTCCTTCCTCCTCTCGGCCCACCTGTCCACCTGTGAGGGTCTCCAGGTCTCCACTGCCTTCGTCCTTGGGCCTTTGCTCACTGCCTGATGCCCTCTCTGCAGGACGCTGATGCTCACTTGTCCGGCCGCAGCTGCTCGTGTCTCAGTCCTGGCCCTCTTTCCTCTACTGAGTAGGATGGGTCTTCAGGGGGCAGACCTGCATGGGTCGCCCTTGACCAAACCATCAGCTGTCTGTCCTAATCTAGGCACTGCATGTTCATCACGCTTGCAGTGTGAGAATTTCCCCAGGCTCAAGATATCCACAAGGCTTGCGCAGAGTGGCGAGGGTGCTCCCCTGAGGTTCTCAGCGGCCTCACCAGCACTGGTGTTTCCATGCACCCAGTCTGGCTGCACTGCACACACTCCCAGGCCCTTCCTAAGTCTGCAAATTCAAGCTAATAGGTGGAACAAAACCTGGTGGACTGTGTGAGGGTCTAAATGTGGCTGCGTTCATTCCCCAGGGAGCACCTAGAGTGGGTGTGGATCTGTTGCCAACAAGACTTTGGACTTCTCCAAGGCCTCCGTGAGCAGTGTTCTGTGACTGACCTTTGCTGCCCTCCTCCTTGGCGGGTGGGTCATGAGGGGCAGGGTACTACCCTGGAGGCAGTGGCTTCCTGCTGTCTCGGGGGTGAGTGAGGTGAAGTGCTCCGGGCCTTGAGCCCCACAACTCCCTCTCTTGGTGTCTGCCCAGAGTCTTAGCAACAGGAAGTGTTGGCATTGCATGCTACAGCTGCAGCAGGAGCGCGGTCAGAAAGCCGTGCAGATACACAGGCTGGCTCCATATACACGGCGTCTCAGGTACCCTGAGCCCATGTGCCTGGGAAAGCAGGGAGCATGGCTCAAATCCTCAGGCCCCTGCCATCCACACGGGGGGCGGGGCTCAAAAGAAGTTTCTGTCTTTGGTGTGGCTCAGCCCCAGCCATTACAATCATCTGGGGAGTAATTCAGTGAATGCAAAATCTCTCTCTCTCTCTCCCCCCCCCGTCTCTCTCTCTCTCTCCCCCCCGTCTCTCTCTCTCTCCCCCCACCCCGTCTCTCTCTCTCTCTCCCCCCGTCTCTCTCTCTCCCCCCGTCTCTCTCTCTCTCTCCCCCCCCCCGTCTCTCTCTCTCCGCCCCCCCGTCTCTCTCCCCCCCCCCCCCCGTCTCTCTCTGCAACTCTGGCTTTCAAATGATGAAAACAAAGAAAAAGAAGAGAGCGAAGTTAAACTCACTTAAACTTTGGTTGGGGTTTTCTGAAGCATCTGGACTTGTGTGTGAACTTGAGCCCCACGCTGCTTTCTTCCTGTACCTGGGGGTGTGTGCTGTGTTCTCTGAACGCCCTGCAGGCTTGGCGCATCCGACCAGAACAGTCCGCATCTCAGAGGGCAGGGCTGGGCCCACAGACTGCGACTCCGCTGCTGAGCCTGGCAGGGTCAGCGGAGTGGTCCCAGCAACGGGGATTCGCGTGGAAGCTGGGGGGTGCTCTGTGCAGAGGCTCCCCGTTTCTCAGGGGATCTGGATATCCCTGAGCTAGGTCAGTTCTGGGGTCCATGCCCTGCAAAGATGAGGTACAGCAGAAACCTTGTGGCGGGTAGAAGTCTGTATGAGTGTGTGTGTGTGTGTCTGTGTGTGTGTATCTGTGTGTGTGTGTGTGTGTCTGTGTGTGTGTGTGTCTGTGTGTGTGTGTCTGTGTGTGTGTCTGTGTGTGTCTCTGTGTGTGTCTCTGTGTGTGTCTGTGTGTCTGTGTGTGTCTGTGTGTCTGTATGTGTCTGTGTGTGTGTGTGTCTGTGTGTGTCTGTGTGCGTCTGTGTATCTGTGTGTGTGTCTGTGTGTGTCTTTGTGTGTGTGTGTGTCTGTGTGTGTCTGTGTGTGTCTGTGTGTCTGTGTGTGTCTGTGTGTGTCTGTGCGTGGTGTGTGTGTGTTTCTCTGTGTATGTGTGTGGTGTGATTGTTGAGCTGAGAAACCAAGGATGAATGGGAGTGCGCAGGACGTAGGAAACTCAGGGAAGTTCCTCGAAGAGTAGTTTCCTGCTGAGGCCTCACAGGTTGGAGGCGGTGGACCTGGACAATGAGACATCAGCAGCCTGGACAGCACATCCTACTGGTAGGATCTTGGGGGACTGGTGTTAGAACAAGCATGGGTGCTGTCCAGTTTGAACCAGCCTGAGCCCAGGCCACACAGTCACCTGCAGGTTCCCTCTGACACTGCCAGGTGCTCTAACCTCCACGGGCTACTGCCTGCTGGACGTGGCCTTGGGTCCCTGTGCTGGCAGGGTGCACAGAGACTGTCCTGCAGGGTCAGGCCCTCTGCGGGGCAGCATGTCCTTCCTTTTGCTGCTTGGCCTAGCAGGGCTCTGGTGGCACCTCAGGCCACCCCAGTGCCAGGCGTCCACTTGCCTCGGCCAGGGCCGTGCTCCTGAGGGCTGCCGTTTCTCCAGATGATAAGACCAGATTCCCTGACAGCGACACTGCCCAAAGGCGAGGATGAGGAAGGCTAACCCCGACACAGGGAGAGGACGCAGCAGCCAGGGCACTGCCAGTGGCTGCTCACCCCGGAGCTCCTGAAGAGACGTGTGGTGTGGGAAGTTCCTGCATCTACGCATGTGCTGAATGCCCCAGAGATGCCTCCGGAGTGACAGTAGGAGGGGAGACACATTTCCACACACAGTAACCCAGCCTCTGTGTGAGCAGGAGACCCGCCCATGTGTGTGCACATCCGATACACACAGCGTCTGTGTGAGCAGGAGACCCGCCCATGTGTGTGCACATCCGATACACACAGCCTCTGTGTGTGCAGGAGACCCAGCCCGGGTGTGAGCACATCCGATACACACAGCCTCTGTGTGAGCAGGAGACCCAGCCCGGGTGTGTGCACATCCGATACACACAGTCTCTGTGTGTGCAGGAGACCTGCCCATGTGTGAGCACATCTGGCACACACAATCCCTGTGTGCACAGGAACCCTTTTAGGCACCCTGCTTCTATGTTGCACAAACTGCATGCATGTGCACCCCAGGCACAGAGTTAAGGGATTGTGCGTGGTGGGTGTGAAGTTGCCCTATTGTGGCCCTTGGGGCAGGCTCTGGATAGAAGCCCCGAGGCAAGGATGGCTTGCCTGGGTGCGTAAGTGTGGAGCCCTGGAAGCAGAGCGCCCTCCTGTGGCCTATGTGGGAATCTCATCAGGATGTTTCAATGCTGCCAAACCCTGCCCCTCATGACGGGTGTTGCATCTGCACAGAACCATCAATCACTCCGCAAGGCCACATTGCACGGGCAGCAGGCGCTGGGGCCCGGCTTGCTAGGTGGCCCTTTGCAGGGGAGAGGATGGCCGTGACAGCCAGCTCCAGTGTGCACTGGGCAGATGCCCTGGGACAGGGACACGCTTTCTCCCAGGGCCTCTCTGTGGTCAGCACTTGAGCCAGTGAAGTTCCCCTTCCTGTGGGAAGCTCACAAAGTGGGTTGTGTCCTCCCAACCCCTCCCCAAGTCCTCCTGTACTCCCCCCCCCCGTGTCTCCTAAGCCCCCTCCCCCCGCCAGTACGGTCAGGGTGTCCGGGAAAACCCAAATGCTTGACCTGACTTCCCTGAGCAAACTTCATAAGGGCTGCACTGAAAAATCTTCTTTTACCCTCCCACTCCTTCTAAGAGAAGGAAAAAAATCCATCAAATTAACACATCAATGAGCTGATTGTAATCTCCAGGGCTCAGGGTAGCACTCCCCAGCCTCCCGGACAGGAGGCCTGCGTGATTTATCAATGCAAACCTAATAGCATCAATATGAATCTAACTAAAAATCAATATTTCATTACCAAATTGTTAGTGAGAATGAAGAAAAATGGCCCGAGTCAGAGCATTCTCCAGGGCAGGAGCATCCGGAGTTCAATGTGACAAGATGAGGGATGTGTGACTCGGGGCCTGAGAAGGACACGAAGGACGAGGGACGGCCACCACCGTGGAGGCCGCTCCTTCTTGGAAGAAGCAGCCAGCATGAGACGGGGAACCTGGGGAGACAGGCCGAGCCTGTGGCTGGTTGCGCAGCAGAGAGGGCGGGGCTGGGGGACCTCCTCGTCCCCTTCCAGGCACCTGGCAAGCTGGAGAGACCCCTCCCTGCCAAACGCAGGGCTCCTCCTTCGGAGACCCCTCCCTGGGTGTGCATGGAGCCCAGTGCATGCAGAGGGAGAGGGAACAGCAGCCTGTAAACAGCTGGGAGGTGTCTGTCCAGCCCTGGGTGACTCCTGCCGGGGGCAGCCTGGGAGGCTGGTCAGGGACCGTTTCTGGGGGTGCGACTCTGGTGGAGGGAGTCCCTGTGGTCAAGCTCAAGTCTGCTCTAGAGTCCGGTAAGGCCTTAGTGAGAGCTCTGGGATTGCAGTCCCTGCCCCCGCCCATGCAGGAGACCAGGCTGCAGCTCCCAGCTCCCGGCTCAGCCCTGGCTTCCTGGGGGCTCGGAGAGTAGGGGTAACCCAGTGGGCAGGAACCCTGGTTTCTGTTGTCTGTCTCTGTCTGCCTTTCCTCTCCCCACAGCTCCCCAACACCCCAGGGTGAGAAGTCGAGGGTACAGCCAAGAAGACGCAGGATGTCACAGTGTGTGGAAGAGGTGATAGCGTGGTGTTGGTCCACGGGTGAATGCACTGGGGCTGGAGAGCTTGTTAGAGCCCTCGCCCTCACTGTGCCTCCGGCTCTGCTGGCTGGGGGCGGGTGAGGGGCAATCAGGGAAGCCTTCCCTGCAGTGGGTGGATGGAGTGGGTCAGGTCATGGGCCTCCTCCTCTTGCCTGTCTGCATCTCAGGTCTGGGGGCTTTTCCCTAAGATGACCCATTGACCCTAGTGTGCCACTGATGCGTGTCTTGGAGGGTGCACGGAAAGATACGAACGATCTGGAATCTGTGCTTGGGCTTCTCATGGTCTGAACTTTCTGAAGACTCTGTCCATCACTGTGTCTGGCCACTGTGTTCGCCCTGCCACCACAGCTGACCCCCAGAGCCCAAGGACTCCACAGCTTCATGCATGAACTTGCAAAGGCACAGGTGGCAACCAAATGTGGACAACCACCGGCTGTGGATGACCATCCACCACAAATAGCTACCGACCCTGGGCAGCCATCGGCGGTGGACAAATGCCTATGATGGATGATCACCACCATCACACACAGCCACTGACCACGGACAGCCTCTGACCATGGACAACCACTGACCACGGACAGCCACTGACCACGGACTGCCACTGACTGTGAATAGCCACTGACCATGGACAGCTGCTGACCGTGGACATCCACCGACCACGGACAGCCACCGACCGTGGACAGCCGCCAACTGTGGACAGCCACTGAATGTGGACAGCTGCCAACTGTGGACAGCCGCCAACTGTGGACAGCCACTGAACGTGGAGAGCTGCCAACTGTGGACAGCCGCCAACTGTGGACAGCCACTGAGCTACTGACTGCTGGTGGTACTCACGAGGACTTTGATTCCTGGGCCCATTCCTTTGGATCTTCACTACCTTTCTTATGTCTCTCATACCTGTGATGCCTAATGCTGCATAATCGTCTGTAGCCACCAAGAAGACAGGAGCATGGTGGCCCTCAAGGCACCTGTCCTCAGCTATGTCCACACCAGTGGGTGCCACAGCCAGGCTTTTCCAAGTGCTTGCATTGTGTGGTTTTGTCAGTGTGGTTTTGTTTTTCATATGTAATCTTAACTGAAGAGTCTTGTCTAGCATGCCCGTGACAACAAACTCAGAGTGTTGGGGAGGAAGTGGGGTTACACCGTGCAGCAGTCATAAAACACCCGGCACGCAGACAGCCGTGGGGTTGTAGGGTCTCCACCTACTCTGAAAAAATCATTGACCTTCAGGTCCTGAGACCCGGGGTCTGGTGCTGCTTGAGTCAATCACTGTAAGGAATTCTTTTCCCCTCTTACATATGGGGATGTGGTGCGTCTCCCCAGGAAGCAGGGGAACGTGTCTGTGCTGTTTCAGCCCAGGTGAGGCCTCCTCGGGAGGGCCCCCGTTTGGGCCACCCCATCTTTTACAGTTGCATCTCACTGCATAAGCTGTCTCGCGGGAAGGCTGGATAAAGAGACTTCATTTGTGGAAAGCGCCAGCAGTTCTACACGTTATCATTTTGTGCTTTGGGACTTTGTTTAATAGAATTTGGAGGTTTTTTTTTTTTCCTTATACTATTTCGTTTTGGAAGGTTTTTCTTTTTAAAATGAGTTTAGCACAGAAAGTGTTTGACCAGGAAATTGGGTCACAACATTACCATGACATTGTCGACACTACTAGATCTTGGTTTGGGAGGGGCATCATAGCAAGGCGACTGCTGGGGTTCCTGTGGCCTCTCCCCATGGCAGAACCACCTGCCACGCCAGGTTTCTACTTGTTTGTTGTCACTGCCCTGAAGTTGCTTGCAGACATGAGAATAACAATCATAAAGGATATGATTAGGCATTCAAGACTAACTGGGCTTTTGTGACGTGTGCTGGTGAACCAGATGCATGCCTTGCAACCCACCTCCGGGGAACCCACCCCAGCCCCTGGCATGACTGTTGCTCAGCAGGCAAGGACCTGCAGCTTCCACATGCTGCCCTCTGGAGTGGTCAGTCTTAGCAGTCAAAGACAAGATGAAACACGACTCTTCCTTCGTGGTCACGTGCAGATCTGTGCCGTGAGCAGTCAATGTTCACTTCCATTTTAAGCGATGTTTTAGAGCAAAGCCATCCCAGGGATGTTGACCAATGTTTTGACTGTATGAAAAGAAAATTAAGCAATGTTTCAAGCACCAGTCACAATGGCCCAGCTGCTTTTGGGATTTGCTACTGTTGCTCCCACCACCGAGCATTCTGGAAAAGGAGGTGTGGTCTAATCGAGGAAGACTGATTTCCAAAAGAAGCCATGCACCTTCCACTTCCACTTCTCCATCAGTTTCCAAATTGCAAAGGAAGATAACAAACATCTCCTGGCTGCTCTTAGTCAGATCGCCAAGTTCACCATGCACCTGTTTTAGTACCCCATGTGCTCACCCCAGCAGGCTAGATTAGGAGCCAAGGGGTTGGCACAGGAGCCTCCACCGGGCTTGGCTATGCTCTTGCCTGCTTCGAGTGTGAACTCTAAGATCCCCGCATGGATGTGTGGTTGAGGAGTAAAGAATTAGCTAAAGCCACACAGGTAATTCATCTTTGTTTGAGAGGATTTTTTCCTGTCTGTTGCCGTTTGTCATACAGAAGGGCTTGGAGCTCCTTCCCTGCAGAGGAAGCTAGAGGGTGTTGCTTGAAGCTGCTGGGAACAGCCTGGGCTGCTTCTGGCTTCCTGCTTCCCCGCCCTGAGCCTCTGTGAACCTGCTCCTGTTACACATGCCACCACCTCATGCCTGCTCACCTCTGTGTGAGATCCACTGCCCAAGCCCTACCCAAGCACACAGGCTCAGCCTGTCCACTGCCCAAGCCCAGTCCAGGCACGTAGGCTCAGCCCGTCCATTGCCCAAGCCCCAGCCCAGGCACGTAGGCTCAGCCTGTCCACTGCCCGAGCCCTACCCAAGCACACAGGCTCAGCCTGTCCACTCCCCAAGCCCAGTCCAGGCACGTTGGCTCAGCCTGTCCACTCCCCAAGCCCCAGCCCAGGCACATTGGCTCAGTCTGTCCACTGCCCAAGCCCCAGCCCAGCATGTTGGCTCCACCCATGAGCCGTGCCCTGGGGGAAGGCGCCACAGCCTGCTCCCCTAGAAGATGGCCCCCCATCAGTCGTTTCTGCTTTATCCCAGAAGAGGCTGTGCGGGTGAGGTCACACACAGTGTCCGCTGCTTCCCTGTAATGCCGCACACTTTAGTTTGTCTTTCCCCTCTTGTGTTCCAATGAGTCCTTCATGTCTAGTGAGAGCTTGGCATAATTAGACATGGACATGATTTGGAGCAATGCCGTCTCTAACTCCTAACTGCGGCAAACACATCTGGAACATACTGTTGGCGGCATTTGATCAGCGGCAGTCAATTGATCATGCTCACGGGTTTTGTGAGTGGTTATGAATCACTAAAATCACAGGTATTGTAGATGCAGTGTGGAGGCTCTGCCATTAACAAATGCGCCGTGCACTGAAGGATGGCTTGGTAATTGAGTGGGACTAATAAAGAGACATCATTTAGCTGTGTGTGACAAACGGGGCCTCCCAACACAAGCAGGCAAAATCCACGTTTTGCTTAATAAATAAATTACACAGCCGATGTATTACGCATAATTTGTGTCCTAGTGGAGTTGAGTGATATATAATGCATGGTCCCAGTCATTTATTTATGACGATTAACTATATATCGTGGAAGGGGGATTCAGACTCCAGACTAGGGGCCGCCTCGCTAAGTGCCGGGGCTGCTGAGTTGGGCAGTAATTGGGGTGTATCCGGGGATTTGGAGCCTGGGGGAGCCTCCATCATGAGCAGCATTGGTGCTGTCAGCCTGCAGAAGAGAGAGGGGATGGCCAGCTGGACCCTTGAGGCACACCAGCACAATAGAAATACCCTCTGGAATATTTGAGAGCAAATAATTTAAATTTCTGATATCCAAACAATTTTGTGAGTGCTAAATTGTGAAAGGTTTGGCTGCTTGCCTCCAGGAAGCTGGATGGGAAGAGGGAACCGTGAGGTGTTGTGCCATGTGGCACAGCCAGGTGGAGACTAACACGGCTAAGATGAGCTGAGACACGGCCCCTTGCCTGGTGGAGGGGCCAGAGTTGAACTGTAGACGGAGGGCCCAGTCCTCGCCGGGAGAGGCAGTACAGAGCCGTGAGTTTAGACTGACCTTGAGGTTTGGCCAGAGGGACTGTGCTTGTCTCCTTAATGGGCACTGACTTTGCTTACTGTTCATGAACTTAGTCACAAATGCACCCAGTGCTACAGAAGGGGCTGTGAATAGGATACCAAATTCAGTTCCTTTTTAACAGGAAACTTACAATGCTTAAAATGAAAGAGTGAACCTATCAACAAACACAAAAACACAATCTGTTGGAAACCCCTGAGAGAATCGTGGCAAGCTTGGGTCCTCGGAGGCTCGCACTGGGGGAGCTGTGCTGCCAGAGCCCTCATTACTCTCTTCACGTCACTGCATTGCACCTGCAGCCCCTTCGGTCCAGGGCTGCAGCAGCTGCTGCTCCTGGAGGCCTTCGTCCTGCTGCACGTCTTTACTTTTCCCATCAGCCTGCTCCACTGGTGGTCCAGTGGCAGAGCACTGTCCAGCATCTACGCTGCCGCTAGGAGAAGCCTCGCTCGTGGGGCACACCCCTTGGGAGAGTACGCGGCCTGCCTCTGCCCCTGCAGCCCAGGCTCCACCTTGACCATCATGCAGCAGGATGGTTCTCATGCTAATAAACACCCCTCATTTTCTGGACCCCCAGACAGAGCAAGGTCTCAGGGCTCAGGTGTGGGGCCTCCACGCAGACCCACTGGTCTCGCAGGTCAGCGCGCTGGGCAGACGACCCCTGCATTGCACGTCTCGATCCTGAGCAGCACTCTAGAGCCTGTTGGCTCCACAGCCACCATCTGATTTTTGTCCTTTGGATTTAATATGTTTAATATGTTGACAGCTGAGCCCTTATTCCTCCTGCAGAACACTGCTTTCTCACAGTTGGCGCATCTCAGCAAATACCAACCCCGTTCTCCCAGCTCCTGAGGACCCAAACCTTCAAATTATCCTCAACCCCTTTCTTTCTCACAGTCTGCACATCTAGAGGAAATCCCGTGTTTCCGTGCCAACCATAGTTTCAGTTATACACTTCCTGGGGGAGTGAGGTGAGGGATTCTGTCCATTAGCTCCTGGCTTTGGATTGGATCAGCTCTGGCCATTGTGGCCGCTTAGGGAGTGAATCAATGCATGGAAGATTATTCTCTCTGTCCCTGCTCCTCTTTGTACATCTGACTTTTCAATAAAAAAAAATATATAAAATAAATATTTATTTTTTAAAGAAAAAAGAAAAGTGTACTGTAAGAAAGTCCCTGACGGGCTCACACAGTGCATTGTGGGAGTCTGTGTGTGCTCCCTGGGGGCCCCATGCCCACTGCCCACTCAGACCTGGCTGAGCCGCAGGCGGGGTCCTGGTGAGGGCCGTACCTGGACAGGTGCAGAGGAGGGATGCTGGTGCACAAACTCCAGGTGTTGGCAGGGCCGGCTGTTCGGGGCGGCAGGGGCGCCCTGCTCTCGCTTGCCACTCTCCAGGCTTCTCTGATTGATCACTGGCCTGCAGCTGTGGCACTGTCACTCCAGTTACTGGTTCTCTCTCCATGCGACCTTCCTTCCCTTCGCTCAGCAGCCTTGGGTGGTGACAGGAAGGAGAGGTTGGGACAGTTGGGGGCAGGGAGGCGGCAGAGCCACGTCTCTCTCTGTGCCAGGCCCTGGGGAGCGAGGACAGCCATCAGGGGACGGTGGGGACTGAGGCATGTCCCTTCACAGCCAGGGACTGAGCTGATTTCTGGACACTGCGCCCGTGGCAGAGGGCAGGGAACCCAGCGCTTTCCTCGACTTCCCAGGACTACTGCTCAGGGGGCGGTTAGAATTTGTTCCCATCCCACCTCCACGGCACTGCACCTGAGGGCCAGTAGATCTTCCACTGCAAGGCTGGGCAAAGGCCCGGGGAATTGCAGCATGGACAGGCTGTCCCTTCTCTTGCGTGGACAAGCGCTATGGCTGCCTCTGTGAGTCAGTGTAGCCGGAACAAGCGGCAGTGGGGAGTGTGACCTTGGAGGGCTCCGGGCCGGCCGTGCTGCGACTGCCACCGCCCCAGTCCTGTGTCCACACATGCATTTCAGATCTTGCTGGACTTTTGTTTCCTGCTGCCATCCCTGAGCCCTGTGCTAAGCTCACACTAACGAGACCGAAGGATAAAGAGCAAATGTGACAACGTTTTGGCCCCTGTGGTCACTGAGATAAATCTAATAATTTAAATTGACCTAGGGGCCTGCGAATGGAATAATCCTCCACGCACATGACCCGTTTATGAGCTGGCATCTGGCAGGTGGCGGGCACCGTTCCCCTATCACGCCATGCCATGCTCAGACCCAATCACCAGAGACAATGATTACATTAGGCTGAAGACGTTTTTACCTGAAGTGATAAGGCATCTGGCTTTACTTAGTATTTCCTCATCTTCTTGTTTTTAAACTGGCACTTCCTCTTTCGGCCCTAGGAATAGCCTTCATTTTTATATTAAAAAAGTCTTTCCTTCACTTTCAGTTGCTGTTGATTTTTAAAAATTATTCTAATCGCATGGACAGTGGGAATTGAGGCCCGAGAGCAGCTGTCGCTGACGTCAGCGGACAGGTGCAGGGAGGAGCTTGAGGCAGCTCCACTGCCGCTGGCTTCGCGGCTGGCTGTGCTGCAAACCCGTCTGAGCATGGAGGAAGCCACAGTACCAAACCTGTGCAGGAGGCATGGAGTGGGGCTCCCTACCTGGGGACAGAGTCACAAGCCATGCCCTTCCCCTTCCACAGTGACCAAGCGGCATCCAGTTCTTCAGAGCCCTCCGAGCTCTGCCCTGCTGGCTCTGAGAAGGGCTCGTTGCCTGGCTGGGTTGTCAGGAGCCCTCCTAAAGGCGCTGAGGGTCAGTGGAGGGCTCGTCTCTCTGGAAGCTGAAGCCGAGGGCTGGAGGAGTTTCCCAGGGCTCTAGCAGGAGGCACTGCCAGCCCATAAACGGGTCAATCCGAAAGATGGTTACAGGGTAACGTACACAGGTGTAAGGGTTAGAGTGCCAGTATCACTTCCGGGGGCACAGTTTCATGGGACGAATTTCAGGGATGGGACAGTCAGACAGAAGAAGGCGACCCCTAAAAGTGAGCAGGTGTTAGCCTTTGGTCTGCTTCCCACGTGGCAGCACACACATTACGTTTGGCTCCAGCTCTTGCCTTCAGCTCCAGCTGACCACACACCAGGAGCCGGCAAGGCTGACTCGGTGGCTCCAGCTCGTACCGCCCAAGTCAGAGGTGCAGTGTGCACTCGCAGCTCCTGGTTCCAGCTCTCAAGCGCTGCAGTCACCAGGCAGGGCATCAGAGGACGGGAACACAAGCACTGAGCCCTTGCACCCTGGTGGGCACCCTGGATAGAATTTCCTGCTCCTGGCTTTGGCCATGTGGGAAGCAAACCCACAGACAGAACCTCAATCTCACTCTCCCTGCAAATCTGCCTTTCAAACAAATAAATAAATCTTATATAAAAATCTAAAATAAAATAAAATATCCCACTGGCAAAGACCCCTGTCCAGATGGCCATGTATTCTTTCCAGAACCATTTTACCAAACATGAAAGAAAGAAGGAATTCAAAGAGTCAGTAAACCAAGGCAAACCCAGCGCCTAAAGAGAAGACTAAGACAGCACATCTGCTCAAGACATTACAGGTCACTTTGACCAACGTCACAGTCACTTTGCTATTTCCAAGATGTCTGCAGACCCCACATTGGGGCATGTGTTAAACCACCACCCAAGACACTGGCATGCCATATGAGCACCAGTTCGTGGCCCGGCTGCTCCGCTTCTGAGCCAGCTCCCTGCTAATGTCTCTAGGGAAGCCAGGGAAGATAGCCTAAGTATTTACGTCCCTGCTACCCACATGGGAGACCCCAACAAAGCCCCTGGGTCCTGGTTTTGGTTTATAACTTGCAGCTGTGCCTAGACAAGCAGGGGGACATGAATGAAGTGCTTGGGTCACCTGGATGTGTTCCAGTCTCCTGGCATCAGCCTGAGCCAGCCCTGGCTGCTGTAGTCATTGGGGAGTGAGCCAATGGGTGCAATCTCTTTCTGTCTCTCATTTCAATAAATAAGTAAATAGATCTCTCCTTCTTTAAAGGAAACCTAATTTACATGACGAATCCTCATCAGAATGTGTATCTAATACTTCTAAGGACTGTTGTGCTTTATGTTCTGATGCAAGCACTTTGCTAGCCTTGGTCAGCTGTGTGGCTCCAACAGGAAAGAAAGGTTCCCGCCGCCTTCCAGCTCTGGGTCCTGCGTCTGTCCCTCCTGGCCTTGCTCTGAGTGAGCCCGAGTTTTCATCACGTCTTGTGGCTCAGAAGTCTTGTCTCAGCATATTTTCACTGTTCTGAAGAGTATTCAACTAAGGTTTGAGACTTGGTCTCATTTAAATGTTAATATGGAGCACTAAAGATGAAAAACCTTGGTTTATTTAAACGCTTGATAATGTCTAAAATATTGCTGCTTTTCATTTACAGAAAGCAGCATCTTCATTCAGCTTCAAACATGTCATTTTTGCATCAAAACCACATTTTGACACCCAGATGCATTATTTGCCAAACACACGTTTATCAAATTAGCATTTTAAGAATCTGGGGTTGACACGTACAGACAAACATTGTAATACCAAAACCTCAGTCATTGGAAGACCAGTAGAGAGAAAGCAGAGGCGTTGAAGATTCCAGCACTGCTGTCCCGCACATGGGCTCAGTCCACGCCGCTAGAACATGAGACCCAGCAGCAGTTGGACATCTGCACTTGTCCTGTTTGGAACGGTCACAAGAGATCATACCCTGGGCTGTAGGCAAGACCCCAAATTTTAAAAAGTAGAAATTCTACAGAGAATGGTTTCTAACCACCTTATGTTTAGGTATCAATGACAAATATGTCTACAAATACTCAGAAAATATTTGTAGATAATCCAAAAAACATAGCAATGGTTAATGTGAATGATAGTAAAACATGTCAAAATTTGAGGGATGCGGTGCTTACAGAGCAATCAACAGTTTTAAATCCTTGGATTAGAGAGGTTTAAAACCAATTATTTAAATTTCCAGCTTGAAATTAGCATGCTAAATCCAAAACGTATAGAAGAGAACACAGCCAAAAACCAGAAATCAATACTATACAAAGCTATACAGAAAGCGAGCCACATTTTATGAAAAACTAATAAGCTTTGCTTCTAATACTTATACTGTGAGATAGGGAAAATGAGGAAACACAGATTACCCGTATCATGAGTAAAACATGGGACATCACAACAGGCTCCACAGATGCCAGCACTGCAGTAAGAAAGCGTGTGAGCATCTTTATGCCAATAGAGAAGACAACGTGGCTGAGACAGCAAAAATCCTAATTGAATTAGTTATCACACAAATGCTCAACATCCAACCTTTTTCCAGGTGTGAGCTGTGTGGAGCGTTCAGGGGAAAAGTAATGCCAATAATAGTCTTTCAGAAAACAGAGAAGTGTATGTCAAGTAGTTTTAATGGGGAGGGGAAGGACAATGCTTAAAACAAAGCGTGACAAGGATGTTAGGAAAGGAGGAGAACACAACACCATTACACCTTATTTCACTGCTCATATCACACCAGAGGTACAGATATTTAAGGAGGTATCAACCTGTTGGTCTCAAGATATTAACAAGTTGACTGATATATTGACCAAATGGAATTCATCTTGAAAGTTAAGATTGATGTAACATTTAGAAACCAATATCAATTTATGATGAAAGCTTGCAGCAAACTTGGAGTACAAAGAACTTGCTCAGTTTTGGCAAGATGTTGGCACTACACCCAGGACTAACATCACGCTGAGTGGTTAACTGTAGAATCTTCCCCGCCCCTCCTCCAGGCTCGGACATGTGTCTGCACTTCCCACATCCACCCTGTATGCATTGTCCTGGCTGGTGCAGAAGGACTAGCCAAAGACAAAAGCATGAATGCTGGAAGAGAGTCTAAATGCTAAGGAGTAAGCGAAAACTGCCATGGATAATCAGTGAATGAAGCCACATCACAGGATGAAAACAATACAAAATTCAACTGCTTTTCTAAGCCTCTTTAACATTTAGAGATGTAATTTGAAAAACACAATGAAATTGTATCACACAACTTAACATCCACAGGCATCACACATAAACAATTAAAAATGCTGGGAGATTTACAAGTCTTCCACATGGAAAATTATCAGATATTGTTCTGGAAAAATTAAAGAAGACTTAAACACATTGATAACTATGTCTTAGCCAAGGGTTGGAGAACTCAATATTGGCATCAGTTCTTCCAAGTGAATCCCTCAATTCAATACAATATCAATCAATGTTTCAGTTCTCATAATCTGGCTTTAAATTTTTACCAAAACACCAAAACTTATTATGTGAAAATAGTCTTTAAAATAAGATTAAGTTCAGGATTTCTGTGTGTGCTACTCAACATCAAGGTTTTCTATCAAGCTGTAGTAATGATAGTGATGTTGGTGTGAACACAGGAATTTGTTTCCCCAACTCAGCATTGCTGAGTTCTGGGCTGGACAGTCTTGTGGTGGACTGGCTTACCATCTGTGCGGCACTTGGTAGTATTCCTTGCTTCAAGTATTCCTTGAGTGGGGCACCCTTATCCCAACTGCCCAAGCTGGGACAACCAATGGTAACAGTTCTCTGTGCTTCTTGCTAAAGAGCCACTGGCAACAGAAACAAAGCCAAAAATGATACCAGAAGTTGGCACACATGACTCATGGTTGATTGATTTTGAGCACGGGTGTGTTTTGGAGGAAATCGAAATCTACCAATGAAGCCGGAACTGACTGTGCAGACTACTGACTTCTGCTGTGCCTGGTACACAGACCCACAGGATGGCTACGAGCCTTTCGGTGGAAAAGCCGAGACTCCACATCTTCAGAGGAAGGGAATATCTTTTTTTCCCTACAGAAAGGTAGGTATTTCTTAGATGACACACTAGATAATATACAAAACAGAATCATTGAAAATAAGGATTGCAACAAAATTAAAATAGGCTTATTGGGATACATTATGGGAGAGCAAAGCAGCCAAGACAGTTCTTGGGAGAGAATATTTGAGGTACATGCCTGAAAGGAACTTTTATGAAGAAGAGGGAAAACACCTCTAGAGACCAGTAATAAAAGACAGTAATTTCCAAGCAAAGATGGGACAGTTTCACAGTATCAGCCACCAGAGCTATGAAAATCAAAAATTACAACTGTGCAAGCTTTCTCAGCAGGTGAAAACAGACAATCCCAAACGTTGGTGAAGATATAGCATGACGTGGAGGCTTGCCTGGAGCTGTGGGAGCGTGGAAATTGACAATGGATTTACACAATTATCTAGCAGTTTGGTGCAAAGTTCAAGAAAGGCAGTCACAGAAGCATGGCTGTGAGCATCAGGAGGAGGCAAGGCCAAGGTCTGTGAGCAGGGGAGTGACCCGGATGCACCTTGGTACGTGGCTGAGCCCCCTGGAGGAACATGTGCAAGCATGCAGAGCTCTGGCTGCTGCTCACAGCATGCCAGGCGGATGACGTGAAGCACCAAGGACCAGCCGGGGCTCCGTCCACGTGACTGTTGTGGGTAGGTGGCTGCAGAGCTGCAGACAGAAGCCAGGAGAGTGCTGTGTCTGTCTCAGAGGGGTAGGGGCTTCCATGAAGGGCCACTGGGAAGCTTTTGGAGTCAAGGAAGTGAGTCTCACCTGGAGTGAAGTGGCATTTAACTAAAGACACAGGTCTGTACTGTGTACAAATAGCCTCAACACCACGGCAAAACCATTGAGCAATATTCAATCCTTGCTGCTGGGTTTCCTTTCCCGATGGTGTGGGAATGCTTCATCTTCTAAGATGGCAGAAATGGGAGAGGATGCATTGAAGGCCACGCTAGCCACGCTTTCCAGTGTTGGAGCAAGCAGACACCCATGCAGAGGGGGAAACTGGGTGGTAGCCTTGGGGCTTTGCTGGAGCTGCGGGTGACAGTACAGTCTCACAGTTCTTGCAGGTCTGTTTCTCCCTTGTTTCTGTTCTCTCTCTCTCTCTCTCTCTCTCTCTCTCTCTCTCTCTCTCTCCATCCCTTTCTCAACTGAAGGGGCCTGGAAGCAATGAGAACCACATGATCCCACCAGGAATGTCTGAGAAAAGTCTACACCAGATTGGGGCAGAGAAAAACAAGTCTGGAACACCTTGCTGTGCCAGGAAGAGGCAGCGCTTGGGAATGCTGTAAATACCATCTTACCAACAGCAGCCACAGGGAGAACAGCTGTTGGCCACGTCTGCAACAATGTGTCCTAACTCTGGTGCACTTCTCCAAGTCTGCACTGACCATCCTCACTGCGGAGCCAGGCTTTCCGCCACACACTCCTACAACCAGACCTCACAGGGGCCAAGGGGCAATTCCCACCTTGCAGTGGGCTGCCACGTAATGAATGTGCAAGCACTTGACGCTGGAAAGCTTTCAGCACATGCGCTCACAGGTCGCACGCTAGCGTGCTGAGAAAGAGCAGAGGCCTGGGGCAGCACGGTATCCACCCACATACTCACATTACTAAGAGAGAGCGATAGTGCCGTCCTGCTGAGCACTGGCCGCTGCCTGTGACCCAACCAGCATCGCTCATGTGGAGGCCAAGCGAGGCCGGGACTTCCTGAGCTGAGGGCCTGAGGGCCGGGGGTCCACACCCCAGCTCTTCCCACCAAAATTGTGTTGCCTGAATCTCATTGTGAGGCACGAAGTTTAGAAAGACATAAGCAAATAAAACTACATGTAAATAGTCGCCGGGTTTGTCTAACAGATGTGCAGAAGTTTCTTGGGTTATTCCTGAAATTCCTTTGTGGATTTGAATTTATTTTCAAATAAAGATTAAAACCTGAGTGAACTATTTCACTCCCTTTGGGTCCTTCCCAAATTAAAGACGCTGCTTCCCAAGGCCTCTTCCACCCTGCCGCCAATTCGGCAGGGAGCACTCTTGTGACACACACCCCCGCCCGTGGCCCCAGACACATCTGTTCTTTGGTGTTTGTGTCTTGACAGCACAAATGAGGTTGAATTTGAGTTTCTCGTTTCAAAAAATCGAACTGGGGTTATTCAAAGCCGCGAGGATAGGATCAAATGACTGCTTTAATCATAACGTTCTTGCCATAAACCCTTTTGGTAAGAGTTTCATTTTCCAGCCCTTTTATTGTATTATGAACTGTGTTATTGTTTAACTGCCTGGCTGCACATTGTCTGTCATATCTTTTAAAAGATCTTTTCAAGATATTTCATTCAGTCCAAGTCCTAGTAAGGCCGACCTTCCTTTAATTTCCCTGCAGGATATTGGGAAAGGCTAAGGGTGTTAGAGGACTAGCCTTTCAGCACCATCCATTTGAAATATTAAGGTTACGTTTATCTTTATTCCTTTGGAAGAATTTGACCAATATGTAGAACGCAGCTGTTCTTACACAAGGACCTCTTGTTTTCTCAAACTTGAGATTATCTTATCTTTGCAGACCCACAGTGGCATTACCCTTTGTCTGAGGCAAGGCTTAGTCCTGAAATCTGTGAATGGCTTTAATTTGGGCACTTGGGAGGAGGGAGCTTGGCATCGGGCCTCGCTCCAGAGCAGTGGCATGGTAGAAGCCCTGTCTGCATTTGTCCCAGCGGTGCCTCAGACACAACCCCACCCTGCCGGCCCTTGCTGTGGTTGTCCACGTTATCGAGCAAAAGACGTTCATCTGTGGAGGGCAGAAGACTAAGCCGAGACTATGTGGCAGTGAGCCCAGGGCCTCTGGGAGGTGCGCGGCCAGGATAGGCATGGCTGAATCCAGTGGCTGCGAGCTGAAGGAGCCAGAGGCACCTCCACTAACTGCAGGAGAGGAAGGCAGGGAACCTTCTGTAGTGTCTGCTCTGCTCCATCTCAACAAGGCAGAAGCTTCTGTGTACACTCCCCCCTGAATAAAACCAAGCAGCAGGTGTGGGATGGGAGGGGAGGGTGGACAGAGGACAGGGTCCTAAGGATATGACCACCATTCAGCCGTCTTGTGCCCTCCCTGCAGCCCCCAGGAAGGCTCAGCTGGCTATTACTCCAGCAGGGCGCAGAGGGGCTGGGCTCCCAGTTCTATACAGAAGAGCAAGCACTCTACCTTATTGTGTCAGGAGCAGCCATGTTGGGGCTGGGCCTCCAATCCCACCCAGCAGGATGAGTGGATACTTCCCTCTGTACTGAACAGGTGTCCCCCCATTCAGAGTAGTGTCCTGATAACCAGCCCTCACTGCAGTATTCCACAGGTCCAGGTTACCATAGAAAAACCAGTTACCATGCTGAGAACCAAGGAAGTCTGCGTGAGGTGGGGTGCTGCTGCAGGGCAGGCTGGAGGCGTCCCAGGAGAAAGGGCGTCTCCGTCACCAAGGTGCTTTGCTGAGCACTCACTCGCACAGCTGAGACAGGCAAAGGAACTGCAAGGTGTGCCAGAGAAGCGTACCCTGAGCTTGGGATCTGATGTGGGGAGAATCTTACATACGAAAAAAACCCACCGTTATTGAAATGAAAGACACGGCCCATGGGCTCATCGCAGAACGCAGGGGCAGGGGGAAAGAATGGGGGGTGTGTGTTTAAGGTAACACTTAGATCAACAGCACAGTTACATGAGCAGGTGCATTTCCAGACACTGGAAACAGATAAACAAGGAAACTTGAAAGAGGGCGGGAGAAACAAACTGAAGAACCCCTCTCAAACATGAAGTAAAATAAAATAAAATAAAATACATCAGAAAAAAGGGAGACCCAGGTACCAACATGGCAGCAGTTGCACTAAGTGTGAGTCCCACAACTTGAGAGCCAGAGTTGGCAGAGTGCTTGGAAAGGACTTAGCGACCAGAGCCCTTCAGGAGGGACAGAAACCTGGCTGAAGGCTGCCGAGTGACAGTTCCTGTTCGTGCAACTTCTAGGATAAATCTACAAGTAGGTTACGAATCAGTGGTTTTCAGGTTTAGGGTTAGCACAGTAGAGACTTCTATGGTGAGACAACAGATCAGTGTCCTGATTATGGCGTGGTTATGGGAATGCACGCACAAACAAAATGACAACATCATGCTGCACTGACCCCCTGCGCATCAAACATGTCAAGCAGCATGTCACAAGGAGAAACTTCTGGAGAGAGGAAGACGGGTGCAGGATCTGTGGGATCTTTGTTGATCTTTTCAGCTTCTGTTATGCTGTAGAGAGCCACTGTTCTTGCCACTGTAACACGAGCACAGGCAGCGTGTAAGCCTTCGGTGGCCCCAACAGCAAAGCTCCCTTTTCAGAAACGCCTCTGCATCCGTGGTCCCCAAGCTGAGTCTCACAGAGAACTCAAATGTCTGCACTGGCAGCCGGATGCCGGTGCGCCGGCATCTTCTCAGAGGTCATGCAACAGGCAGGCATGAGCCTTGACGGCTCAACAAAAAATTAGAATTTATCTGAAAGGCAGAAATAGAGAAGGAGGAGGAGAAAGAGAGGGAGAGAGAGGTCTTCTACCTGCTGTTCACTCGCCTGAAGGCTTGCAATAGCCAGGCCTTTCCATGAGCTGGGGCCTTGATGCTGGTCTCCGGGCGGATGGCAGGACTCCTGCCTCTCCGGGAGTGGTAGCAGCAGAGGTGGGAACTGGGAGTGGGGCTGGACCGGGAACCCAGGCACTCTGTTCCGTGCCCTAGGTGTCCCAAGTGGCACATTACCCATTGTGCCAAGCATTTGTAAAGCTTGCCGGTGGGTCCCCGTGGCGCTGAGGTTGAGACGCTCGAGGCAAGCACTGCACTGATGAAGGTGTGTGCTGGAAGCCGAGCAAGCTCCAAGGGTCTGTGTGCTGCTCGGCTTCACGGGATGCCAAATGTTTCCTTGCTCTAGAATTTTTCTCTTTGGTTTTCTGCGTTCCATCCATAACATTTGTGAGTGGGTTTCTTCTTAATTGATGAGTAGGGGCGGTTAAATCTGTGGATGGACGTTTGGTATCAGGTCTTGATATTTTCCATTCTTTATTGCCTCGGGTGGCCTCTCCTGGGCCTGCGGTTAACAGGCCCCTCTGGCAGCTCTCAGAGGGGTTGAAAGTGTGAGGGAACCAGCTCGTCTCCAGTGAAGGGTTCTCTGTATAGTTTAAGTGAATTACTCAAAAATCTGGAGAACCCAAAAGGACAGAAGCTGGACACGCAATGGTGTTCGCTCCAGGCCGATGCGAGGCCAGTCCTCGTGTGCCATCTGCCGAGTAGGGCTCCTCCAAAGGGCTTCACATCAGCTTGGGTGGGCGCTCTGATCTCCTAACCACATGGCTGCTCAGTGACACGCGTGTGCTTCGGTCTGTGCCAGAGGCCAAGACGTGGTGCCAGGCCTTGACGACCTGGCTTCCCTGCTAACTCCCAGCCACGCTTCAGCAGCACCCAGTTACCCAGGGCAGCAAACTCGTGACCTCGGAGGATGGAGGATTCCAGCCAGCACATTGGAGCTGGCTCTGTGTGTCTTTTGCTTTCTTTAAAGACAGCCTATTATACACTTTGCTTTGTGTGGGAGCAATTTTATCGAGTCAGCAGTCCTGCCTCCCATTCTTTCCTTAAGAAGGTAGCTAACTAGTGCTTCTATTCCTAGAATAAAGAGGAGATGAAAAAGGAGTCGCTGCAAATAAGGCAGGTAGCTGGGCGAGAGGAGATGCGGGAAACACAAGAAGGAGGCCAGCTTTGTGTTAGCTATCATGCCTCACGCCGCTGGCTGCAATTACTAGCTGCAAAATAGCACAGCTTGAACATTATTATTGCACATTAAAGTACACTTCACTTATAATTACGGAACAACTCACCTTTCTCAGCCTTTGCTCTGTGTACATGGGAAAATATTTTAAAAAACCTCTTCATTAAAAATCTGCAAATCTGTGACTTTCTTTTTCCATCACACAGATCTCACCTCCTTTTTCCACTTGACACTTGGAATCTTAAACTTTTCTTTTAATTAAGGGGCAGCAGACAACTTAAGGGGGGAGGAGGGGGGAAAGGAGGCGGGCTTGGGGTTTGCCAGCCAAAATAAACACTTGACAAGCAAGGCCGACTCAGGCACGAAGCACACTTGTGAGTGGCAGTGGAAAAGGCAATTTTAAAAACTGATTGCAAGTCATAACTTTTGAGACAGAAAATGCAGAGGAAAACCACTCTGTTTGTCAACACAGGGGTCGCAGTGTCTGCCAGGTGCTGTTCCGGGTGCACGGGCACTGAGCGCAGCTTCATGAAGTTCATCCTGCATTCTGGGAAGGCCTGTGTGAGCAGATCTCGTCCAGGTCTCTGGATGTCTCCTACTGCCCATGGGTAGCCTACTGCTGCGGAAGCCGTGGCGTGGGCGCAGCCGCCCCTCGGCTCTGACAGCGTGCTTGGTGCAGCCGAGCGCAGAGCAGGGGCCGGTGCAGTGGGGCGGCCAGGCTGTCAGAGGCGGGAACTGCAGGAAGGTGCATGGGCAGGAGGCGCAGCACAGCTTCAAGAGGCTCCACGTGGTGCGCGCTGGAATGTGCTCCACACTCAGCAGCTGCATTCTGAGTAGCGCTTCCACATGTTCGTCAAACCGTTGCATTCAGCAAAAAAGAAAAGGAAAAAAGAAAAAAATACTGCTTTTGGCAAAGTTTGGAACAGATCTATGCATAAAAAGGCACTTAGTACCCCCAGGAAGTGTGTGGGTGTTTTGCTTAAAGGCACAATCATGTCTCCAGCCGGATCCTCATCCCCCTACAATCAGAGCCAGCTGGAGGATCAGCAAGACGTACCCGGTAGTTCCAGGTTGTGACCAGTCGGTATAGGACTTCCGGCTCCCCTTGAAGGACCTGGGATTGAGACGCTGATGGAGAATTGCCGGCCTAGGGAGACGAGGTTAAGCACGTGTGCTCACTGGTGGACCACCTTGGGACAGGACTCCAATGGGTCCTCCTGACCCATGTCATGCAACACTCAGCTGAACCTTTTCTAAGTGGACTGACACACTCCAGGGGATGCTACACCTCTCGGGTCACAGAACCAGCTCACAGGCAGGGACTGGTCTGTGAATCCACAGAGGGCATGCTTTGACAGGCTCCAACCTGGGAGGGTCAGCAGGAGCAACTTCCGGGTGGCTAAGCAGTGGACTGCTGCTGGTGGCTTGTGGTGATGCACATGCCTGCCCGCTTGCTGTCCACCTGCCTCTCAAGGCCTGGCAGTTACTGAGCTGATGCATGGTACGCACTATATATCTATATCTATTCACACCTGACAAGCCTTAAAATTAGGGTATGCAAACATGTTGCTCTGTTTGTCACTGGTCCTGTGTGTGAGAGATAATTTTGCTTTTAGCCTTTGATTTGGATCTATGGACATTCTTTATGATGAGGCCCCTTCACTCCTCTCGTTCTGAGCTTCCTTTGTGTTGGCACGGGGAGCATGCTCACCTCCTCGGGAAGGGCACTGTGTAAGGGCATCAGTGCTGGCTTGCGCATCTCCGTGCACGGAGCTGACGCTGGCTCTCCCCTTCTGCATGCAGCCATTTCTCTGCTCAACCTGGGCTTGTCCCCATGTAACTGGGTGACGCTCTCCAGGGTGCAGCTGCTGGGCCATGACCAAAGGTTGGCCTAATTTTGTAAATAAGGCCAAATTGTCCTCCACATATACACATTTAAGCCCCATCACCAGGACACGGGTCATCATTGCTTTAGCACCTTGCACCTATTATGAGAATTCTTATTTTTTGCCATTCTGTGGAGCATATTTTTTAATGTGTGTCTTTTTGGTTACTGGTAAAGCTGTACACTGCACACACCCACTCTCCATTTGGTTACTGATACGGCTGTGCACTGCACACGCTCACTGTGGCTATTGATACAGCCATGCGTTGTGCACACTCTGGTTATTGATAAAGTGCACTGCACACACTCATTCTCTCTGGTTACTGATACAGTTGAGCGCTGCACACACTCACTGTTTACCGATACAGCTGTGCACTGCACACACTCACTCTGGTTACGATACAGTTGGGCGCTGCACACACATTTACTCTCCGTTTGGTTCTTCTTTGTTGTAATCGGGCTGCAGGGGCAGTTGGCTCAGTTTTCTTTGGAGTAGATGTTTTTTCCCTCTTTTATAGAAGTTCTTGACATGCTCTACATTGGAAATCTTCTAAAATTTATATACATAGTTCATAGCTTCTCTCTGTGGCCTTTCACTGTCCTTGCTGTGGTTTCTGACGAATGAAAATTCCTTAATCTTCATAAAGTTCGATTTTTCTGTGAACTTTGTTATGACAAAGCCATTCCCTTTCCCAGCCCTCATCAATTCATCCACCCTGTTTCCTATGGTTTAGGATTACCTTCTGTAGGAGGACATTGTGACCCGAAAAGGTCAGTGAGCACAGGACTACAGTTGGTTGGATAATATTTGGAGGAGAATAACCAAATGGCTACCTTTTGTATACCTTATTGGATATCATCTGCATATGTATATGAGAACACCTGGTGGAATATACAAGACAAAAGGAGTTCCAAACAAGCATTAATGGTTTTGTTGATAAGCTCAGCACTTCCTCCCTTATCCTATATGACCCTCAGAGTATAAAGTCTGATGCTACTAATAAACCTCGGCTTTTGACCATCAGTCAGGGTCCACGCGTGTTATTATCGGCTCCGTGCACCAAGTCCATCGCTGCGGGACAGCGACAACTGGCGCCTGAACGGGGACTTGAAAGAAGAAGAGAAAGTGCAGCGGAGACCCCCACAGAAAGTGGTGAGTGGGACAATGGGCCAGAACCAGTGTAGGGCACAGTCTTTTATCTCTCTTATGCAGAATTTTTTAGTGAAAAGTGGAACGAAGATAACTAGGCAGCAATTGCATTCTTATTTAGAGCTTGTCAGTGAATATAATCCTTGGTCTCCAGATGAATGGACACTAGAAACTGGACTTAAGAATTTTACTCAGAAAAACGGTGAAAAGGCCGGAAGGATAGAAGATATTCAAGTTAGTTTTTGGATTATATCGGCTTTAATTAGAGCTATTATTATAATTTTAGAAGGGGAATCTGCAAGAAATTCCTCTAAGGGGAGACACCCCCAAAATGTAGCTAAAAAAGAAGTGTTTCATAGTAAGAACAAGGAAGAAAGAGAAAGGGAATCCTTAAGAGGCCCACCTAACAGGAAAGGACGCTGTAATATGGCTAAAAAAGAAACACCTCATAGTACAGATGAGGAGGATGGCAAAGAGGAGCCTGTGAGAGATGTCCCTAACGGGAGACGCCACCGTAATGTGGCTAGGAAAGAAATGGCTTCTACTACAGATGAAGATGAGAAAGAATGTGTGAGAGGCCCTCCCACGAGGAGATGCCACTGTAATGCAGCAAAAAGAGAAAGGCCTTATACTTCAGATGTGGAAATTAGGAAAAGAAAACTTGGAAGATGTTACCATAATGTGACTGAAAATGAAATCAGAACTAAGAAAAAGAAAATTTTCAGTGTTAAACCACAGGATTTCTCTAGTGAGGTAAATGAGGCTGGGATAAAGCAACAGTTAAATATCAGCCCATGCCGTCTTGCTCTTAAATCTGATCAAAAATGTTTCCAAATGACTGATGTTCCCCGGAGACCTCATGAATTCCGATTGCTTTTTCCAATCATACTTAGTCAAGAAAATAACCAACCTACCTATGAAAGCCTAGATGTTAATGCCATCATAGCTTTTAAAAAGGCTTGTGTGTCCTACGGACCTACTTCTTCTTATGTGTGGGAATATTTAAATGGCTGGAGCCAGGGAGCAAACTGGATTCCTTATGATTTTGAAGTAATAGCAAAAATAGGGTTTTCTCCTTCTCAATATTTACAATGGAAAATGTGGAGAAGCGATATGGCTAAAGAAAAACTGCGAACCTTAGGAGCATCAGGTCGGCAACTCCCTGGTGGAGGACAACTGACTTATGATATGTTGGTTGGAGATGGACAGTGGGTTACTACAGAGCAACAGATACAGCTACCTCAAGCTGCGCTCATGCATATACGAGACGTAGCATTGTGGGCATGGGAGAAAACCGAAACTGGGTCTGAATTTGCAGGCAGTTATACAAAAGTCATTCAAGGAGCCAGAGAATCTTATGCTGATTTTGTAAGACGTTTGACAGACTCTATAGAAAAACAAGTTAGGGGAGAAGGCACTAGGAAATTGTTGTTAAAGCAACTGGCCTTTGATAATGCGAATGAGGACTGCCAGGCTGTTATTCGTCCTATAAAAGAAAGAGAGGATCTTCTGGGTTACCTGAAAGCCTGTCGCAACATAGGGACATTTAAGCACCGTGCCCGCCTAGCAGCACTTGAAACTTTTGCTATTCAAACACAAATGAAGGCTAAATGTTTTAATTGTGGCAAGCCAGGACACCTTAGAAAAGATTGCCGAATACTTCCTTCAACTCAAAAATACCCTGCGGATACTTTTAACAGTCACTCCCCTGGAATATGTCCTAAGTGCCAAAGAGGCCGACACTGGAAAAAAGAATGTAAATCCAAATTTGACCGTGATGGCAGATGCCTGTGGCCAGAAGACTCTGGGAGGGGCCAGCCCCAGGTCCCAAACATTCACAGGTTTACAAAATGGGAATCTGCAGAGAAGCTACAAACTTAAAACTGCCACTGTCTCATTGCCCCACCTGTGCTCCTCACCCTGCAAGTATAAATCCTGGAGGCTGAAATTCCAATCAGTTGTGGTGTATGCATGTTATTCATATAGTGCTCTTTCCTACACAGCATTGCTTAATCATGTATACTAATTTTTAAGTACAAGTCTTTATATTAAGTTAATTTTTATGTTCACTGCCTCATTACGTTCTCATTGTTTAAAATTAACAAAAGCGATGTTTTTGCTTTAAGGAGTGTTTGGGTGATGTCATTATATCATTATAAAGTGAATGTTTGCTGTTTTGTTTGTTAATGTACCCAAGTTGTAACCGCATGTCTTTTGGAATATCTTATAATGCTGAGGAAGCTGGCCTTCGGTTTAGTGGCTAGCTTTCACAATAATCACCAATTTCAAGGTCTTTTGTTGTGTTAGATGTTTAGCAAACTGACTTCATCTGTATATCCATTGCAACTTTTGGGAGCTTGGAATTCAAAGAAGATACTAGGCTTTTGTAAATCCTGAGGGTTTTTTGGGGGGACATTTAATAAAAATGTGAAATTTTATCATAAATAATTTGGTATAAAATTGAACTCGAACACTATTTGATTATTTCAAGGTATAAGTTAATGTGATATTCATTGTCTACAAAGTGTTTGCATGTATTAATTGCATGTATTAATGTAATTCTTGTGTTTTTGGCTGGTTATCAAATCTCTCACTGCCTTTAATGTGTCAAGGTTTTGTATTTGTTTTAAAGATATTTGAGTGATGATCTCGCATCAATAACCAATTGTAATCTATCATATGTTATGCTAATGTCAACAACAAATCTTGTTTCAGATATTTTTAGCTATCCTTAAAAAAGCATTTAAGAATTCAAAGGTTTCAAATCCTAGGGATTCCCTTGGTATTCTTACGAGGCCTCAAGAATGCCAACGGATCTATCTCCCGTTTTGTGGAGACAGTTGACCAGGCTATTGGATTATACTAAGATTATTGCCAAATAACAAATGGAGTAAAATTTTATTGTGTCAAAACGTTGTATACATCCATGGAGTTGTGAAGGTTTAATTTTAGTTTGCGTTGCTAATTATGTATTCTTAGCATGGCTGTATTGCTGGGAAGACTGAAATTTGCAATTTTAGATTGATGGAGGGATTTCATAGCATGATCAATGTTTTTGTCTGAGTTTCTCAGTTCAAAACTATTGACTTAATGGTTTCACTTACTGGTTTTTGGTGAACACTACTACTAAGCTTGGTTGAGAATAATATTTTCAAGTCTCCAAAAGTGTGTGTGTGTGTCTGTGTGTGTGCGCGCATACATGTGTGTCTTAACATTTTGTCCTTTGTAAAAAGTTGTTTCAAATTGTTATCATGTGTTGCTGTTTGTTTATCAAGAGCAGGTTGCCTTGGGGCTGTGGCAACCTGCAGCCACGCCCAGAGCTTTCTGATAGGATTGTAAAATCACAAAGATGTTAAAGTTATGCTTTAAAAGCAGAGGGGGGAATATGCTACCCCTGTAAATGCATTAATTTGGTCTTACTCACCTTAAATTTTGTTCAGATTTTGTCTCCTGGTGAGCACCAGCTCTGCGTCACTAGAGGCTGCTTGCAGGCCCAACACAGATGCCTTCGGTTTGATGGAGGAACCCAGCCACTCACAAGTGGAGAGGTCCTGACCCCTTGCTAACTGTGGGAAGAGGGTTTGTTTGTGTTTTTCCAGAAACTGAGCTGCAGCCTGTGTGGGTGCCAGCTGGTAATGTAAAGCCCTGGACTCCATTCACCGGAGGAAGCGCCTGCAGTAAGACAAATTCGCGACTTCATTCTGAAAGATCCATCTCCATCAAGGAGACATTGGAGGAGGAGGAGGAGGCCAGACCCCTCCCAACACCGGGTGACGTGAGGGATCCTAAGAGATTGGTGCATCAAGCGCAACTGTCCTTGACATTATGATGCATTTGATAAACACTAATAATCCGTGGGAAAGGTTATGCTCTTGTCCCTAGAATTTCCTGATGGATCCTCAAAACTGGCTCATCTGACCTCGAAAGTGCTGCAACTCCCTTGAACTCAACGCTGCCCCTGGAGAAGATGGAACCCCCAGTGGAGCTGCCTCTAAGAACTAAAAAGCTAAATTTGTTTAATATTCCTCTGGTTCTACTACAGGTCAGGAGTGCAGAGAAATTCTCCACCTTCTTAGAATGTTTGAGGAAGACTTTAAGTGTAACTTGTTATTTATAGATTTTAATGACCTTAGACATTAGAAAAGCCATAGAAATTTGTGGTGGCATCCAAGGACGACTCTGACACCCTCTTAAAGGAGGTTGTGTGTATAGAGCAAGGGGGATCTCAGGGTGGAGCAGGAGGATAAGAGGAGCCCTCTATCCTAGTCCCGGAGACCCCCGGAGGCCTCCCATGTGCTTTCGCTGCAGAAGCAGTGGATATCTGCCTCATCAAGGACATCGAGAACCGTATCCCGACTGCCAAGGAGATCACAAGGAAGATGAGTGCCCTTGGAGGCCGAGAACTCTGAGGTCAGTCCTTTCCTATTGGATTTCTCACAAGGGATTGAAGCAGCCCAGTACCCTGCTCATAGGGTCTGGTGACCTGGGAACTTAAGCCAGGAGCCCCGGAAGGCACTCAGAGACAAAAGGATTGTAGGAGGAGCTTCCTCTAGTTCTTAACTAGTTCCAGCCTTGGCTCCCAGCCCTCTCTTACACCAACCATCAGGGTTGCTTGTGAGCCCCATGTAGAGTTAAATTCTTCCTCACTCACTAAGTTGTTGGGGATTTCCCTGCTCACCTACCTAAAACTTTTCTATTCTTCAATTGTTAAGTGCAAAACTGTGCTTAACCTCTATAAACTGCAAAATTTAAATTGGGTTAAGAATCTCCCTGAAAAGCTTTTATTAATTTAAAACTGTTAATGCTAAACAAGATGTAACTGTAAAGAACTTTGATGTTATGCTTGAACTCAGCTGCTATGTATGTCAATGTTGGTCTTTACACTGTTCCTGTGCCACTCTGCTTTCGGTTAAATAATATTGTTTCTCCCCATTTTTCTGCTCTCCCAAGAGCATGTTTCCCCTACATACATCATTCAGGCCTAATTTTACAAAACACAGAAGGGGGATTTGTAGGAGGACATTGTGACCCGAAAAGGTCAGTGAGCACAGGACTACAGTTGGTTGGATAATATTTGGAGGAGAATAACCAAATGGCTACCTTTTGTATACCTTATTGGATATCATCTGCATATGTATATGAGAACACCTGGTGGAATATACAAGACAAAAGGAGTTCCAAACAAGCATTAATGGTTTTGTTGATAAGCTCAGCACTTCCTCCCTTATCCTATATGACCCTCAGAGTATAAAGTCTGATGCTACTAATAAACCTCGGCTTTTGACCATCAGTCAGGGTCCACGCGTGTTATTATCGGCTCCGTGCACCAAGTCCATCGCTGCGGGACAGCGACAACCTTCCAAGCCTAGTTCATATTCCTTGCAGTTTATTTATTTTTATTGGAAAGGCAGATTTACAGAGTAAAGGAGAGGCAGAGAAAGATCTTTCATCACTAGTTCACTCCCCATATGGCTGAAACAGCAGGAACTGAGCTTATCTGAAGCCAGGAGATGGGATCCAGGAGCTTCTAGTGGATCCCCCATGCAGGGCAGGGATCCCAAGGACTTGGTCATTCTATGCTGCTTGTCCAAGCTGCAAGCAGGGAGCTGGATCAGGAGCGGAGCAGCTGGAATATTAACCAGGCCCATACGGGATGCCAGCGTTGCAGCTGGGATATGAACCAGGCCTATACGGGATGCCAGCGTTGCAGCTGGGATATGAACCAGGCCCATATGGGATGCCAGTGTTCACAGGCAGAGGATTAGCCAGGTAAGCTCTCACCCACCCTCCTGTTCAAGCTAGCATAACCCCTGCTTTCCCAGTAGACAGGCACCATCAGAGTCTCATGTATAGGGGGCATTTGGGCGTGGTCTGCTGCATCCCCACTGAGGCCATCTTACAGCCACAGCCTCCAACAGGCCTGACGGCAGGGAGAGCATCTTTCCTTGTTTGCTCCATCAGCCTTGAATTTGTCCTGTGTGAAGTAGAGAAGCTACCGATTGGGCTTTGTGAATAAGACCTGTAAGCAGTACATTCAGAACCTCACTCAGCATCTCAATTCACAGAGAACTGCCCTGCACCCACGCCGCACCTCACCTTGCAAGGCTGTGGCACACTCCCAAAGCTGAGTCCACACAAACACGTCCTCATCTGCACTGTTTTCTCCTCCAGTGTGTGAGGGGAGTCGCTTTGCGTGGGTTCCTCTGCCTCCAGCAGGTGAGGGGAGTTGCTCTGGCTGGGTTCCCCTGCCTCGAGACCCACTGCAGTTCGTGTGGCAATGGTGTTGGTTTTCCACTTTTCCCCAGCTGTGTCCATTAATTTCATTTCTTGTTTTATAACTTTGGTTTTTTGCTGCAGGTTAGTGAGTGAATGCCTCCAGCTTTCAGTAAGCCCATGCCCTAGTTCTCAGCACCTTGGCACATGCCCTGGCTTGGCGAAGGGACCCCGCAGACACGGTGCCACTCAGAACCTTGGGGAGGAGACTCCGCAGGGCTTTCTAGGTGGGCCTGATGGGACCTCGGTGATGCTGCCATGAGGAAGGCAGGGTCTAGAGAGCGACAGTGATGGGAAGACAGAAGCAGGAGTGAAGGGATGTTGCCAGGAGCCACGGAGGCTGGGAAAGGCAAGAGAAAGATTCTCCCAGGAGCCTTCAGAAATAACTCAGCATCCCAGTTTCTAGATTTTAATTCCACAGGATTTATTTCAGAGTTCTGACATTCAACACCAGGAGGAGAATAAATTCACATGCTTTAAGCCGCTCAGTTTGTGATGATTTGTTAAAGTGGCCACTTTCATCTTGATTGGTTAATTTTCTTCCCCTTGTTCATGACTGCGAGGCCATATACGGTTCATTGCTGGGAGGCAAGGAGGTGGTGTCGCTGCATGCTTCGCTCTGTGTGTGAACTGAATCCACTTGTGGAGGCTGGTCGCCAATAGGGTGGAAAGCAGCAGCATCACTGGCCATAGCCCACCACGCGTGTGTTACTTGTGCAGCTCTCTGTGGACTGAGAAGCAGCAGTGGCCTCCACTCACGGCTAGTGCACTGTGGGAACTGTGGGACTGGGGTCATCTAGACAGGGTAATGAACACGAGTGTGTATGGAAGACATGTCGAGCATGGAAACCCTGTGTTCTGCTCTCCTATACACGCATAGGGCTTGTCCATTCGTATAGGTAATTGTTAAATCTTGCCTGCAATTTCTAAGTGAATTATGTACCTATTTACAAAGCAAATGGTTAGCCTAAATTTTCAAAAAAGTTTTATAATTTTTTCAAGTTTTGAAAAATTTCTCTTTGGTATGTTTGATCAGGACTCTATTAGTAAAGCCATTTTTTAAAACTGTGCCTTTGGAACTTTACTGAAGTATAGAGATATAATTTGCTTTTATATATGGGCTTTTTTGTCCGATTGTCTTACTAAATCACCATATTAATGCAAAGAGTAGTCTAGTTCTTTCAGGATTATTCTTTGTGGCCAACAATATCATCTAAGAATAACTGTGCCCTTTCTTTTCCTATGATTTCCAATTATTTTTCCTACTTTATTGCACAGGCCAGGATCGCTAGAACAACACTGCATGGAAGAAGCATCATCAAGCATTGCTGTCTCACTCTCCATTTTAAAATCTTTCTAATACTTTTCACTATTTTTAATGATGTTACTCTTGTTTCTCTTACAAACTTTATCAGATTAAGAAAGTTGCTTGTAGTTCAAGTCCTATAAGCCAGTACATACTCACTTTTTCTGAATGATTGATGATTTATTAAACATGATATTAAGTCCCCAGGTGACAACCATATCACATGACTTTTTAAATGGTATTAATGTATTAAAGCTGCCACTATAATGATAGATTTGTAAATTTCTCCTTGAAGTATTATCAGATTTTTCTTTGTACATTTAAAGGATTTTTATTGGAAGTATATGGACCTGCAAATGTTTTCATCTGCTGGTGATATCTAGTAAACTTGAATTTCTGGATCTTATGACGTATGCTGCTTAGTATTAAAACAATCCCACCAGATTTGCTCTTTTCTTGATGTATATCACACACACTCTCACTCAGAGTCCTGTATTCTCTCACATAACCAAGGTATGATCGGCATTATCTAGTGTATGCTCACACACACGGCCACTTGTGGGAAAGATTAGTCCCTAATGCTTCCTGATTGAGAGGAGCAGGACGGGGTGGCCTTTGCCAATGCCTCCTGGGAGAGGGGGGTGGCCTTTGCCAATGCCTCCTGGGAGAGGGGGGTGGCCTTTGCCAATGCCTCCTGGGGAGAGGAGGGTGGCCTTTGCCAATGCCTCCTGGGGAGAGGGCCGAGCCTGCTGCATCTCCATGCCTGGGTCCTGGCTGTGCTTTTGTGTTCAAACGCCTTTCAGCATGCCCAGGGATCACTGCACCTAAAGGTTAAGCACACGGAGGAACCCAGTAACTCTCAGAAGAGCTCTCATACAACTGTGATATAAGTAATTATTTTTTCAAAGATTTATTTATTTATTTTTAAAATTGGAAAATCAGATATACACAGAGGAGGAGATACAGAGAGGAAAATCTTCTGTCCATTGATTCACTCGCTAAGTGGACACAACAGCCGGAGCTGAGCTGAGCCAATCCGAAGCCAGAGGCAGGAGTTTCTTATGGATCTCCCACATAGTGCGGGGTCCCAAGGCTTTGGGTTATTCTCGACTGCTTTCCCAGGCCACAAACATGGAGTTGAATGAGAAGTGGGGCTTCTGGGATGCGAACCAGTGCCCATATGGGATCCTGGCGTGTGCAAGGTGAGGACCCTAGTCACTAGGCTGCTGTGCCAGGCCCCATGATGTAATTTTTCAAGGTCCACTTCAGTGCAAGCCCTGCCCCATCTGCAGACTTTTCCCTCCAGACTTGTGGGTCACAGAATCACTGCTGCCCTTTGGGTCCACTTCTCAGGCTCTCCAGAGACTTTCCTTGGGTTATCTGTCAGTGTGGAGTCTGGTTTCCTCTTGCCCATGGAACACAATCCCTGCTTTCGTCTACACCACTCCCTTGAAACATAAGCACAAGCTTCTCCTCTCCTTTGTGCTGGGCTTCACTGCCTGTGCTGAACTCTGCATTGTCTATTGTGTGTTAGGGAGTCATTGTGAAAACAAGAGAGTGAGTGAAGTAGGAGATAGGTGCTGTGGCCTGCTTGCTCCCACCACACAGAGCACACACCACTCACTCCTACACAGCACAGAGGACACACTGTCTGCTCCCACCACACACAGCACACACCACCCACTCCTACACAGCACAGAGGACACACTGTCTACTCCCACCACACACAGCACACACCACCCACTCCTACACAGCACAGAGGACACACTGTCTACTCCCACCACACACAGCACACACCACCCACTCCTACACAGCACAGAGAACACACTGTCTACTCCCACCACACACAGCACACACCACCCACTCCTACACAGCACAGAGGACACACTGTCTACTCCCACCACACACAGCACACACCACCCACTCCTACACAGCACAGAGAACACACTGGCTACTCCCGCCACACACAGCACACACCACCCACTCCTACACAGCACACACCACCCACTCCCAATCCACACACCATCCTCTCCCACCCCACACAGCATACTCCATCCACTTCTAGCCAGCTGTCCAGAGAGGTATGTTCATCAGGTACACTGTATGGAAACCAGAGCATCTGCCTGGTGCCCATATGGGGGCTGGGTTGACATGGCTGAATGGGACAGGCTGGGTGGAGGTACACCTGCTTTCCTCACCATCACACACACTCATGGCCTCTGAGTCTTCCGAGCTTGCGCATTGGTCCTTTTCCAATGCTATTTGATTTCACTCTCACTTTCCACCCAATGATGTTGACCTCTTTGTATATTCATTTCATTTGACTTCCGACTGTTTTGTCTAACAATATATGCCCTTAGTAGTCACTGTGCTGGTTTTTAGATTCAAAAACAAAAGTGTGCACAGCCTGCCCAGTGGGGACAGGCATCATGGCAACCACACATTTCCAAGAGAAAGGAAAGGATGCTGTGCAGGAGAATGACGTGGGTCACCGGGCTAATGGCTTCCAAGAGTGGAGAAGCCGTGCCTTGCGCTATTTTCTCTTCCTCCTAAAGTAAGAGGCCTTGGGTGTAGACTCAGCAAGTATTTGGGAAGAGTAACATTATTGGAGTACGTGCAGAGCTCCGACTAGTGACTGTATAGTAAAGAACAGTGCATGAGGAAGTGCCTAATACCAACACGATGCCTTTGCTTTTGTACCAGGGGATGAGCTCACACAACACCTCGGGGTGGCCCCTGAGTAGTAAGCACCCACCCACACAGGGAAGATGTGGACACCCACCCTGATCCTGCTGGTCTTGGAATTGACCCTCTGGGGTCGTCACTAGAGCAGCCACAGACCAGCTTAGATTCTGCAGAAAGAGGCTTGGGGTCTGTCTTGGCACTGGCTGTTAGAGTAGCTTTAATTCATCTTTAATTAATGACCCAATTGAAGGAGATAAAACAACAAAATCATGAAGCTTACAGAGGGTACTTAATTAAGAGATATTACCAATGTGAATGAGGACTGGTAAGCATTCATTTGGTCTTAAGGATTTTGGAGACAATTATAGAAAAGGGAAGAAACACAGTCAGTCAAAAATAAAACTGTTGGCTGGAGAATTGAAGAAACTGCCATACACCAGTTCTAGGAAGAGTGAAGTTGATCAACAGGGAGTTTGGGATTGGTCTAAAACACCAAGGACAAAGTAAGTTTGTGATAAAAACAAAGTAAGTGTGTATAAAATTTTTGTAAAGCAGTTTTGTATAAAAATGGTGTGTGATTTAGGATGTGTCCAATGCACACTTTCATAATAATGTCAGGGATTTCATTAATGGGAATTATTCTGAACTGAAAAACCAATGATACATCACTGGACTGGACTGTTCTACCCGGAAGTGACGGTTTTGAATTCCACGCACTTTTACATCCATGTTGACACGGTTTTAGATTTTCAGAAGAGCCGGATTAATCAGCCAAGTACCTGCATGTCTTTTGATCGTGTTTATTAGCTGTGTTGTATCACTTTTGCTTGCTCATTTCCACTCACAGAGGTGGCCTATTTTTTCTCCTAAGCCACCTGAGAGTAAACTCCATTGTTCTCTTCTATCCTTAAATATTCAAGGACATTCTCTTTTATAAAACATGGTATAAATTCAAAAACCAAGAAATTTAACCTCGGTGATTATACCATTAGTTAAATTGCAGATCTTATTCGAATGTCACCAGTTTTCTTGGGAACATTCCTTTCAGGAGAACACAGGTTGGTTGGTCCAGTCAGCTGTGTGCTCTTGGGATCCTTTGATCTGGAATGGCTCAACGTTCCCTTGCCTTTTATGACATTGATACTTTTAATGGGTGCAGGTCACTCATTTTATACAATGAATCCTGCTCTGGATTTATCTGCTGCCTCTGATGATTAGATTCTGATTACGCACGTACCTTCATATGACAAAAATGATAGATTTACATAATATATCAGAAGGCACATGATGTCAGTCACGCATTTCTGATGAAATTAACTTTCATCATCCAGTTTAGATGCACTCTGCAAATTTCTCCATTATAAACTTGTTTCTTATTTTTAAAGCCAAACTGCTTTAAGGTTACTATTTTTTAAAATTTATTTATTTTTATTGGAAAATCAAATGTACAGAGAGAAGAAGAGACAGAGAGAAAGATCTTCCATCTGCTGGTTCACTTCTAAAGTAGCCACAATGGCTGGAACTGAACTGGTCTGAAGTCAGGAGCCAGGAGCTTCCTCCAGGCTTCCCATGCTCCCATGCAGGTGTGGGTCCCAAGGCTTTGGGCTGTCCTGTATTGCTTCCCCAGGCCATAAGCAGGGAGCTGGAAGGGAAATGGAGCAGCTGGGACAGGAATTGGTGACCATATGTGACCCTAGTGAATGCAAGGCAAGGACTTTAGCTACTAGGATACCATGCTAAGGCCTAAGGTCCTTATTTTTCAGCTTTTATAATTAGTGTCTTATGAGAAATAAGACACTAATTGTTGAATTTCTACTCACAGCTTTGAGTATTCATTGGATCTGGTGTCATTTATAATTTAATTGTTGGTTGAGAGTTGCCATTCATATTCCCAGGTGCTTGCTTAATATATGTGTAAGTGAGGTGGAGGAGGATCACGGGAGTTCGGTGTGGCAGTTGAGGCTCTTGGCTACAATACCCATTGTGCCATGTGGAAGTGCCTGGGTGCGATTTCTGGTTATGGATTCTGGCTTTCAAGTCTAGCTTCCCGCCCATGTAGTGACACCACCGTGGGTGACCTGTGTTGGGTTTCTGACCCTTGGCTTTGGCTTAGCTCTAGCCGTGTGAGGCATATGAGGAGTAAGCTGCCATCTGGGAACTCTCTCTGTCTTTCTGACTCTTCAGTGAATACACTAGAAACAAAATATTGATAGAAAATGAAATTAAAATGCAATTTTATTTTGGTACCAAAAATATAAAAATCCATGAGTGTGAGGGGTCTTCAAAAAGTCCCAGCAAATTCTTATTGAGAAAAACAATATGCATGGATCTCAATATTTTTTGGATCCACGTAAATTCATCCATTAATTCCATTCTCCATAATTTTTGAAGGATTTATTTATTTCCATTGGAAAAGGAGACCAGATTTATAGAGAGAAGAGACAGAGAGAAAGATCGTCTGTCCATTGATTTACTCCCTCATATGGCTGGAGCTGAATCGATCCAAAGCCAGGAGTCAGGAATCTCTTCTGGGTCTCCCATGTGGGTGCAGGGTTCCAAGGCTTTGGGGCAGCCTCTGTTTCCTTCCTAGGGCACAAGCAGGGAGCTGGATGGGAAGTGGAGCAGCCGGGGCACAAACTGGATCTCAGTGTTTTCTGGGCCCCTCCACAAACTTTTTGAAGTTCCTCCACATTTAGAATTAGGAGTTGTATATGTGTACTTATGCACATGTGTGTGCATGCGTGCACACATACATGTTCTCTTTATTCTCATTTGTGGAGCTATTTCTTGAAGTGGTTTTCCATTGGTTGGGGTTTCCTCATAGGTCCACCAATCTACCTCTTTTGTTTATTCTCCCTTTTATGCTCACTAGCCAGTGTGCGCTTTCTTGTTCCTTTGCCAATGCTTTCCCAGAATGGTTGTGAAATCTCGGCTCTCAGCTCTAATGGAGTCCCTCTATAGGCTCACCTGTGTAGTGTCATGATTTCAGGATTATAAACTGGCTTTTCCCTTTCTCGAGAAGTTTTGGATCAATCTTTGGCCCACAGCTGTCTCCCCAACTCCTTTCTCCTCTCTGCCATGGAGTTTGTCTTGGGCTTCTTGAAACCCTGAGTGGTAGGACTAATACTCCAATGGACTGAAGTTTGGCCATTATGTCTTCTAATGACACTGCAGGTGAGCTTTGTTTCTTAGGGAAGCTGTAGCTTGTCTGCTTTGGAGAGAGGGGCGTGTCCCACGGAGTGACTGTGTGGTGTGAGCACACATACTCCTCTCCAGCTCTAAGCACCGGTTCATTCGCATGAAGCTGACTTCATCTCTCCCAAGTGAAAACTCCCACAAAGTTTCTGAAGCACAGTGGTTGATGGGTGTGATCTCTGAGGTCACAAGTCTTGGATCAAGTTGTTCAATTTCGGGGACCCCTGCCTTACAAGTTATTTAACTCCTTGGTCTTCCTGTGTGAAAACGAAGTAAGATGCGTTGCTGTCAAATTTGGGGAACTGACTTTACTCTAAACTATCACCAGCATTTTCTAATATGTGTATATTTTGAAAATACTAGACGTTTAAAGCATTTCATCTGAGGAAGGCTGATTAGTGGTAACTATTTTGACAGTGGAGCTGTTCCCTCCCCACCCCAGAGTCCCTTCTTAATGTTTTACAGTGTCCTGAGTGAAGAAAGGAGTCCTACTTATTAACTATGCAGGTTGGCCCAGAAGTCCAAGATGAGTACAGATGCTGTGACAAATTCCTGTCCATGTCTCTCCCATCTCTGTACTTCACAGGGTTTTGTTTCTTTAAAATATCAGTCACCATGGTTCATCTTAGGAGAATTTTTATTTGTATGCCCTAATCCTTCACTAACTTGTAGTTTTTCAGAAAATGAAATCCTGTTCATTTATTAGGCAGATACTGAATTGGTCTTATTCACAGAATTACCGTCCAGTGATGTGACTGAGACAGAGAAGCTGTGGACAAGCTTGAAGCACAGCCTGACCACCTGGGGCAGAGGTCTGCAGTCACCGAACAGCACTCTAGGAGCAGGTGTGCAGTGTGCTCCTCGTTGGAGTGCTTGGCTTGAGTTTTGGCTTCCCCGTTTCCAGCACGGCTTCTTTGCGGTGCTTGTCCTTGGAGGCAGCAGTGATGGCTCCACACCGGGGTCCCTGCCGTCCGTAGGGGAGGTGGGGATTGAGTTCCAGGCTCCTGTTCTGAACCTGATCCAGCCCCAGCTGCTGCAGGCATGTGGGCAGTGAGCAGGAAAATGCCAGACAGCTATGTTCTTCCTCTCACTGTGTCTTGCTGCCTTTAAAATAAAGTATAAAAATAATTTTACAAGAATGTTTTAGCTGCAGAGTGCAGAAGGGCTTGGAGCGGGGAACCAGCAGAGGTGAGCAACGCCATGAACGGCAGAGAGAGGTGGCAGGCGCTGCCTTCTGGAGGCAGGACCAACAGGCCTATTCAGGACTAGACTTTCTGGTGCTCAGTGGAAAATATGTTGAGGGTTGGATGACTAAAAATGGATAAAAATCTTGAGTTAAGGCTCTCAAGAAATCATTGCACCCACTCCATGAAGAAAGGGACACCCTGCCATGTGTAGATTTACCAGGCTGCCAGGGTCCAGGCAACTGAACCCACAGGTTCCCACAGAGAAAAGTTTCCCCTTTGACTCGAGCTTCTTGCCTTGCCTGCCACCTCTTGGGTGGCATCTTGGCAGGCACAGCTCAGTGTGCTACTGAGGGGGAAACAATGACTTCTGTGACGGATGGTCACCACGCTCTGACCAAACAGATACCACTGACCTCGACAAGAATGGCTTATCTGTAAGCTCCCCGTCAAGACCAGAATTTAGAGTCATGACAGATGCGACCGCAATGTGCTTGCATTTTCTAAAGATGGTTTCCACATTCACAGCATGACAAACGGGAGCAGAGTAGGATTTCCAAGACTAGCAAGAGTGCTGTCTGGGGCCAACATGGGCCTGCACGCTCATCGCCTACAGTGATGGGAATATGGGCACAAATTCTTATCTTAGATAGTCCACGCCCCTGGCCAGCTCCCTGCTTGTGAGCTGGGAAGGCAGCAGAGGATGGCCTGCTTCAGAGTGGCTCAGCTCTGGCCATTGTGACTATTTGGGAAGTGAACAAGGAGATGGAAGAGTCCTTTCTCTCTCTTCTTTCTCCTTCTCTCCTTTTCTCTGTAAATCTGGCCTTTCTGATAAAAATGAATAAATCTTTAAAAATGGAGTATCATCTCATCCAATCTTCATGATTCCCTTCTCAGTGAGATGTCACCACTGACTAGTTCACAGATGAAAACATCAGGACACAAACAGGATGGCTCTTAAGATGAGGGAGGAGGAAGTTGAGTGACCTTTCCGCTTGTTCCGGGGACCCTTTCAATTTCCTTGCCACACTGCTTTCTGACACCTCAGAGCCAGGGCTCTCCGTGGTCCTGGATGTCCCCATCCCAGTCACACCCAGCCTCCCTACATCCTCCCCTCAGGGCTCACTTTGCCTGACATGAGGATGGGACAGCCTGACCTTAGGCCGGTGTGGGCTTCCAAGCAACAAACGGGGGTGGGGGTGGAGTGTGGGAGGACTGAGCCGACTCTAGCAGCCTCAGTCAAGAGACGCTGGGGAGGCAGTGCACCTGTTGGCTTCCCGCAGCGCAGGCTCCCAGCCCACTGACCACTGCAGTTCCATCAGGGAGGATTTTGTTTTCTCTCAGGGTGTGATTCAGTGTCCCGGTTGTGATTTAATACCAACGCCACTAACGTCAGATGCGGCCATCCTGGAAACGAATGAGGAGTTCAGAAAGCAGCTCTGAGATTTCCCTGGGCGGCTCTGAGATGAGTGAATTGGCTGCAAGCAGGGGGCCCTGCTCAGTGTTATTTGGGGAACAATATCTCCCGACACTGCCCACAGACGCTTGAAAGTCCAGGCACTCTCAAAAGTATCGTGAAATATCTCGGTGAGTGCCGCTAGTCCTGGCTGTGAGATTGGAGGGAAGAGAAGCGTTATTGATGTGCCATTATCACGGCCATCCTTGGTCTCTGCAGAGTGGACTTGCAGGGCAGAAATTAAACATCAGCTAACAGCCGCTCCAGGAGAACGGGCTGCAGTTGGATTTGTTTGGTTTTTAATGGAAATATTGCATGGCTGGCCTGGCCCCTCCTTGGTATCTGGGTTCTGGGAAGGGAGGGCTTGCTGCGTGCTATTTGCATGCACTGTGATTTTCTTAGCTAAAGACAGGCTGAGGAGTGTTTGCTGGGTTCCAAGCTGGAGGTTGCTTGAATTGGCATGATTGTGTTTGGAGGGAGCCGTTCCGGGTGACGGTGGCACAGGCAGGCCTCTCCGTGCAAGCCTGCTGTAATGGCCTCTGCATCGTGCTGTTGGGAGTGAATCAGGTCCTGCAGCAGTGACAGCATGTTGGGATGCAGGATCCTGTGTTTGCAGCCCTCTATCTCATTTTTAATAGAACTTGTCCAGGAAAGTATTCCAAACAAGTTTCAATGGGCTGGCCTCCTCGCAGCTGTGAGGATTCATATTCCAAACAGGTCCATAATTTCAGGTCCCCAGGGCAATTTTCCTCCCCTCTGCACCTCCCCCTCCTCCCTCCACCACACTCCATCATCATCTCCTCCTCTCTGGTCTTCTTCCCCCTGAGTCCTCCCGCCCACGCACCCTTAAATGACTCCCGCAGGCTAAGTGGACTGTGATGAAGTCTCCCAGAGTCTGTGGCTGCCTCCCGTCCCGGCTCCTGTTTGCCTTCAGCCGTCACCTGAGCAGCCTGGGTAGGTGTGTGCATCTCTCCCAAGGCAGCATAGAACCTTAGGATGCGCTTGTGTGTCTTTGGATGGCTCTGTGTTTGTTCCTGGCGAGGGGCAGCACATGTCCGGGGACAGTGGGAACTCGCCGTTCATGGGTGGGCTCCTCTTCTGCTGTGGGGAGCTCAGCCTGGCGCTCATGGCAGCCTTTTCAGGCTGAACCATGCCTAAAGATGAACATAGAATGGAGAACTTCAATGCAGCGGGTAGTGGGAACAGGGCTCGGGCAATTTCCTGATAAGGAGGACTCATCTACAAAGCGCAGTTGGGGCTTTTAGGAGCTGTGAGCTTGTCAAGTGTTATGAAGCAGCAAGCAGTGGGTGCCAGATGGGATGCCTTCAGGAAACAGTGGCCCGATTCTGTCAGGACCTGCAGAGCTGCTCCCGCACCAGCCCATCGCCTGTCCCTCTGTTGTCCAGTCCGTGTGCTTCACTCTGCGACTTGAGGGACTCTTCAGAAAACGGACCGTCCAGGGCCACCATGTGGCACCATTCCAAGGTTGCTTTGTGCACAAAGAGCTCCGGCTGGAGACGCCCTGAGGCTGTCCCTGGCGCTTGCTCTGCCTCCCCTGTCTGCTGCCACTGCTGCTTGCATCGAGGCAGAGCCAGTTGTGGGCAGCCTGGTGTCTAGGTGTTGCTGTACGCTCCTGGGTGTTCCTGCCATTCTCATTGTGCAAGTAAAATGTCATTGGAGGGAACTCTCTCAGCTGCCCCTCAGTTCGTCCAAAGTTACTCCTCTCTCTGTCACTTGCTCCAGTCCACTCGCCGCTTTTCTTTAGAAGATTTATTTACTTAATTGGAAAGCAGAGTCACAAAAACAGAGAGAGGATGATGGACAGATAAAGTAAAAGCAAGATTTCCCGTCCTTTGGTTCACCCCTCAAATGGCTTCCTCAAATGGCTACGATGGCTAGGGCTGGTCTAGGTCAAAATTAGGAATCTTAAACTCCCTCCACACCCCCCATGCAGGTGCAGGGGTCCCTAAGTACGTGGGTCATCCTCCACTGCTTTTCCAGACACATTAGCAGGTCCTGGATGGGAAGCAAAGTAGTAGGAACTTGAACTGGCGCCTGACGTTGGGTGTCAGTGTTGCAAGTGGCAGCAGCTTAATGAGCCACACCACAATGCTGGCCCCGGGCCCTACTCTGAGGTGATGTCTCAGAGGTCCCTGTCGTACCCATCATTCTGTGACATCCACCAGCAGTCACTAGCGGCTCAATTCTTGAGCGCAGCTGCTGGCCGGGGTATCTGAATGACATCACAGTGCCTCAGCTTCATAACACCAACCTTCAGTTGCAGGAATTATGACTTACGTGTTCATCTCTGGAGACAACATTTTCATTCAACTTGGGCCTTCAAAAGATTTAGAGTGGTTTTTCAACTTGGGTCAAGCTGGGATTTTCCAGGGTCCAGAGTTGATCTGGCTCAAGCACATGGACTCATGGGAGCACGTCTCACTGGAGACTGACATCAGCTGCCCGAGTGCCAGTTCAGTAATTCACAGTGAGTAATAGAAGTGTCAAGCCGACCAGATGTTGGCTGCATCCTGACCAACATGTTCTCTCCCTGTGGGCCAGAGATGTGAGAAGTCAGACTATCAGAAGGATGCCCGCAACCAGCATTCAGAGCTCGTATAGGACAATACGCATGCCAGGCAGAGAGAGGAGACACTCGGTCAGGTGACGGGGGACTCACAGCTCACACCTGGGTCAGTACTGACATCAGTTTGACAGCAGCCTCGCTCCATCCCGATCTTTCCCTGAACCGCATTGCAGATCGAGTTCTCCTCGTGCCAAAGTCCTTCCTGTGGGATACAGGACTGATGAGCATTCCTGCTGGGTACTGAATGGTCATCCCTCAGGAGCGGTTGTTCTTCTAGGATCTTGCCCGCGTGGAGCAGCGCCACTCACTGACTCCCAGTCGCTTGCCCGCGTGGAGCAGCGCCACTCACTGACTCCCAGTCGCTTGCCCGCGTGGAGCAGCGCCACTCACTGACTCCCAGTCGCTTGCCCGCGTGGAGCAGCAGAGGCTTTCCGCTGCACCCCTATGCCGTACACGTGGACGAAGACCCTTTTGGAGTCGCCTGTGAGAGTATGCACCCTGAGTGGGCAGCAGGGAAGGGGAGCACCCATCCCAGGACCATCTGTGACCCAAGTTGCACACCGTCTGTGCCCCGGGAAGGTTGGGGACATGTGACACCCTGCTCTCAGCTTGGGTGCAGCCTGTGCCCCAGGAATGGCTGTACTGCCTTCCCCACCAGGAACATCAACCCAGTCTCGTCTGAGGTCTCTGCCACGAAGCAGTGGAGACGGCGCTGGGAGATACAGGCTGGTTCCTAATGACCTTGTGTGGGAGGGGAACAGAAAACAGTTCATTACAGTGACTTAGGGTGGTGTTTTCTGAAGACGAAATCAGAGCAATGTATGGAATGTGGCTGAGACTCATCCAAACTTGAAGCGTGTGAGATCACACTTGATCTCTTTGGTTCCATTTTGCTGCTAAATGGAATTCTAAGTTTGAAACACTGTAGAAAAGAATGCTTTCTAAATCTTAAAATAGTATTTTTTTAAATTCAAAACAGCCTTGCAATCCTGGGGTAACTCCATAGTAGGAAACATACAAGACAGGGCTCTGTATTTGAGGTTGTGGTAAAAACAGCTGAGGAGATAGAAAGAAAGCCACGCAGGCATAGCATGGGGAGGAACAGGGACTGTTTCAGGGAAAACAAAGCAAACAAACAAACAAACAAAACCCCCAAACCAACCGAGAAACAGACTTCCACAGCTCAGAGTCCAATTCGCCCTGTCTTCCACACAGAGTCTTGTGTGTTTTCTGGGAGAATGTTCCCGGCACTGTTTCCCTCTCAGCATCTGAAACACAAAGTCGGGAGCTGCACTTCCAAACCAAAGGCCCAGGTGTCCTGGAAATGCCCATACTGAGGCTTCAGCGGATGCCAGGCGCTGGAATCTGGGCGCTATGGGACTGATGCCCTGTGGGACCTGCAGCGGATGCCAGGCGCTGGAATCTGGGCTCTGTGGGACTGACGCCCTGTGGGACCTGCAGCGGATGCCAGGCGCTGGAATCTGGGCGCTGTGGGACTGACGCCCTGTGGGACCTGCAGCGGATGCCAGGCACTGGAATCTGGGCGCTGTGGGACTGACGCCCTGTGGGACCTGCAGTGGATACACAAGAGCAGCCTGTCCCTCTCCCTTCAGTCATTTTGGAGAAGGCGCATGGGAATCTGCTCAAGCAATTCTTTCTTCACACTCAGCTCTGGGTTCCTCCCCCAGCGGGCGCAAGCACGTGGGCAGACCAAGCGTCTCTTTAGTCTTCTTGTAGCTCAAGTGCACAGCCTGCGTGTAGGCGGGCCAGTGGCCGTTGCCCCAGAAGAGGGAGTACTTCCGAGGGTCCTCTGTGCTCCCTCCCGCGTGTTACTGCTCTCCTGTTGAAACTCTAGTGCCCAGAAGCAACGCTCACGTGCAGCTCAACCGCCTTGCTCCTGGTGCTCAGCTCGGGCTGGTTTGGCTGAACCTTGTTCTCGGAACTCATTTTTGTTGTTAATCAGCTTTGAGGGTGTGTCCTCAGTACTCTTGGAACAAGAGGGATGAATTCTGCAAGAAAACCCCCTACTTTCCTAGGCCTTCCAGAAAGAAGTGTGCCTCTGTGGCATGCACCCAGTAAACAGAAAGCAGTGCACACAGCTGAGGGTGAACCGAGGGGACCACTGAGGCACACACATGGCTTCCCCGGCTGGCCTGAGTGCACGCAGGTTACCTCTGCCACACCTCTGTGTGAGACACTGCACAAGTGGGTGCTTGACACGAGTGATGGGAGTGCCAGCACACAGACCCTGAGCCCATGTGTGCAGGTCAAGCCTCCAGCAGGCACCCAGCTGTGTCAGGGTGGTAGAACAAAGGCACTCACGAGTGTCAGGGGGCACAGAGAGGCAGGGCTCCTCTGCCTGGACATTCAGCCTCAGGCGCTGCACAGTGAACAGGGCTGGCGAACAGGGCGTCTGTCACCTCCACAGGGACCTGCTTGCTCCTGCAGCAAAGACACAGGGCAGGCCACTGGCAGGCAGCAAGGCCCTGGGCCAGGCCAGGCTGCGACTGTGACCTGGCTTGCTCGGAGCCAGGAGAGCCCACCCTCCATGCCACGTGCTACTTTCCTGTCCATACACCTCCTGGTCTCTCAGCTGACCCACTTGCCACGCAGTGGGCCTTGATCTTCTGATGAGCTGAGCACAAAAATGGCCACACGCTGGATCGCAGGTTGGGAAAGGCTGTGATTGGGTCAGAGAAAAATTGGCAACATTTTTCTGGAATTTGCATGGAATTTGTGTGGAAAGAGATAAGGCTGACTGCTCACAGGAAGAGAGCATCCCAACAGCTCGTTGCCCCGTCTGTTTTTGGTGACAGTCACCATCTGGGGTCTCTGAAGATTCTGCGACTTCTTGTGGGTTTCAAGGACAAGTGAATTCCCAGCATTCTCATCCTGGTATCTGTCACTTGCAGTGGTGCCCGACAGGATAGTATTACAAACATCATTCATGGACTGCTGGGAGTGCTCGTTCTCTTACAAGCTCTCTTCTGGGTCACGGAGACCTCACAGGGGATGGGCGGCCGGGCCTCTCCTCAGAGTGACCCCATGGTGGACAGGAGAGCTGCGTCTCTCCTTGGGGTGACCCCACAGTGGACAGGAGGCTCCTCATGGAGTTTGTGTTCTAGTAGGACGGGGACAGAGTGAGTTGTGCTGCTGTTCAGGTCACGGGTGCCCTTCATATGAGTTCTTGTCCCTGCTATCCCAGGGGTGCCCCCGGTCACACAGCTGTCTCTTACTGCACACCCGGGCCTCCAACACCCAGTTCTCTAAGTGAGTACTCATTTTCCCCTTGGTTTCCTGTGAACAGATTTCCACTTCCTGTTCTGGTCTCCCATGCTGTGCCATGCAAGTGTCAGAAGCAGGTGCTGCCTGGTGATGACTGAAGCCAACACGGCAGTGGCCATGGCAGCATCAGACAGAAGCACGCGGGGCTCCTCCTGCAGCAATCACAAGCTTGGCTGGGACAGAAGTGAGACAGGCACATTCCCAAGGAAGCTCAGTCAGGGTGTGCTGGACATGGAAACCTGCATGGAGGTGGCGCATTGTCACAGTGATCTCGGCTCCCTAATTTGTCTGGGCACCACCGGAGCTTGTTTATCCCAAGTGCCTAGGACAGTAAGCACCTGGAAAAAACAAAGCCTCAGCAATCATTTAATCTGCATTGGCAGTTTGGAATGTTTTTCTCTGTCTTTTCATCCTCTCTGTTTTTGGCAGCCTGAGAAATCACCCTGGGTTTCTCTGGCCTCTCTTTGCATTCATGGTGAATATCTATATATAGATATATATTTATATTTATATTTATTTATAAATATATACATTTCTTTTGAAAGTCAGAGTTACAGAGAGAGGGCAGAGACGGAGAGGTCGGGGCTGAGACAGAGGGAGCTACTGTCCACCGGTCCACTCTCCAGATGGCTGCAACGGTCGGGCCTGGACATGGGCAAAGCCGGGAGTATTTTTCAAGTCTCCCACGCAGCTGTTGGGGCCTAGACCTTTGAACCCTCTTCTGCTGCTTTCTCAGGCTGTTAGGAAGGAGCTGGGTCGGTAGCAGGGCAGCCAGGCCTGGAGCCAGCTCCCATGTGGGATACCTGTGCTGCGGGTGGCACCTTTAGCTGTTGTATCACAATGGAGGTCTCGTGAAGATTATTTCTAGGGGTACACGTGCCCTCTCAGGATTTTTAAACACTTGCCCAGAGTTCAAAAGTAAACTCCTTTAGGATAATGATCAGCTAAAGGTGATCTTTGCTCTTTACTTTGTAAATTTAGCCAGGGCCCCAGGGGTGCTTGGAGATGAAACCAGATCTTGGTGGCCGAGAGTGTGGGGGACACTGAGGTGTTGCTGAGATCAGCCCATGACTCCCGTATGGAGACTCCATTCTTGACTCCACGCATACCTTCCCAAGGATCCTACCTGCTCCTGGGAGTGTGTGCAACGCGGCTTTATTATCCAGGATTGCTAGAGTAATCTGAACACGGAGGGCAAGCAGGAGAACTACAGAGCTGTGCCCAGGAAGGAACCAGGAGATCGTCACAGGGTGAATCAGGTGCCTGAACTGCTGATGCCTGAGGGAAACGCTGATGTCTGTGCCCTCCCGTGGGCTCCAGTCTTCCGGGGACAGAGGTGGCCACAGGCATTTCCAGCTCAGTTCTGAGTTATTGCTGAGGCTTGGCGAGTTGAGACGGGTGCTTCACAGCAGAAGAGTCACCAAGTGGGTGTTGGGAAACAGATCTGATCCTGAGCTGGCAGGTGTGATAAGTCAGAGCAGGACACAGGCCAACAGCCCCTGTCCCGGGTGCGGTGAAAGCAGCTTCGTGCAGGGTACCAGTGGCACAGCATGAGAAGGTGGCAGTGTGGCATCCACCTGTCCTGAGGCACAGGCTGCTTGCCAGTGCTGTTTACCTGTGCAGGGCAGCAGCTGACTCCAGGAGGATGTGGCTTTCAGAGGTCAGACCATCACTGCTCGGCCTGATACCCACAGTGCTGCTCCGCGCCTGGCTCAGAGTGAGCATGGCAAGGAGAGGGACTGCAGACGCCGAAGCCCCTAGCTTCCATCAGGGCAGGCAGCACCCTCACCAGCCAGAGGGCTGCACGGGCAGGGCAGGGCTTCCAGGTGAGCCCTAGGTGTGGGAGGGCTGAGGGGCAGCCTGGGAGCTGTCTCACTTCTGGGCTGCGGATCCAGGTGGGGGCTGCCCAGGCTGGCAGAGAGAGGGTTTTCCTCTCTACCCAGAAAGAGATTGCAAAACACGTGTCTTCCTTCCAGAATCTTCCTGCTCTTGGACGCAGCCCGCAGTCAGGTTCAGGAGCCAGCGGCATACCTCTGTGCGGCCCATGGCTTGCTCTGCGTTCCGGGTTCCGTGTCGAGCTGTACGGGAGGAGCTCCACGGGCTGATGAGCTGTGTCTGCCTGCCTGCCTGCCTAGTTTTAGATTCGACACGTGTGATGCCTGTGAGACTGTAAGTGTGAGCGTGGGCCTGTGTCATGCCGCTGGTGTCTTTTTATGCTTATACATCTGCCTCATTGGTGACGGTGTGAGTACTGCATTGCAGAGTGCTGCCCGCTATTTGTAACCGGAGAGATTTTAAAGTGGAATTCTCCCAGAGGAAGCAGTTTTGAGAAGCATAGTTCACCTTGTGGAATCGTGGGCCCGTGTTTTAAGACACTCACGAGGACAAGCAGCCCACCGTGGGAGTCTTCGTGGCTCGAAGCATTAGTTCCTGTGAGTCAGGTGACACACTGGGCAGGTCTCCGGGACGTGAGCGCTCCGCAGGCAATGCTGTGTGCGCTGCAGCTCCCTCCTCCTGGGGTGGTGTGTATCCCTGCAGGTCCCAGGGATCGTCCAGGACCCCGCCGTTTTGTATGGTTGTAGCCTTCAGCCTTCGGTATTCCCACTCTCAGTTAGCCTGTTGAGCAGAAAAGGACAAGGCTGCACACCTTTGTGTGGCTGGCATGGGGAACACACGGTGGGCGCGTGGCTGCGGCCCTGCTCAGCCTCCTGCCCTGCTCAGCCTCCTGCCCTGCTCAGCCACCTGCCGGTGGGGGCGTGGCTGCTGCCCTGCTCAGCCTCCTGTGCGGTGGAGTTCCCACTCCTTCCCTTCGTGGCTCTGTGGCTGCTTCACATTTCCTCATGATATTTGTCGCTGTCACTGAAATGGCCAAGCTAATTAACGCCTAAGTGGTTTATTAAAGGTATGGCAGGACTGTGTGCACACATAAAAATGAAGAATGAGTCTTCAATGTCAGGCTCCTTGTTGATCCAAACCCTCAGCTTGTGTTTTTGAAAATCTGAAAATTATTTAGCTTTCCTTAAAAATAAGACACCTTGAATGCCATGTTTTAACAAAAGTAATCAACCTGAAATGATAGAAACCAAGTGAAATGAAATAGACGTCTCTGCAGTGGTGGTCAGTAGGATGTGCTATAAACTGTTATCTTTGACAGCATCATCAGAAAAACACACTTAAGCATTTCTCAGTTTATAACTTCAGATCATGATGCTCTGACTTCATGCCACTCTGTTAAAATTAAGGCTACCAAGACTGTTCCATTAAGAGACCATGCCACACCTACACGCCTGACTGTGGAGGGGAGGGAAGCCTTGTCCAGCGTGTGGTACACGTTCACATCTGTAACACATTTATCTTGATCTGGGAGTGTGAGATTACACAGCGCACTTTATTGATACATTGGACTGCCTTCTCAGTCAATACCAGGCCATTTGTGTATCGCAAGGTTCCCATTACAGCCCATTTAATCTTCCGTTATTGTATTGTGGGAGTTGCAGACCACGTAGCTCATGCCATGTGCAAGGCAAGGGCTGGGGGCGTCAGGCCTATTGCCGGTCAGAAGGATAGTAATAATAATGTCACCAACAGTTTTCAATGGCTTTCAGAAAGATGGCCGTGCTATGAGGAGTTTGGCAGGCATTGCCCTAACTATTTTGACCCCAAACGAGATGGGAGATGGCCTAACCCTTTCTGTGCATGCTTTGCGCATGGATCCTTGGGGTCAGGCAGGTGCTGGGCACTCAGGATTCAAATAGTCCCTGAGGGCTGCAGGAGCGTGCATTGGCCCTCATCACATTGCTCAGGGATTTGCACGTTTAGCTCCGTGGTTCCTTGTCTTTGGGGCTAAGCTTTCATGCATTGTCCCTTGATATGGTCTTTTTCCGTGCAGCACCTTGTATGTCCTGATGGCTGACACCAGGTGCATGGGACTGATGCATTCTGGTGTTGCAATTTCATCTGAATGCTATTCCCTGTAAATAATGATATGTGACTCATTTGTCCTGCAAACCCCATTCTCTCCAAAAGTGGATCTGAAACCCCCAAATGTGGAAGCACTGTCTCCCCACGGCTTTGTTGCTGACACCCGTTGGGTATTGTTGACCCAGGGAGTTGAGAATGATGCTGGGCCAGGTGAGTGCTTTCTGCCAGCCACTCTCTGTTGTTCTACAAATAGGAAGCCCTGCCACTTTGCAGTCCTTGTCTGGGACTGTTTTCTATTGTTGTCACAGACTACCTGGGGCTGGGTCATGGATTAAGGAAGGAGGCTTCTCTGGCTAACGGTTTTGAAGCTTGGAGGTCTGAGATTGGCGGCTGCAAGTGGTGAGTGCCTCTGCTGTGTGCTAACCGGATGGAGAGGAGGAAGGACAGGCAGGCACAGGTGGGAAGCGACACAGCAGAGATGGGGAGGAGGATTTGCATGAAGCTTTGCAGGACAGGAGATGGACTCAGCTGTGTCACAGGCCAGTGGCCCTGAGTGAGCCAGGGAGCAGAGCTTGCCCTCGAGTGTGAGCCAGGCCAAGTGTGTTAGAACTCTGGAGACTCAGGAGTTGTTAGTGTTTCCTAGCTTTTGCAGCCACACTGAGGATCAGGGAGGATCAGGGTAGCAAGGTCATCTTGATGGCGTTTGAGCTTGGCTGAAGGTGTGCCTTGATTTCCGACCACGCTCTCGCCCTTACTGTCCACTCTGTCTCTCAGTCCCATTTTGGTCCACTCGAGCACAGAGGAGTATCTGTCTCTCCCAACCCAAATAGCCATGGTTCAGCTAATATCAGCACTGCACAAGAAAATTCCAGTTCTTATGTTTGTTGTTTGTGATGCCCCTACCAGCTGCCAATGGGAAGCTGCATCCTAGCTCTGCCAAGCCAGTTTCTGAATGCATTTGAGATAGCCTTCTGGTAGCCACTTTTTAGAGTCAGTCCAAGAAAGACAATGATGAAGGGTTTTGCTTCACAGAATGATGTGACTTCTGGCCGTGGAAAGAGGTTAGGGCGAGAAGCTCATGGCTCGAATTGAGGATTCCAGCCTTGGGAAGGTGTAAGCTGGCATGTTTATCACTATTCTGAAGGAATACTTACAATGTAAAGCATAACCCTGGTAGAAGTGTTCCATATTTTTATGCACTCGTTTAAATATTTATACTAATTCCAGTGCTTGTACACCACCACCAAATTATAACATCTCCAGGTAAAAGGTGGCTCAAATTACTTTTTGAAGGAGTACATTCACTTAAACTTAAACGTGCAGTTATGATTCAGCATGTTTGGGAGCAAAAATTGGAAGTGTAATAAAATGATACATTTTAATTACAATGCCAAAAAGCATAGTGATAGCAACGCCTGGTAATTACTTGCATCTCTTTGAGAGATCTATACGCACAAGCCATGCCAACATATTTAGCACATCTTTCCTACTATATATAAGATGGCAAGTCATTTGCTGTGTGTAAACACTACCAACCGCAGTGTATTCAGCATCATTAGGCTGCAGAAGTGAATGTGGAACAAAATATCTTGATTTATGCTTGAGAAAGGCAAGACGAAACCAAAACCAGATGAACACCAGATTCTTTTGCATTCTCCTTGAAACAGATGTCAATATTTATCAAAGCACAAATTGGGCCACAGAAACAAGGGGGTTTTCCACCAGAGCACTGGAGGGGAGTCTGGGAGTCTGGGGCTAAGTCCCAGAAAAGTGAGGGCAAAGCTCCCATTTCGATCGCCAGAGGCCTGTGTGGAAGCTTGATGTATCTGAACCACTCCATCTCTTGATTTTTTAAAAAATCTTACAGATATTGATTACAACTCTAAAATCAGGGAAATGTTTAAATTCATGACATTGGCTTATTTTTCCATAGTTTCTGTTAAGTCTTTGGTATTGCCATTTGGTGGTTGGTTTCTTCTTTCCCTCCTACTTTGCAAAGAGAGAGGCAATTGGTACCTGAAACGTGACTATTCAATTCTGCTGCTGGGGTTAACAGAGCGGCTGTCACCAGCATTGAGCAGACAAGCCTTGCACCAGCCAGAGGTCTTCTCATCTCTTCCAGGCTGGACACCAGCTGGTGTACATGACTATGGAGTCTTGGGGGCACCCACGGCCAAGAACAAACAGTGGAGACAGGGAAGCAACTGTCTCCCCTGTGAGCTGGGACACCCATGGGGCCTACCACGAGTCTGAGAACATAACTCACCCAGATTCCTGAGGGAATGGGGTGCTTATAGTTTATGCTACCTGTGCGGGGCTCAGGAGTTGGCCCAGCCATCCGGTGACATGTGTGATTTAGTGGGTGTTTGGAATCTGATTTCTACAGGGTTTCTAACTCAAGCCTACCAAGTCTGTTTTATTCATTAGATAAGCTCCAGAACCTGTTTGTTAAATTCATTTTTATGTAACCATGACCAGACTTAAACTTGGGATTAATGTGAAATAAATGCTGGTTTTGACAGTAGGGATATTTTTCACTCTGTATTATCAAATTTTTCCCTTGCAGGGTAGCACTTTATGCATCTCTCGAGTGTCCTACAAGCTCCCACTCTCAGTGGTGTGTTCATGGTGAAGTTAACGTGCCACTGCATTGGTGCTCTGTGTGTTTTTGTGGGGTTTTACTGTTGCAAACCACTTTTTAAGCAAGCATGTGTGTGAGAAAGGAGAGTGAGCATGCCTAAGTCTCCAAGCGAGAGCCCACCTAACTAGGGTAATATAGCGCTGCTAATTATATTGACCTAATTAATCTAATGAAATTGCAGCTAGATATAATTTTGAACATGTCGTTTGTCTGAATTAGCGTTATGTAAACCCATTCTGCCTGTCCATGCATTTTATCTGCAGTATTTCCTTTAGCACCTCAAGGACTTAGGCAACAGCGCAGAGTGGAACTCATTTCAACAGCTTCTGAAGACATGACACTGGCTGGCCAGAGGAGCTGGCAGATGAGCAGCGACAGGTGCAGGGGGAGAGCTCAGCTTCTCGCCTCCGCCTTCGGGTTGTCCTGCTTGTCTCCGCCTTCCGGTTGTCCTGCTTGTCTCCACCTAACTCTCAGCATCCATTAGGATCCTCTCCTGCTTGTTCATGTGTAGAATATACACACAGTCCTCGCTTGGTAGCGAAGAAGGTTGATTCAAGGACCCCTCAGTAAAATGGCAGAGGGCTTGCTTATAACCAACACACAGTCCACTGTGTATGAAGGTTTCCCTTCAATGGAATGCACACACGGTGCAAATAGTTGTTCAACATTATTGTTTGGGGAATAACGATAAGAGACACATCTGTAACACTCAGTGAAGAAGCTGTGAGTTTTCAATGGTTTTTCATCAGTGGCTGGTTGGGTCCACAGAGGCAGAGCCTGCAGACAAGGGAAACCATGTCCTGCGTGAATGTGCTTTATATGATCTGGGGGAATCTAGAGCATTTAAATCTCTTACACCAAAGTTGAAAAAATCAGATGCTTTATTATGGAAAACTGAGATGGAGGAGGAATGTCAAACTAGTAAGATATCACCACCACAAAAACCATTGCTAACAGTAGTTGAGGAATTATACTAGACACTGTTTTCGGGGTAGATGTTAACCTATCTAACGCCTGTCTGTCATCCATCCATCTATCATCTATCTATCTATCTATCCCTCTGCCATCTATAATTGAGGATCTGTAAACATTTCATGGAAATGCTTGTTATGGAAAATGCACCTCTGATTTTCTGGGGTTTTTTGGCACTCAAGCCCTTGGATTCCGTTTCTACAGGAACTTTCTGACGTGTCCGCTTGTCTCCCCACATGTTCATGCGTTTGCCTGTCAGAGCTTCCTACTGACTAAACCTGTGGGCACGGACCTACGGGAGCAACGAGCCCCTCTGGTCCCAAGGCTGTAGCCACTGTTGCTCACTGGAAAGAGTCAAGACTCCTTGAAGAGAGGTGCTTCAGTGTCCAGGGCAGAGAAAGTGCAACGCGACCCCTGGGGCGGGGGCGGGGTCTGTGTGGAAAGCAACACAGTACTCACAGACTAGCAGGGACAGCAAAAACATTACAGGCCATCCTGGCCTGACTCTTGTGGAAAAAAAAAAAAAAAAGAGAGAGAGAAATTTTGAGCAAAACAAAGAGTAATTTGAAAACATTTTATGCATATATCTTCATGTAGATGAAGCGATCAACACACATGGGGGAGGAGGTGCGGGCAGGGAGCCGGCTCAGTTCCGCCCTTGTCACGGACTCTGCGATCATTTGGTAATACAGTTGAAATACTTCTTCAAGCAAGAGCAGAAGTAGGTGGTAGTGGCAGGTTACCCAATCCCATAGATGATTTCCCAATTGTTGGCTGAAAAAAATGTAGCCTAGTGGGCTTCCTAACTTCTGGCCGAAGTCTGCATTAGCCTTCCTGTTGCAGGCGACTGGGGGTGAACCAGTGGTGGGACTGCTTCTCTATCTCCCTGTCTCTTTGTCTCACTGTCACTTTTTCTTTTAAATAAATAGATAAATCTTAAAAAATGAAATACAGTAAAGCATTAGAGTCTACTACCTATGAAACAAATGTGAAGTATAATCATTAACATGTTAAAAAGGGAGAATCAGATAGGCCACAAGAAATTTAGTGAAATGTATTAACTTTGAAAATCAACATGTAAAACTATGGAGCTTTACTGATAGAAGGAAAATGCTAGTTATTTTCAAGAAAGAGAAACATTGTACGTAATGTGCAGCGTCTTTGACTGAACACCAGAGACTGGAATAACGTGCTGGAAATCAGGTGCCATCGTTGTTACTACTTACCATTTTCCAGCTGGATCTAGTCATGGTAATAAGGCTTCCCCGGAAAGGGAAGCAAGGTGTCGTCACCTTTAGATAGCGCAGCTCTCCTGTAAGATCCCAGGGAATCAAGTTCCTCTCACGTCGTATAAGAACAAGTTTTCTGAATATATACTTTCATAAAACAGAAACAAGTGTTCAAATATCCTTATTATACTTAATGGAATCCTCAGAGTACAAGAGCAGCACACACAGAACCAGAACATAAACCGTGGGAGGACGGGGGACTCCCCTACTACACAGCCCTGCGGTCAGTCATGAGGACACACACCATGGGAGGATGGGGGACTCCAGTACTACACAGCCCTGCAGTCAGTCATGAGGACACACACCATGGGAGGATGGGGGACTCCAGTACTACACAGCCCTGTGGTCAGTCCTGCAGGACATACACCATGGGAGGACGGGGGACTCCCCTACTACACAGCCCTGCGGTCGGTCATGAGGACACACACCATGGGAGGACGGGGGACTCCGGTACTACACAGCCCTGCGGTCAGTCCTGCAGGACATACACCATGGGAGGACGGGGGACTCCCCTACTACACAGCCCTGCGGTCGGTCATGAGGACACACATCATGGGAGGACAGGGGACTTCCCTACCTCACGGCCCTGCGGTCAGCCATGAGGACACACATCATGGGAGCACGGGGGACTCTGGTACTACACAGCCCTGCGGTCAGTCCTGCAGGACATACACCATGGGAGGACAGAGGGACTCCCCTACCACACAGCTCTGCGGTCAGTCATGAGGACACACACCATGGGAGGATGGGGGACTCTGGTACTACACAGCCCTGCAGTCAGTCATGGGGACATACACCATGGGAGAACGGGGGACTCCCCTACCACACAGCCCTGCGGTCAGTCATGCAGGACACACACCATGGGAGGACAGAGGGACTCCCCTACTACACAGCCCTGCGGTCAGTCCTGCAGGACATACACCATGGGAGAACAGAGGGACTCCCCTACCACACAGCCCTGCCGTCAGTCACAAGGACACACATCATGGGAGGATGGGGGGACTCTGGTACCACCCGGCCTGACATTAGTGATGAGGACAGAGGGTGGCATTTACTCTGTATTATCATTTAGTTGTATTATCACATCCACGGGTATCTAATATGTTTTCCTCTTCTGTATTTTATGTCTGTTATTTATTTTGACTTAATATTTATTGTGGATGTGTCACATGTATATCTAGATCATTGATTTATTGAGTTTTTGTTAAAAACACTACCTTTTATTCCCCGAGTTGTCCTTCCCTTTGGCTGAAAGGTGGTTGGGCCAGCTTGTGTTACTCTGTACTTTATTATGGTCTAAACTGAAAATTGAGAAGGGGCCCCATCCCTCCTCCTTCCTCTCTGGCCCACACTTGGGTAAGGCCAAAATGATTTTCAAGTGCCCCGTTGTTTGGTACTGGTACAAGCTCCAGCCTTGCAAACCACTCCACTCTCAGGGTCCCTCCCTGAGGACGTGGCGTTAACTTTCCCTTTGCTGTGTTGCCCGGGCCTTCTGTTCCAGAGTGGGAGCTGGCCCTGCCGAGTGTGAGAGAGCCACACTGCCAGGCACAGCAGTGTGGGAGCCGGCCCTGCCGAGTGTGAGAGAGCCACACTGCCAGGCACAGCAGTGTGGGTGTCTCCTGCAGGTTTAACTGTGGCTCAGAAAGGCAGACAGGGGCCTGCTGCTTGTGAGTCTTTATAGGGAAACTGTCTTGTCAATGGAATCAAGCTAGGGTGATGTCATGAGGGTGGGCCCTAGCCCTACAGGACAAGTGTCCTTATAGATGGACACATAGGGCAGACAACAAGGAGACGATGGAGGCAGAGAGGGATGCGATGTGACCTCAAGCCAGGGAGCAGCTGGGGCTCCGGACGCTCCAAGGATAGGTAGTCATCTGCCACCTGCCTTGGAGGCGCTAGGCCCTGCCCTGCTGCGCCCGCTCCTCCTGTCTCAAGCTCTGAGAAGTATCTTGGCTGCTGTTGAAAGCATACAGCTTTTGGCACTCAACTTGCTTTTGGGGTGGGATATTTCCTCATTTCTGAGGGGAACCACAGCATTGAGGCATTCGGAAGCTTTCCTGAGACAGAACAGCTGGAAGTGGACGAAGCTGAGCTGTTACAGCCTGCGGGAAAGCCGGGCGGGGTGCCAGTCCTGCCCGATTGTGGCGTCTTCCCATGTCACCTTCCTAGAGCTGGTATCAGTTAGTCTCGGAGAAACTGCTTTTGCTGCAAGGGGTGAAGTGAGGCAATCACCATTGTTCATTAAAATCTTCTGTAAGTTTTTGCCAAAATAAGAGCCAAATAGATAAAAGTTATGTACATACCTGGAAGAAGTTTCAACAATCAGCTTGGCTGATCAAGCTGCAGATTTGGAAATCCAGGAACAAAACCTCAACGCTCTTCAAATATCAAAGTTGATCAACGCAGCATGCTGTTGGGATAAACACATCAACCTCAGACACTTTGTTTTAAATTGAAAGGCAAAGTGACATTGAAAGAGAGAAAGGAAGATGGCAACCGTCTCCACGCGTGGGTTTACCTCCCCGCTGCGGCTGGGCTAGAGTGACGCTGGGAGCACAGAATCCAAGGCTCCCTCGTGGACAGCAGGGGCCCAACTCCTTGGGTTGCCTGCTGCTTTGTGGCACACACCTAAGCAGGCAGCTGGACTCAGGAGCAGAGCCAGACACTGTGACATACACACACCTTAAGCAGCATCCTAACCACCAGGCCACACGGCCTCTCTCCAGTCAAGACAGTTTTACACTGATGTCCACATAGATTCACAAATCTCACAGTTCAAACACCAAGGAAAGCACAAAATGCTCACACAGACTCTTAAAAGGACTGCACTCTAGAACTGCCTTCCAGAATTTACTGCAACAGAAAAGAGGGATCAAGTCATTTTAGAGGTACAGAATGTTCTGGAAAGAAATTTCTTTACTCTATGAGGCTTGACAAAGCACAAAATCACCAACTGGGTGGCGTACATAACAAAATTTCAATTCTCTGTGTTCTGCCGGCTGACATCCAACATGAAAGTCCTGGTGGGCCTGCCTTCTCCTGTGGCTCGTCCCCTGGCCCTCCAGGTGGCCGCTTTGCTACCGTGATCTCACAGGGCCTGTCGTCTATGCTCACAGCTGCAGTGTCGCTTCCTCTTTGTAGAAGGACAGCAGCCCAGCGGTTGGCTCTGTACTGTGGTGGACTGCCTGCAGCCCTGTGTCTCGTCTGCTTGCTGCTCTGAGTCCCAGGGGCTCGACTTCTGATCCGGCTCCCTGAGAAAGGCCTGGGCCAAGTGCCTGGGCTCTGTATCGTGTAGGAGACCCGATGAAGTAGCTCTGCCTTGCAAGTGAGTCAGTAAATAATAATAAAAAATACCAGCAGTCCCGCTGGCTGCTGGGGTGGGGGCCCATCGCTGTGACATCATTTAACTTTAGGAACTGCTATCAAGAGGCTACTCCACAGCCACACTGGAGTTGAGGATTTCAACTCATGAATTAATTGCCTAAAATCTAAGCGCAGTTCAATCCAACGAAAGTATAATTTTGTATGCACTTGTTATGTTTTACTTAAAATAAACCAGTACAGATCCTAGAAATTTAAACAGAAATCACTGTTTTCCTTGGAATTTTGTGGGTTTGCAAGTTGAATTCAAAGAGTGGCTTATGGTGTTTCAGCATGGATGACGCAGGTACTTGAAGCCAGCTGTCTGGGTCTTAGCTGGAAGGGCTCATCCCTGTGCCCAGCTCTGTTCCCTTCCAGCCCACTGGCTAGGGCTTGGGCACAAGGCCGGGGGTGGGGGGTGGTGTATGCAAAAGCATTTCAAGCTGCTTACAGGCCTGGGGGACCCGCAACATTCCCACGAAATGCTGTTGACCATCTTAAGCTGCAGCCTGCCCTGATTCCCCAAGAAAAGAGGGGCCTATCCTGCTCTCACGGCGGGGGGTAGGTGAGTGAGGGTGGGGTGGGGCAGAGGGACCCTTCTCCATTCTCCATGGGGGACAAAGAGCCAAGTTGCACTGAGGAGATGTGACCTGTGACCTAATTTTGGTTAGGACAAAATTTGACCTAATTACATTAGTAATAATCTTGAGAAAATTACTCATGTACAATGATGATGAAGCTACACACACATACACACACACACACAAAGTTAAAATTGTCAAAGTGTCCCAGAGTGACGGAGAAGGGGAATTGAACTTGGGCGTGACGGATTCTAGGGGCGTCCTCCTTGAGCATGCAGGAGCCTGTGCCGATTTGCAGGAACTTCACTGAGACTAAACGCTTGGGATTATCCTGCAGCTCAGAGCCCCAGAGGCCTGCCTGATGCCGGCTCCCCCAGCCCCAGGTGGCTGTGGTTGGTCTGTGATATGTGTATGGCCGAGGGGGGCCTGTGGGGATCACACAGCAGCCACTGTCCCAGTGTGCGTCTGATCAGTGGCTGCAAAGACCCCAGGCAGGAGCGGGCACGGGGCCAATGTCACAAGCCTGTGGAGCGGAGCGGTGGCTCCTGCCCCGTGCTGAACCTGCAGCATGTAATTGGGTCTATGAGGGTCAGCAATTAACTGGGAGCTATCCACAGCTCTGACAGGGCCGCCTCTCTGGAAAGCAACTCTTCATGGAACAGTACTGTCTGGCAGCCCTGAGCCACCCCGCGCCCCAAAGCAGGTCACGTGTGTCAGGGTCAATGGCACCTTCTGGCCTGGGGACTTCTTGTGTCATCCCAGAAGACACACCCAGCCAGCTCCCTGGCCCCGTTAGGGCAAGAGGTGGTAACTTCTTAGTCTGCAACATGAACTTGCTTTTCAGTTAAGATACATGTTACGGGAGTTCCGGAGCCAGAGTTTCCTGTTGGTTTCAGAAATGACCTGCCAGTGGATCAGCTTGAACGAGGGCAGAAGGAAGGCTGGTCTGGGCCGTCATTTCACGCCTGGGTGGGTGGCTGCAAGGGGACTGACCCAGAACACTGGGCCGTTCTATGGCTCCTGCGGCCTGCACCTCAGGCTGGGGACAGAGGCCACGGTGTTCCCTCAGGTGGCTCAGTGGCTCCCTGACACACTGCTTTCCTGCCAACTCACCCTCCTGCAGTTGGTGCCTGAGTTACAGCTAGAGCCTCAGTTCACTTGCTCACTGGAGATGGCCTTGGAGCTCGGAGTCCTTCATACGTGAGCCAGAAGGACACCTGCTGTCGCCTCTGCCCAGGGACTCCTGCTGGCCTGGCCCATCCCGTCTCAGAGGCCCAGGACACTCAACGGTGGGTTGCCTGTGAGCATAGTTGATCAAAGTGGGAAGGATCCAGGGTTATGGAAAAGTGGGTGTGATCATTGTTTCCAAACTTCCTGTTTGTTCTTCCCATTTCTAGGTGCAGGGGGAGATAAGGGAAGAAGCCATACCCAGCCTCCCAACTACCCCAGTACCTGGGGATTGGGAATGGCACCTGATATCAACCCAGGGTCCTGACATGCTGGACACTCTGAGGGTTCTGTCCAGGTGGATGAGACAAACCTGAAATGTGTCGATCTCTCTGAGTCAAGGATGAGGAATCCCTTCAAGTGTCCACTGGCTGACACGGTCGACCTTAGAGCCTCCGTTTGCCCAGGTATTTGCTTCATCCTTTGGCTGGGGTAGTTAACCATATATTCTGTTCTCCATTCTCTGCTATGGCAGCAGATATTCTTTGTCGGCTGCCATAGCCTCCATGTGCACCATGGCTTGCCATCCAGCACTTCATCCTTTACACTGAAGAGGACCAGTTCTCACAAGTGGGGACATGGACTCCAGGCCAGGTGACCAGGGCTTCACCAGACCCCCACCTCTGGGGTCACAGACCACAGAACCCACTGCACAGGAAGAGTGAAGGTCTTGGGCCAGATGAGCTGGGACCTGCTGGTCACCACACCCCTGGTCTCAGACCCTACATCTACTGCGCTGGTGGGCCCAAGGGCCTGGGCCAGGTGACCCAAACTGCACTGGACTCCCCCACCCCTGGGGCTCATTGATCTAGCACCCACTGCCTCCAGATAGTCATGGTGCGTCTGACCTTTACATTCCCCCCAGTGGGTGCTTCAGTCTGGGTCAGTCCATCCTGCTCTCAGTTCCAGCTCCTGTTGGTTGGAGCTGCAGCCTAGCCTTGCCTAGTCAGCTCTCCATCCTGGCCCCAGTGTGAATTGGCTGGTTTTGCACCTGACCCGGTCCCTTCTGCACCCCATCCTGGTTCTTGGATTATGCCAGCGGCTGTTACGAATTGGCCCAGGCTGGTCCACCCCAGGCCTGACCCACATGTATACTGGAGGGTGCCTGCCCTGGTTTTGGCTGCTCCTTGCTGTGGTTCTTGCGCTCACCTTCAGGGACTGCAACCTGACAGAGGAGTTCCTCAAGCTCCTCTACCAGGTCTCCTCCCAGTGGCAGATCTTGCACATACTGGTGAGTCCTTGGTCCAGGTCGATTTTGTCCATTTCTTGTTTGGGCAGGAATGGTGTCCTTCCCCGGTTTCCGGTTCTTACTGTTGGGTGCTACAGCCCACAGCCATACCTGGTCCATGCCCAGACAGCTCTCATGCAGTTCAGTGGGAGCTGAGACCTAGCCAAGCCCATTCTACACCCACTCTGGCTCTTATAAGCACCAGTGGGTACTGAAGTCTAGTCCAGTCTGGCGTGCCCCAGACCCAGTTCACACCCAAGCTGAAGGAGACTGCAGCCACGTCCAGCCCAGCCCAGGGCCTCATTCTGGCTCTCGTGCTCACCAGTGGAAATTCTAACCCAACTGGGACATCTCCTTAGCTCCCCAACCAGGCCTAGTCCCATCCACAGATCTTGTGTGTGTCAATGGAGATTGCTGTTCCACACAGGTGACCCCACATACTCCCCCAAAGATTCTCTCCCCAGGCCTGATTCACTCCCATGCTGGTAGCGTCATGGGCCAGCCTCACATTACCTGTTCCCTGTTCAGACCCTCGCTGGTGGGTTCCATGACCTAGCCCTGCAAGCACAGTGTCTTTGTCCGTAGAAATCTCTCAGAAGTCATTGCTTACCTGGACATGAACTGTCAGATCCCTGCTTGTCCCCACCGCTGCATCCCCCAGATGCCCTGTGACCCCACACCCAGAGCACTACTGCATCCCCCAGATGTCCTATAATCCCACACCCAGAGCACCCTGCCTGGCTGATGGAGGGCTTCGCATGGCAGCTGTAGGCAGAGCTAAAATCTCATGCCTCCAACCCAGACCAGTTCAAGATCCGCTCACCCCATGGTGGTGGTGGACAGAGCTAAAATCCTGAGCCTCAAGTGCAGCCCAGCCTGAGATACTCCGGCCATAGCCACGCAGCCGGGCAGTAATTTGGTTCTTTTTGCTTGTTTTACATCTTTTTCTGGTGTTCAATGCATTGTCTTCATCCTTCACGGGAGGCCACTCTTCCCCCTTCCTCAACTCCCCACCATACACGCATCCCGTGCAAGGAGCCGTAGGGGAAGCCTTGCTCTAAGACCTGGGCTCTGCAGGCAGGTCCGGCTGGGGTTTTCCTCCAAGGACACATAAGAAAGCTGAGCTGTGCATCTGCCACAGGCTGTGACAGGTCCCCAGGGGCCTGTTCCCAGGGACAAGCACTGAGCAGAGATAATGGGCGACTTTATGCTCAACAGAGAAATCTCCCTTATGTCTCGGCTGCTATTTCCCAAGAAACTGGTATTTCCTGTCCTGCTGAAACTTTCAGTGCTGTTCTTCCTCTTTTCAGTGAGTTCCTTTCAGCCAATTGAGCTGACAGCTGAGATGTGCTTTCTCTTGCTTGGCCCAGCCTGGCAGGGGGAGGGTAGAGGAAGAGGGGAGATGAAGTGCTTTGCAAAGACTGTGACCAGCCTGCTGAGCTTGGGTGTCATGTGTCAGGAACCCAGAGCGGGCAGGTGCCCATGGCTGTCATGCTGCTTCTCCCACACCTGCAAAGACGCACCTGTAACTCTTCCAGCTGATATGCCAAGGCGGCTGGAGGGGACGAGGCTCCAGGAGACAGCTGGGGCCATGGAGAGTTGCTGCTGAAGCCTGCCTCCAAGTGGGAGATGCAGTCAGGCGCGTGCTGACAGGTGAACTGATTTCCTTGTTTACTGAACTTTTCAGACTCCGCTGCAGACACCTTATGAGCCGGGTGTCATCGTGTCATTTCTGAAGGGTGTGGATGTGAAGGGAAGGGACAGTGGGGAGAGGAGGGGCTGGGAGAGGAAAGCCTGCATGGGCAAAGCCGGAACTCAGGCTGGATCCACATACACTAGGATTGCCGTGACTCGCCATTAGAGACTGAGTGGCTGTTTCTCTATTTCCTCATAGTTCCTTTCTTTCTCAACAAAAGTCTTCAGTGAATATGAGCTACCCAAAGTCATTAGGGTACTTTGAGTTCTGTATTTAATGGAACCAAGTCCTTAAAAGCACAGAATTTTAATGGATAGAAATGCTTGAAGTTCGGGATAGAAAGCTACCATGTCTGACAAAAGAGGTGCTTGCAGGGGGGGAGCCAGGGCCCTGACCCTGGGCCGGAGCAGCAGGGGGAGAGCCAGGGCCCTGACCCTGGGCCGGAGCAGCAGGGGGAGAGCCAGGGCCCTGACCCTGGGCCGGAGCAGCAGGGGCAGCCTGAGGTTCTGTGGGCATCCCCGAGCATTCCATGGCTCCATCTGGCATCTGGGACAGCCAGAAGCAAGGATGCCACTTCTGTCCCCTGATGAATGCGGTGACCCGAAAGGATCTCCTATGGTCATTCCCTTGTGTCCTGGTCTCAGCATGCCCCTTGGTGCCTTGGCACGAAAGGCAGACTCCAGCACCAGATAATGAGATGCAAACACCAGCCAGGGCCCAAAGTCCTCGGAACTGAGCAGCCACGCGTAGTGCCAGGGAGGGTGTTCCGAGCCTGAGACACGTGCCTGGTGTACTTACCCTTGTCAACGGCAGCAGTCCTTAGCCTTGTCAAGCAGGGAAGCTTTTGTATCCACATGTGTATATAAACATTTGCTTAGTTCTCACCTGAAGTTGAACATTTTGAGACTTGTCAACATGCTGAATTTCAAATGGCAGCGTAAGAAAAGATGACACATTCAATCACTGTTAACCACCATTCCCTTGCCTTCCTCTCTCTTCCCTTCTTCTCCCCTCCTCCCCTCCCCCTTCTTCTCCTCTTCTCTTCTCTTCTCCCTCTGGTTCACTTCCCAAATGGCTGCACTGGCCAGAGCTGAGCCAATCCAAAGCTAGAAGCCAAGAGCCTCTTTTGGATCTTCCACGTGGGTGCAGGGACCCAAGAATTTGGCCCAAGGGAACTGGATGGGAAGTGAAACACCTGGGACATGGACTGGCGCCCACGTGCGATGCCGTTGTTGGTAGGCAGAGGATTAGCCAGTTGAGTCACAGTGCAGGCCCTGTAACCACAACTTTTTTCAATGGTTCCAGTTTTTCTTCCCCAGAACCTTTGATTTGCAGGAGCTTTCATATACTCAGTTGGCATTTGGCGTTGTGTTTCCATTTCTGTTCTGCCTTTGCTTATGGTTTGTGGTGTTATGACAGGTGCCCGCAGAGCCTCACTGCCAAGTGTCTGCCTCCTTCAGCCTTCCCTCCTGGAGTCTTAGGCTGGCACCGTGCTCCCCTCCCGGCCCCTGACATTCTCTGTGGTTCAAGGCATGAAGGTCCAAGGCACTTCCCTGCTAGAATCACAAGTTATCTCCTTGGGAGACCAGCCTCCTGCTCTCTGTCTGCTCGACATACCAAGGCCTGGGTGCCTGCGGCCTTGGCCCCGCTCATCTGCGGCCTGCCCACCGCGACGCTCAGGGCCAGGGGCATCTGGCAGAGCAATTGCCCTGCTTTGCCCACGCTCTTGCTTTCCCAGCTGCTTCTTACTAGCTTAGCCCTAATCCTCCATTATGGTTTCCTAGGTAATTGGGAACTTTGATCGCAATTGGTTTGACTGTAGGAGAAACGCCAGCATTTTAAAATAGTGTTATGGCATACAGAAATATGATCCATATATTTTCATTTGTTCAAGACTTTTATTTTAGAGATATCCAATGTTAAATTTTTTTAAACTTCATGTTTTATTCTTTGGTTTTATAAATATGTTTATACATGTATTAATGCATTTATTGGAAGGCAGAGCAGCAGAGGGAGAGAGCATCCACCCTCTGGGTGGCTTCCCAAATGACTGCAGGAGCCAGGGCTGGGCCCGCCTGGAGCCGAAGCCTGGATCCAAGTGTTGGCCACGTCTGCTGCTTCCTCATGCTCATCGTCAACAAACTGGATCAGAAGTGGAGCGTCTGCGACTGGAGCTGACGTCTGGCACTCAGCGTGCTGGCACTGCAGGCAGCAGATGAATCAGATGTGCCAGAGCCCTGGCCTGGGTCACTGAGACAGGAACTTGTACTCCAGCACATTGCCTTGGGTATTTATATTATAATGGAAAGATTTATTTTTTCATGCATTTCATTTACCACCTTACTGTAGCCTTCAACTTCTTTTATTTTTGTTGTTCATGATGATGATGGATGTTATTTATTGGTTAAATGCTAGGTAACTCGGTAACCATGTTGTGTTAGTTTTGCTTGATCAAATCCACTGCTCAGGTCTCATTTACGTCTTCTATGATGAGCAGTCACGGTTCTCGCAATGCAATGAAGCAGCTCCTGAGCGGGCCACTCCAGCTGCCTGCCCTGGGCAGCAGACTCCTGCGGTGGGGCTTCTGTTCCCATTTCTGTCTGGGTACTGAATGCCTGCTGGGAGGCAGAGCATCCCGAGAGGCCATGGTGGAATCAGCCACCTGCTCATCTTCTGTGTCCCAGCTCCTGGCTCACGCCACAGCCCCTCCCCTGTAGCAGGGAGGTAATGGAAGTCTACACCTACTTCCCAGGCTGTGCAACATTTCAGAAAGTGACAGAGTCTCCAAGCAGGAAGTCAGCTTCCCAAGGGGGAAACGGCTTGGGAATCAATTTCAACCCTGTTTTATCACTTGAGGATTGTTGTGATTTCAAGGAGACTCTGACAGTGTTCTTTCAGAAAATAATTCGGTTTCTAAAAAAATTTCACATCTGTTCCGGTAAAACTTAAAATCGCACTCCAATAGCTCAGCACATGCAGCAGGTGTGCGGAACGGCTCGGCCAGTGGGCTGCAGAGGCCCTGCTGCCGCGTTCACACGCGGGACTCGGAATCCAACGCGTCCGTGGCGTGCTGCCTTCGAGCAGATCGTTGTGTACCGAACGGAATAACCTCACACGTGTCTACCTGCACCATGGCACAAACAAGGCTCCCCGCTCCTGAAGGCATTCTTAATATTAATTTTCTATTACCATGGAGATTAATTAGACATTAATTAATTAATTAAGAGCAATTAATTTTGATCCTACCTGTCAAAAATGTGTTCATGTACTTGGTTTTTTTTTTTTTTTTTGAAAAATTAACTTTCCATGCTAACTTATTTTTTTTTCTTACCTTCGGATCTGTTGATGCTGTATTTTCTTTTGGCTTTCTTATTCTTCCTTAACGGTCCTTGTGAGTTTAACACTTAAATGATTCTTGGTCACCTTTTCTTGTTTAAAAGTCAATGTACAGCATTGATACATTTCCTTTTGACTGTGTCTCCGACAACCTGGCATGATTATTTTAGTATTGTTAGTTTCAAACACCTTGTAATTATTTTATTTCTTCCTAACCCAAGTTAATTGTTTATAGATCACAATGGCGGATTTTGTGTTGTTTATTTCTGATTTTTTTTTCTCATAGCCAGAGAATGCAATGTAACAGAACCTCTCAAAATCTTTAAAAATGTATGTTAGAACTGACCTATAGGTCTTTGTGAAAGATGCAGTAGTAGTACTTTCTCTATTTGTCTCCCATTAAATAAAACAAAACCTTTGGAACTCGAAAAGTTGAAGTAAATAGTACAGCCCATCAGGAGCTAATTGCCCCAAACACCGTGACATCTGGGTTTTCTTGTCCCATATGTCTTGGACTTGGAACTGAAGATGGCAGAAACCCCAAAGGGCCACTGGACAGATTAAAATAATAAGTAAGTCCTACCTAAAGCTTGCTCTCTTCCTCTCTTCCTTTTCCCAAACGACTTGGGAAGGAGTAGAACAGGAAAGCTGAAAACTTTTTCAATAACATCCACTCGTATCTAATCAAATACTACAGAACCAACTCCCTCAGCCCTCAACAGCAGCAGCCAAGGCTGAGTGAGCACCTAGACCCCCGTCCCTGCAGGTGCAAGGAGTATGGCCAGGACAGTGCCAGAGCCAGTTGGCAGAGACCATGTTTAAGTCTGGGCTCTGCCCCTTCACCCCCTGCAGAGGGGTGAGGCCAGAGGAGGTTAGTGGAGAGTCAGGATAGGGAAAGATGCCGCAAGCAGTTAGAGCAGACTGCGAGGCAGGAGAAGCATGCCTCTTCTTCCTGGCAGAGCAAGCCAGGCCAGCCCAGTGAAGGCAGAAGCTCCACTGTCATGGCAATCATGGGAAATGGCACTCTGCACATCCAACCCCAAAAAAGTCACCCATCACACCAAGGAACATGGAAATCTGAATCTGGATAAGAAATTAAAAGCAACAGACATCTACCTGCAGACACAGAAGCACTGGACTGACCCAATGAGGATTTTATGGAGGCAATCGGACAAAGCTCTCCAAAGGGCAACTACAGACCTACCTGTGAAAGATGAAGAGATGACAGAGAGACAGATGACCACAGCGGTGTAGTAACAGCCAGACAGGTGATTGTAAACCAGAAACAGGCTGAATCCACAGCATCGTGATGCTGAGGAGAGAAGTGACCCAAATTAAAGCTCAATGCATGGACTTGGCAGTGGAGTGAGCGACATGCAGTGGAGAATCTAAGAACTTGTAAGAAAATTACATGTCGCCCGTTGAAGCAGCAAGGAACAAATTAAATAGGCAAAAACAAAAACCTTCAAGAATCTAAAGCACCAGACAAGCAAAGGCAAAGGTGCAGGTTTGTTAGCCAAGTCTTACAACGACAGAAGAAAGAAGGAAGGGTTTGAAGAGCCATTCAAAGAAACAACGGCTCAAATATTTCCTGTTTTGTAAAATACAAAAACCTACAGACGGATCTGAGAAGCTGAAAAAAATCCCACATTGTTAACCCAAAAAGGCACATGGTAGCCAAAACCTTGAAATCTAACGGAAGAGGGAAACGACTTCCTAGCCAGGGAGGGAGAAACCACGCATAGTGCTGCTTGTCTATGTACGTATGCATGTACGTCCATTTTAATTGAGACAGACAGAGAGAGAGAGAGCAAACAGGCTTACATCTGCTAGTTCACTTCCCCAAACCCTAACTCACAGTCTGGGCCCACGTCAAAGCCAGCAGCAAAGAATTCAATTTGAATCTACAGCATTGATGGCATAAACACAAATATTTGAGCCCTCACCTGCTCTCTTGCAGGGTGTGCAGCAGTAGCCAGCTGGGTTGGAAGCCACGGAGCTAGGGTTTGAACCACGCAGTCCAACATGATTTGTGAGAATCCCAAGTGGCATGTTGGCTGATGATGAAGTCTTTAGAACAAAGAAGTCAGAAGTGGTATTTATTTCCAGTTTCAGAACAATAATAGTTCATGCAGAATCCTATATTCAAGAAAACTTCTTCACAGATGATGGGAGAAATTAAGACCTTCTTGGATGAAGGAAAACCAAGAATTTGTTACCAGCCAACTTATTTTAATATCCCTAGGGGACATTCCTAACCAGAAAGTAAATGACGAAACAAAGAATCTTTGAACACACAATGGGAAAAAAAAATGGCCTGGCAGAAAAAGCGAATATAAGTAACTACAATGCATTTTCCTTCTTTTCCTGATTCTTCCCACTTGTATAGAGCAGTTGAAGCATTACATCTTTAATATGATTGTAAGTGTGTGCAGAGGGAATATTTAACCAATTCTGATATCAATAACGTGATTAAAAGCATTTTAAAGAAGACAGGTTTTTGTGCTTCAGTCATAGTGGTTAATGTTGATATTAGTGGGCTACACTAGGCTCTGTGCATTATAATTTTTAAAAAATATCTATTTTATTTTCATTACAAAGTCAGATATACTGAGAGGAGGAGAGATAGAGAGGAAGTGGAGCTGCCGGGATTAGAACCACCGGCCATATGGGATCAAGGCGAGGACCTTAGCCACTAGGCCACGCTGCCAAGCCCTGTGCATTATAATTTAACATTAGGACAACCATCTAGCAACAATGTAAATAAACACACTACAAAAATTATAGATAAATTAAAATGAAATTCTGAAAGTATTTTCAAGTGGCTCACAATGAATAAGAAAAAAAGAGAGAAACAAACAACAAACAAATAAAAAACAAACCCCATATTAGGTAAAAGATAAATAGCATATTTTAGCCATAATATGTTTGTTATTACATTAAATGTACATGATCTAAATTCAAAGAATAAAGGAATAGTCTGAATGAAAAAGGAAAAGATTCTTATTTCAAATGCAAATGTATAAATAGGTTGTAAGTAGAAGGTTGAAAAAATACACCATACAAACGTAAATCAAAAGAACAAATAGTGGACAAAATTATGCCTAATGAATCTACTTAGAGCAGAGTGAATTATAAGATTGAGAGGCATTATGATAAGAAACTCAACTTACAAAAAGCACGAACTAGTTCAACAGTGCACTGAACAAACCTATGAGACATGACATAAAGCTAGTAAAACTAAAATAAGATCTGTGATATAGGGACAGTCACAGTATCATTACCCAACAGTTTCCAACTAAAATGTGCAGAATAGCAAACAAAAAGAGAATCAATATTCTTTCCCTGCCATTCCATTGAGGACACAAAAGGCAGACCACATGTAATACTGTTGTGCCATTAAACAAACCTCAACAATTTCAAAAGACTTGAGATTGTAGAGGATGTTCTTTGGTCATACCAGACCTAAAGTAGAAATCAATAGCAAGAATGTGAGTTATAGTAGGAAAATCTCTAAAAACTTGAAACACACATCACATCCTTAATTCGTTCATGGGTTCACAGACGAAGAAAGAAGTCTCAGGGTGCTAAAGGATTAGTTTGAACTAAATAAAGATAAATTATGCACAAAATCTATAAGATGCAGCTAAAGCATCATTGAAAGGAAAATTTATATCACTAAAAAGAGGCAAAGTTTCAAATCAATCTCTTACGGCACAAAGCTAGAAAAGAGGAAAATAAACAAAGCAAATAGCAAGGATGAAACGATGAAGAATAGAGCTAAAATCAAGAAACTTGGGAAGAGAGAGGCAAGGAAGAAAACTAGTGAACTAAGTGCAGTTCTTGAAAAATGATTAAAAATTGTTAGAACATAGGCAGATGGGTGGGCCATGTCCCTTATGTACATATCCTAGCAACAATACGGATTAAAATCCCAATCGAGGCATTTTTCAAATAGGATACAGTGACATGTAAGCATGGAGTTAATCCCGGGGCGTTGGACTCGTTCAGTATTCTTAGAGAAGCAGCGGATGTGGCGTGCTCTAGTCACAGGGTAAAGAAGGAGAATCACACAGTAGAGTCACCTGAGGAAATGAAGACCATTTGACGAGATCCAACACCCATTAACGGCACAAAATCTCAGTAACCTACGAACAGAGGGGAGTGTTTTCGCCCTAATAGTGCCTGCCTACACAATTCTATAGCAAGCGTCAGGCTTATGCTAAATAAAAAGTAAATCGTTTTCCCCTGAAATTGAGAATCAGGCAGGAGTTCATCTGCATCAATACCATTCAGCATGGCACAGGGAATTCTAGACATCATGCTATGGAGAGATTTGGAAATACGAGGGGTGCAAAGACAGGGACAAGCTAGAAGTGCCCCAGCTTCACACCTGCACAATTGTCGAAGAAATCTATGCAACAAAACGTTACAGGATGCTCAATCACAGCGAAAACTGAATTTCTAAATACTAACAAAGGCGCAGCAGCCAACATTGTAAATGCAATGCAATTTTTATTATTTTAAAAATATTTGTTTTTATTTGAAAGGCAGATTTACAGAGAGAAGGAGAGAGAGAGAGAGAGAGAGAGAGATCTTCCATTTCTGTTTCACATCCCAGATGGCTGAACCAATCTGAAGCCAGGAGCTGGGGGGCTTCTTCCAGGTTTTCCATCCGGGACATGGGTCAGCCTCCGCTACTTTTCCAGGAACCATTAGTAGGGAGCTGGTCGGAAGCGGCGCACCAGGACACAAGCTGGCGTCCACATGGAACGGCCGCGTTGCAGGTGGAGCATTAGTCTGTTAGGCCGCCACTCTGGCCCTGTAATACAAAGTAGTTTATAATAGCTCCAAAATTTGTATGTTTAAGTGTATATTTAACAAAACATGTATGGGATTTATATGCTGAAAGTTACAAAAAAAATCAATGATCTAAGTATATGGACAGATAATGTTTGTTGGGGAATTGCAAGGTATGAATTCTCCCCTGATTGATACATGCATTTAACATCTTTCCTGGCAAAATTCAAGCAGAAATCTTTCTACATGTAAATATGGCTATTTTCTAATATTTGTATGGGAAGCATAGACCTAAGAACAGGTAAAATAATGTTGAAGAAGATCAAAGTGGTCTTTTTTCAATGCACCACAGTGAGACTGTGGCCTGGGCAGAGGGAAACGCCCATGGACGCAGGGAACTTGGCAGTGAAGGACAGCCACCGAGCCTTCACGAGGCACCACAAAACATTACACCTCAGGCTAAACCTCATTTCATCCAAAAGATAAGCTGCAGCCCAAGCCCATTTGCTGTTGCTTTCATTCTTTCTCACTAAAAAGTTCAGAACCACGAGGCTGAAACTGAATTTCTGCTCACCCCAAACCAAGCCTTCCAGGGGAGTGTCCAGAGGCCGCAGGCCCGTCTTGAAGTTTTCTGCAGTTCCATCCCATACTTGCCTCCTGTTTGGTCCCATACGAGGTGAATACGGGTAATTGACACTAATGGTTTTTGTTTGTTTTTATTTGCTCTGTTGTTTCACTATACCCCATTTTTCTCTTTCTCTTTTCTGTCTTCCTCCCAGCATGCGGTCAGTACCGCTGAGCTCTCTGTTTTGCGGAGTTCCAGGGCCCTGGAGCCTGGCACAGCCCAAGATGCTGACGTCCTGCGGTGTTTGGAGCTTCTGTAGGTCAGGGATCATTTCCCTGTCGATTTCCTATTCAGGCAGACACATGCTGCCGTGGATTTGCAGGAGCCTCCAACTGCCGCCTCCAGTTAAATATTCATGATGGCAGCATTACCACAGGACCCAGCAGTAGCCACTCCTGTGGCCACTGTGCCCAAGCGCAGGGAACCCTAAGCAGCGTATTACAGCCCCTGCGTGTCAGATGTGCTTCCTGGGAAGAGCCCCATCATAATGTGTTCATGAATACTGAGAAAAAATGGACAAAGGAGCTTTGAAATGAGAGCTAAATGGTGCTCTACGTTTTGGTTGGGCTTCTCTTGAATTAGGCTTGAATACTGGGTTGGAAGTTGCCTTTCTTCCCCCCATGATTCCCATTCTGAGATTGACCGGGGGAAGATATCAACAGCAATTATTTCAGCTGCATTGAATGGGAGCTATTTGTCTGCATGTCAGACATGCAGCATGCTCATGTCCTATTATTTTGTGATCTTTACAGAGAAAAACATGCAACCTTTGAATTCAACCTTTTCTTGCAGCTCAACCTAGAGAGAGATGCTGTCTTATGGGAATTAAATGCAACATGTCATGTGCCGGCACAGGGAATGGAGAATGTAGGATTCACTTTGTGGCCCACGGATGACACGTGGCCTGGGGAAATAACAGGTTGTGGAGTCCCGCTGCTGTCCCGGGTCCCCTGCGGAGGCCACAGGCTGCCAACGGCATTGCTGTCACCCTATGTGTAACACAACGGGCAAAGTGGTGTCTTGTGGGGCTCAAGGTGGTAGCTGTAATTAATATAATTGCTAATTAATAATATAATTAGTACTATAATTAGAATGAAGATGAACTATTTCATCAGGCCAGAAATTCACTAACATGTTAAAGAATTTAAAAAAGGTCATAGCTTGAAACAGGGTAGAGATCAATATTGACATGAATATTTAATGTGGAAAAAGGTATATACTTCCTTTGAAATGCGGTGTGCACATGTACTGGTTATCTTGGATATGTTAATTCCTTCCATCAATGCTTGCCATGTTAATAAGCTTTGGTTGACCTCCAAGTGCCCAAAGGTGAGTCCATCTCTTAGGTCCTGGGAGTTCCTAATCCACTGGGCAGTACAGTGCTGTGGACAAGATGTGCCTGCAGCAGAGGGTTCCGGAAGACTCAGAGAAGGGACCAAAGCTGTACAAGTGTGCCTCCTCACAGACACTGGTGACAAGAGCGCATTTGATAAGATGGCTTAGTGGGACAAATTTCTGAGGAAAGGGAGACGGTGACATAACAGCATCAGGGAAAATGCAGAGCTTATCTGTGTTGGGCAATCCGAAAACCCTGTGTCCAAGAAAGGTCGACCCTCCTCTCTGTGTCCAGCTCCCTCCCAGTGAAAACCTGCATGTTCCCTCATAGTGGGTGGGGCTGTGCTCCTTGGCACAAAGGGGCATCCAGTCCCAGGGGCAGGGTCTGCGAGGGAGGGACAGTGCAGACCAGTCCCAAGGGCAGGGTCTGCGAGGGAGGGACGGTGCAGACCAGTCCCAGGAAGTAAGTGACTGCACATGGGTGGAAGGGAACAGAGAACAGCCACACAGCATTTCCCAAGAAGGTGCATGGATGGGCAAACAGAAGAAATCGCAAGGAGTGCACAGACCACACTCACAAGTGAGGGTTCAGATGTGTGGTCCACGCTCGCACTGAGAGGGTTCAGGGATTGAAGTGATGTGCTTACAAAGACGGATTAACTAAGCAGAACTCAGGTGTTCACAGCTCTGGGTATCATCAAACTGATGTAATTGACCATCGCATACAAGAAATCATCTTTGGTATAATGAGTGGGGATACAAACAGCAGACAGGGTTCATGTTCTAAGCAGCTTCTGATCTCTTCAGGAGACCCAGACTTGACATCCTTGGGCCGCCATCTGTTGTTTGTAGCCTTGCCAGCCAAGCTGAGCAGGGCTTTGGGGTGATGTCAGGGGGAATGTACAAGCGGCACAACCTTCGCAGCGCAGATTCTCAATGTTGCCTCTGTGCCTGTGAACAGCATCACCGCATTCAATTCCCTGTATTCCCTACACCTCAAGTTTTACTTTTCTGTGACATGAAAACGCCTTATGTACCTTTATCAACTGGGGTGCCTCCACTGCAAGCAACAGAAATGTATCACAAGCAATAGAAAAGGGGTTTTTGAAAGATTGTCATGTAGCTCACGGAAGTGGGAGACCAGAGAAACAGGCTCAGAGAGAACCACAATCAGGACTTGCTCCAGATCTGAGTGTAAGAACCAACCAGGGTCGTGTCAAGGAACTCCTATCTCAGTCAACGAGCTCTTGGGGCTGGAGCAGTGACTCAACTGGTTAACCCTCCACCTGTGGGCTCCAGCATCCCACGTGGGCACTGGTGTGTGTCCAGTTCCTGCACTTCCCCTGCGGCTCTCTGCTTATGGTGTGGGGAAGCAGCAAAAGAAGGCGCAAGTCCTTGGGGCTCTGCACCTACATGGGAGACCTACAAGAAGCTCCTGGCTCCTGGTTTCAGATCGGGTCAGTTGTGGCTGTTGTGACTATTTGGGGAGTGAATGAGTGGATAAAAGACCTTTCTCTTGGTTTCTCATTCTCTCTGTGGATCTGATTTCCCCATAAAATACCTAAATCTTAAAACAAAACAAACAAAACCCAGAAAACAATTCAGGTACTACAAGTGAATGGCTCCCAGGTTGTCCTAGTCTTTGCCCGCTGTGCAGGGTCAGTATTGCAGGGCACTGCTGCTTGTCCAGCAAGGACGGTGTGCCTGCTGCCAGTCCAAGGAGAATGTATTCTAAAGGAAGTCTAAAGAGGGCTAGCGAAGGAAGAAGCAAACGGATACAAGTCCACAGCTCTGCCTCTGTTGGGCTAAGTGCTGTGACGTGGGGAGCCCTGGAGCAGATGTCCTCAGCTTGGTGTCCCCTTGCAGGCAGTCTGAGTCCTGCTGTGTCTCCTTGCAGGCTCCTTGTAACCTGCGCAGTCTGTGCTGGGGCCAGCATGTGGATTCCACCCCTCCGAAGGGTGTCTTAGCAGGTTCCCCACCCTGGGGAGCAAGGACAGCCCTAGGAAGCACTTTTGGCTTAGGGTCACGGACTTGGGGCATTGCTGATGGGGAGAAGGCCATGATCGCAACGTGTGGACGGCTGTGGCATCGCAAAGCCAAACGTCCTCAGCTGGGCTGGCATGGTGCGGCACGGGTTGCAGCATCGCACTGACGTAACATGGACTTGGCTGACCACAGAAATGTGAAAAAGGAGAGGGTAATGATGCAAAGTTTCTGGAAGGGTTTAAAACTCTCATTTTTTGCAGCCCCAGGGCAAACTGCACAGGAAATTAGGCCTGGGATGGAGTTCCTGGGAGCAGGGTTTCTGAGCAGGGCAGCTGGGGGCCCTGGCAAAGCTCTCACACTGAAGTCGGGGAAGCATCAAGACTGCCAAGGCCCCGGGAAGAAGCACCTGAGAGATTCCACCTCCCGTTCCTTACTGTAGTCCAGCAGACAGAGCAGCCCCGTTGCATGGAGACCACCTAGGGTCCACCCAGACTGCGCATCCTGCAACATGAGGGACAGCTGCTGGCCTCAGCTCTCCTAGGTTAACAATGAGCTTGCATTCCCTGATCGTCGGCAAGGGGGCTTAGCACCTGCTAAAGGGGCGTGGATCTTTCCGGAAGGCACCATTATCTAGACGCCAGGAGAATGTTGTTAGACGCAGACCTGGGATTGCCTCACAAGGGAGGGTAGCAGAAAGGACCACGTGGGGCTGCCCTCCCGTGACTCCAGCACACTGCAAGAACTCCTGTAACTTAACCCCAACTCTGCTGGGTCACTTCTGGGAGCGCTCGTGAAACGGGGGAGCTGTGTCCACTGTGAACACATGGCAAAGTCCACAGACGTTGTGGGTTGTCACAGCAAGGAAGGATCCCCCTGACGTCATCAGGTAGAGACTGGGGGTGCTGATGCACAGAAGAAGAACCCTTTGAGCCTAGCCAGCCCAGAGTCACAGAGCGCAAACTGGGCAGCAATGAGGAAATGAGCTCCCTCTATCACCCACGCACATGTTTATGGGTCTATCATACGCCTTTCATTTAAGGCTCTCCATCTGTCAGCCATCTATCAATCATCTGTTGTATAATCCATATATCATCTATCAATCATCTATTAATTATCTATCCAGCCAGCCAGCCAACTATCTGTCTCCATCATCTATTTATCCATTCATCCCTAAGGCTTATAGCATGAATCATAATGTTATTTTCTCTTACTATTTTCATATAAGCATTTTGAACTATGCTAAGTAGTGACTGGCACAAGCAAGATTGAATCCTTCATTCTGACTTGCTACTTCTTTGGCTGAACTTCCTTCTCCAATGTCTGGATCCTAGGATTCTCTTGAAGGCCATGGAGAGGCTGACAGGTGCAGCAGACAGAAGTTTGTCATGTTAGCAGCACCAGCAGGTGCCTGGTGCTAATGCAAATGCAGGCTGTGGCTGGTGAGGAGCTCAAGGCCTGAGTCCTCATGCCCCAGGGCTGCCCAGGCAGGCCAGGCTCGAGTGGGAAGTACATGATGGAGTCTGCGTTGGGCGTGAGGTGGACAGTCTGTTACCATGGTCTTGGTCCCACAACTACAGACTTAGGCCAGGGCACAGGCATGGCATGTCAGGTTTGCATTCCACAGTTTTGCAGGGGGCTTGGGGTGCACCTGTCATTTACTGAACCTACAAACTCATGCTTTTAAACAGACCCACTAACTAGGAGAATCATCCTGCCCTTGAAACACATCCCTGCCTAGTCAGAGAATGCTTTCCTGTCAAGAACAAGGCAGCCATCCCACCGAATTATAAATAGAAAATAAAGATGAATCAGAGTTCTTCATGACTGTCTGAATGGTAAGAGCCTTGGGCAGACGCTAGAGAGGCATGTCTGCTCTGTGCATGGAGATATAACAGCAGTTCCTTGCTAAAGCGTGGCCTGTACCAGAAGAAGGTTCCAATATTTACCAGGCCAAAGCTTGTCTGCACATCGAAAGCATGGCCTAACATCGAAGGATGGAGAGATGAATATTTGTAGCCTTGGGCGTACTCAGGGTGACACCCACCTGAGTGAAGCATAGCGCCAAGAAGCCTTGGTTTATGAGACACCGAAGCTGTGCTCTTGGAAACTTCCATAATGCGCGAGAAGGACATTTGCCGTACCACCTCTGGGAGTCTGCCTTGCAGCAGCACCATCAGCTTCATCAATGTTGTCATAGCCCCCCATTTGGAGGGTTGCCTTTGCCAAGCTCTTTGCTAAGCACTCCAGGAGTGCCACCTTTATAAATCATAATAACATCTGAATTGACACTTGGTTCTTAAGTGAATGCCCTGCAACTCAGGGAGATGAAATGACTTCTCCAGTGCAATGCAGTGAGGGAGTGGGAACTGGAGGCGGAATCGACACGGCCAGGTTCTCAGTTGGGAATCCAGCTTGCAGATGTGCGCGTCCATAGCCATCTTCACACTTTGCTTCCAAGACACAGCTCACAGTGAATCTGTCTTCTTTATTTGAAATAAACGTGAAGCAGAAACCTATAAACTTCTTTCTTAAGATTCTTTATTTAATTGAAAGTTAAAGTCCCGTCTCTGAGAGGCACAGAAAGGCCTGCCTTCTGCTGGTCCAGTCATCTCCCAAATGACTGGAACGGCCCCACTGGGCCAGCACAAGGTCAGGAGCCAGGAGCTTCATCCAGGCCTTCCACATGGATGCAGAGTCCCAGGCACGTGTCCAGCTTCTGCTGCTTTGCTAGGCACCAGCAGGAGCTGGATCGTAGTGCAATGGCTGGCGCCCGTATGGAATGCTGGTATGGCAGTCAGCGCCCCAGCACACTGTGCCACAAAGCTGATTTGTGACCTGACACACTGCTGTTTAGAGAAGGTTGACCTAACAGGAACCCTCATTGGATTTCATTTCCATCCTCTTTGTGGTTAAACTTAGAATAACGCTGTCTTTTTCAGGAGCCTTTAGCTTTTCTGCTTGGGTCAGTGATTGCTTGGGCAGGGATCCCGGGTCGGCTGGACTGAGTTAACCCGTCCCCGGCATCTCAGTTACAGGTGCTGGGTCACGCTGAAGTTCACAGCATTATGTGACTCGTGACTCATTCAAGCATTTGGTAAACTTGGAAAGAGTGCTGCTAATTAAGTCTGGTATGCAGCACCTGAGTACGTGTCGTATGAAGTAGGATATGGCATTTGATCGTGGTATTACAGCACGGTCTGCTTTAGCGTTTCTTTGCCATATGAAGAATGCGGGTGGACACACTGCAGTCATTTTGCTTCATAAATGGCAAGAGAAATAAAAACAGCAGTGAGAGCTTATTTGGTTTGAAAATTGTATTGATTCCTACCTTCACTTGTAATATATTAGCTTGGACACTGAGCTAACTTTCTCTTTGTCCAATTACGGGGAAAAGAAAGGGAAAGTGTACACTTAGTCTTTCCACACTGGAGATCTGGTATAAGTTTCAAACCTATTACTTCATGTTTACCATAGAAATTGCATTCCCATGGACAATTTGAAAGCGTTTTACAAGGATTAATTACTTCGAATTACATCGCATATAAAAATCTACCGCCGTCTGTGAGAACTTCGAAGTACTTTTGAGACATTTTCATTTTTCTGTACAGCTTTCTCATTTAAAATATTAAAACCTAGTGCACAGTTTGGAACCAGAAACTTGCTGATGAAATCATGGTTTTTCAACAGGAACTGTAGACATTTCTTAATGTTTATTACAAAGACACGTTGTGTTCTCAGGTTTTTAATTCAAATGTTGAAGAAAAACCTCATCCACTCGGGAAAAAAGAAAAAGAAAAAGCTAGCAAGTCCACACTTCTTCAAATAGGAAAAGGTTTTCGCCGACTCCCTTCCTTCTGCGGGTGCAGGGCAAGCTGCCACCCCCTCAACTTCTGCAGTCCTTTCATACTCGCTTTCCTTGGCAAGCGTCCGGCGGTGGTCCACAGAGACTGAGCGCAGTGAGCAACTCACGGTGTGGACCGGATGCAGTCTGGTGCCACCCCGGACTGTTGCAGTCTGCAGCTGGTTCACGGGCATCCAGGTGGTCAACCTAGGGCTGCGGCAGTGAGGAAGCCATCCATCCCTGAAGTGTAGGCCGCTTGTGGGACGGAAGTGACACAGCCCTGCAACGTGAGACACACCAAACATCCTGCCCCGCCCTCTTGCTGGCTGCCTGCCTCCTGGCAGCGTGGGCGTCCATGGAGAAGATGACTGGTGCTTCTTGGTCACCTGGCCTTCGCCAGGGCCACTGGCCAGATCTGCTTTGAGAATTGCCGTATCAAAGAATCCAAGAAGAAACCCGGAGAACTTGGCAGTGCGTGTAAGCCTGCGCCTTGCTGGATGGAGGCTGGGCTCTGCAAGAATGAGCATCCTGTCTGACTGTTTCGCTGTAGCCCTAAGGGAATTTCTCCTGAATCTGTGTCACCAGACAGAGCTTTGTCACACATGGCCTCATTCAAACAGTCATTTCTTTCCCCAAGTTCAGGAGAAGGGGGCACCCCAGTGTGCAGCAAACAGAGCTTGTGCTGGTGCTGTTGTCTATGTCACAGCGCCAGGGAGTGGTGCCGCTGCCGGGCCTTGGCCGGACATCTCTGGTCACCTCTTCTTTCTTCCAGAGGCGATTCTTGTCCCCAGGAGTGTGAGCTCCATGGCCTATGCTGGAGCATAGCAGGTAAAGCCACCATCTGTGATGCCAGCATACCATACGGGCACCAGTTTGGTTCGCAGCTGCTCCACTTGCAATCCCAGAACCCCACCAACGACCTGGGAAAGCAGAAGAGGAGGGCTAAAATCCTTGTAAGCCTGCACCCACATAGGAGGAGACCCAGAAGAAGCTCCTGGCTCATGATTAGTTCAGCTCTGGCCATTGAGGCCATTTGGGGAGTGAAACAGTAGATGGAAGATTTCTCTTCCTCCCTCTCTTTGTTTCTCCCTCTCTTTCTTCCTAATGCAGACTTTCAAGTCAACCAATAAGTCTTTAAAAACAAAAAATATAAGCAAAGTATGAGCTTGTTGGAGCGTGTGCAGAGCTTGGTGGAGTGTGCAGAGCTTGGTGGAGTGTGCAGAGCTTGGTGGAGCGTGTGCAGAACTTGGAGGAGCGTGCAGAGCCTGGTGGAGTGTGCAGAGCTTGGAGGAGTGTGCAGAGCTTGGTGGAGAGTGTGCAGAGCTTGGAGGAGTGTGCAGAGCTTGGTGGAGTGTGCAGAGCTTGGAGGAGTGTGCAGAGCTTGGAGGAGCGTGTGCAGAGCTTGGAGGAGTGTGCAGAGCTTGGTGGAGTGTGCAGAGCTTGGGGGAGCGTGCAGAGCTTGGAGGAGTGTGCAGAGCTTGGTGGAGCGTGTGCAGAGCTTAGAGGAGTGTGCAGAGCTTGGAGGAGGAGTGTGCAGAGATTGGTGGAGTGTGCAGAGCTTGGAGGAGTGTGCAGAGCTTGGTGGAGCATGTGCAGAGCTTGGAGGAGGAGTGTGCAGGGCTTGGTGGAGTGTGCAGAGCTTGGAGGAGTGTGCAGAGCTTGGTAGAGCGTGTGCAGAGCTTGGAGGAGGAGTGTGCAGAGCTTGGTAGAGTGTGCAGAGCTTGGAGGAGCGTGTGCAGAGCTTGGTGGAGTGTGCAGAGCTTGGTGGAGTGTGCAGAGCTTGGTGGAGTGTGCAGAGCTTGGAGGAGGAGTGTGCAGAGCTTGGTGGAGTGTGCAGAGCTTGGAGGAGTGTGTGCAGAGCTTGGTGGAGTGTGCAGAGCTTGGAGGAATGTGCAGAGCTTGGTGGAGTGTGCAGAGCTTGGAGGAGTGTGTGCAGAGCTTGGAGGAGGAGTGTGCAGAGCTTGGAGGAGTGTGCAGAGCTTGGTGGAGTGTGCAGAGCTTGGAGGAGTGTGCAGAGCTTGGAGGAGTGTGCAGAGCTTGGTGGAGTGTGCAGAGCTTGGAGGAGTGTGCAGAGCTTGGAGGAGTGTGCAGAGCTTGGTGGAGTGTGTACAGAGCTTGGAGGAGTGTGCAGAGCTTGGTGGAGTGTGTGCAGAGCTTGGAGGAGTGTGCAGAGCTTGGAGGAGTGTGCAGAGCTTGGAGGAGTGTGCAGAGCTTGGAGGAGTGTGCAGAGCTTGGAGGAGGAGTGTGCAGAGCTTGGAGGAGTGTGCAGAGCTTGGAGGAGGAGTGTGCAGAGCTTGGAGGAGTGTTCAGAGCTTGGAGGAGTGTGCAGAGCTTGGAGGAGTGTGCAGAGCTTGGAGGAGTGTGCAGAGCTTGGAGGAGGAGTGTGCAGAGCTTGGAGGAGTGTGCAGAGCTTGGAGGAGTGTGCAGAGCTTGGTGGAGTGTGCAGAGCTTGGAGGAGTGTGCAGAGCTTGGAGTGTGCAGAGCTTGGTGGAGTGTGCAGAGCTTGGAGGAGTGTGCAGAGCTTGAAGTGTGCAGAGCTTGGTGGAGTGTGCAGAGCTTGGAGGAGTGTGCAGAGCTTGGAGGAGTGTGCAGAGCTTGGAGGAGTGTGCAGAGCTTGGTGGAGTGTGCAGAGCTTGGTGGAGTGTGCAGAGCTTGGAGGAGTGTGCAGAGCTTGGTGGAGTGTGCAGAGCTTGGAGGAGTGTGCAGAGCTTGGAGGAGTGTGCAGAGCTTGGAGGAGGAGTGTGCAGAGCTTGGAGGAGGAGTGTGCAGAGCTTGGAGGAGTGTGCAGAGCTTGGAGGAGTGTGCAGAGCTTGGAGTGTGCAGAGCTTGGAGGAGGAGTGTGCAGAGCTTGGAGGAGTGTGCAGAGCTTGGAGGAGTGTGCAGAGCTTGGAGTGTGCAGAGTTGGTGGAGCGTGCAGAGCTTGGAGGAGGAATGTGCAGAGCTTGGAGGAGCGTGTGCAGAGCCTGGTGGAGTGTGCAGAGCCTGGTGGTGCGTGTGCAGAGCTTGGTGGAGTGTGCCGACCTAGAAGCACACAGTATGTCCTCCAGCATCCTGAGACATAGGTGCTGTTAGGCTCCTCATGCCTGGTTTCCTAGTTGAGTGACCTACAGGCCTGCAGAGTTGCAGCTCACATCCTGTCCTGAAAAGCTCAGAACACCAAGTCTGGTTCTACACACATCTTTATTTTAACTTACTGCTCTGCGAAAAACACATTAAATTACATAACCCTAGTTTGTTTCCAGTGGGAAACGCGTGGTGAACTCCCAAGAGAGCCAAGCAAAGTGGCCCGTTGTGAGTAATGCTGCCCATGACTGCGACACTCCCCCGCCCTGTGCACACCCCAGGTCGCACTTGCTTTCCTGTGGGGAGCAGAGAATTAAGAGGCTGGGCGATGGAAAAAGCAAACGCTCGGGCGCGTGTCTAAGGCTGTCGAGAACTTGATTGTTAAGGTGATTTTTGGCACTTGCTGTCGGCCTCTGGTACAGACCTGGGAGCGGACACACAGTCGCTGAATTGTTCCAGCCTACCCAAGGAGTAGAGAAGTGGCCTGAATTGCAGCACTGGAGGAAAAGCCATGAGTCCCCAGAGACTATTAGTGCCATTTAAAGGCTAAAAGTATCATAAAGCTTGTCTTTAGCAGAATAAAATTGTACAGACCAATACAATTTTCACTAATGCTTTCCACATTTCTTGAAGTAGAAGAAACAAAGAAAGGAAGGAAGGAAGGGAAAGAAAAAGATGAAGAAGGCGAGAGAGAAGTAGAGGGAGGGAGAGAGGGAGGGAGAGAGGGAGGGAGAGGGAGGGAGAGGGAGGGAGAGGGAGGGAGAGAGAGGGAGAGAGGGAGGGAGAGGGAGAGAGGGAGAGAGGGAGGGAGAGAGGGAGGGAGACTGTGAAGGGCCAGCCTACCGGGACACTAAGCCATTAGGAAGATTTTAACACTGAAAGCCATCAAATACCTTCATGAAAATCAGGGCTTTGCACTAATTTCTTGCAAGATAGATTTGAATACACGGTTTGATTTTAGATGGCAGATTATGGCTAGCATTGCTTTTTTAAGCAAAGCACAACCAGTTTAGGGACGGGCAAGGCAGACCTCGTCACTGCCTCCGGAGTGGACTTGACCCACATGCACCTCCACTGTATTTCTTGTTTCGGGGGAGACTTCCAGGGGATTTCTGATTGTCCCACTCCACGCTGGCCCTGCTGCACGGGTGACCTGCTGCCTTTTGTGTCAGATAAATAATGGCAGAGCTCTTCCTAAACAGGAAAAGGCAGAAAGCCTCTAGCACTGCTTTTGCTCCATCAAAGAGACGAAGTGAGATTTCTTTGCTCCTCAGAAGTTCAGAGTGAAACGAAATGGGGCAATCAAGAACAGAGGCAAATTGTGACTCAAACCCCTATTGGAAGAACAACTCTATCCATTTCATCTTTTCACAGGTGTTGTATATCAACCATCAAGAAAGCACTTCAAATAACTTTTACCAATGTAATTGTTATTTTATGGGGTAGTTGCCATGGCAATGCATGATGCAATCGCCGATTCTCATCCCAGGTTGTGTCTTTCATATCCAGCCCACCTATGGATCCTTCTTTCTCTCCATTCACCCTCTGTGATTCAAGAGGAAGAACCAAAGAGAACTAAACACGGAGTGTGTCCTTTCTGACTCGGGTCACCTCTGAGTCCAGGTATGATGGCCAGGGGAGGAGCCGCTCTTGACACTGAAGGTTCATTTTCTTATCCCACTGTCACGGTGACAATGTGTGGCTCATTTGATCACATGAGGAGAGAACACTCTGAATTTCTCCATCAAATACTCGTAAGCAGGTGTGCACCATGCATGTTCCCAGCAAGATGCAGAGAAGAGGACAAATAGCCGTGACAGAGGAAGCTGGTACTGGCAGAGAGAGGTCGTCCAGGCCAGGCAGCGTCCACCCCAGGACTGACTGTCTGAGTGATGCCAGCAGGGTTAGGAGGGCAGAGCAGCCCTGGCACGTGGGGTGGAGCCGTACACTGTTCCCGCCTCCCAGCGACTGGCGGGGGCACGGGTCGTGCTCACTCACCATCACGTGACTTCCGCACGTGGCATCCATGACTGCAGCCTCTCTCACTGCCCACAAAGCCAGTGGCACCTGCTGCCCTGGTGGCAGGCAGGGAGTAGGCTCTCCCCATGCCGGCGGACAGCACGCTGTGGTCAGCCCAGGAGCCACTTGTGTCGTGAGGTGGTTTTGATGCTCTGGCCAGGGCCAGGCTAAGTGAGTCATGGCTCAAATCCTCTTGGCTTGCCCTGCTTCAGTGGTGGAAGACAATCTCTGTCTGTCTCTCTCACTCTCAGCTCTGAGCCTGCAGATGGTAGAGCCACGAGCTCCTCACTTCTGTAGCAGGCACTGTACTAGGGAGCGACTGCTACAAACATTTCCACTTGGAAAATATCCCATGTGTGACTGGCTCTTTCAAGCAGAGCCACCTCTTCCCCCTACACCAGCTTTGAGCCTGATTTTATTTCCTATTATTTAATGGCTTTCAAATTGTAGGATTTAAAACCTTCCCTGCCCCTGAATTTTTTGATCTTTTTTTCTTGCAGTTTTGTGTTGTGTTTGCAAATATGACAGTTGCTTTACAGATCCCAAGGATGGCATGTGAGTGAATGTATATTGAATGCAGAGGGCTGAAGGAAGGGAAAAGGAAGGGTGGCAGGAGGGATGGAAGGGGGAGGGGGATGAGGAAATGAAGCATTTTACCTTTTCTAAGCAATTGCACATTGTCTCCTCTGGATTCCAGCATTCGGGGCCTGACACTGGGTTCCAAGCCTCTGCGAAGCAGTGAGGGTGGTGAGGAAGTGACCAAACAACTGAGTGAAAAGAAAACTCAAAGTAATTGCACTTTTTAAAGAAAAGATATATTTATTTGTTTATGTTGGAAAGTCAGATTTACAGAGAAAGATCTTCCATCTGTTGTTTCACTCCCAAGTGGCCACAATGGCTGGAGCTGAGCTGTTCCGAAGCCAGGAGGCAGAAGTCTCTTTAGGTCTCCCATGTGGGTGCGGGGTCCCAAGGCTTTGGGCCATCCACTACTCTTACCAGGCCATAAGCAGGGAGCTGGAAGGGAAGTGGAGCAGCAGGGTTATGAACTGACGCCCATATGGGATCCTGGCACATGCAAGGCAAAGGGCTTTAGCCACTAGGCTACCGTGCCGGGTCCAGCAATTGTACTATTAAAACATGGAGCCACTAGGACTTTAGCCACATGTTTGCCTAGCCGAGGGAAGACCCTTCTTTCTTAGGCCTTGAAGACTGGCTGTGGGCAGAGGTGTGCTTGTCAGCTGCAGCTGCCTGTTTTGTGCTTCTGGGATCACTCCAATTGTGGTAACTTCCTTCACCAGTGGCACTTGCTAGTGGCTGTCTTTTGAACCACTCTAGTGGAAAAAGCAATTAGACGTCAGCTGCCTTCCGGTAGGGCTGCTGGGTCAGGCCTGAGACTGCCCTGGTACCATTGCCAAGTGTGCACTGCTTGTCTGCTCCCTGCTTTGATGGACTTCCAGAGGAGGAGGTTGGGCCTGCAGGGCCACTGTGGCTGTGGACAACAAACTCAGGGAGAACCTGCACTTGCTGCCAAGCTTGGCCAAGGCAGGGTGTGATCTGGCATGAACCATGGCGTGGCAGTGCCCGCGCCTTGCAGTCCCAGTGCGGGATGCCCGACAGAGCGAAATTGCTATGGTGTTGTCCTTCACAAGCAGTTCCCTGTTCACAACTGGCTGTCTTTCGAATCAAGCCCTTGAACCTGAGGGGCGAGTTGCCCAGATTCATGCTCCCAGCTGCTTCCCATTTCACAGGCCCTGAGTCCTGGGGTGAAACCCCAAGTCCTCAGACTCCCTGAAGAGCCCTTTCCGTTTGGTGGCTTAGGAAACAAGCGTTAAAATGCCTCTGTGTTCCTTTCAGCTTGGTGGTTTATAACCAGCTTGCCCCTGTTTGCAGAGCAGTGGCCTGAGCAACGGCTCTGCTGAGCTGTGCTTCCTACCAGGCAGTCGTGGGGGCTCATGGGCTGTCTCCCACCATGCAGACTGGGAGGAAGGTGCTGGAAAGTTCTGTGGGTGTTCCTGGCTGCCACCGCAGACTCCAGCTGTCCTGGAAGATTCTGAACTGTTGGCGTCACCGGCTCTTCAAAGCACCCCCTGGCAGGACTCCAAAGTTCCTTATATTTCCTTCCTCGTGGTTTATTTTAAGGAATAGGACTTAGGGCACCGGTAGCATTTGCAGTTGTTTTATTTTAGTGGCATTCTGGGGGAGACATGCTTGAGATGTGAAGTTTTGCAGTCTTCTCAGGGCGAACATCCCCTGCTGCAACCTGGGTGTGAAGTGGATAGCGCGTGTACCTGGGTGTGAAGTGGATAGCGCGTGTACCTGGGTGTGAAGTGGATAGCGCGTGTACCTGGGTGTGAAGTGGATAGCGCGTGTACCTGGGTGTGAAGTGGATAGCGCGTGTACCTGGGTGTGAGTGGATAGCGCATGTACCTGGGTGTGAAGTGGATAGCGCGTGTACCTGGGTGTGAAGTGAATAGCGCGTGTACCTGGGTATGGAAGGCCTTGGACTTCGCACTGTCCTGTACCTGCTAAGGAAGAAGGAGGCAGCAGGGTTTGCAGATTGCATCCTGTGGAGCCTCTTCTTGGTGGGGCTCCAGTCTTCCTTGCTCTGGGCTGCTGCTTCACTGGTAAAGTTAATCCTTCCCTCGCAGCCTCAACCAGTGTTGTTCCGAACTTTCAAAATCTGCAGTGTATTTCTTAGCCATAAAAGTGCACTGGGTTAAAAACATGAGGATTAAGACTTGCCCGGAAGACTTTGTGCATTCCTCTGAGGCTTTTCTCCATCTCATTGTTTTAAATTCTTCTAAATAAACTTCATATTGCTATTATATCATAAACATTCTTCATTGTACCAAAGCGTATTTATAGGCAGTTAACTTTGAATTTTATGGCAATGAATGTAACTGCCAAAATTCATCCATTCTTGTTATATTACATACATTCATACTGTAAAAATAATTTGTGTTTATAAAGAAAATATTTATGGGATATCGCCCCTGAATCTCTGTCTGCTACCTGGTGGGCGTGACCCACAATCTACCTGCTCATGACCTGAGGTACAGCTTCCAGCTGTGTGTGTAGAACGTAATCTATGACATGATTGGAGGGTCCAAAGGGATAGACGTGCCTTCTAGCCAATTATAGTGTCATTGTTGGGTTGGAAGGACCTTCTGTCTAGTCTAGGTAAGTTTGACCTTGCTTTACAATAAACAGACATCCCCCAACAGTTTATCCCTGGTGGTTTTTGTGGCTGAAAAACATGATAGCCTCACCCCTCGGTGGCCTTGGGGCCTGCTGGCAGGAATTTTCCCAAGAATTGGTGCCTGACAGGGGCCTGAAGATGCCAGGTAAGCTTGGGTGAGGCTCCTTGCCCTGGTTAGAGGGCCCCAATTTTGCCTGGTAGCAAGCTCCGAGTCCTGCCCTGGTGAGTGGCTGCTTATCCTCAAATTCCCCCTGGCTAGCTGATCTCACCCCATGGGGCTCCTAGAATCTCATCCCCCTCTTTCTGCTACTATATAGAAAGAAATACCACCATTCAGTTGAGCCTTTGCATCAGAGAAAAATGTGCCTCTTTTGTAAGGGTTTTTCAAGAGAACAAATACTTCTCTTTGGTTGTAAACAGATTATTTCGCTATGGCCATGGGTCAAATGGATTCAAGGGATTTAAATTCCAAAATGCCGGCCCAAAATGTGCTGGAGATGAAATCTTCCTCTATATTAGATGGAAGTGACATTAAACCCTATTCCGTTCCTGAATTCTCCGCCCTGTGTGCTGACAGCTACCCTTGGGCTACTCACTTATTCCTCCCTATGCATGGCTTATATTGTCCTGGCTACTGGGGAAGCTGGGGCACTGCCTACTGTCAGCAGCTGGCCACTTTTGGTTTCCTGGACTCTTGCCCTCAGAGCTCCATTCCTACATCTCCCACTTCAGCTACTGCACAGCCAACCTCTTAACCAGCATCTCCATTAAAAAAAATCTACTTGCAAAATTTGTTCTGCAATTTGATTTAACTTCTCTGCTTTGTTGGAACTTGCAAATTTTCTGAAGTGGAAGACCTGTTGTTATGAATGAGAGCTGCAGGTTACCTGTATCTAGCAGGCTGCCATTGGGTACATGTCCATGACAACCTAACCTGGGAATGTGGAGGTTAAAGAAAATACTCAGCTTTTTGTAGCTATTAAGATATTGCTTGCAATATTCTCTAAAAATGTAGCATTTATATAGAAAATAATTAGGTATAACATTGAGCTGTAATCAACCATTCAATTTCAAGGTATGAGTTAAATCAATGTGCTACTTATTATTTACAATTATTTTTATGTATTTAGATAATTTTTGTGCTTTCAGCATCTCATTAAGTTCTCATTGCTTTAAATTGACAAAAGTTGTATAATTGTTTTAAAGGTATTTGAGTGATGACTTTATGCCAATAATGAAATACATTCTATATTGTGTTACGTCAAAAAAAGAATCTCGTGTCTGTCAGATACTTTAAGTCTCCTTGGTATCCATGAAAGACATCCAAAAATTCAAGAGTTTTAAATTCTGGGGCTTTGATATTTCCAGTGAGGCCTCCTGGAAATACCAAAGGATTTATCTCTCATTTTTGTAGAAACAACAACTGATCAGGCGATTTGAATTATATTAAAGATACTGTTGAATGCCAGGGGGCAAAATTTTGTCACATAAAAATACTACTGCTGCAGTTGTCCACAAAATTACAGAAGTCTAGTTCTAATTTGAGATTTTAAGAGTTCCAAAACAAAGTGAAGTCTGTCAATAGTAGCATGTGAGCTAATAAGTCACAAGTAAATGTATTTAGTTTTACAAATGTATCCAGTTGTTCACTGCGTATTTTTAGGCTGCTTTGTATGGCTGGAAAAACTCAACCATAGGTTTTCAGCTTAATGGATGGATTTCACAGTAATAGCAATTTTCCCTCTCAGGGTTTTGATTCAGACTCACTTTTCATTTGCTAATTTCTAGTAGATATTATTATTGTCAATTTTGGCTAATAAAGACTCTTAGGTCTCTAAGTTGTGTGTAGTGGCCATATGTCTGTCTTTTGATGTTTGTCTTTGGTTAAAATTTTTTATTTCATTAGTGTGGTATCAGAGTCGAGGTGACCATTGCTAACTGAAGCTCTGTTCTGACAGCCCCCTGAGCTAGGTGCGTATTTTACAAAACAAGAGGTGCTGCTTCCAAGTAACACCACTTGGCTTCAGGGCTCCTTGAGACTGAATGAAGAGGCTTTGTAATCTTGGGTGTATGTCAACTTTTTTCCAGCTAGAGTTGCTTTGGGATTTTAAATTGTTACTATGCATTGCTATCTGTGATTTCTGGTCAGGAAATGTTCTAATTTTGTGAATTAGCTTTTAGAGTTCTTGCAACAAGAGTTATTTAAAAGGTATAGATCTGCTAGTCCTTACGTTTCCTAACTCATCTTGGTACACTTAATTGTTTGCTGTTCAGCAGTAATGGACTTAGTATTTGGAACTGATAATCACATGTGGGCCTGTGACTGATGGTCAAAAGCCAAAGTTTATTCACAGCATCAGACTTTCAAAGACTGAGGGTCATGTAGGTATAAGGGAGGAGGGCTTGAGGAATTTGCATATCCACAGCAAGAGAGAGCTGACTTGAGGCTGTGGGCGTTCCAGCACCTCTGCCTTGATCTAGTATCTCAACCTGAGGATTAGGGAGTTCCTGGCCTGTACATTTCCATAGCAACCACTCCTGGAGTATTCTGACAGGACTGTAGCAGGCTGTGACTCCACACTGGCAAGGCTTCCCAACGTCCTCTCTTCAATCCATCGTTTTCCTACAGATATAATCAATTGTCCTAGTACATTTAATAAATATAGATTGGGGAAAGGTACAAAATTATTGTTATTGTTTTTTCAAATACCCTGTGGAGTAAACAGGTGCCTCTTCTTGTTGGTTAACCAGTTTTATGGTTGCAGCCACAACGGTTTGAGATCTGTTTCAGTTTTTCTCAGAACTTGAAGAATCCCAGAGTCAAACCTTTCCTGTCGTGTCTCTCACATGGGGCTGAAGCAGTTTTGGATCCTCCACAGGCTCCGGTGACAATTGGATCAGCACCCAGGAGTCTCGGCTGGTTCTTAAATGAAAGGGGACCTATGAGTTTCCTTCTGGATTGGCAGAGCAGCTTTCTGTGTGCTTAGCTCTAGCTCTGGTCTCCTTTCCTCTCTTACAGTGAGCACGAGGTTCTCTCAGGAGCCCCAGCTTAGCTCAGATGAAGACCACTAGTCTTATATAGACCAGAGATAGAGACTTATACAGAGGTTTAGAACATCTGGAAGAATTTGGCTGGCCTATAACTGTTCAGTCTGTGCCATTGGCCAAGCTGCCTACAGGACCTTTTGCCAATCTCCCTCTTAAGCTTTTAATGGATTTCACTGGGGTAGGTCACCTTTACTGCTGTGATGGAGTTCATGTCTTTCTTGCTTGTTAACTTATTAAGAATATTGTTGCTCAAATACCTAAGATGATTCTAGTTGTTTATATATAGCTTGTTAGAGCTGAAGAATTATTTAGTTGCCTGCCTCTGCCCTAGCATGTATAAAGTTTTACAAAATCTTGTCAGAATGCTCTAAGTTGCTGGGTTATTGTAAATTACAACTAGATTTAGGTCTTTTACCATCAACAACGTGATTTGTATAAGTGTTGTTAGTAAGTGTTTTGTTGTTGTGCTATGTGTTCTAGGCTAACCATCTATCCGAGATTCTTAGGGTTCACAACGACTGGTTTTATTGTTTTAGAGAAACCAATACTTGCCTATTCGCTGCCTAGTTACAACAATGGCTTTAGCCTTTTCAGAGTTCGAGTAAGTTTAAGTGATTATGGGTAAAAATTCTATATTTTCTTCCAGAAGGTTTTGTTTTTCTTAATTCAAAACTGCTAATGCTAGATGAGATGTGACTCCATGCAAATTTTGAAACTAAACTTGTATGTGGCTGTCATATAAGATGGACTTACAGCTTATTGGTGATGCAAACCCTTTCACTGTTTCTGTGCCTCTTAACTGATCTAGGTTACAATCCTGCACAGCTCAGGGAGGCTTCATGTGTGCTGCCTCCATTGAGGTAAAGTGTCTAATGTTTACTCTGACAGAGGTTTAAACCCAAGCGCTAAAGACATGCTAGCTTGGGAGAAATTAGACCTATGCTGTTTCTTACCTAGATCTCAACAGAAAAGCCTGTAAGCTCTGATCAATACTTCAGACCTGATAATGTCCACCTTTTGTCATAGTCCATGATAACATAACACAGGTATAATTTCTCCCAAGCTAGTGACCCCCCTGAGTAATACCTTACTATTGTTGGCCCTTCAATGCCCCTTTTCAGCATGTAGTACCCAGACTGGTCACCGCGTCCCGTCCCTAACAGCAGTTAGGGCTCATTCTTCTGGAGACCTGATGGCAATGTGAGGAATCAGATGGGATAATAGGCAGTTAGGGTTTCTGGAGACCTGATGGCGTTGCCATTGTTACTGTTCAGAGTGTGACCTCCTCAGTCTCATACCTGCTTTGAAGAGACCACCTGTGCATTTGGAATCGCGCAGCCTGTGCCAGTGATAGTGACAATTGCATTTCACCACGTGTGTTATTTAATTACATGTGCCTTAATATGTCTTTTAAAATCTTTGTGCCAAGAACAGTGCCAGTGCTACATCTTCCAGTCCAGCAGCATGACCAGTGGAAGGGACCCTGAAGGCAAGCACACAACAGGATCCTTTCTCCCATTCTGCACGTGACCTCATCATCATCACTGCTGTCTTCCTGGTCACCACGATGGCCGCCACTGCAACATCTATGCTGGCTTTGACTCAGACCATCTGGACTGTAAAAACTGTAAATGACATAACCATAGTAACCACAATGCCCTTAAGACTCAGAATTAGGTCGATTTACTTGTACACTCACTGTTCTTTCCAACAGAAATTGGACTTAGCAAGGACAGTCAGCACTGCAGTGACAGGAGTTCTGCTGCGGTGTGACGCAATAACAGATAGTGTTCTTGTGTTGAATTTTGTCCTCCAATGTCTGTTCCAACATCTTTGGGTCGCAGAACAAAACGGTGTTCTTTTGGTGGAAGTCTTGGTGGCAGAATTCATTCCAAGAGCAGAGAGGGGAGATGTAGAAGATGTCGCCCCTGGATTTCTGCCTACTGTCAGGTGGGCGTGACCCACAGCCTGCCTGCCCATGACCTGAGGCGCAGCTTCCAGGCACATGACTGGGGAGTCTGAAGAGATAGACACGCCTTCCAACCAATTACAGTGTCATTTTTGGGTGGGGAAACTGTCGGGAGACGCCATTCTGCCTCCCCCCTTCCTAGTCTATATAAGTTTGTATTCATTTTATAACAAATGGACATCCCCACCAGATGTCCCTGGTGGTTCTTGTGGCCGAAGAACATGTAACCTCACCCCTTGGAGGCCTTGGGGCCTGCTGGCAGAAAATTTCCAGATAAATATTTACATGACAATATTTGTAAAACAGTGAACACTTGTAAAATAATTTTCTCACATTCTATTTGCCTAAGACAGTGGTGTTAGATTTTTTGTGATATTTGTGTCCTAAAAACTTTCTGTGAAATCATGTTTAGCATTTTGTTGTGGATTTTTTCAATACTTTTGGGTATGATTTTCATTTCCTGACACACACTGTCGTTCTTTGGCTGTTTTACAAAGCTAGAATCAATGTTTCAAAGGAGCGAAGAGCTCAAACTCAGGATACACTCCCATGTTGTGAAGGAGTCTATCAGTTCGTTCTCCATCCACCAAGAGCAAGGCTCCAGGTCTCACTACACCCACAGTAGCATTAAGCATTATAATTTTAGCATATTCATTATTCTATTCTAATTCTAAAATTCTAAAATTAACATAACTTCATACTGGAGGTTTGGAAAATACCAATAAGCATAAAGGAAAGACTAGAAGTCGCTGCTGTCACTCAACCGAAAGTCTTGTGTTTCCTGCCAGAGTTTATTTCGCTTGCACTCCCTTACTGAGCTTTCTTCTAGGTACTTACGCAATGTGCTCACGTCTTTGGGGTTGTTTAATTTTTACTTATTGAAGGTAGGGGTAAAATGGAGAGGGACAGGACCTAACCCAGTGCTCAGCCTGCCCACATCAGGACCTACAGCTCCATCTGGGTCTACCCCACATGGGGCCATCATATGCCACCTCCCGGATGTGCACAGCAGTAGGAAGTGTGTTGGGCAGTGCAGTCAGGGCTGGAGCCCTTCTGCTGTGACCCAGGCAGGTGGCCTCCCAAGAGGCAGCAGTCATTGTCAAGGGTGTCTGTCTGTCATATGCTTGGTTTTCTCCTGCACAGAGCATTTGGGGGGTGCTTCTGAGATCTTAGTTGAAAATGCATGTTTCATACCATCTTTTTGTTTCTAAATAAAAATGATATCCTGAAAACAAATGAAATCAAATACCTGACTTTATTCCTATTGTCAAATCACTTGTGCGGTTTGTTTCACTTTCCAAGTTTCCAATTTTGAATTTTCATACAATTAACCATTTTTCATATGGTTATTATATGGTATCCTTGGTGCAAAAAAATCTTACATTTGTGTTTTGGAATATCTTTCTTAAAATTACCATTTGAACTCTTTAAATGTTACTCCCTATCAGTATGTTGGCAAGAGTTTTCCAAAATGTTATTTGCCTGAAAAGTTGAAATTAAAATTTTATTTGCAGTATTTATAGATGCAAAGAAGCGGTAAAATTCTGGGTTGTCAGCTTTAGAATAATTTGCTCCATGTTCATTGCACTAATGTTATGTGCAGAAAAGAATTAATTTTGTATTTTATTTATTGACAAAACAGAGACAAGTAAAGAGAGAGATTCCATCTGATGGTTAGCTTCCCAAATGTCCACAAGCTCTAGTCAACTCAGGTCTCCCACGTGAGTGACCGGGCCCAGCACCCTGAGGCAGCCACGTGCCTCCCACAGGGTGCCCCGGCAGGGCACTGGAAGGCAAGGCGGCTGAGCACCGTCCTGGTGTGCCCAACATCCACTCCTCACAGTGCGTTTCGTAAAGCGTGCACGCCTGTGTATCTGCAGTCCTTTCTTCCCTGAGTGGTTTGGTTTCCACTGACGTAAGTGAACAGTTCAGCTTTTATTCCAGTTCATATCTGAGGGGAATTATTCAGTACTTCATTGGACATGTGTATTTTTCTTGTTTTCTCTGCACTATTATTATGTTTGTCAATTATGAAATTTTCATGGTACTCTGTTTCTGGCTTTTTTTTTCTATTGCTCCAATCTGGTTGGTTTTGTTTTTTCTGTTTTGTGGAGGTCAATAATATTAGCCAATAAAACCTTGGCAAGAGTTTATGGCTCATAGGAATGACCACAGCTAAGCCAAAAATCAAAACAAAACAAAAAACCCAGAAGCATACACAGGCCACTCAGAGTGGCCACTGATTTCACACTCATAGAACTGCATTTCTGGGCACCCAGGGAGCTGTTGAGGGAGTGGGTTTGGGGTGCAGGAGGAAAACTCAGCTCCCTGGGTCAGGCAGTGGTGCAGCAGCAGGGGGGCTGCAGAAAAGCCAGAGGACGCCAGGGGGACCCGGTGTGGCGGCAGGCATGGACATCATGTCCTCGGTCATGTGTTTAGATAATGGCGGGTGTTCGTTGGGCAGGACCCCCTGTCAGCCTGTTTCCAGATGTTTCAAGGGCTCATGCACGTCCTCTGTGAGACCCCTTATTGGTCCTGCTTGGCCATGGGAGAGCGTCACGAGCTGGGACTGTGAGGCCTCGTGTCCATGTGCACCCATGGGCGTGGACACAGCCTTCACAGTCCCCCTCCTCCTTATTTTACAGTATTTTGCACTTTTCAGGCGTGCCCTCACCCACCTAAACGTCTTCTTTGCGGAAAGAGTTGAAAATTGTGAAATTTCAGTGTCTTTCTGCACGTACGTGTCTGGTGCCCAGGCTCGGACAGGGGTATAAGCTGTCCTCCAGGAACAGCCCTTGCTTCCCGAGCTAAACCAGACGGCTTCCAAGAACCCGCCGCTTCCTCTAGGCTCTCCGGAGGCGCTGCAGCACCCGGTGCGCGCCGGGAGGACGCGGGTCCCAGGCTCCCTGTTGCTGGGGAGTTTCCAGTTGCTGTTCCAGTGTCTCTTCCTTCCAGACGCGCGCAGGTGACAGTTTCTGCCCCTCGTGGTTGGCGTATGACTGAGCACAGGGCACAGTCTGCCTCTGGCACAGTGTCCAGCCATGTGTCTGCCACCCGTCAGGTGACAGCTGACAGGCACTTGGTAGGAGCCAGAAGTTTGCCTCTGCCATTCCGGGCACTGAGCACCCTGTCTTCAGAGAGGTGTATTGACTCTCATTTATCTTGACTGATGGCTTAGTAAAATTGTTAGTCAACATTTTAAAAAGCCATTATACACTTAACAATGCATTTAGGGTATAGTAGGTTTTACAGATTTTCGATGTAGATCTTAAGTATTCTGACATTAATTGTTGGTTTATAGATTATATCGCCTTATCTTATTGCATTGGATACAGGTTGTTAGAGATTGCACTAATATTACAATATACAGGTACTATTTTCCAAGTTGTTCTCTTTTCATCTCAGATTAAGGCAAACATGTGGTATTTAACCTTTTGGGATTGGTTCATTTCTCTTAGCATGATGGATTCCAGTCGGGCCCATTTGTCCACAAAGAATTGCATTTCGTTTTTTTTAATAGCTGAGTAGTATTCCATGGAGTAGATGAACCATAGCTTTCTTAGCCAGTCTTCTAAATACTAAGATGAAATGGACACGAAACAGCTGAAGGGTGCCTTATGGCCATTTTAAGGTATAGAGCAGCCGGTCCTGTATATGAACTAAATTGAAATGTCAATGAGCTAATCATAGGTTGTGGCTAGGACTTGTTTTCCTTTTTTTTTTTTTTTTTTTTTTATTTATTTTTTTTCTTTTTAATACACTGGTTACTCAAAACCATGTCAACTCCATAACATTGCAAATTGCTGTTGATGTTATATTGGGACTCTTAATTGACTGTGATGATATTCTGCCAGCTCAAACTTCAGACCAGAAAAGGTCTCCCCAAGAAACTGTTCAACCAATCTGGACAATAAGTAGCTGGACTCTATGCTTGGTATATGTTTGCAATGAAAGAATCTTGATTGAATTTGAACTGTAATACTGCATCAAGGTGGAGGAATCCACCGGGGGGAGGGGAGAGGGAGGGAGGGAGGAATACCCAGAGCCTATGAAACTGTCACATAATGCAAAATAATTAACAATAAAAAAAAAAGAAAAAAAAAACAATGCATTTAGGGTCTGGTGCAATAGCTCCGTTAGTTAATCCTCCCCTTACAAGCGCTGGGACTCCATATGGGTACTTCCCATGCAGTCTTAGAACCTTGCACCCATGTGGGAGATCCAACAGAAACCCTTGGCTCCTGATTCCTGACTTTGGGTCAGCTGAGCTCAAGCTGCTGCAGCCGCTTGGAAAGTAAACCAGTGAATGAAAGTTCTTCCCCTTTCTCTGTAAATCTGCCTTTCCAATAAAAATAAAATGAATTTGAAAATATATTTAAAATTTAGCTTTCTATTTTATTTCCAATGAAACAGGCTCTTATCATTGTTTTAACCCCAGAAGTCACCAAGGGACCAACTTTCACCAACGCTGACCTGGGTCACGTGTCAGGGCATCCTGGCAAGCACTGTGCCCGAGGTGTCCGCGTGCAGAGACGGGCATGCAGCCGGGGACACGCAATGTCCTCTGCTTCTGTGTGGTCCGATGATGTTTGCAAGGTGAGTGTTCTTAATTCAGTGCCTGAGTGATGCCGTCTGCGGGCAACGGCCCCAAGCTCTGCACCTTGCTTCTCCCAGCCCTGCAGCCCCTGACTGCAAAGCACCTGGGGTCGCCAGCTGGTCTCCCATAGCTTTCAGTCCTTGAGTACCCAGAGAGCTGTGCGCACGAGGGCAGTTCCCAGTGTCTGTGAAAGAGGAAATGACGTAGATAAGTTTGTTTCGTTACAAAAATTTCTGAACTGTACACACACTTATCTCTTATTTAGTCTTTTTCTTAGCCAATCTCTCATTAAAGGAAGTGCCAAGCTGGTATAAATTTCTTGCTATATGTCGTTTCTACCCATTTAAGTCAAACACTATTGTTAGAGCCATTACCTTATACAATCTCACTGCTGCTTAACTTATCTGAATTACCAGAAAGAATACACAATCTTATGAGAAACAAAATTAGGAAGTTTATGCCATGGTTCTTTCCCAGTTGGTTTTCAAAATCATTATTTAATCTCAGGAGCGTCGTTGCTGCTTTCTGATTTTGCTCTCGTTTCTGCCGCAATAAAACAAAATATCATTGTAGAATGTATTTCTTCTCTTCCATTATTTTATTCTGTTCCAGCGTTTCATCTAATATCGTGCGCCTGGCCCGAGAGCTGCTCTCCCTTCCACCAACACTTCACGTCCTCTCTGGGTAATGTGTTTTCAGTCCTGTCTGCCCCCACCCCAACCGCGCAGCCACCTAAATCATGTTTTATTTCTGTCCCGGAAGGCCTTGTGGTAATTAAATAATGGTGTTTCTTCTAATATTTCTAGGAACACTTTATTATTTTATACGAGACATATTGGATGCTGTGAATTGAAATGGACTCCAGGCAATTGCTTACTTTCAATATTGGTCTGTCATTAGGTTATGTCTAAAGGACAAAATCAAGCCTGTTCTGGTTTCTGAGGATGGTGGGAAATGTGATTGGGGTGAAGGCAGCATTACGAGTCAGGAGAGGACACTGGCACTCTTGCTCTGTTAACACAGGCACGTCTCTCTGTGGCCGGCGCTGGGGACAGACCAGGAGAGCCCCCAAGCTGTGGGGGTGCCGTTGAGGATGCCTCGCTGCAGCATAAAGCCGGGGTGACCGTGGCTTCTCATAAGAGATTATGTTTAATTTGTACTTGGCGTAAGGAGAGGTTAGCAACAACTACAAATAAGACAACAATTCTAGCGAGGTACTATAATAAAAAGAATTCAGCTAAGGTTGGTTTAACTCTAGAGTTTTCTGTTTCACAGTCTTGGTTGTAGTGACTGCAGGTAGCAAATGGAGGCTAGAGTCACTGTGCATGGAGCGGGGGGCTGTATCGGTGATGGGTCTGTCCCCTAGGATTTGGTTTTAAACAAAACTGTAAGAGTTACGATACAGAGGAGGAGGCGATTTGCTCTTGGAGGCAGCTGCGGGCACAGGCTCCCCAATGGGACACTGGCCTCCTCACCGTCTTGAGTCTTGGTTTCCTAGTTTATAAAACTGGTTTGAAATTTCTTCCTCCAATGACTACTGTGGAGATTAAGTGGGGTTCTGTGTGCTCACACCCCTCACTTCCCATCTCCTGAACTTTGTGGCCCATGGAAAGATTGATAAAAAAGAAATGACAGCCTTATTTTCCTGTAGTTTCTCTGTACTTTGCCCCAGTATTCAGTGCCCAACTTTCAATGTTTCTGCTTACCAAGTCTGTGTAACTGGTTGGAACACAGGCACGTGTATGCATGCGCTCTACTTGGGGGAACACTTGGCATTATCATGCAGCCCATAAGGAATAGCCAGGAGTGCTCTTTTTAATTTTTTTTACATTTTATTATTGTTCTTATTATTTTATAGTACAGTTTCATATTCCCTTATCCCCTCCCCAGTTCCCTCCCCCCCAGGTCCTCTATATCATTACTAACATATAGTTCTTCATACTCAGTCATATGTCCATCATTGCGGGCCTGGACAATGGCAGAGAGTCCAGAATCCTATCGTCAAGATATAGTAAACAGTTTCATTGTAAGTCCATCTTTGTCTGGAAGTGGAAATGCATACCACACTACATCCTCACATCTGAATGTTAGTCTCCATTTCACAGCTACTGTACATCCCTTTAAATGAAAAGTCATGTTTCAAAATCAACAATAGAAAGAAAAGAGGAAATTTACAATGCCATGAAGTTAAATGACATGTTACTAGATATAACAGTCTCCATTACACAACTACCGTACATCCCCTTAAATGAAAAGTCATGATACAAAATCAACAAATAGAAATTTACAATGCCTGAAGTTAAATGACATGTTACTAGATATGACAGTCTCCATTACACAGCTACTATACATCCCCTTAAATGAAGAGCCACAAAACAAAATCAGCAGGAAGAAAAAAGAAATTTACAACACCAAGAAGTTAAATAACATGCTATTAAATGACTAATGTGTAGCTGAAGAAATGAAAATCAAGAACCTTCTTGAAGAAAATGATGCTACCATATGATATACGAGTCATTGAATGATTTATTCAGAAGGAAGTGTTTTGAAGAGATGAAACTAACAGAGAATAACAAAACTCATGTGATATACTTTCCGCTAATCTTTGTTGAAGTATGTCTCCTCCAGACAATAAACTGATGGGTTTTGTTTTTTAATCCAGTGTACTACTCTATGATGTTTGATTAAGCTTAAGCCATTTACATTCAGAGTTTAATATACATGGGTGTTACGTTGGTCCTGTCATTTTAGCAATGGGTTGTTCATTGGTTTAGTCTTCTGTTGTCATTTTACTGGGATGTTCTTCCCGTTTGCCTTTGGTTTTGGTAGGTGCTATTCCTCTTCTCTGCCAAGAGAACATCTTGAAGTATCATTTGTAGGGCAGGTTTGGGAGAGGCAAATTCTTTTAACTTTTCTTTACTGTGGAAGAATTTTATTTCATTTTCAAAGACAAAAGAAAGCTTTGCTGGATATGTTATCCTAGACCGACAATTGTTTTCTTGTAGAATCTGGAATATGTCACTCCATTCTCTTCTTGCCTGTAGAGTTTCCTGTGAGAGATCTCCTGTGAGCTTAATTGGCATGTCTTTCTATGTCAGTTGAGTTTTTTCACATGCACATTTAAGGATCTTTTCCTTATGTTCAATTGAAGAGAGCTTGATGATCATATGTCGTGGTGAAGATCGCTTTTGATCAAGCCTGTTGGGTGTTCTGTGCCCCTCCTGGAACTTGTTTCCCAATTCTTCCTCTAGATTAGGAAAATTTTCCTTTATTATTTCATTAAATACATTTGCAAACTCAGCTTCTCTTTCGGCACCTTCTGGGACTCCCATCACTCTTATGTTAGGCCTCTTAATAGTGTTTTTCAATTCTTGAATACTTTTTTTGGCCTGATCCAGCTCTGCTTCCAGCTTTTTGTTTGCTTCCCCCTGATGATAGGAAATACCTTCCAATTCTGAGATTCTTTCTTCTGCTTGCTTCATTCTATTTTGGAGGCTCTCCACTGTACTCTTAATTTGCTCTACTGTGTTCTTAATTTCTGATATACCAGCCTTGATTTGCTTTATTGCTTCCTTAAATTCTTTGAACTCTTGCATGAGCTTCTCATTGTTGATCAGAATCTTTAAAATCAGTCTTATGGATTCTGTGTGCCCCATTTACTCGATGTCTTCCTCAGTTAACTCTGAGATTGGCATAGGGTTTTGCTCCCTTGCAGGAGAGTTTTCGGCAATATTCATTGTGCCTTTGTCTCTTCTTTTGCTCTTGATCATTGTACTTCTGGTTAACAGAGTCTTCTGCTTGGTAGGTTTCTAAGCTGTGTCATCCACAGGTCTACAATGCGATTTTACTTATTGCGGTTGGTACACAACTTTTCTTGCAGCCAATTGTGCCACAACCTCCAGCAAGTTCCAGGTCTGGGTTCTTATGTCAGATTTCCACTGTGGTCTCCACAGCCCCAGCTCTTGGCTCACCACTCACCATCTCCTGTGATACCGTGGTGAGGCTGCACCGTTGTCTCTGCAACCTTTCTCCCACTTCCGGTTGGAGCAGGTCCCAGGATTAGAGAGACACCAGGTGTCCTATATAATTAGGTTGTTGGTGGCGCTGATCTTGTCGGAACCTGTTGGACATTAGGTCTGGGTGCCACACGGACCTATTTTGACCCTTACGATGACACAGTCAGTATTATTTTCCTGCGGGACCAGTGCAATCTCGGACCTCAGCAAGTTCTCGGGAGATCAGCACATGCGCAGTTCACTGTTGTCCCCTGCAGTCCCAAAGCTATTGCCACAGTGCCCAAAATGGCACCTGATGTACAACCACTAAGGTTCTTGATTTGCTGGCCATCAGATCCGAGGGCTATCCCAGACCTGCCCTGAGTGGAACCCATAGAATGCCACGTCATTGCAGTTCACCCAGACAGAAATGAGCTCACTCCCAGCTCAGCGCATGCTCCGTCCCTTCCCTTACCCTTTCCTCCTTACACAAAATGGCGCCCAATTCAGCTCTAGGGGGCTGACTGGACGGTGAAATGCACTCTGTTCTTGCACTGCCCATCTGAGATCTGCTGCTCTGTCTCTGCTCCTGGTCAACTCAAACGGACCAGCAGAATGGACAGTTCTTTGTCTGGGTTCACCTCCCAAGTTCCCAGTGAAAGTCCCTTCCCACCTGGTTGCTGGTGGAGTTTCGGCTGCTGTGGAGTTCAGATCGCCGTGCTGGAGTATCAGTCTCTGCAACACCACACCGTTGTGTCCGCTGCTTTCCTGTGTCTGTCAGTCTCCAGGTACCCCTCTGCTGTTGTTCTGTCCTTTCCTATTTCCTGGAATATGTCCTCTCTGCTTCATCCTGCTTAAATGTTTTTCCGTCTGTATAAACGTGTCCTTACCCTATTCCGCCATCTTGATTCTCCCCAGGAGTGCTCTTAACTGAGTTAGACCTGCGAGAGACGCTTGGAATACAGAGACGTATGCAAGGTGAACGCGTGAGGAGACAAGTGCTGCTGAAAGCACTGGTCTGAGGTGAAACTGCATGGTCTCCAAAGCTCTTAGCGAACGACTCTGCAAGCGCATCCTTTCCGGAGGTGCCGGAGGGACTTGTATGCCCCATCTTTAGGTAACAATGAGCTCACGGTTGGAGCCAAGACAGCACCAACCACTGCGACACTCTTCTCTCGGTGCCAGGAGGCCTGCAGGTGAGTTCAGTGTGTGATTTCAGGAAGTGGTTAGCGTGGACTCTGTGGGACAGAAACTGATCGGCAAACACTGCCCGTGAGTCTGCTGGCTGAGGTCACGAGTGCAGCTGTGCTGCTGGTGAACTCAGCTCCCTTGCTGCGGGGGGTGTGCAAGTGTGTGCCTCTGTGTGTGCATGTATGTGCATATGTGTATGTTTGATGTTCAGTGTTCCGTCTGACTCTAACACAAGCTCTGTCAAGTATTATAAACAGATTATGATTTATCAGGAAATGACGGCTGAAACAACTTTAGAATATGCTGGAAGTAAAAAAGCAGCAGTTATCACTCCAAATGAAGTGTGAAATTATACGGTTTGAAAGTGAGTCGTCCCTGGGGACTCCAGTACTTGAAACTCTATAGGGGCCAGTACTGTGACACAGTACCCTCTGGACCCTGGCATCCCGCATGAGGCACTGTTCGAGGCCCGGATACTCGACTTCCAATCCAGTCCCTGCTGATGCCCTGGGAAACGCAGTAGAAGATGGTCCGGGTCCTTGGGCACCTGCACCTACATGGGAAAACTGGATGAAGCTCTGGCCTGTTCCAACCATCTGATGAGTGAACCAGCAGACACAAGAGTCTCTTCTCCCTCTCTTACTGTGGCTCTTTCAAGTAAATAATAAACACTTTACAGTAAGAAAATCTCCTAAGATGCATGATCCTTCCTAGAGCTTTGTGCTTGCAGACCATCCGGGCCACCATGGTAATCTATTTCACAACAGCATCAACACACTCAGAGACACATTTCCCTCGTGGTTTCATGCTGTTCCATAGAGGAGCTGCCTGATCTCCACTGGCTGTGCTCTCAGAGAAGTGCTGATAATGCTACCCAGAGTTCGCAGGGCACTCGGTGCTTTATAGTACTGTGTGACTGGCCACAGGCTTGTCTGCCCTGGCCCTGGCAGGTAGCTCAGATGGGATGTGACTACTCGGGACCCAGACCTTCACAATGGAGCTGAACTTGGAGTCAGACTTCTAGCTCTTAGTGCAGACCCCAGGACTCAGTCTTAATGCTTTCATAAGGAGCCATGATTTGCTTTGTGAAATTATAGTATTATAAAGCAATTAGAAAATCAGGGTCCCCAACTCAAGGGTCAATTGGAAGAAGGTGACCTGCTTCTCTCCTGATGTTTGGTCTAGGGAAAGCCAGCCTAGCAAGCCAGGGCCACCTCTGGTCACTTTCTGGGCCGCTTCATTCATGTTTCAGCTCAGGGCTGGGATCAGGAAAAGGTGGCTAACTGTCGTTTGAACCACATCTCTGACCTTGACTCCCACGAGCTCCTGGTCTCCCGGGCATGGGCCTCGTCCAAGGGTACACAACAGCAAATGGCCTTGGCCACCTGTTCCAAAGTGGGGAGCGCGAGGGAGCAGTGTCCACACAGGCTCCCATGTCGCCGAGTCTCGCAGCCTCCTGGGAGACTCCTGGGAGTCACTCTGCCTCTGGGTGTGCAGGTCATGCGGCATCTGGGTCAGGGTCACTAGCTACCAACACAGTCACCTACTCAAAGACCGATAGTGTCCAAAATTTGCAGAGCAAGATCTTTCAGCCAAAAACCTGAGAACTTGCTATAAATCCAGTGCCATCCTGAAACACTCACAAAGGGACTCTTGCAAAGAGGTAGACTGGAGGTAACAGTTCAAGTCTAAACTCGGTCACAGGGTAACATTAGTAATGGTGATGTAATGGGGCAGAGCCTTATTATTTTTAATGCTTTTGATTAAGATTCATAATACAAGCGTTCAGGAGTCTGGTTGGTTTTATTATTTTGTTCCCAGCGATTGTCTTATCTGCAAATGACAAAGAGCACCTCTCCAAAGATGGCACAACCCGAACGGAAGGAGCTATCAAGCCCCGTGCTTGCCTGTACGATCATGTTAGGCTCCCAGATACGCTTGGAACTTTTATGAAAAGCTTTTGTTGAACTCTGGCTAGTAAACACTTGTCGTTCTGTGTGTCAGCTGTTCATACCTGTGAAATATTAGAAGCATGGATCTTTAGAAGAATGTTTTAAGCTGTGCTCTAAGGGGAAATGCAAGCAGACTGAGGGCTCTATTTACAGATTCTTAAAATATGCAACTATGAGTTTTCAAACTAATTCATTTACATAATTTTAAAGCACAAATTACATACGATGCAAACACAATCATCGGTTTTATTTCAAAACATTTACAAACTGAATCTTACAAAAGAGCCATGTTTTCCATCGTCTCGCTACTTTTAAGCTCTATCAGTTAGCATGTGTCTCGCCTGGGTGATGGAGCAGCTGACTGATGAACGGTGGGAACTGGGTGGCAGGTAGGGTGAGGAGGTTCAGGCTACAGCAGGAGCTCTGTGCCGTCTGTCTGTGTCACAGTCCTTGGCAGGTTTGATTTCTTTCCATGTTGACCTCCCACTACAAAATGGCTGCTGAAGCTCTGGTTGCATTGAGCCACTCCTGTGGGCATCCAGAGCCCAGAGGGATGGACTGGGGGGAGAGGACTTCTCCATCTTGCTTGCCCTTCACTGTGAAAGGGATCATCCTCTTTCAGCTGATGGAAGTCATCTCAAGCAGAGGGGAGAGGCAGGAAGCCTCTGCCGTTCCATCCTGAGCTCTGCACCTGTCTGTAGGGCTGTTGGACGTGATGTTCTTCCCTGCAAGGTGTAGGGAGTTACCTGGGCCACTCCAGAAAAGGCGTTGACTTAACACAGTTGCTGCAAGGAGGCCACAGGCTGAAATGGCAGCCCCCATGTGCCCTTGGCACAGCTCCGTGTGTCTCAGGACCACTGGACAGGTGCACGCTTGTGAGGGAGGGTCCCCACACCCCCAGCCCCTCCATGGATGGAGACATCCACTGCTCTTCCAAGCTGTGAATTTTGCACTCCTGAGAATAGATATTATGTTTCAGGGATCCCTGGGCTCAACAGCTGTTTTCAGAGTTCACCAAGTGGATCTTGAGCTGGTCCACTGCTGGGGATGCCCGCAGGCCAGCCTGCCGCAACATCCCTAGCTGTGCTCGTGGGGACTCAGAGAGCTGGCAGCATGGCCAGTTTCCACTGGGGTCTGGGGCTCACAGACCAGCCCATCTCATCACCCTCGGCCCTGCTCCTGGGGACTCAGAGAGCTGGCAGCAGAGCCAGGTTCCACTGGGGCCTGGGGCTCACAGACCAGCCCATCTCACTGCCCTTGGCCCTGCTCCTGGGGGCTCAGAGAGCTGGCAGCTTGGGCAGGTTCCACTGGGAGCCACAGGCTTCTCAGCATCAGGGCAGCTGCACAGCATGGTCTCTTACACCAATCCTGGCATTTGCTTCTTTTTTTAAGATTTATTTTATTTGTTTGAAATATGGGCTGACACACACAGAGAAGACCTGCCATTTGTTGGTTCCCTCTCGAAATGGTTACAATAGTTGGAGCTGGACCAGCCTGAAGCCAAGAGCCAGGAACTCCACCCTGGTCTCCCCACATGGGTAGCACCTTCCTTCCCAGGTGCGTCTGCAGGAAGCCAGACAGGAAGTGGAGCAGTTGGGACAGCGCTCTGATATGGATTCTGATGTCCAAAGCCATGGTTTAGCTCACGGTACCGCAATACTGGTTCTGACCCCTAGATTGCACTGAAACTTTCCATTTGGTTGAAGTTGCTTGTTTATTACATGTCGACTGATCCTCCTCCTCTGGTTTCAGTCTATAACCCAAGTATAACTCCAGGAGTGACCCAAGCATAGCTCCAGTAGACCTTTGTTTGGGGCTGGGGCGGAGCAAGGGAAGCAGGGTGACGAGGGGCAGGACGCAGGCAGGCACATCTGTGGTCTCAGGGTGGACGCTGCCCTGTGTCTCCTCCAGGGCGATCCGAGGGGGTCTGCCCTTTCAGGCTTTGAGGATATTGTATTCTTTCTCCAGGTGAGTATTCTGGACTGTTCTTGAAACAAAACAAACCAGAAAAAGCGGTGGACTTAACACGACTTAAATCTTGGGAGATCTGTCACTGCACTTCAGTGGCTGGGCGCACAATTAATCTTCGTCCATCTCTGGTAACATAAACACACCTGTGGGATGTTTCCCATTGAATACGTGAAGGATAGCTCATCGTCAGCCTCAGACTGGTAGCAGTGACTGACGCCGCTGCTGCAGGCCCCGCTTTAGGAGTGTAATTTGGGAGTCTATAAAAGCAGGTGATTGATTTCTGCAGAGTTCTTCCCTTCCTTTAGTGCTTATTCTAAGCTGTGTGCCTCTACCTCTATTTTTTTTAAATAAAAAAAACTCACAAAATATGGCTCAGGTATTTAATTTATATAACTAGATTTTGCAAGCGCGTGCACACACACACACACCCGCATTGTTATTTAAGGCCTGGAAAAGACAAAAGCCGAGCGAAGATCATGTGCAGGATTTACTGCTGCGTTGCCCAGGCAGAGCATTCTCCTCAGAACTTGTTCTTTTGGGACAAGAAAGAGACAGGAGGCAATGGTTTGATCCTTGGCTGGAAGGACAGCCTAGGAACTCAGTTATGAGGGGGTCGGCCTCCCCTCTTTGACCACAACTCTTGGGCTGGGCTCAGCTGTACATCCCTGGACTCCGTGTGGGACTTTACAGGTTTGTTTTGATGTCAGTTTAAGACCACTGGTCTATGGTAGACTAAATAAAACTCCCAGAAACCTAGTGAAATTAATCTTCATTTCCAATCATTAGGCTTTATTTTCAGAATTGGTTTGCTCTGCTTTTTTGAATTCTATTAACATGATTTTTAAGTTGAAGCCGAAGGCGGAAGGTGGAAGGGGTAGCCCAGCTTTTCAAACCTGTGCGTTTGGGTGGCAGAGCGAAGCGGGAGCTGGCGTCTCCATCTGTTGGTTTTCTCCCCTGCCATGACAGCCAGGTCGGCCCAGGCTGAAGCTGGCAGCTGGGAGCACTCCTCCCCGTGCGTGGCTTGGTCCCAGTCACCTGAGCCATCACGCCGCATGGTCTGCATTGCTGAGAAGGAGCAGCCAGGAGTCCAAGCTGCAAGTTGAGTGCAGGTGTCTGAGCCAGACAGACCAGCTCGCAGGCTCCTGTCAGAGGAGGGTCCTAGGCAGGCCTCTGTCCCGCCACAGAGGGATGGCAACTGTGTCACATCCAGAGCCACACCAAGAGAGGCTGATCACATGCGAGGGGCCTGACCACTGGGTGACCTCCCATGTGTCCCTTGCCAACCGCGTTAGACTCAGCTCTTGCGAGAGCATGTCCCAGTGCCGATCCACTTCATGTTAAAGCCAGAGGCCTCTTGGGGACCTTTCTATGGGCCTCTGCGCAGCCAGGATAAAGCTGGCTGGGCGCCCTGGCCCATGTCCCGCCCTTGACCTCTGCAAACATGAGCCACGATGCTGTCGTTCAGCGTTTTCACTGACCTGCAGCCAGCGCGCCTCGTGGAAGCCCAGTGAAGGCACGAGCCCTTCTGGACCATTCAGCCGCAGAAGGTCTTTCCATTGTTATCCTGTCTTCAGTTTTCCTCGAGTGTTATGTAAACAACCTTCTCTTCCAGCACAATTTAAATTTCAGGGGACCAGGTGCCTGGAGAATTCAACTTCTCAAATTTTAGAAGCAACCATCTGAGACACTCAGGAGGTGTGAGCTGGTGGCTTGTGTCTGGATCCCAGGGTTTCCCTCAGGAGAGGCGGAAGGCGGAAGGCTCGGCTGGGAGTTCTCTGCCACAGCCGTGCCGCCACGCGGACAGGTGTCCCCAGCCGAGGCTCAGCGCTCCGTGCTGTGTGGAAACGCACCTTCTGAGATTCCTATCACCTAAATGGATCAGCTTTTGAGACCCTGGTTCTTTCTGTGGGAGAAAATGCTCAACTTAGGAGGAAACGGACTGTGTAGAAGCCCAGGTTGGCATCTTTATAACTGATCGTTTTGGAGCAAGTGTACGTCCCCGGAAAGTGGGGTAAGCTGCTGGACGGTGAGAGGACCTCACCTGACCCCAGGCAGCCCCCGGGACTTGGAGAGCTGCTGTCCCTGCCCGTTCTGAGTCAGCCCCCTGCAGGTGCACTGCCCACTTGCCCGCAGAGAGAGGGTGCTCTGCAGGTTCCTGTTCATGGTGCTCTGGTCTGCATTGAATGAGGAACTTAGAATCCCGCTGAGGGTGTGTGCTTCTTCAAGGTGGAAAGCTGATTTTCCGAATTTACAAAACAACTAATTCAGTTTTATGTGTTTCTTAATGAAATGATATAAAATGTTTTAGAGCACAGTAAAAAATGCAGACTATAAATGCAGTTTTTATCTTTTTTAACGATTTATTATTTGTTGTTGATGTTGTTAGGCAGATTTACGCAGAATGAGAAACAGAGAGAAAGATCTTCCATCTGCTGATTCACTCTCCAAATGACAGCAACAGCCAGAGCTGAGCCGATCTGAACCCAGGAGCCAGGCTTCTTCAGGGTCTCCCATGCTGTCGTGTGGCCCCAAGGCATTGGGCCATCCTCCACTGCTGTTCCAGGTTACAAGCAGGGAGCTGGGAGGAGTAGCTGGGACACGAACCAGTGCCCATACGGGATCCTGGTGCTCGCAAAGGGAGAATTTAGACACTGAGCCCTTGTGCCTGGCAGTTCATAAGCACTGTTAAACTCACACACAAACAGGTGGGTGCCCTCCGGATTATGTTGCCATGCATGTATATGCTAGCATCTTTGCGTGGGAAATCCCATGGGCATCCAGAAACATGCTTTAGGAGATCTGTGGTCTCACGATGAAACAGCATTTTTTCTTATGCTGATGTGGGACCTGCAGGGCAGTGGGTGAGGCCTCAGGGTTGGCTCGGTCTTGCCCCCCGGGATGCCTGGATGGCTTCCAGCTTGGGGCTGTGACTGCTGTGGGCGCTGGGGGAGTAAGCCAGTGGGAGGGAGCTTTCTCTCTCTGTTTCTCTCACTCCTTCTCCCTTTCTTTGTTTCTCAAATACATATAGACATTTTATTTAGCTTTGTAGAACTGGACCACAAAATTTTACTTTCTAGTTTTCTGGTGGATGCTTATTTTACCTGAATCATTCTAAGGATGCTGGTATTTCATCTCACACACATACGATAAACCTTTAAATATGCGTGTACATGGCATATGTATGTAATCTACACACTTGAAAATATATCTTAGCATTCAAAATAGAGATAAACATATTTGAAATTATCTCAGTTTTATGTAACATTGCATGCTTGTCTTTTCATTCTTTTTTAGGCATGCTGAATCTAGGGAATGTATTTCAAACGCTTTCTAATGTTTCATGGTGCCTAGAGTAATGACCTATTAATTTGTCACAGTTACTAACTTGGGACTGATTCTATAACTTGAAAAGAGCAGTTAGTGGGCCTGGCATGCTAGCCTAGTGGCGAAAGTTCTTGCTTTGCATGTGCCAAGATCCCATATGGGTGCTGGTTCATGTAATGGCTGCTCCACTTCCCATCCAGCTCCCTGCTTGTGGCCTGGGAAAGCAGTCCAGGACGGCCCAAAGCCTTGGGACCCTGCACCCACATGGCAGACCTGGAAAAAGCTCCTGGTTCCTGGCTTTGGATCAGCTCTGGACATGGTGGCCACTTGGGGAGTGAATCCGCAGATGAAGATCTTCCTCTCTGTCTCTCCTTTTCTCTGTACATATGACTTCCCAATAAAAACAAATAAACCTTTAAAAATTATATTAGTTAGTAGGTATGTAAACTAATTGGGTAGTAATTTAATGAAAACCTTGAAAACTCCGAGGATGAGAAAGATAGTGAGGCTGTGTTGAATCCGTAGACGTGCACCCATCTGATTTGGAACAGCCGTGAGGTCCCTGAGCTTAGCAAGCAGGTGCAGCTCCACGAGCTCCTGAATCCTCCGCCACATCAGGGAGCGGTTTCAGAAAGTGGAGATAGCGCTGTCCCGTTACCAGGAAGGAGGAGTAAGTTACGACTGTCATACTGAGATCAGATAACTACGGGAGATAGACGGTAGTCCATGTTTGGGGAACATATGCACAGAACGGAAAAAAAATCGATTTCTAATGAAAATGAATAGTAACCTAAATCAGCTACTTTATGAGAACCACAAAAAGAAGAAAATGCACAAGTGAAATCTGAGGACATTTCTGCCCAGCTAACTTGGCATGCACCCACCGTGGGGCACAGACACGTCCAACCGCTAGGGTGGATGGATCAGCACACTCACTTCCAACCTTCAGAAACTGTAGTTCAGGTCTAGGACTTGCTGCCGTGGAATCGTGTTATCTGGGAAGTCACTGGAACACTTGGACTTGATGTCCTTTTGCAGTGGTGACGTGCTCTGGCATGAGCCACAGCACCTGATGTGCGGACGCAGACCCTGGGCGAAACTTTGGGACGAGCATTTCAGACGCTGTGGTGACCATTGGTGATGACGTCAGTGCGTGAGCCTGAGCACCTGCAGCCAAGAGAAGGAAAGCAAGAGCAGCCGTGCTGAGCAACGAGAGACCAGACAAAGCAGCAGAAGGACACAGCCATCTCTGCGTGGAGTCACTCGGAGGAGTGACAGGGCGGGGGAGCAGGGGAGGACAGGGGAGGACAGGGCGGGGGAGCAGGGGAGGACAGGGCAGGACGGGGGGAGGAGGGGAGGACAGGACAGGGCGGGGAGCAGGGGAGGACAGGGCGGGGAGCAGGGGAGGACAGGGCAGGACGGGGGGAGGAGGGGAGGACAGGACAGGGCGGGGAGCAGGGGAGGACAGGGCGGGGAGCAGGGGAGGACAGGGCAGGACGGGGGGAGGAGGGGAGGACAGGACAGGGCGGGGAGCAGGGGAGGACAGGGCGGGGAGCAGGGGAGGACAGGGCAGGACGGGGGGAGGAGGGGAGGACAGGACAGGGCGGGGAGCAGGGGAGGACAGGGGAGGACAGGGCGGGGGAGCAGGGGAGGACAGGGCAGGACGGGGGGAGGAGGGGAGGACAGGACAGGGCGGGGAGCAGGGGAGGACAGGGCGGGCAGCGGGGAAGGGCAGACCACCCTGGATGGCAGCAGCAAAGCCTTCAGGGACGGAGATGCTGACAGGTGTCACTTCACCAAAGTGTAGATGACTAATAAATGGTCATTTAATAGCCAATAATAGGCACGAGAGCAAAAATTGGTGCTGTACAAGTCGAGATCATGAGGATCCCCACAGCCTGTGGTAGGATTGTAGGTGGAAATAGTTCTCATTAGAACACAAGGGTTAGCAGGTTGAACTTGGGTTATAATTTGGCATAACTCTTCCACTTGTTTGAATGATGCTGTAGAAAACTCCCTACATAAAGATTTAAGTGGAAGCAGAGCAAATTATCACTTCCCATGCATTTCACATCCAGTGTAAGGAGTTCGTTCTTCCCTGGCAATCAAAACAGGTGCATCCACCCAGTCGTCCGGCCTTCCAGCATCCAGGACTGCACTGCTTGGAGAGGTACCTGCCATGACCTTGTGTGGAATCCCGGGTTCTGTGTGGCATTGCTGAAGTCATGTTCTCGGTTCCTGCCCCACTGGGGTGGTCGCCATCCTCCCTCCGTTGCCTGACCACATAGGAAATGGAACCTCAGCAGTGTGAGGAAAGGAAAGGTGAACTTTCTTTTTTTTGCTGTTGTAGAGAGATTCCGTGCACACTGCTTGTGCAGTCACCCACGTATGTGACACCCTGGCCTTGATGAGAGTCAATCAAGCTCAAAGAGTGTTTGGTGGCTTTGTCTCATTGTAGGATAAACATAAGCAGTAAGGCGCTCTCTGCACATGAAACACACTGGAAAAGCTCCCTGCTCCCCCCAAAAATGTGTTTAGTTAGTGATGGCCAGGATGACTGCTGAAGATTCGCACTTCAATCAAGCTGACACCTATGGGTGATGCTATTCCTGAGGTTTCTGTGGGAATAGCCTGTGTGACAGACACACTCCTCTCTGCATTGCTTTCTCTGACTCAGCACGGCAGCGTGGCTGGGGGAAGCTAGTCACTAACGTGACTCCCCCCACCACCAAGGTTTCAACCTGTCTCCTCTGTGAGGCAGGGTCCTGCTCGATGGAGTTGTAAGCAAGGTATGAAACCGTGTGAGATCATTCCTCCAGTGGCTCATTCCCCAGATGGCTGAGGCCAGCAAACAGGAGCCTAGTTTGGGTCTCCCATGCAGGTAGCAGGAGCCCAAACATTTGGGCCATTTTCTGCTGTTTTTCTCAGGCATATTGTTGTGGAATTGAATTAAAAGTGGAGTAGCTGGGACTCAAACTAGCACACACGGAATGCTGGTCTCACGAGCAGCAGCAGTGGGCCCACAGAATCATAGTTTTAATCTCATTTTTCTGTGAACTTTTTCGAGTACCCTTGTGCATTCAGAATTCTTCTCATTCTCCAAATCCTACAAATAGTTTTTTAAAAAGAAAGAAGAGAAAATCCAGGCAACGGCAGTGACTGTTGTAGGCTGCAAACTAGGCCAGGACGCTCTCCCAGGAAGAGAGCCCGGAGTTCTGCCGATGCTCGCCTTTGCCTGGTCAAAAGGGTGCTCCATTTTGTGATGGAGAGGTAGGATTTTGTAAAATCCTTTGTGGACAAGTTAGCTGGCTTTTTAAGAGATGTCCTTGATGAGCTGAAAAAACTATTTCTCAAATGCACATAATTAGTGCCTTTTCATGGTGTGTGTAAGTTTAAAGTTAATATGGCCTAGAACAATGAGCAGGGCTTTTCATTCCTTTGTATTTTTTCTTCCCAAATCCACACACATTAAAATAAAAGCTCGTGAGTTTAGTGGACTTGAAGGTACTCTAAACCTGCGTATGCTTGGGCTTGCAATGAAGACATCATTGTCGATTTCTGTTGGCTTTATTTATTAGTGATTTATTTAGATTGTCTCTAAGAGATTCGAATATCAAATGTCTGCCAAATTACCCTGAGATGAAGGAAGATATTTCTAATGTATTTTAAGCAGTCATTAAATTACCTGCAGTGGCTTCTGTCATCTTGGGAATTTGCTGATCTGGCTTCTGCGCAGTAACCCTGGTTTGGGCTTCTTATGTCTTGACGTGATTTCTGTACCTACACATGCATTGCTGCCACATACCCAGTGCAGCTCAGTCTAGGATCCTCTGGTTTCTGTACCAATGGGAAATGAAACTGCCTTTGCAGGCACTGGGCCATGGCCTCCAGCACCGAGCCCTGGGACATGCAGCCCACAGAGCTACAAATGCAGCTGCGCACGTTTGGGAAGCTTCCCTCCTGGAGCGGAGACTGCAAGGTTCACGTGGGTAGTTGTGGGGAGAATGCGCAGGTGCCAGCCACAGATGAACGTTAGACAGAGAAGTAAAATCCTACCTCCCAACCGAATGCCCTCACACCCTGTTCAACGGAAACACACTGTGTCCACAGGCGGTCACTTCCTGTGACTGAGGTGTTTACATGCAACTGAGAGTAACAACAATGAACACAAGTAAGTTGGTTGTGCAGGGTTGACTGTTGATCTGATTCTTCAGGATGTTACGAGAGGGCTTTTAAGGCTTGCTGCAGTTGCCGGGGCATTTATATTTTCTGACCCAATCTAGGGGTTTGGAAGGAGATGTTTTTCCCTCTATATTCTACAAAGAAGTTTTCCATAAATAGAAAAAGAGAACAGATGGAATGATGAGAACATGTCGGTGGTTGCTGGGATGTCTAGGGCGCAGTTCGTGAGCGTTTGTCTTGCAGAGGTTTGAAAGTTATCAGTGATGGAATTAGACGGGCAACTCTGGAAATAACAGTTCTTTGCCAAAGGACTTTTAAAGGATCATATTTTATTTTGTTTGAGGAGGAGAGAGAGAGAGAGAGAGAGAGAGAGAGAGAGAGAGAGAGAACAGAAATATCTCCCATTTGGTGAGAAACAGGGAGAATCTCCCACACCTCCCATTGATGGTTCAATCCCCAAGTGCAGGCACTGGGACCCAGGCTGGGCTGGGCTGAGCTCCAGGACCTCAAGCCTTTTGGTGGGTGGCAGGAAGCCACTCACCTCCTGCACTCCTGTTTCCACCTGGTGTCAGCGTTGGCCGGCAGCTGGAGGGAGGAGCTGGAGTCAGCCTTCAAGCCCAGGCACGGTGTAGCCCCAAGGCTAAACCCCACTCTGACGTAGGAGTGTGTGTTCTAACTTTCCTCTTTCTTGGTTTGAGGATATACAAGCGCTGGTTTTCCTTTGGATCTATGTGTTATTCCTGTACATTATTGCTACTTGGTGGGCATCACCTCTGAGATGGAGTAAGGAAAGTTAATTTATGTATCTCCTTAGATGAATCTAACATTTTGGCAAGAGCATTTTTAGTACTTTGTCTTTCCTCCTGTTTACCATCCTTTACAACCACCCAAAATGGATAGTTTAAATCGAGTCAAGTGTAACTTGGATCCACCTTTGCTTACCGCTGCAGATGTCACCAACCAGTCAGTGGGGGAAACACAAACAGTGCAGACACGCACTCCTCTGTTTAGAAAGCTCCAAATTCTGTTGGATTTACAGAGGTCATTCCTACTTTAGAATACCTCACAATCATTTATGACAAATATAGAAATTCAGTTGGCAATTTTGTTCAAATAGTTCATTCGAGCCATAGGACAGTAATCCTTGCAAAGGGGAAAAGGTCTACACCACTACCTTCCCCAAGGTCAGTGTCCACGGGCATTCCTAGGGGTTCCGTCATTACCTTCCCCGAGGTCAGCGTACCTTACCCGAGCTCAGCGTGCCTTCCCCGAGGTCAGTATACCTTCCCCGAAGTCAGCGTACCTTCCCCGAAGTCAGCGTACCTTCCCCGAGGTCAGCGTGCCTTCCCCGAGCTCAGCGTGCCTTCCCCGAGCTCAGCGTGCCTTCCCCGAGGTCAGCGTGCCTTCCCCGAGCTCAGCGTGCCTTCCCTGAGCTCAGCGTGCCTTCCCCGAGGTCAGCGTACCTTCCCCGAGGTCAGCGTACCTTCCCCGAGGTCAGCATCCACGGGCACATCTAGGGGTTGTTTTGTTGAAGTGCAGCAGTTGAGGCCCCTCATTCCCATTTGTCATGAGTGAGAGTTTCCATGTCTGTGTAAATCAAATTTTCTCCATGGTACCTTTAAAAAACTAAGCTTAACTAGCAAACGCAGAGTGAAACACAAAATAATTAGTAACAACTACCTCTAGGGCTAGCATTGGAGCACAGATTCCATAACATTTTATGTTGAAGGTATAATATATCCCCAAACTAGACAATTATTTTTTACTGTATTAAAATGATCATGCCTAAATCAAAGATGAAATAGAGAGCTTGGAATAATATTTTTCATTGATAGTATAATTCATGATAAATTTAATAGAAGTGAACTTGCTAATTCAGAAAACCAAACAAAATCTTGGTTTGTGGGGATTTGAACACGTGAACTCATGTCCTTCTGACAGCGTGTGCCCCTCACACCGTCATCTGAAGCAAGAATAATGAGACGTCCTCAGAAAATCATAAATTGTCATACTGTGCTGGGTTATTTTCATCATCATGGTGAGAGTTATCACATCGATTTATTTGCAAAGATCTAACACAGCAAATTGAGCAGTTGCTCTCCTATTTCCTCATTTGGGCTTTCCTCTTAGTAAAATTGGGCAATTTTCTACTCAACCACTATATATTGGCCGTACTTGGCATTTGCAAGGACCCCTGAATGCACACGGCATGCCTGCCGCTGTCCTGGTCCTGGCGATGCGTGTTAGAAGCAAGGAAGTGCCAAAATGATTCATCATGTCTCCTTTTCACCCAGTGAAATGTATTCATTTTTTCGTTGGCATCTGAAATGTTCCTTGATGTTTGTGTCAGAGCAACATACAGCATGATTATTTTCCACACATGGGGAATATCCACACACACTCAGGAACTGAGAAGGGTTCGGAGTTAATTAAACATAATGGCCTGTTTCTTTGGGGCATGGCTGTGATCCCCATTAGGGTTCATGATGCAATGCTTGTTGAACCTGGCCAAATGATGAATTGGGATTCTTTTTCTTCCTTTGTCCCCAGAGCTATTTGTTTCTGTTTTAAAAGCTCTTTATAATATTTCCTTAATGCGATGGTAAAATAAACCTTTGGGTTCAAATGCAAGTGTCAGCATGGATCTGCTAATGCAGATCACTGGTGAAGCCAGCTCTCAGGGAAAGCAGGGTTAACCCAGCCCTGTCTGGGTGTCAGTGCACTGTGAGCTGCACAGGAGGTTCTTCGTGAACAAACGGAGGGGGAGTGCTGGTTGTAAGGAGCAGGTGCCACCTTCAGCTGGGGACATGGGAGCCTCCTGCTGCGGGCCACAGACAGACTCAGGATCAGGAATTCCTTCCGCCCCGCATCACAAGCTGACTCTCCTTAGTCCCAGTCTCAGCCTTCCCCAGATCAAAAACACCTCCACGCGCACCTCGTGGCGGAGCTGCTCCCCGGGGCACCACTCCTGCTTAACAAGAATGTCACCCCAGACATGTTCCCACAGCTGCCCAGTACTGGGAGGTGCTGTGGTGTTTGGGTGGGGTCTTGCTCGCCTTCCTCGGATTATGGTCAGCTATACGGGAAGGACGATACGGTCTGTGTGATGACCGCCCTCCCCGTACTTAGCATCACTCTGAGTGTCTCATATGTGCTCAACAGGTGTGTACTGACAACACGAGGCTCTTTCCTTCGCTATGTGTGTGTGTGTGTGTTGGGGGGTGGGTACTGAGGATTCTGAGGTGTCCATTACAAACTCCCCTCCCAGGCCAAGCTTTCTTGTTCTTTAGATCACTCACTCCTGGCTCTTTTGGCTTCACAAAGTGCTGTTTTTCCCAGCTGCCTCTCAAAGATCAGAACAAATCGCAAGGCTCTGCTGTGTCTGATTGCCAGTCAAGGTGCTTGGCACAGTCTTCCAGAAGCTTCCCTGGTGCTCAAGCTTGCTTACAGTGTGCACATCTATCCCCTGGTCTACCCTGAGCTCTTCAGCCTCCGCTCCTGCAGCGAATCATGATGTGTCTGACTCAGCCAAACCTCTGACCTTTTCAACATCTCCCACCCGTACATGACAGGACGACGGCACGTCACCTGGACGTTTCCTCACCTCTGAAACTCTATGCTTTTTGTATCGCTGCTTCTACAGTGTCATATTCCTCAAATGTGGATTTTTAAACGTCCTTCAAATTATATTTTTTTGCACCAACTAATGATCATGAGTTTGTACATCTACTTGAAGTGCTACACCTGACCCATTTCCCCAGAGGCTAGCAAAAACTGACTTTTCCTCCTTTAACTATAAACACTTACCCTTCAGGATGAATGTAGGCGGGTACCAACATTGTGTCTCCAGGATCCAAATAAGGAAGCAGCTTCGTGTGTGATAGTGTTACACTATAAATAAGAAAGGATTGTGTGTGCGCACATACACACTCAGAGAAGGAGAGCGAGGGAGACAGAGAGAGCTCCCGTCTGCTGTTTCACACCTCAAGTTCCCACAGTGGTTTCCGAGTTGCAGCAGAAGCTTGGAATGGGGGACTCAAACCCAGAGTCCTCCTGTGTGGGGGGCAGGCACTCACGGCCGTGACCTGCTACTGCTTCTTCCTGGGGTCTATGTTAGGGGCATGTAGGCCTGAGGAGCTGGCACCTGCGCTCTGACCCAGGTGTTTGATGCGGTCTGCAGGCATCCCACCAGAGTCTGAACCTCAAGGCCAAAGGCCCAGCCCACTCCCCACTCTCCTTCCCACCCCCTACATTGCTTTGTTTATTCCAACTTCCTGTGCAGGCTTGGAGGCCCCTGTGTCACTAGAAAGAAGCCATTGTTTCCTGGCGAACAGGAGGAGGCGGGTCCTCAGACCATGGGTGCGCTCTGCACCACCGTTACCCTGAATCTGTGGGGTGCAGTTTTTGCTGCTCCACAGCGAGGACCGCGACCTTGTTCACACTCCAGCTGCACTTGAACATTACAGGAGATGACTCTGATACAAATGGGTTAAGAGTTCTATTTGAGAAGAGATGGACCTGGTGCTGACTTTGCGGAAAAGAAATCACTGCCTTGAAACATCTCAAGCTTTTCACCACTAGATGGGGAGTCTACCTCATCAGAGAGGTGGCGGTGAACCTCCCATCACTGCAGGAGGTAACTGGGGGAGGGGAAGGTAGCATACAGGATTTGGGAAAATCGTGTTGCTTTGCGATATACTCAGCAGATATTATGCCACGGTTTACGGAAGGATTGAGCTGCACAAACCCTTGTGGATAAACAAGTGCGTCCTCCGTGGCTAAGCAAGAGGCCGGGGCTGTAGCCAGAAGAGACAGGAGCCCGTGTCACAGGTGCCCTGCGAAATCTTTCCTAATCAGGGGTATTGGTCACTGAACTCCCCCTTATTAAATATGGTCTCTGCCTTTTAGGAGTTTGCAATTTAATATGTCAACATAATTGTCATAGAAAGCCCTTCTGCAATCATCGCTTAAACTTTGTAAGCACTTACTTTACAAGCACCTGCCGTACGCATGCTCTCTCTATATTTGCCATTTAAAGACACATATGACTCAACATTTTCCCCAAAGAACTGAAGTTCTAGCTAACGAGATCAGTATATAGCACCTGATTGCAACTGATTTCAGCCTGTGACTGGAAGGCAGGGGCACACAGAGCTGTGCCCGTGAAGGTGTGGGCCTCAGAGCACCCAGGAAGGGGTGGTGGGGACATACCTGGGAGAGCGCTGTGCACTAGTTAGTCACAAGTGGTACAAGACGTCTGTATGTCTGCTCCTGACAGTGGCTCGATGGCAAATTGCGCACATACTAATTATGTTAGTTTACAAGTGGGCAAGACCCAGAGCAAAGCAACGCTGCCTGGAAAGAATTTCAAAGTCGATGATCCTTTTATTTGAGTATCAGCTATCAGACAAGGTTGGAAAAGGTCACTCACATGGAAAGAATACAGCTTCTTTATGTACACATTAAAGGGTTTGTATTTTATTCTATCTCGCAGAGGTTATAAGGAGAATAAGAATGAAAAAGAAAAACAATGAGACAGTGAACCTCAATCTGACTGGAAGGATCGGGGAAGACCACACGGGACAGATGAGGTGGGGCTCTCCGGGTGGGAGGACGGGGAAGAACTAGTCACAGGAGAGTGTGGGGTGAGTGGAGGAGTGTGAGGCGTTGTCGCGTCAGGCAGGTGCAGAGCCTGCTCATTGGCCCTGCTTGTTAACACCATCCTCAGAGAGGCAAGTCACCGAACAGGACGTCATTCATTAACCAAGTGGCCACTTCTGAAGTAGTTGTTACCATTTAACTCCATGGTTTATTCATTTCCATCGAGTCAATGGCAATGCGCTGAATGATTAATGGAGGTTCAGGCCATACAGTGGAAAGAAAATGCAACCGAATTGTAGAAAGAAATTGCAAATATTGTAAAATTCATAGGGGCTTCCAGAAATCAATAAAAGTGATATTGGGAGAATTGCTTAAGTCTCACAGAAGCACTGGCAGGAGCCTGGCTGTGGACCACTGTCAGCTCAGCTCCAGGGAGGCACTCTGGCGTGAGGCTGTGAGTGGCTCTGCTCAAGAGAATTCCACGGAAGTCAGCAAGCAGAGATGCGTCCTTGGGAGAACCCATGCCCGACACCTGGAGCATTTGACCACCCATGGCAGAGGAAGCAGTGAGGGAAAGCAGCCACCAGCAAAAAAAAGGAAAAAAGATCTCATATTGCTTGAACATTTCTATTCCAGGAATTATTTTCATGCTACAACAGAAATCACTGTTACTAGGAGGACAAAGTACATTTACTTTCTTATTCTGCAGCATTTTCCAAGTCTCTATCGAATGGCATTTCCGAATCCCACTGAGTTTTATTGTTTTAGGCGTGGGGGGCTGTCAGTGCACCCAGGAAACCTTTCTGGTGCCAGCAGGGCAGCTGCTCACTTGTATTGAGCTGCAGGTGGTCATTATCTCTGTTGGGCAGGGGTAAAGTACACATCCCCCTCCCCAGACAACACGGGAGGCCCTGCACCGTCTGATCTTCGTTGGTGTTTAGCCAATTGTCCACCTCTCCAGTCTCGTGTTTGAGTGCGTTGTACGAGACAGTTTGCCAAGGTGTCTGCGCCTTTCCTGTGAGTCATGGTTCCACACAGCCCTCCTCGTGGTCATCACCCAGTCATCTGTCCTATCACAGAACACATGCTTCCCAGCTTTGCGCTGAGCAGCGAGGGAGGCACCAGGGACGGGCTACCCCTGCTTTCCTAGCCAGGCTGCTACAGGCACTAAGATTGGTGATTCACAGACAGCGGTCAAGTCGATGTTCAAGGCCAGCGTTTTCAAAAGGCAGTCAGAAGAACTGCAAATTAACATTAGAGAGGATAAGTGCTCCCTGCAGGACCCAACCCTGCACAATGGTCAGAACCCCAGCCACAAACGCTACCACCCTATGCCAACCTTTTCCAGCTCATGCTCTCCTAACCCGCCAGCACTGCTGCTTCCGGGCTTTGGCGTGCCTCTCTCTGACACGCCTCGCCTTGAAGCCACCGAACGAAGGGTACGACAGTGCTGGGCACTGACCGCCACCAACAGCATCAGCCATCCATGGGGGCAAAGATCCCCTGCCTCTGACCCAGGGTATTTAGGGTGAAACGTGGCATTTGGCATCTGGTGGGAAGGGCTCAGGGACACTGCTAACCATCCTGCAATGCACAGGGTGACCCCACAATGTCTATCGTGCCCTGGCCCCACCACCTCCCAACGAGCAGGACTCGGGACAGTTCTCTCACACTTGACCTGCAAGATCCAGTCCTCGAGTCTTCCCTTGTGTGCTGTGTTATCCCAGATGTCTTCCATGGCATTTCCATTCCCTCTTTCTCCGAGGGACAACGCTTCCTTCACTTCTGAGATGAACTCACCTGCTCATCTCTTCCTGGAAGCCCAGCCGGTCACTCAGGCCATTGGTGCAGCTCTCCCTGTATTTACCTGGGCTTCCCACCGTCTGTGCCTCCCAACCTTGTCCACTGTAATGTCACTCTCTCTGAAGTCATGTTGATGTCCTTGGTGCACATCATAGTGTTTGTGATGATCTTGAAGTTAAAAAGATTGTGCTGACAGCAGGAAGTAGGTCAAGCATTTGGAGGAAAGAGCCTGCTATGTGCAGTCCAAGACTGTGAGTGCTTGGGGAACTCGGGGGGCCATTCCTGCCGTCAGCCTTGGAAGCATGAATGGATGCTGCCCTCAGCTCATCCTGGCTGCATCCTTTCCCAGAGATGTGACTCAGTGTCCTCATCTTAAGAGTCATTTGACCCTCGGAGGAGGGTGAATTGCTAACTGACTTAACACGTGTCTCACAGCAGGCATTTTCCCTGGAGTCAAACACATGCAGACCTCCAGCAAGGCAGCAGCCATTTCTAAGAACCCTGTGTGTGTTGCCAGCACTCAGGGTAGGCTGCAACCCACCAGCGACCCCTTCCCATTCCCGCACACAAACCTGCACAGGCGAGCAATGCACAGATCAGCACAGCAGTGTTGAGTTAGGTGGAAACCAGTGGAACTCTGCCTTGTCTCAGGTGCCAGCCAGTTGGCCAGCGCATCTCAGTGCTGGTGACCCACAACGCCAAGGTAGGGAGGTGCAGGATGAAGTGCCCAGCCGGTCACAAACATAGGCAGATGTGGGCCCGATGCAGCCAATGCCCGGCCTCTCTGGGTATAACGGCAAGTATGATGCAAACACCACTGGTGTGGAACAGAAGGGCACAGGTCCAGGGCCTGCCCAGCCTGGGTGCACTGGCAGTGTTGGGATGCAGCCCTAGCACAGCCTGCTTGGTCGACTGCAAGTAAAAGACAGCAGTCAGTGAGACTCAGCACTGGGAGAAGAAGCACGCAGCTGACGTGACGAGGTGCTGCTTTCATTTCTATCTTCCCAGGGCTCCAACCGAAAGACACATTTGTAAGATGTGACATGTATATGTTTGCTCGGTTTGTGCAAACTAATTAACATTTTGATCAGGTTCAAAAAATCTTCATTAGGCCTGTGAGCTGTTTGGGGAGGGAGTCGTTCTCTCAGGCCTGAAGCAAGCGTCTGTTCCCTCCGGGCCTGGCGTGCCTCCTTGCCTGCTCCTGCTGGTGCAGGGGGCCCTGGCCCTAACCCTTGGCCAGCCCACCTGGGTTCCTGCGGTGGACAGAGGGGTCACTTGCACTGTCACAGTGCTGCTCGCTTGCTGTTCCACTTCCATATAACGACGAAGCTTCACCATCTCCGGGTGGACACGCGTGGTCTGGTATTATTAGGGTCTCACTCGGGCACACATGGCTGTGGTCACAAGCTGGGCGAAGTGAGGATTGTTTCTATGTAGACACAGGCTGGCTGCCCTGCTGTCTGTGTCCTTGCCCTGTGGCTGGGAATGGGGGTACTTGCTCCTCCATGCAGGTGTGGGATGCAGGGGTGGCCTGCGGACTCTGGTGAGTGGCTTCATCACCCCGGACCTTCTTTATCAATACATCACATGGTGAGCTCCCTCCCTCAGGGAACAGAGGAGGAAGGCTACAAAGGACTCAGCAAGTCCCAAACTCACTTTAACGCAGGGTGGCCTGGAGTTTCTCACCAAATGTACAGTAGTGTCCCTTTAGTCATGTCTCCTGTAGTTTATCCACTTATCACCTTGCATAGAAAGAAATGCTTATTTATTGCCCCATTTGATGTTGAAAGAACAGCCCTGAAGCTTGGAAAAAATACTGCAGCCTGTGCTCGGCCAAGAGAACGCCAAGAAACGGGGGAGCTATGGCTGACATGCTGACCAACGGACAGTGACGGGTTGGCTGAACAGGAGCCACAACAGGGACACAGCAGGGGACAGCCACGCCAACCGAGAAGGGAGGCATGCTTTCTGGCGTCAAAGGCTGTGCTTGTAAGACCCAGGACCTGCACTTAGCTAAAGGAAACTTCCTGAAATTCCCGACTTACGATTTTCCAGCAAATGAGCTTTGGGAGCTAGAACTGGTCTAGGGAGCTGCAAGTGGGGCCTTCTTCCTGGCTTGCCTCCCTGCAGGTAAGAGGGTGCCTTTACTGCAGCCTGGGGGGTGGGGTCTATACTGTGGGGCCCACATAGCCTAGCTTCCGCATCGCCCCTCTCTGAAGGTCCAGACATCCTTCCCAGGTTGGGGAGGGGGGTCACTGCCAGAGTCCCCTCCCTGCCAACCTGCTCCCCCTCCCTGTCTGTTCTTCTGCAGGCTCATAGGTAACCAGGGAAACAGATCACCATGGTAACAAGGCAGGTGGCCCTGCCCAGAAGCCTGAAAGCAGGCCAGGCCCAAGTCCTCCTTCCCACCTCCACCCTTCTGTCCCTTCGTCCTTCCTGGCCACAGGAGCAGGAAGGGCACGCCCACCTCCCATCCCAGGAGCCATGGCAAGGGCTTCATTTCAGACTCGACCCCATGACCCTTCTGGGAACATGTCTAACTCCTGGCAGACAGGGAGGGAGGCTGGGCTAGCCCAGCTGGGGCTGCACGCATTCTGCCAGGTGTTGATGGCCAGCCCAGCCAGGTTTTTAAGAGGGACTGTCCCACCCTCCCATCTGTTGGCATCTTTAGTTTTCTATGGGCAACGGATGGCACGGATGGCGAACTGCAAACAATAAACACAGAGTCTCAATGTCTCTGACAGCGAACGTGGCACAGCCCACGACCTCGCCGGCATTTCCAGCTGCAGCTGAGGGGCCGGAATCTCACCCAGAGCCCGTGCTAGCTCTGAGCCCACTGACTCCCAACATAGTGTGTCATCTGAGCCGTCCAGGCTCTAAGCTTGGCCTCCAGGCCTTACTCCTCAGGCTCCTGGAGAGGGGACATATGGCAAAGCACAGACCTCCCAGGGACCCTATTGCAAGACACATACTTCCATGGCCTGCAGGTGGGCTATGTGGGCAGCCTGCCTCCCTTTCCCCAACCACGGCACTATGTGCTTGATGCAGGGTGCCCCACCTGCCTCTGCTTCACAAAAGCATAGTGTGCTCCCCTCGAGGGGTGACCTTGTGCTCAAAACCCATCAAGCACGGATGAGGTTTTATTTGGAGACAACTGTCAATCAATGTCTCGGAAACCCTGAGCAGCTGGGGCCCCGTTCCTTGTCTAACCTTGAGTATTGCAACTCCTGCTGAACTGCCAGTTGCTAGCCCTGTGCACTCTGTTAGGGAAGGTTGCTCTCTCCGCGCAGACAGAGGCTCCTGGAGAAGCGGCCTGATGTTTTGTCTGTGAAGATAAACAGGCAGTTAGCAAATTAGGTGCGTTCTGTTTCCTGAACCTTAAGAAAAGGGAGAAAAAATAAACTACTTGAAAGGCTTTTCCTGAACAATAAATGACTAAGATATTTCAGCACTACATTCTTAAATGCTTATTTATTTATCTTTATTTGTTAGCAAAAGAGAGACAATCTTCCATCCACTGGTCCATTCTCCCAGCACTGGGTCAGACTGAAGCTGAGACCCTGGATCCGACCTGGGAGTTCCATGTGGGTGGGCCGTCACCTGCCGGCTCCCAGGAGGCATGTCAGCAGGAAGCTGGTTGGGAGGTCCGCAGCGTGTGGGACGCACACCACCGTTTTGCCCACTCTGAATACAGGATGCAGAGATTCCCAGCGGCGGCTGCAGCTGCTGCAGCGCCACACCTACCCAGCACGGTACTGTGACACAACAGTGTCAGCTGGCCTCTGATGCTGAAGAATTTCCTAACTCTCAAGGGGATAGCACGTTCTATGGATTGGGAAACTATATGGCATGTAACCATATAACAGAAGCAAGCATTTGATGTTTCTTTGTGTGTGAACTTGCTGGGAGCAAGGACTGAATTCACATGAGCAGCTAAGAACTTGACTTATTTCCTAACTGTGACATGAGGCTGCACATCTGACTTCGGACATGTCACAGAGCCTCTGGACAGACACCAGCAGCCGGTGGGACAAGGAGGTGACAACCACAGCCCGGCTGGCCCGGTGGAGTTGCCGGCAGCCTTGCCGAGGGTGCTCACATGAGGGCAGAGTAGAGAAAGCTGGGTCCGTAGGCCTTGCTTGTTCCAGGGGTAACTGGACTCAGTTCTCAGGGCCTGAAGCCTTGGGGGTGGGTTGTTTTCAAAGAATTTTACCCTGGGCCTGCAGACCTAGCCATGGAGAGGGCTCCAGTGCCAGAAAGCACCACGCCATTTCACCCGGTTACCAACATGGTCACCGTGGTGACCATCAGGTTCCCCAGTCTGCACGTTCCGGGGCCCCTCCTGGTGTACTGAGCTATGAGAAGGCAGGGTCCCTGAAACATGCAGGATTCAGCCCTTTGCAAAAACGCAGTCAGCCCCGCTAAGGCATGCACTGTAGTGCTCCACTTAGAGCCCAAGCCGGCCCCACCTCTGTGACCTTTGCTGCATTAAGGCTCTCCAGCGAAACAGAACCAATAAACCAGTAGCACATTCACGAGTCTGTTGGGGTGGGGAGAGAATGATGCAGCCACTTACTCACAGGGGCAGACCTAAGGGGGAAGCAGCCAGCTAGAAGCCCAGGAGGCCTGGGTCATGGTCCTGCTCGGCAGCTGGCTGCCCTCACCCAAGAGAACTGCTGTTGGAGCCCAGGTGCAGGAGGGCTGCGCCTGCTGGGACGACTGGCAACAGGAGCAAGTCCCTCCTAGTTGGGGGAGCATCACACACCATGGGGTGGAGGTCAGTCTCTCATCCCCTGGGCCCGAGTCTCCCTTCCTCCTGAAGCTCCCTCCACAGAGAGCTACTTCCCTGTCTCTCCAGGCTGTCTGTGCACGACCAGTCAGCGACACTCCAGGGGAGCCATCACTCTTGCCCTTTGGTTGGCAGGGCGTCCGTGTTTCTCCTTGGATCGGGGCTTGGAATGGTCATGGCGTCCCACATGGTCAGGAATAGTGCCCACCTGTAACCAGTGGCATGATCTCCAGCAGCAGAGTACGCTGCTGAGAGCAGCACCTGCTTCCTTCCTTCTTTTTCTTTGTATTCAAGCGTAGCATTGTTTGTCACACACTTGTCCCCAGGGATGGGACAGCCTTTGACTTGCTCAGATTCTGTTTAAATGTTGACTCCAGCCGTTATTTCCCAACCTGCTAGGGCTTGTCATCTTTGCTTCTGACCTTGGTATCCCACCTGTGGAGCCGCCTCCTTGCTATGAAGCTGCATTGTGGAGGACATCCCCCTTTGTCCGTTATCCTGGCTGCTCCAGCAACCTGGCTTTCAAAGCCACTCCACTACAAATCGGCAGGGACTGGGGTGCAGGGGCAGAGAGTCACAGTGCTCAGGCCACTGTGGCCGCTTTGTCTCCTCTTAATGCCAAGGAGGAGGGAGAGGGATGGGTGTGAGGTGCTTCTTCCTGGCACCTTGTCAGGGGAAAAATATGCTATGGAAATGGAAATCCTCTGTTCCCAGAAATAATAGATCTACAGTAATTTCAGTCTCAAGTTTAACTGGACAAGGTTTACCTTTAAAAGATCGGTTGGCACTTACCAGTAGTACTTGTTGAATAAAGAAGGAATACCGAGAAGATATTAATTGTAGGACATTAAGCTAACAGCAAGCAACCCACATACTAGAGACAGAAAGATCATCGATACAAATGTGTTAAAGCGTAATTGAGTGGGCTGAATTACTTACACAGGTACTGAGGATGTTAAAAATAGAGTCAGCACAGAGCGATTAAAACACATGGCACCGGCTCAGGCTGACACGGTGGCCTTCGGCTACTGGCTTTGCTTTTACTTGCACCACATTTGTCGTGCTTGCAATGGTGGGGCGTGGGACTGCTCTCTCTGCCGCCCCACCCATATTCTGAACCAGCAAGGGATGTTGTTTTTGTCTTCATTTCTCTGAACCCTGTGCCTGTGTGGTTTAGGAGTGAGTTGGGCATGATCGATTACCACCACCTCGGGCAGAGGGTTTCCAGGTTCTGAAGGCAGTGGATGACATGGGACCCTTCTGTGGGGGACCAGGGATGCTCTGTGCCAACAGCCTTGTGAAGTGCTCTGTGCCTTGCTTTTAAGTAATTCCCTGGAAAGACCTCGGGAATTTAGCCTCAGAGGCAAATGCTGGTTCAATGCTTGTTCCACAGGGGAGCTGGGACTAGGCACAGGATGTCAACTGTGCACTTGGCATCTTCTAAGTTTGAAGTCCAGTGTGGAGCATAGCCATGGTGCTGTGAAAGCACGGAGCACTGCACGCACTAGCTGTGGGCGCTGCCTCTGCTCCCTCCCGGAGAGACGTGGCCACAGCGCTCTCCGGGGTCTGCTACCTCAGTGCCCCAGGGACCTGGGAGCTGGAGACTGCCCTGGAGGGCCACGAGCCCATGGTGGACTCTGGGTGCAGTTTCAAGAACATGGGCTGCACTGGCTGCTGCCCAGGACACTTCTGAAGGCAATGGGATGATTCTGAATTTGAAACAAAAGCAAGGGCTAGCACTGTGGTGTAGCAGGTAAAGTCGATGCTGTTGATACCGACATCACATACTGGCACCAATGGGCATCCTGGATGCACCACGTCTCGACCAGCCCCCTGCAGCGGAAGATTGCTCAAGTGTTTTGGCCCCTGTTGTCCAAGTGGGAGACCCAGAGGAAGCTCCTGGCTCCTGGCTTTAGCTTAGCTGAGAGCCCTGGCCGTTGCAGCCAACTGGGGAGTGAGCCAATGAATGAAAGATTTCTCCTTCTTTTTCTCTTCCCGTCTCTGTAACTGCTACTCAAAACAAATCTTTTAAAAGAGAACCAAAAAATAACCGTTTTTGAATGCAAGTAAACATTCAATGAAACAAACCAGCCAGCATTAACAAAAGCATCCCTTATTGTATTCTATATCTTTAAATCAAAATGTTAAAACGATACGAGGGAATCTTCTAAACTTTAAAGACTGTATTTGGGCTTTCAGTGCAGAGATCTCAATGAAAATACAGTGGAATACGTAACATTGCTAACAATTAGTTACGGTGCTTGTAAAGTAAGTGGTGTTACTTTTCCAACAAGACATGGCCATGTGTATCATCTCTTCATGACTGGGCTTCCAGTGCCTTCCTGCGCTCGCCACAAATCTAGCAAGGATACCAAGCAACTCTGCCAAAGACAGTCCAACTAGCCCTTTCCCAAACATTATATGCTTCCATGTTACCAATCATTATGCTGCCCCCCCCAAAACATTTCAGTAAAATCTGATTTTATTCCAGTATAAGAAAATGTAGATTTAAAACAGATGTTAGAGGCTGGCACAGTGGCTCAACAGGCTAATCCTTCACCCTGTGGTGCCAACATCCCATATGGGTACCAGTTTGTGTCCCAGATGCTCCACTTTCAATCTAGCTCTCTGGTTGTGGCCTGGGAAAGTAGTGGAGGATAACTGAAGTCCTTGGGATCCTGCATACGCCTGGAAGACCTGGAAAAGGTTACTGGCTTTGGATCACCTTAGCTCTAGCTGTTAAGGCCATTTGGAGAGTGAACCTGTGGATGGCAGAGCTTCTATCTATCTCCCTTTTTCTCAGTGTAAAATATCTTTCAAATATATATACACATATACATATGTAAAATGTCTTTCATATATATATATATATAATTGGGACAAATGTTAAAAGTAACCTGTGCTAGTGCCAGCATACACACCCTCACGCCCTGGGGGCCATGATACACTGATTACCTTTGATCAGGCGGCCTGCCTCTGCTCACTGAATCCCAGCAGCACACGGGCTGGTGCCCCTGCTGTGTCTCCTGAGGTGAACACATAGCAGAAGGGTGGGACTCCCCAACCATGTGTTGTATACCAGCCAGGATGCGCGGTGGGGAATCTTGTTCCTACGCTTACTCCACAACGGTGGCTGTGCTTTGCTACACCTGACACCGAAAGGCAAGGACGCTAAGCCTGCGGTTGAGCTGTGTGGGCTGCTCCTTGTCTGGCACCGGAAGCACATCCCTCTCTTTCCGCAGTTACATCCACCAGCGCTGCTCTCAGTGGCTGTATCAGGTCCAGTTCCATTGCTGTGCGGGTCCGTCGCATGCCTTCGACCAGGCTGGTTGGTAGCACCCTCACCGGTGAATCAGCGCTGGTCTTCCCAGTGCAGGCTCTTCACATGCTTCAGTCTCTTGTGCTGCAGGTGGAGCTGTGGAGCGTGGAGTTGTATTCCTTGATACTTCAGCCACACTGTGCTCTGCTCAGGCCGATGGCAAGCCCTGTCACAATCCAGTGTTGAACCCATCAACATCCCGCGAGGTTTCTGGAAGCCCGCCTGCTGCATTCTAGAATGCTGCTACCATTCCGTGAATGTCATTGTCCAACATTTTCCTCTTTAACAGACGGGCCAGTTAAGCCCCGGGTCTGGGGACTGTCTTCTTCCTCCCCCACCCTGTGTTGTGCTCTTTGCATCTCACTCCGGGTCAGCCCTGATGGCACTGTTCAGCGGGGCTAGCACTGGAGGCCAGGGACCTGCGGGAACTGGCCTGGCCTTCCTGGATCCTTAAGGCTCACAGTCCATGCAATAACACACTAGTAAGTATTCACAAGCACTTGATGGATTGCAAAATAAACAATCACAACCGAAAAAACTGAAAGAATATCATTTTCAGATGCATAGCAGCCCAATTGATATATCAAAGAATTCTATTATTAAGTCGAAGATAGGGAGAAAAAGGTAATTCAAATCTGGTAGATCAATCAAATACAGGAGTGCCAGACTTCCCCATGAAAAGCCTAGCCTGTTGTTGGTGAGGCGGGACGTAGCCTGTTGGTGGCACACCGCATATGGCTACTGTGAGGCTCCAGGGGCAAAAATCCTGCACCGCAGCGCCCTCTCATGCTGCAAGCCTGGGGCTCCTCAGTGGGTCCTGGCAGTGGAATCTTCCCTTGGGTCCCTACAGCCAGGCTGTCGCAGGGCGATGTGGGCCCCAAGTTTGCTGCAGGCTGAGAGTGGCTCTGGCCGCTTGAGAAGGTCTTCCCGAGGCCTCCCCTCTGGATTCCTTAGGACAGGAAGAAGCCCCTTCTACTGCAAGTGCCAGCCTTGGGTTTGGCAGCTGCCACAGAGAGGGCGTCTCTGCCGAGCTGGTGGGCCACATAGGGCGCAGCGCGGCTCTGCCCTGTGCAGGGTCAGCAATGGCCAGCAGATATGCAGGAGCTCACAGAGACAAGGTGCCAGCAGCCAGAGGCGTCCGGACTTCTCAGAAATGAAGGGAACACCTCTGTGTGCTGCAAACCCCACTCGTGTGCCCGTGGCCTGCGAGGAAGACCAGCGAGGCTGCAAAACATTTTTAGGGGAGCAAGGAATGCCCCACCCAGTGCATAAAGCTGGGGTGGCACTTGGAGAAGATGAGGGAATTGAGGTGGGGAGGAAGTGCAAGCCAGAGGGTCAACGAGCCATGGTGATGGACCTGAGAACGCGAGCAGACGGAGGGCTTCCGTGTAACACGACTGCTGCACACTGGCCCATCAGCACACAGCTCACACAGGGTCCCCCAGGTAAAAATGTTAGCTCCCCAAAATGACTTTGCTGAAGCACCTGCCAGAGAGACCACAGCCCAAAGACAAGTTCCCTGCATTCACTTTTAGCAGGTAAGGGAAGACACGGGCAGTCCCATGTGGTTTGGAACCCCATCCAAAGCCTGCCACCCAGATCAGAGTTTGGAAAAATGGTGAAGCACACTCGGCCCCTGGAGAGTGATCCCGAACTGCCGGAATGACTGACACGGGCCTCGGTGCCTGCTGTGGGATGTTCTTCACGTGTGCACGGCCACGGCTGTCCCCTGTGAGTCCTTGGAGCTCCTGGTTGTGAGGGATGCTGAGTGACCCGCGACAGGGAGCGAGGGGCAGCGCCAGCATAAGCGAAGCCAGGCTTTCCGTGGGACTCCCAAGCGGGGAGTCCCTCGAATTCTGTGGGGCTCTCAGATCTGCCAAGCAGCAGGCTCAACAGCATGGTGGCAAGTCTCGGGGCACTGCCAGCAGCTGGTGTGCTGCAGAGTTCCACTACACACGCTCCCTTGCACCGCCCCCTGCAGGCTGGCACTCCCCTCCTCCCAGAACCTGAGGGCTGCAGAACCCTTAACATCCAGAGGTCAAGATAAGGCAGTTTATTCCAGATCCACCAGTCAGCAGCTGGCCAGGGGCCTGGGACAAATCCCTCTGTAAGAGGTATGCATCGAGTCCTTGCCCATGCTACAACAGCTTCGTGATTTTGTCGCTTCTTGGAGTGGTATGTCCCGACGTCCGTTCTGTTCTATGGCTGTGCAATATTTTGTTTTCTTCTTTGTGCTGTTATATCCAGCTTTGCTGGCCTGGGAAAAAAATGTACTCTCTGCCTGATTGGTCTTTGCAGTTTTGCTCTGTCTGTGGAGGCCTCCAGGCCTGGCTGAGGTTCATGGTTGGTTCGGTCCACAGGGACACTCTGGGCCCTGTTGTATTCAGACTCTGTTTGGAGAATGTGTGACGCCTTGTTTCTATGTGTCGGTTGCGTTCACTTTCCTCTCTTAGAAGAACGCAGAACGAGCCAGCCCACAGCACATGTCTGGGGTCTGACGCCATCACCCAGCGCTTCTCGGCCGCCCTGCAGCTTAACAGATCCGGTTCCCTGAAGTGTCTTCTTTACCACTGTCTTTTACTTTTTGAATCTGATTTTCTCTTGATCACGTTCAACACCATTTAACAGCTAATCTTTCATTGAAATAGGAGGAGACCCTGATCAATCCGGGGAGTGCTCCGTCTCCTTTAAGCAGCCCGGCACGGTCTGGGGCGCGGTCACTTTAGTTATCCATGTTTTGCTTTGTACACTGGTTTTGTGTGTGCTCTACCCTGGGGCCCAGCAAATGTTTCCTAGGCTGCGGTGGCTCACTTCCACTTCGGTAACACAAAGCAATCATCAATGACATGCAAATGAACAACGGTTCTGTGTTTCAACGAAACTTTATTTTTAAAAGGTGAAAGGACTGCTTTTGACCTCCCAGGCTGTTCCAACCCGCAGGTGCCGCTATGATGGGCCAGACGAAGTGTATGGCTTCTTCCTGGACTTATCGAGGCTGATAGAATCATGAGACATTAGAAACAATCCAACGTCATCAGTTTGTAAGTGCCTGCCTGGGCTGGGGAGCGGCCATGGTGATGTGAGGTGCAAGTGACATGGCTGGGACTTGGGTGGGGTCCATTCTTGGGCTCGTGTGCTCACTCTGCCACGCAGCTGCTCTGCAAGCATCTATGGGAATGGCTGAGGATGACCCGCCTGCTTAGGCCTTTCGGTACAACGTCGTTCTCTTAAGATTTCCACATTTGTTCTAGTTGGTAACTCCTTTTCATTTTGCGGGTTCCAAAGGTGATTTTCTCTGCTTTATAATGTGAGTAAAGGGAGTGCCTGTTACACTCACTTGGAGTGGCCTGGGGCCAGCTAAGCCACACAGCTTGTCGCCTGCTCTTGTCATGATCCCTCAAAGCAGGCACTGAGAGCAGGGGACTTGGGCCACGCAGAGATGTTGACATTCAGAAAGCTTCATTTGTGACCTCGAATCAATACTTTGTGGAACCTTCCAGAGCTTTTCTCCACACATGTTGTTTAAAGGTTCCTGATCAATTGGCCTGGTTTTTCAGCTGCGGCAATGTTACCCTGGGCCACTTTTCAGGAGAAGCTGCAGCGCTGACCGGGAGCTCAGCTCCTTGATTCTTGGTCTTTATTTTTCATGTCTATAAAACTGAATGTTACAAGGCAGCCCCCGCACACACCTGGCAGCCTTACTGTTGCCGTGGATATTTATGGGTGACCGCAGGATACCAGAGCAGCTGATGTGTGACAAGATCTCCTGGGCTGCTGCAAACAGGGTGGCCTGGGGAATCCCCGGGGACCACTATGGCGCCACTTGTGAGGGGACCTGCCTGGCACAGCAGAGTCAGCTTTGGGTGCTTCTCCTGTGCAGAACAACCAGCAGACATGAATCGCAAAGATGCAAATGTCAACGTTACCAGCAAACAGTGGCTATAGCTGCAGGCCCAGGGAAAAGTTTTTACTTAACATGAAAAGAATTCTTAGGACTAAATATACATCCATGCACTAAACCAAACACAGCCGGCCAGCATGGGGTGTGAACTGTTTCAAGGGCATCTCTGAGCATGAAGGACGGGGCCTGGCCAGTTGGCCGGGATGACCGAGCCTCCTCAGCTTGATCCAGGCCTCTGCAGAGTGCAGTCTGGCTGGGCAAGCAGCACCCACCTCCCCACCTCCCCACTCCTTGGAATCCTGCGGGAGCACATCCATGACAATGACCTCCCCTCGTACTGACCTTACATGTCGTGTCCACATCCACTCCCCAAGAACGGGAGGTTTTGGTGTTGGAACTGAGCTCTGGGACGTCTCTGGCATAATTCTGTTGCTCCGGACCAGACAGAGAGATTTAAGGAGTCATTTTCATCTCCTCATGATGGATATCACCATGGTTAGGGAAACTGGGTGCGTGAACAGGGTCTGTGCGTTGACATCACAGAGCAGAGTGGTTGGTTGGCCATTGCAGCGAGCGAGAACAAAAGCTTACATGCTGGACAAGCGCTGTGTTACCTGGCTCCCAGCTGCCAGGAGGCCTGTGCTGGGAGGCAGGCGTCAGCATGGCACCTCGGCACAGCTTGCTCTCACTGGCCACTCAGGCAAGACTTGCAGCTTCTCAAATCAGTTATCACTTGAGCGCATGTGCTGCTAAAATGCCTTTTACATTTGATTCAGATCTCTGCTTGAGTAAACAGTTACATCACTAATTGCTAAATATGACATTATCAGATTGCTGTGCCGTCCTGGGGGTGAGGGTGAGGAGGAGAGTTAATTACAATCCCTCTTGTCTCTGACTGTTGGAAGCGGCCATGACATCTGCTCACTCCTGCTCCAAGGTCACAGGGCCAGCTCCACGAGCTTGCCGAGTAGAGGAACGCAGCCTGTGCGTGGAAGACATCTCCTTACCTGCATTTATCCAGCAGCTAACAAAATAGGTCTCTTTCACTAAAGACTCATTTTCACATTAAAAAAATTCTTTATTATGGGCCTAGTGCAGTTAAATTGCCTGACACAGTAGGAAATCTATACTTAGCCTGGTGACATTAAGCACTGAGCAAATGCCTCAGGTGATGTGCAAACCGAGCTGGATTCAGACCCCTGATGAGTCCCTTTCAAGAAAACTCCACCAGGTGGCACAAAGTGTCCCAGAGTGACATCTGAGGAGTGTGCATGCTGGGCTGTGGAGACTGGGAAGGGAGCTGAGCTGAGAGTTAGCAAGAGACGTGGCCACTGCTTCCAAATGCCACGTTGCCTCCCAAGCAACTTCCACACAGGTGAAAAACACACAAAAAACAGGATGTGCCAAGTGTAAGACACAAGGCAGTGTGGCAAGAGAGAGCCCAAGTCATTGGTTTCTTTCAGAAATCATGATGCAAAAATGCTTCTGCAAGATTCACTGGACAACCTTCCTTCAAGGTGCAGCTGCTCAGACATGTTAAGAGACTGCGGTGATTATGAAGATCTGTACATTCTAGCTGACACTACCATCAGTGATAAAGTGTAGAGTGAGACCGTGGAGCGAGCCAAGTGAGATGGTCTTGCTTGCGGCACATTTAGCACTGCCAGTCAGGGTCCAGGCTAACAGTGGCCCTGCACTAGAAGTGAGATGGAGAGTCCAGCAGACGCTGGCTCCAGGCGCTCCGACACACTGTCCCCGAGCCACAGGAACAGGGATCGGCTCAGGGATCTGTGCAGGGGGCTCTGCCAGCTTGTCCTCACCAGGGTTCTGTCCCAGACACCAGCTGCAGAAGACTGTGGAAGGGCCAGGCACCCAGAGTTTGGAAAAACTTCCCAAATGATTTGGATGTGTCTTCTGATCAAGACTCAAGGTTAGCTTGATTTTATGGTAATTATGAAGCACCACTCACAGGAGCCGGAGCAAGTCATCTGGAAAAGCTCTCGGGTTTGTTTGCTCCTGAGCGAGGAGACTGGGGGACAGTGTGAGCACCCAAGGCCTCTGAGTCCCATCTGTTCCTGGCGGGTGCTGTCTAGCTGCCAATGCTGTGCGAAAGTTATTCCTAACCAGACTTTGAGAAATACAGACTTGAATATTTTGGCTACAAGGAGATAAAAGCAAAGCTGCAGAGGCAGGAAATTAAAACGTGTGGAGCAGTTAGTACTTCTTCATTTAAACTGGAATGTGGAATGCAAGTCAAAGAAATCAAGTCCTCAACTGTTTCGAATTGTATTCAGAGTGAAACCAACAATAATTCTGACCAAAGATGTCACAGGATCGTTTGTACGAAGGGCTTCACATGAGAACTGCATCTGAGATGGGCCGAGTGCGAACACTGAGTAAGTATTGGCTTTTCTCTTAGTGCTTTGTGTACTAGGATTTTTGAAAGGAATCAATTTACGTTCAGTACTTCCCTTATTCCTTTAATGACCTTATGGCTCTGGTCATTCTCTTATTTATCATTTCCTCATTCATTCATTCAACAGAGAGAAAACGCACCTGTATGCAAGAGAGTGCTACCACCTGCTGCCTCCCTCCCTGGGTGCCCACAGTGCCCCCAAATCAAGAGCTGACATTGCAATCCAGATCGCCCACATGGTGGCAGCAGTAGCCTTACTTGAACCTTCCTGTTGCCTCCCAGGATAGGTACTGTCAGGAAGCTGGTAAAGTCAGGAGCCGGAGCTGGGCCTCAAACCCAGCTATTCCACATGGGTGCAGGTGCCCACTGGTGTCTTAACCAGTCAGCAAGTCTTAACCAGTTACCTGCCCCTGGCATTCCCATTTTAGTGAGGCTTAAAAGCTCAAGTTCCTTTTCCTAATTTATAGTTTGAAGAGGGCGGAATGGGCTTTGGGATGCATTTGGTCTGACATCTCTAGCTGTCTGAGAACCTAATGTTTACAGTGGAAGTGATATTATAAGCAACCCAAAGAAATGTCCTGGGAAGTTACTTGTAGATTTCAAATCACACCAGAACTTCAAACAAACATATAAAAATGACGATACAGACACTCTATTACTCCAACTTCAAACAACACCCAGGAACAGGGCAGCCCGACACACCTGCCTCTGCTCTGAGGCAATGAATTATTCTAGAGTAGTTGGTCTCTGCATCAAGTCCTGGGCTCTAACACAGTTCAGTGCAGATTGCAGACATTTGTAAAATTCATAAGCTGTTAAATGTGTAACTCCCTAACATGACTAGAAAAAACGCTGTTGTCTATATTGCTAACCCACCTTTACCAGGGGGAGTTGGGCAGGTGCCCATGTATGTTTCTTTGGGATTGGTCTTTTCAGGTCAAGCTGAGCAGACCATGGTAAAAATCACTCAGTTAGCCTACGTCTAGCTGAAGGACACTGAAGTCCCGCGTGCCTCCCCTTGGTGTGGTTGGGCTCTCCATGCTCCTGGAAGAGAATACACACACACACACACACACACACACACACCCCTCTGGGTTTTTGGTCAGTTCCCTGTTGTCTCCTTGCACCTGTGAACGCCCACGGTAATCCTTTCAGTGCACCTAGCAGAATCCTCAACACGGTGAGAAGTTTTGCATGCACCAAATCTAAAGAAACACATGGAGAGTACACCTAGGTTCATGCAGGACAATGATTGCAAGACGGGCGGGGAACAGCATGCTGGAGCTTGCTGTTTGCGTTGGGTCCGGAGGCCTGGGAAGTTTGTTGGTTTTTCTGGAACTCTTTGAACCATTCATTAAGGAGAAGTTTTCATCAAGAATTTGAAATCTTGGATAAATCAACTTATACTTTGTCGCGCCCATGTCTTATTCATTTCTGATTACTCTGCAATAAATTTGTTTATCTAGTTTATATTTAATAGCAACACAACACATGCTGTGTCTGTCCACCCCCTTTTAAAAGTTTTGATACTGAGCAGAGACTGTCTCCTCTTTAGGACCAAAAATCCTACCTGTGCAATTGGAGGTGCATGAGTCCGTGCTGGAGGCTCGCTATGGGAGTCGATCTTGGCCATCATGCTGGCCATTCAACGTGAGGACTGGAGATGTAAGAGAGAGGGCATCAGCTGGGATCAGCCATGTGGCGTCCGCACCAAGGCCCTCTGAGCCCCGCCATCCACACCGTCAGGGCTGCCGCTGCTGCAGGCAGCCAGACCACCCCTCAAGTGTAGCCCACACCCCCTTCCCCAGGCTTCCCACTGTCCCTTTGCTCCTGCTTGTGTTAATGATTCTTCTTTTTAGCTAAAAGTCTGGTCAGATGCTCTGTGCTAGGCATTGAGGGCAGCTGGAGACTTGAGAGACATAATGTGGCCCCGAAGGGCTTCTCCACGGCTCAGGTAGCTGCAGATACGGGGGAAACCCGGTCATGCCCAGAGAAGAAATGTCTCACTGTGGTGCTTGATGAGGTAGTGAGTTCTGCACTTCATCGTCTGGGGTTTTGCCTGGTTGGCTCTAACCTGAAGAGCAACACCCCACAGAAGTGTGCAGCATGAGGTGAGTGGCCAGAAACGAAGGAAGAGGGACATCTCCCTTTTGTCTGGATGTATTTACTGTAAGATAGAACCCATGGCTGAGCTGATAGTGAGTGCGTGCCTGGCTTGGCCTGCTTGGCGTCTCCACAGATGGTGCTCCCAGTAGGATTACACATCCCAGGGAACCCATAAAGCATATGGAGGGGAGAGTCCCTGGCTGAGGGTTCCGCTCCGTTAGTTCCCGCTGGAAGAATGCAATGCGCTCAAGCTTGAATTGTCAGCTGTGAGGATGCAGCCATATCTCACAGCTCTACTTGCCAGAGTCCTGAAGTGCGTGTTCTCAGCCTATGGGTTACTGAGGACAGGCACTTAGGCTCATTTCAAGCCACGCCACCAGGATGTGCCCCTCACGATGCTTCCGGGGGCAGTGGCAAGTGAGATGAAGGGAGCCCCTGCTCAACCACTGCCTCCTGGAAACCAGAGTGCCCCAAGCGTGCCCCGCCGTGCTCCTTGGCCGCAGAGAGCTCTCCCTCTCGAACCAGGCAGTGACCGTGGGGGACAGGCACACAGGGCCTCTAGCTTGCTAGCACGGGTTCTGGATCTTTCTCAGAGCAGTTGCACAGGGCCCTCTGGGGGCGCTGGATTTCTCCAAATCAGGAATGGCCAGGAGTGAAGGCAAACATCAGAGCAGAGTACAGCCCTTCTGCCCAGGGCCCTTCTGACACCTGTGTAGCCAGCCCAGGCACCATCACCACAGAGCATGTGCCCCCTGATTAGAATTCACACATCTTTGCTTATGCTGCAGTCAGGAGGAACCATGACATGGGAGAGGGCATGTCTTGGAAGCCTGTGTTGCTAGTGCAACACGTGAGTCCAGGAGCACACACTGAGGCAGGGCCACTAAGCCATCTAGCATGGGCTCAACAGCAGAACACAGCTGATGAGCTCACCTGTCATAAGCAGAGTCTTCCACTAAGGAGAAGGGGTACATGCTGGAGTATGATTGCGTGCTGGACTAGGGGTGAGTGCTGGAGTAAGCATGCATGCTGGAGTAGGGGTGCATACTGGAATAGGGGTGTGTGCTGCAGTAGGGGTGCGTGCTGCCAATTTTCATCTCTACTGCCCTCTGGTCTGCACTTGCCAAGGTAAGAGCAAGGACAGTGGCTGACCAAGGGCACAGCCTGACCTGCTGATGGCTGCCCCTTGCTTGTAGCACTTCACTTTCCTCCCACACTGCCCCAACCTTGGTGACCACTGGCCATTTCTACTCAGGTAGAATGCGTTGGAGCACATCTCAGTGCGTTTGGGAGGCTTAGGTGATGTCAGAAAGCAGCACCTGTTGGGCAAGGTCACCATCCTACGGAGATGGGGGGCATGGTCCTGCCTCATCAGGGAGGGCATGCATGTTTTACAGATCGCAGCACAGACTGGGGAAAACTCAAAGGCATCCAAGAGGGGAGGATCACGGGAATGGCTTGGGTCCAACTTCTAATCTCCAGGGCGTGAGGCCGCACTTGTCGGCCCAGAAAGCCCTCTGTGTGTGCAGAAACTGTTCCCATTCATTCCATCTACTTGTGGTTCATGAATGGCTCTTCCAGGAGACCCAGCCATGGCGGCTGCCCCATGAGCAAGCAAACTTCAAGTCCTTAGCTTGCAGGGATAAAGCAACTCTCCAAGAGCTCCCAGGCCTGCTGCGTGCTTGGCACAGGAGGGAGGGTGTGGGGCACCCTTGTCAGCAGAGACTTCCTCTGCAGTGGATGCTGGCAGCAGTGGAACTCCGGGTCGTTGCTTGGATTCTTCCACAAAGCCATGCAGCTAGATCCAAGAGCTGGAAAACAGAAGTGCTTGTTCCAGGCACAGAAGCGTGGTAAGCAGTTTGGGGAGGTATTAAGCAAAATAAGTAGTGTTAGTAGGAAGTCTTTGTGCTCATTGAACCTAACCCAGAAAGACAGCTTTTAAATATCGGTTGTGATGTTCGTGCTGAGTCTAGACTCAACAAAGATGATAGATTCCTACCCAGTTATAAAGCAATTACCCCCTCGGCTTGGGGCCAACAGATTGGGTACTGGAGACTAAAATGATCACCCTGTAAATGATGATAATGTGAGTAATTACACATGGATTATTGGATTAAGATGCGAGTAGCTTTCGAAGATCTCACCGTTTCTTGGTGGCTGTAGCATTGGTGTTTTGTTTGCTCCCTTCTCTGAGTGATCCTAATTGAGTGCATGTTGAGGCCATACATTGTAATTTTGCTGTCAGCACTGGTACTTCAATCTGAGATGCTTATTAGAAAATTTCTCTGTGTTAACTGTGAATTAGCTAACAAGAGGGACTTGAGTCAAGTGCATAGACATGTAACAAAATGAAGCACATGTTTGCCAGCGGCACAGTTACTGTTCTGCGCCTCCTGTATTTGTGGCAAAGTTTGCTAGTCATCAATTTCCTATTTCAGGAGTGTGGTAATAATCAGGACAAACACCACTGCACTAGCACCGAAAGAGCTGTTCCAGAAGAGAGCCATGTTCTACAACACAGTAGTTCAGATACTCATGTCATTGAGCCATCAGAAATGGGAGGGGAGTTGCTTCTCAATGAACTTGATTGATGCCAATGGTTTATCTGGGCCACTCTACATCTGCACTCTATATATTCCATGAAATAGAGGGCACATTTTCTTTAAATAGATCTCTAATTCCCCCAGAGTCCACATGGAACAGGTGACAGGTAGCAGGAAGGTAGAGTGGAAAATGGAGGTGCCCACGCAGATCTGGCACCTAGCGCCTCTGCGAGGACTCAGTTCAGGTCTCTGATCTTCAGTTGCCTTGTTCTGCAAAAGGAGGAGGCTGGGCCAGATGACTTTTCTAATTCTTCTAATGTAATTTTCCAAGCACTGTTTCCATTCACTGTTCCTCTCTGAAAAATTTCCTAATGCAATTTTTTTTTTAATTCTTTGCTCTTAAAGGGAGGACAAAATATCCTCTGATATTTTGACTGGAGATAATTTCTCAAAGAGTTAACATCTGCATTTGCCACATGATCCAGCACCTATGCTTGCACAATATAACTGTTTCAGATAATCACGGTTGCTGTATTCATAATTGTTTCAAGCTAGATAAAGAGTATATGTTTAAAGATGTACCTGAATGGACACGAGATGATAGGACTGTAAGAAGGAACGCTACTCAGCAACAGAGAGGAGGCGCTCACAGCACACGTGGTGGCCCGGGGCGTGGCAGGGAATTGTGTACCACTGCAAACCAGCCCATCTTAAAAGTCCACCTCCAGCGGGCTGGTCTGTCAGGGACCTCTGAATCTCCCTGGGAAATGTAGCTAGAAGAGAAGTCGCTTCACTGCAGAAATTTTTTTTTTTTTTAAAAATTTGTGGTTTTCAAAAACTTCATGAACTATATAGCTTATAAATAAACCACACACGGATTTCAACTTTTTATGCAGTTTTTCCATGGATATTTTGGAGTGTGTTTCATATTTGCTAACTGTTCTGAAAAAGATAAACCTATAGGGACAGAGGACATGTCAGTGGTGGTGGCAGGAGCTGGGGCTTTCATACACAGAGGTCTGAGTGCTGGCAGTGCTCCCATGCACATGCCTAAAGCGTTATTGTGTGAGTCATTCTTCAATGAACAATATTAAAACAGCTCCAATCTTGGTTGCTGAACTAGCCTTTCCCTTGGAGAAATCAAATCTTAAAACAAAATTCAAGAGGCTGTTCTCACATTGACATAAAAGAGAAAGCAGCTACTCTTCTGTCTCCCTCTTGTCGTGGCACACAGGGTGGGAGTGAAAGCTCAAGTTCCCATTCAGTGGATTGAGATGTCCTGCAGTGATTGATTTTGGTCTGACCCTGTTGTGGCTGCTGTACTCAAAGGCTGCCTCAAAGCATCCTCTGGAAGGTTCCTTTCTGCTCCCAGGAAGCAGCTCTCATTTGCATCGACTTCCAACAACTTCCTCCAGGCAAGGCCCTGGAGGCAGTCACCTGCAGCCATTTGCCTGCGGGCGCAGCTCTGGTTGGGGCAGCTCCACTTGTACTGCTTTTGTGCTCAAACGTTAGGGACCTACAGAATCTGACTTTCAACTTGTCCGCTTTCAAACAAAGTGCTTCGGATGCTATCAAGCCAGACAAGACACACCTGTGCATGAAGATCATTTTCTACAAACAAGGAGCTCCCATTGGATGCTCTAAATTATATAGGGGGCTAGGAGTTTTATTGAAAACATTGATATGTTCCAATATGTCTACAAGTTAGATCTTATGAGAGTTTATCAAGTTATTGGACCACACTGTAGTACATTTTAGGATCCATCAAATTGGTGGGGAAAAATGCATACATAAATTAGGTCCTTATATGTTATCAAATCACATTATATGGCTGTGAATGTGCACATGTCATATTTATTAAAAGTTGAAATTAACCCAAGGACCATGTGATGAATGTGTTACACTTTTATGGGTACCAGTAGAGATAACTTTGTGTCTAATTGTTTGGCTCCTGTGTTAACTAGCTGACTCAGAAGGGAGGTGCGATCGTGGATCATATAACTCTCAAGGCACACGATTTAGACCTCAAAGAACTGCAGCGCCATGATCAGAGAGTTCAAATACTCCTGCCAAGAAAAACACACCAGCAGGTGCACCGATTCTAGGTTTGAAGCACCAGTTTCAGATCGGTGAAGCGAGACTAGTGCAGTGGCTGGACCTGATTGCAATGCCAAACTTGCATAGGCCTGGGCATTCGGCTGAGCAGTTGCAGGCCCCTGCCCCACTGGACGCTGTGTTCTACCCTAGGCTCTGACCCTTGACTCCAGGCTTCTGCCACTGTGGGCCCTGTAAGTCAGCAATGGGGCTTCAGGTGAGTGGGTTCTTGCCTTGCACATGGAGACCTAGATTGAGTTCCCAATCCTAACTTTAGCCTCGGCCAAGCCCCATCTCTTGGAAGTGTTTGGAAAATGTGTGAGATACCTCTTTGTCATTGACTTTGATTTTTTTGCCCAAGGAGGGAAGGAAGGAAGAAACCAAGGAAAGAAGAAAGGGAAGACGAGAAGATTCTACACAGATCTAATTCTCAGACAATTTGACTTAGTTTCTACTAGACAGAAACAGCAATCCATTACATTCAGATTTTCCATAATCCATTCTATTAATAAAAAGTGACATTGAAAAATTGTTTAAAAAATTTCCCAAGATTTTTAGCCAATAAAACGCAAACAAATGAAACGGTGTCTGAGTAAATCTGGAAGACTATGGAAGAACAGGAAAGGAGACCACGCGTCAACCAAAGGCAGCCTGACGGCCTCTGGTACCTGCACCTCACTCAGCCACTGCCCCACAGCGCACAAGTGGTCGAATCCATGGGTCAACGTGCCTTATAAGAAACATCCTCTCTCATCTCCAACACAGTTCAATTGCAGAACTGTCATGAAAAGAGCTCCACACAGTAATTTAAAAATAGATGTATAGATTAGGGTCTGTATTAATAATCAGTGAGATTATTAAAATAATACTCAGTGAGAACAGGAAAGGAAGAACTAATAAATAGAATCAATGGAGAGATAGATAGATGATAGACAGATAGATGATAGATCAGTATGGGTGATAGACAGATGACGAGAGATGATAAATTAGCTAGATCAAAAGAACATGGTGTATGTTAGCGCACACACTTGTGGAGGCTGAACTAGTCCATGAGAGGCTGTTTGGAGTAAAGATCCTGGAAGCTAATGTCATGGTTCAGTCAAGTGCAAAGAAAGGCTTGAGAACTGTGGGGGAGGGGGAGCTGATGATGGCCCTCAACCCAAGCTCAAAGAACTGGGGGTTCTGGAAGCTGAGAAGGGGTGGGATGGCACTGGTGCAAGGCCACAGAATCTAGAGTTCTAACACCCAAAGGCAGGAAGGAGGCATGTTCTTGGTTCAGGAGAGGAGCAGCAGCGGCAAAAGCACCGTTCCTTTGTAGAGTGGGTGCTGCTCACTCCAGGAGCAGTGGGTTCTCCAGCCTCTGTGCACCTGCTCAATCACCAGTCTCCTCTGAAGACTCCCACAGGCACACCCAGAAGTCATCTTCACCAGCTCTCTAGAAAGCTCTTAATGCAAGCTGACAGCTGAAGTTAACTACCAGAGGGTCTGAGAAAAATCATTAAGACTGTCATTTTGCTCCTAAGATACAGCTCTGCCCCATAGTCCTCAGGACAGCCGCCTGTAGCATGCATGACCCTTTGATCCAGCTAGTACAGGAGGGAGCCCACCTGCCACTGCCCAGGCCAGGCATTGTCACACTGACTGCATTTGGCTGGCCTGCAGGGTAACAATGATTTCATAAATGGATACATGCAGTGGATTTGATGCTAGCGAACATTGTGAATCTGGAGGATTGGGTCATGTGTTGCGCCAAAAAGTTTTCCACAGCTTTCATTAACAGTAGGCCTAAAGGCTTCTGTTTTGCAAACATCAAGGTGTCACCTTTGATGCTGCTTCTTGACCTGCAGTCTGAAGTGCTTTCTTTCTGTCCCTTCACAGATCAAAGTTCGTACATCCCTGGCTTAAGCTGCATGTGGAGGCCGCTGAGCAATACAAGACTGGCTGCTTCGGAAACACAGCAGAGGGACCAGCAGGGTGACACAGAAGGCTAGTCCTCCACTTGCAAGTGCCAACGCCTCAGACGGCACCGGTTTTAGGTTCAGCTCTTCCACCTCTGGTCCGGATCCCTGTCCATGGGCCCCTGTAACCAAATGGGAGACCTGGAGGAAACTCCTGGATCCTGGCTTCGGATTGGCTCAGCTCTTTCTGCTTCGGTCATTTGGGAAGTGAACCAGCAGTTGGAAGACATCTCTCTTTCTCTCTGATAGCTTCTCTATGCAAATTTGCATTTCAAATTCAAAAAGAAGAAGGAAATAAATTGAAAAGAAATACAGGGGCTCAGTAAGAAGAGAACTGAACAGAACAAAGCAAAAGATGTCTGAATTTATTATAAAGAAAGCATGAGTGAGAGGCATTCCTGAGCGGAATTTTTCTAGGCTGCTGGGACCGACTTCACACACCCGGGGCCTTGCACATCCCTGACTGCTCACTTCTTTACTTTTATGTCCTTTCCAAAAGACGCACTTCTCCCAAGCCAGGTTATTGGCTCAAAATGACAAGAGTAAATCTCATGGGATACTTCCAGCAGCAATAAGAGGGAGTTCTTAGAAATGACCAATAATTGACCTGGAGTGACCGACCCAATCCTGCGCGCCCAGCAGGCTGCGGCACTAAATGCACAATCGTTTCCCTGTAGGTGCTCACTTGAAGAGCCGTCCAACTATTCAGATAATGAACAAATAGAGTCGTGTAGAGAATAGACTCCCTTTACCTTTCAGTGATAAAAGAAATTGAATTTAGACCAATTGATGGAAAAATTATCTCTTATTATTTCTAAAATCAATGATGAGATAATTAGATTTAGCAAATGAGATTTAAAAAGAAAAATCAAGGATGGGAGAGGGGAACACCTTTAAGGCCACCAAGGATATTTATTGTAATTAATCTGGGAGAATTCTCTAATGTGCATTTCCCAGCCTTTGATTGGTCTGATGAAAGACTAACTCTGTTGTTATCAGTATCGCTGGTAAGAAGCCAGTCCACAGTAACCAGGCAGGGCACGGGTAATTTACTAATCTCATTATTTCCATGCTTCTTTGACCTGGCCGTGCAGGCTGTGCTGCTCGGTTCCTACGACCGTCCTCACAAGCCCAGGGCCTGGGTCAAGTGGGGTTGGGGTCTCAGTCCTGTGGCTCCCGATGATCTGAGTGTTGGCTCAGGTCCTACACTGTGTACTGGAGACTCTTCAAGAGACGTTCTGGGCCCTTGTGGTGGTTCAGCAGTAATTCATGTCCTTTCTGCTGCATTCCACAAATCACAGCCAGACACAAGCCCTCCGATTCATGGGGTGGAGAAATAGACTCGATCTAACAACAGGACCTTCAGTAGCCCGTGACCACTTACAGCCTATCACGCTTCTATTCCCACTCATATTCATGAATCCAGTGATACAACTTAAGGTCCTATAAAGGAAGCTTGGCAGCTCCTTGAAAGCATCATATAGAACACCCATAGCAGCAGCTAAATGGCTCCAGAAGAGAAAGTGTCATAAATGAAAGGGAAAACACCACCTTCTCTCTTGAAGCACAAGCAACTCTCACGTTTAGAATGTCATGGTGATGTTTGCTACCTGGGCAGCGGAAGGTTTCAAACTAAAAGGTTAGAAACTTCCCTTCCCAGATCTGCCATCTGCCAGCCGTGTGGCATTGGGTTAGTTCATGGAGCCCTCCTTAGTTTCCAGCCTTCTATAATGTAACAGCCATAGTCAGTTGGAACAACCTGCCGAGTCAGAAAAATCAAAGCTCTCACATACGATGACCTGGGAAGCTCTTTCTTTCAATCTGCCTGATTCTCCAAAGCCCTTTGACAAAAGTTCTGTGGAATAGCTGGATGGCTTGGCATACTGTGACATCCTGCAGAGCCACCTAGCACAGCAGGGCTTCATTGTCCACCCACCAAACAGCCAGTGAGAGAGCAGCAAGCCTCCCAAGGCAGTGTGGTCCACAAGGTCACTCGGGGATCCAAGTTCTCAGAGCTAGGGAGGGCTCTGCCAATTTCATCCAAGTCTTTCTTGGGTGCCAATAGGCCAGAGCAGAGAGCATATAAATTCTCAAGGTGCGTAGGCCTAAGACAGGAAATAATGCCCACTGTTTAGGCCACTTTTCAAGGTCTGGGACAAGCCTCATCGCTCCCCTAACTGCGGAATGACTTCCAGTGTGGTGCAGTGGAGCTCCCAGGGAAGAGCAGGTGTCTGGAAGTCATGACTGCAGCGAGCCTGAACAGTGAGCCAGCTTGTGCCCCTTTGCAAAATCTTTAAACTGCCCATCTCATTGGTAATGGCTCTGGTGGCTGTATCCAGCGACCCCTCAATCTGCAAGCTGTCCCTTAGTGAGCAGACACTGGTTATCTCTCACGGAATGAGTGCCTACCTGTTGATGAGCTCTGAGATTGGCTCAGTAGATCTCCTTCATGGGCACAGTGCCACGTGGTTCTTCTCCCTGTTTTCTTCTCTGTAATTTAATCTTCCTTTAGGATCCATCTGTCAGGCGGAACTGGCTCTCGTGACCTTTCCTGAGGGCACTGGCAGCTTAGGCGTTACCTTACTTCTCTGTTGCTGCACAGAAAGCACCTCGGATTTAGCTTCTCTGTTAGCTCATTGCTGCAGGGCAGAAGTCCAGTGAAACTGAAGCAAGTCCTCTCCCCGGGACCCCAGGCCCCAAGCTAAGCTCCCTGACCACCCCAGATGTAGGTAAAATCCAGTTCTTCCTAACCCTTTGTAGAATGGAGGTCCCTGCCTTGTTGGCTGCTGGCCAGGGCGACCCTCTTCCCACACACGTTTCTCTCCGCAGGGCCCTGTCTAGCTGAAAAGCCAGCAGTGCAGGCAGCTACTTCTCCAACATCTCCCTTGGCACCGGCTGGAGGGGGTGCTCACCCGCTGGAGTCAGGCCCACAGCAGTGCCTGGCACACAGCCTTGCTGGCAGCCATCATCTTGGGTGGGCTGGGAATCTCCGGGGTCAGCTGCAGGATTCTGCCTAACACGTGCACGAACTGCCCTGTCTTAACTTCTCTTAATGGTAATAATAGCTAATGTTACACAGTGCCCACTGTGTGCCATGAACTATTCCCAGCAGCCCTGGGCTGGAGTGTGAGTTCCCTTGTTTGGCTCATGAGGAAGACAAAGCAGCTATGTCCACTTCTCTGTAGGGATCACCCAGCAGTGCCTGGCATATAGTCTGTGCACAGTGCCCACCAACCTGACCCCACACTGGCTCCTGCTCCACTGTGACCCAGCGGCGCCCGGTGTAGCTGTCTACACACAGTGCCCACCAACCTGACCCCACACCGTGTCCTGCTCCACTGTGACCCAGCGATGCCCGGCGTAGCTGTCTACACACAGTGCCCACCAACCTGACCACATAACGGCTCTTCCTCCACTGTAACCCAGCAGCAGCATCTTGTGTTGATCTCAGTGCCATTCCCCCAGCATCCCCTCAAGCACTCTCTCTCTGAATTCCATTCATCTGAGTGGGGCTGTGGAGTGAGCACCTTGTAGAGGCTTTAGTTAGGTTGTTTCCTTCTGATTGGCAGGAAGTGGTAAAAAGCAGAACAGACTCCAGAGCTACAGGACGATGGCTTGTCTTCCTCTCTTGCTAGGCAGGTGCACTCTTAGGACAGACACACAGATGAGTTCTAAAGCAGTTGTCTTCCTGTATGTTCCTGAGTCCCTCAAGGTGAAGGAGAAGAGCTAGAGTCAGACAACATTTGGGCAAAAGAGCTCTTGACAGGGCATTTTCATTAAGCCTTGTGTTTGCCGAAGTCCTGAGACCCACGGCAAATCCAAGTGGGAACTAACACACACCAACACCAGGAGGCTTTCCAGCAAGTGCTGCTTGAGCCTACAGACCCATCGAAGCGGGACCCACCAGGCCAGACAGCTCTGCTGGTTAGAGACAGGAGTGATGCTGGGGGCCAGGGAGGAGCGCTGAGTGATTAGAGACAGGGGTGACGCTAGGGCCAGGGAGAAGCACTGAGCACACCAGCCTTTACGCTCAAGCGTGGAGAGATGGAGCCCCAGGCACAGAGAGCCCATGGATGCAGAAACGTGGGCCTGCGAGGCGCTGCGAAGCCCAGCTTATGCTCCCCAGGTACTTCTTGGGGGTGGATTTTTCTGTTTCATTTCCCAGGCTGCTTTAAGTGCTCAGTGGATAGAGCTGTAATCCTCCTTAAATAGCATCCCGGGGGCGGCGTGGAGCCGCGGGAAGGCGGAAGGTGCGCTGTGGCTGTCACACACCTATTTATGCATCTAGGATGTGCATGCATCGAACTATTTATAGAAAGTGAGAGGATTTGTGAACAAAGAATGTTCTAATTAAACGCTCCCCTCTGTAGCTGGCGGTCAGTGGACACTCGTCATTTTCATCACATGTATTTTCCCTGGGCTTCTGTTGCGTTTATTTGTGTTTAACTGAAGCAGGAACTTGACAGCCTGTGACTTCACAGAAATAGATTTGGAAACAAGGCTTCAATCCATGTCTTCTCAAAATTCTGGGATGTTTGAAGATGCGCTCATACCGATTATTGTTTGGCTTGGTAGTTTGGTCTGTTCCCACTGAAAAAGTGAATTAATCTTAATAATTGCAAAGAAATCATATATGGAACCATCCTCAGAAGGGTAATTATTCAAGCACAGTGGTTTTCATTAAAAAGTTAACATTCATCTTATTACAGTAATTACCTTAGTGCATAAGTTGGTGATATTTTCCCATTCCTTCAATGAGAGTATAGTAAGATAAGTTTATTGCAATAAGAGGTATTCGAACTGATTAATGATAATCATATAAATTAGTTTATAAATATGATTTTTATAAGGCTACATGTGCTTAGTTTTTCTTCCTCTAATAACACTAAATTAGGAAACAGTCATACGAGATTATCCATCTGTCTTCTAAATGACCACCCTCTGATATCTGATCATATATTTTTTGGAAGATTTGTTTTGTTTATTTGAAAGGAAGGGTGACACAGAGAGAAGAGACAAAGAAGATTTCTAGTTGCTCATTCAGTTTCTGAAGGTTCGCAGTGGCCGGCACCGGGCCAGGCCGAAGCCCGGCGTCCGGGACTCCTCTAGGCTGCGCAGGTGGCAGGGCCCTGGCCTGGGCCATCTTCACTGCTTGCCCAGACACACTTGAAGAGAGTTACACCAGAAGTGGAGCAGGGGTATGGCCCCTAGATACAAGCATTTGTGTTTTGTTAGTAGGTAAAATATTTCCTGTTCTTCCTTTTTGAAGAAATTTTGAAAGAGAAGCATTTTTGTTAATTTTTTCACATAGTTATTTATTATTTGAAAGGGGGTGAGGAATGTTGAGTCATCACTCACTGGTTCACCTCTCTGATGCCCACAGTGACCACAAGGCCAAAACCAGGAGCCAGAAACCCAACCTACGTTTCCCTTGGAGGGGAGGGACCCAGTTAGCAGTGCCAGAAATTTCTGCTTCCCAGGGGACACATGAGCTGAGCGCTGGAAGCAGTGTGGCAGCCTGGGCTGACTTCATAGTTTAGGAAAGAGAAGACAGTCTCAAGTGGCCACCTGCAAAAGTGCTTGGGATTTTAAGTTGTCTTAGAAATAATCATTTTCTTGACAAGGTTTGTCCAGCAAAATGCGTCAAGTCAGTTCTGCAGGATTCCCTGGCCGGATCGTGACTGAGCTGAGCCAGAATGTGTGCCCCCTTTCCCAAGTGCTCCTCCTGAACTTTTCCATCACACGTGTGTGTGTGAGTGTGTGTGTGTGTGTGTGTGTGTGTGTAACTCTACCATGGTCACATGGAGCTGAAAGATCTTTAATTTCCAGGTGTAAATGACTCCTAAGTAATCACCATGCATTCTGAGTTGGCCTGCCTGTTTCATTTATAAGGTGACAAATGTGTTCAAGGGAAGCTCTCTGCCCCTGCATACATCAACTCTTCCATATCCCACTGTCCTGTGCCTGTAGCCACATGCTTTTGATTGTCTGTTTGTGTCTCACCTTGAACAGCCTTGCAGACGGGGACGGCTGTAGTAGCTTCTGCTTTGTCACTGTGGTCCTGAGCGGTCACTTCATAGCAATGGATTTCCTAGCCAAGAAAGACCACCATGAGTGCAGCAAAGGAGGCTGGGCCTGGCCGAGTCATCAATCCAAAAGCTGGGCACATTCCAGAACATCTAGGAACTCCCTGCTGGCATCAGCACGCCCCCTCCTTATGATGTTGTTCCAGGGTAGGAGCCCTGGGTCCCTCCGACGGGGCAAGAGGGCCACTTCCGCCCCTGGTGAGAAGGGCTTCCTGCTATGAGGCTGAGAGAATGCAAGCACTCTGGTCACTCAGATCCTCCTTCCTGTCATGCTTGTCTCACCAACCTCTAAGCTGCTGCGGGGTAGCCAAGTTCTTCCGCCAGGGACATAACTGTGAAAGCACACGGCATGACCTCACTCAGCATCATATCAGCAATGACCTGTGAGATGGGTCATCTGCAGCTCTGGGCTTTCCAAGGGCCTGGCCCCTGGGCCAGAGCCTGAGGAAGCATAAGTCCAGAGCTGAGAGACGGTGTGTCCAGAGCTGAGAGACGGGGAGTCCAGAGCTGAGAGACGGGGAGTCCAGAGCTGTGAGAGTGTGTGTCCAGAACCTGCAGGGACCTGCATGCAAGGGTCTCGCTCTTTGCCCTCCCTATCAAGTTGCTTTAATTGAGTTGCTTGCATGTTTTGTCCTCTTTGAAATCTCTTCCCTTAATTCTACCACGCGGCTGTCTCACAGCTTGGGCCATTATCCCTGAAAGAAAGGGAAGGCAACCTAGCTCATATTCTGCAGCCGGCGGAGGGCTCAGTCTGCTGCCTGGGATACTCACATCGCAGACTGGGACTCTAGAGTCGAATCTCATGTTCCGTGTCTGACTGTACTTGCTGTTCATGCGCACTGCGGGAGTAGCAGGTTCCGAGTCAGGCAGACCCAGAGCGTCTTTGAGCTCCTGAATCGATCTGGTCCAGTCTTAGCACGACATACTGGGAGTGAACTAGGGCACAGAAGAGCTTTCTCTCTCCTTCTCTGTTCCCTTCTGTGTCTCTCACCCTTCCCTTTCAAATAGAATGCATAAAAATTAGATAGAAAACCAAACTCAACAAAGCTAACTTAGCTTTGCCCCATGGAACCGTGGAAAGGGTGTCAATCCCACACCAGGCCATGGTTCTTTCAGTCAGCTAATCACTGTCTGCCTTTGCGATAGGCAATGGGAAGTTCCCGTGCAGGCCAGTGTGTTGGTGATGTCAGGGACGTGGTCAGATGTGCTCTGGGGCAACGGCCTCCTGCTGGCATTTCCTTTGCCTCACCTACCAGGAAAGGCTCCAGTTATATTCTTAGACACCAAGGAAAACATCAGCCCATTCTAGCCAACTCCATGACTATCAGCTTAACTTTCCCATTGTCATTGTGACAATTGTAGTTCCAGCAGCCATGGACTTTTGCAGAAGGAACATGCTGAGCCATGGCCTCGCTCGCTCTGGAGGTGAGGACCAACTACAGTAACACTGCACCTGTTCCAGACATTCAAGGAGCTGATCCAGGCTCCTGAACGCTGAAGTCCATGTGAAGAGTCCAGATGGGAGAACTGAGACAGGACAAGCATTTCCAAACAACACCCGTGACTGCTGCCTGGCTCCATCAGCCACATAACTGACTGACTTCCGCTAAGTACAGAGGAAATTTTACAGGCTGGTAGAAGTTTAACACCACTCTGAAAGATTGATGGATTACTCTCTAACTGCATTCCTTTCCAACAAGGAAAGAACTATTTTTAAAAAGTCACCTGACCCAGACTCCGTTTCTATTAAATGCCAATGCTCCTATATTACCACTGCGAGCTCACTCGATGTGATGGGGCCTTCGATGCTGTCACGCAGGCCACTCGAGATGGTTTTTCTCCTGTCTTTTGTGCTGGGTGAGGGCATTTCTGAAGAAAAGGCAAGCTCTCTTCAGAGCATGTGATACAAGCAGAGTCTCCAATCTGCCTTTTCATGATCTTTCTATCTCCCCTGCTTCTTTTACCACTTCGTTCTTTCTGATACAATCTGTTTGACTCTCAACATTTCAGTTTACAAAGAAACATGAATCACCCAGCAAACAGAAGAATCAAAATAACTTTTTTTTTCTTACTCCTTACATGCCTATCAAGATTGCTTTTGAGCAAGTGTAACCGTGGAGTATGGCATGGATGTAGAAGTTAAGAGTGATGATGTATTCTTTAAGAACCCAGTGATTTATTGGAACATTTTCTCCTTTCAAATATGTTTCTTCATCTGCTAAGTAATATTTTCTCTGAGAGAACAGCTTAAATAAAAAATGTATTATTGCCCTGATTCCCCCCATCAATAAAGTAAAACATGTATTCTACAAATTGGAAATGACTGGAGCTGGGCAGCATTGATGCTGACCCTATGAAAATGCCAGCTTTGGGACGGGTGGTCAGGATCCCAGCTTGATGTTCCTCCTTCTTTTCTCTCTGTGACATTTCCCCCAAATGTCTCTGTGTCTCTTCGTATTAGAACACACCTCCTGTAGGGTTGGGAGACTAGGGATCCTGCGATCCAGTACAGCCTCAGTTTGATCTCACTGCGTCTGCAAAGAATTCGTTTCCAAACATGGATGTGATCTTGGGGATGGCTGTTCAACCCGCCATCGCGGCTTGTCCCCACGCTGCCTCCTCCACACTGTCCCACTGGCTCATGCTTTCTTGCATTTCCCGCTGGCTACACTCTCGTTGGATCTGTTCAGCATCCCATCCTCTGCTGGTCGCTCACAGGCCAAGAAAGGGAGAAGGGTGGGACCCAGGGGCTGGCTGAGGCCTCCAGGGGACTGGCTTCGCTCTGAGCTGCGCTGATATGCCCTATGGCCTCAGCTTGAGGAGGAGAACTTACTGTGGGGTTTAGGAGGATCTCAGGCTAAGATTTCTCAGCAGGTCTTTCTCAACATACCAGTATTTTTTTTCTTTTGTAGAACTGTTAAGATCCTAAGACATGTTTTAAAAAAGGATAAAAATGAGAAAAATTAGGGATGTTAATAGGAAGAAAGTAGCTTCATTAATGAAAGGGTCACCCAATTTCTAGAAAATTATGATTGGCTACTGACAAATATTTTGAAATATGCAGCTAGCTGAAAGTCAGGTGGTAAGAAAAAGAAAAAATATCAAACGAAATCTCCGCAGTGAGCGTGGGGCTCTCCATCCTGCAGCCTGTGGGTCTTCCTCGTGTTTTCCGCCGCTGCCCACAGGCAGCTGCTTCTGATCAAATCACTCGGCTGAGGTCCAGGTCCCCTGAGGTGAGAGGGCAGGTCCTGGCTCCACCCCCGTGGTAACCATGGCAGCTCTGACGTGGGCACGGTGCCTGCCTAGCTCCCGCTGGAAGTCAAGGTCTGGAGAGGGCAAGCTGTTTGCTCACAGGTTTGCTGGAAGGTACAGGGCAAAGTGACAGGTCTGAGTCCTTGCTTGTGGGTTCCACTGCACAAGGCGGCAGGGCTGCTAGCTGCACAGCCTTCATCTAACTGCACTCTGGACACACACAGCGACGGCGCCACACAGCACACGATGTGTCTCAAGGAAATCCAGTGCAAGCTCTGGAGAGGAAAGTTGACAGTCCATGCCCCATTCTGGCTGCACAGGAATCCAACTTTCCTCACTGCTAATGAGATGCTTCAGACACTGCATCTTTACGAAAACACTGCCCATGTTGACTAACGGTGCGTTTGTGTTGGGCCACCCAAAATGTCCAGAAGGGCAGCATCACTGGCAGTGCCAAGTAGCCCAGTGGATGGAAAACAATGCAGCTGTCAGACAACCCAGGCATTTAACACAAAGGAAAAGATCAGCTATGACAAATGGCACATATACAGACCTTGATGATACTTGACCTTTCCAGTAATTTGTGCTTACAAAATCTAATTCTGTATTTCCAGAAATCCTGCTGGATTCTTATATGGCTTACTTTTGTAGAATTTCCACCAAGATCCTCCATAGATCATACATGTGAGCAAATGAAAAAGCAATCCATTGGAAGCAATTCGTTTGGCAAAGACAAAGTCCCCCATGGTCCTTCAGTCTCCTGAAGACACAAGGGGACCATGGTCCTCCCAGGGCTTCCCTCTCGGGTTGCCCTGCTTGCTTCCTGGTGTTGGTCTGCTCCCAGACAGGAGCTGATGGCTCCACTCTGGGAAAGGGAGAAATGGAGCCATTCTGTGAGAGTGTATGGGGCCAGGCGTGGGTCTCACCTAGCCAGCACGGGCAGCGTTTGTCTAATGCTGCTGGCTGGGCCTGTTCCTGACTTCTGTGCCCTGCTACCAGCGTCTAGGTCACAGAGTCCCTCTGCTTGCCAGGACCACGACAGCCTTTGACCTTCTCACCGTGACCGTCACAGGGAATCCACAGGTGGTTCTCTGGCTTCAGGTTCTGCCTTCCTATCCTGTCCCAGCTCCTCGCTATACATGCTTCTTGAAGCTTCATACCTGAGGCTCTCCCTGGATGTCAGCCTCCTCCAAGTCACTGGCCAGCCCAGATCCCCTGCTGAGCCTCCAGCCCTTTCAAGATTTGTTGCACCCAGTGCTCCCCACCAGGTTCCTGCCACCTGCTGTCTCTGCCATATGTTCCCCTGGTGGTGGCTGTGAAATGCAGTGCCTCCACCATTTAATGGCAGACACTCCCTTCCTGTGTCTCCTTGGGTCCTTGGGTGATGGCAGCCCTCAGAGGGTTTTTGTGACATGGGGGCGGGGGCAGAAGCAACTGGCACATTATGCTGCTTTTGGGGACTTAGTCACGGTCATGGATGGTCAGGTGTTCATCATTTCTGGATTTCACATCCTTTGAGTCCTGGGCCAAGGAGAGTCCCTTCCAGCTCTTGGCAAGGACCCTGGCTTCTGTAGGGTGTCAACATCCATGACTGAGGGATGTCATGGTGAGCCTGGAGCACACGCCTACAGGATCTAGTGTCTGCTGCTTGGCCCCACTTCCCCTCCTGGTTGCCTCTCTGAGGTCTGCCACTCCAGGGCCAGACACGGTACAGCAGGCAGCACACACTGCCTGGTGCTCAGCCTCCTGAAGTGCCCGGGTCAAACCCCTGGAACAGCAACAAAGCATATCCTACATGATAATGTACATCAATGCACATCCTCTAAACTGTGTTAGCACGGGTGTGTCTGGTGCACATGGATACACACGTAAGAACATGTACTCTGTGTGCGAGTGTGCCCAATAGTGATTCAAAAGTGTAGAAATGTAATTAAAGGGCACACATATTTTGCTGAAAAAATGTTTGACATCCACTCATGAGAAATCTTCAAAGATGTCATAGGGAATGCTTTTTTGTAATGAAACTGCATTGTTTGTGTGAATGTGTGTGCGTGTTTCCTGTGGAGCAGAGCTCCTGTTGAATGCCACTAATGCCTGACCGTCTTCCAAACATGACAGTTCCACAGGCATCACACGCTCCCTTGGTAAGAGCCAGTCCTTGCATTTTCTGCTGGGACAATCCCCAACATTTTCTGACACTTGATAAAGATGCCATCACTTTCTCTGTTTACGATGTGTGAGGCCCTCCTCAGTCCCTGCCCCAGCTTCAAGTGCTTATTCCTTCGTGTCCTCTGACAGGGTCTCTTGGTGTGTGCAGAGAGAGACAGCAAGATGTCCATGAAGGACAGCAGGTGCATGATTAGGGGTTGAACACAAGGGCGAGTGCAGGACTCACCGCGGAGATGCTAGTCCCAGTGATGAGCAGAGGACCCACAGATCCAAGGACTGTCATTAAAACTTGAAACTCGTCATTTGGGTCAAAATCTAAACTCTGCAAGTTCAGAGTTGACTCAGGCAGTGGAAAAGTTTAAAGTCAGTTTCTATCAGCCTCAAAGGTTATATGCTAAAACTTTTTCAATTAATTTGTGAAAAGTTTAGGACAAACTTAGAAATGTTTATCCTCACTTGGACCCCTGCACTTTGAAGGTCCTTGCTGCTCTGTGTCCACCTCTCACAGAGCAGCAGGTGGCCCTCTCCCCCATGGGTAGGGAGAACAGGTGGTCCATGACTTTCCGTCCCTTGCAGGAGCTATCTCCTTGGACTCAGCCCACGTCCACTGGTGGGAGTGTATGTGCTACAGTCAAAGTCGGCTAGAGGAGAAGCAGAGGCTGCTGCTCCTGGCACCCGTGCAGGATGGGCAGCAGGTTTAGCTTCTTCAGTGTTTGAGTGCGGGCTTGAAAGAAGACATGTTCCTTCACATTGCATCACACTGTCTAGACTGGGTTTGCCAAATACACCTTGGGTACTGAGTGTGGCCAGGAGGAGGAGGTGATGGTGATGATGTGGCAGACACAGAGGGTCCTTCCCTTCTCTCAGGCTGCCCAGCCACCTTTGTCCAGGAGCCTGCTTGACACCTTTAAGGAGGCAGCCTGGACCAGCCTAGAATCCACCCACTCTTGCACCTCCTCCGTCCCCTAGTGGGCCTGCCTTGTGCCTCACCTCTGCTCTCACAGCCACTTCCCACATGCACGCACCTGCTGTCAATCTGGTCCTTCCTGTCATAAGATGGCATCAGGCCAGCTTTCCCTGGGAACTGAAATACTCCGGAGGGATTCAATCCTACTGCAACAGAATTTTCCGGAAACCACGACGTTCTGAGTTACTTGGCCAGTCTCTAAATATATTGGCTAAAAGCAGTAGTGTTCAGTCTTGTATATTTTTCCAGTAGCATTTTTACCACAGCTGTGAAATTGGAGCACAAATGCTTCAAGACCTTAAGTGAATCTATTTCCCGCGTCTTTTTCTTTCTGTGTAGGTGTCTGGATAAAAGAACTGCCATTTATTCTTCCTTGCTTTTATTCCCAATGTCTAATTGGATATTTCAGACGTAGTTTGGTCCTAATAGGTGTTCACTGAACGAAAGAGTAGAAGAGCAGATAAATGAGACTAACTCCACTTCCATATTCATCTGTTTAGAACACAGACCATGCATTTATCAACTATGAGTATGTGAGAACTAGAATGCGGATACCAGCCTTTGAAAGATGGCTCCTTGTTAAGGTCCTGAGCAGATAAAGGAACCTGCTCAGTCTGTCCATTGGAGCAGGCTGGCGGCTCCCGCTGCAGGTGAAGTGTATGTTGTGTCTGTAACGTGGTGAGGCCCACATGAAGCTGGCCTTCCACTTCCCCCTGCCCAGGAGGATCCACTCTGAAGGGACAGGAGCACAGTTGTCTTCCAGCATGACCACATTTTGCAAAGTCTGTGCCCCTGTCGCCAGGGAGACTTGGGAACTCACACCTTTGCAAGGCTCAGAGGAAATGGATATGTAGGACCTGTGTTAAATTGCACAAGGGAGGGGTGGCTTTTGGCCTGGCGGTTAAGATGGTGCTTCAGAGTCCTGTGCCCGTTGAGTTCCTGGTTTGACAGCTAACTTCTAGATCCGACAGAAATTGATTCTCTACGTTGTAGACACTGGATGTCTGAGGTGGAAGCATTGGCAGACTTACACCCCCTCCTCCTCTTGGGGCTCTAATGTCCCTTCCCTATCTCTTGGAGCTCCTGGAGTTCCAGATGGTCCTTGGCTTGGGCTTGTGGCACTGTGATGTTGGCCCATGTTACCATGTGGTATCTCATGTGTTGTCTTTTTTCCATGTCTTTGGTCATTTGCCGTTGAGTTGAAGGTCTGGCTGGGCCACATCCGCTTGACTTCAGGGTTAGCACTGAAGCGCTTTCTTGATATGAAGTCAGCCTCACAGGTTCTTGGAGGGAGAACGGACGTGAACACGCCTTTGTGAGGCCAGTCAACGATGTTGTCCACAGTCCAGGAAGACAGGCTTGGCCCGTGGGCGTGCCTTGAACTCACTAATTTTCAGTTTATTTCTCCAATAAATTATCCCATGTGTCTAGGTGGTAATCAGATGGCCGAGCTTCTCAGTCTTAGCAAACACGGGCTCCCATGTTCCCAACAGTGAAGCCTACAGCAGATGTGGGCACAGCACAGCTAGTCCTTGACAAGCAGCTGGTGACTGGGCACTGGATTCATGGATGAGGCACCTTCACCTTCCCCTCAAGTCTAACATGTGAACTTGAACTTGTTAGAGAGTGTTGTGTCAAGGGGTCAGTCACAGCCAGTGATGTGTTTCTGAAGCAGAGGTGGGTCAGGTGTCAGGACCCGGCCGAGGAAAGTCTAGTGCTGTATTTGTTCTGGTTGAGATGGTAGAGACCTGTGTCAGGATTGGGAGGTACTTCCTAAAAGTGACAGGAGTTAAGAAATCAGGCTCATTTTCTGGTGGTGTGGAAAATCCTGAGCCCGCAGACAAATGGCCGTCAGGGCCTGGGGAGCAGTCAGCAGGCAGCAGGGGCCCGGGGCAGTGGCAGAGCTGGCCGGCACGGCAGGCAGACCCACGGCCGTGTGGTGTCATGCCTCCATCCGGCATCCCTCTTGGGCAGGGGTTGAGCACCAGACCTGCAAGCCCATCCCGTGACTGCAGGGTGGTCGGCGAGGGCTGACCACCTTAGTGGTGAGGTGTGTGTAGTGGTCATCTTGGATCCTCGGCTCCATTGCAGTCACCGTCGCCTTTGCCTTCTGGGACGACAGCCTTTCTGTCACTACCTGAGAGATACACCATAATTTCAAAAGGTAAATCGCTATTCCTTTTGCCTTAAGGATCTATGCAAAATATTTTTTTCCCAAAAAACTCAATTTTAAATGTCTCTTTTATTCAATGCTTTTAAGCACTTGAGCGCTTGGCGGTGTGTTCTTCCAGAGGCTCCAGCCCAGCAGACCCGAGGCTGCCAACCGGAAGCGCCTGCCAAGGACCGCCATGTTTCAGCAGTGAAAAAGGCCCTAATAGGCATGGACAGAAGATGTTTTTCATAATATTTTTATCTTTATCCTGAGTGACAGTGATAGCATGTCCAAAGAAAGTGCGAGAGCGGCGGATGTCAGGGGGAAGTCTTTTTTTTGTCAGGAGAAGTGTCTCCTGTGCTTGCATTAGAACTGTTCTGATGTCAATGCAAATGTGAGTGCCATTACAATGTCAGTGTGAGATTTCTCCTCTCGCTTTTGTCAGCTTCAATTAGATGCTTGATGTTACCATAGTGCACTCTCCTCCCCTCCCCCACACTTAATGTACCTAAAATCTCAAAGTTCCCACTTTTGAGAACCATGCTCTATTTCCTAATGGCACTCCACAATGAACCTGTATTAAAAAGTAATACATTTTCCATATAGAAAGGAATACCAAGTAAGGCCCATAAAAGGACAGCACATTTAGATTTTTAAAGTATATAACATTAAATATATTAAAAGCACATTGTGTCATACTATATCTATTAAACACCATGAAAACGCCGGCTTTGCAATTTATTTTAAGTACATGAGAACTGCATTTAATAAAATGTTTAAAATATAATTTATTACTGTAACAATTTATTAATAATGATAACTAAATGCTGTTGAAGAGGTTATTCATGAACGAATGAATGGTTTGTCAAGAGAAAAGATTTTCCATTCTGCAGATAAGGGCGAGAGTCAGAAAGGCGTACATTTCTCCCTTCTTGGTAATTTAACACTTCTAGGAGAAGCCAGCACATACTGGAGCTTTCCCATACTTGTTCTCTGAACCACTGGCGTGGTAGACTCTCATTCTCTCAGGGCCTGTGGGTCCCAGGAACCTGGGAGAGGAGGGAAAAGTGCGGTCTGTTCATACTATGCAATGCTACTCAGCAGCCTGGAGCAATGTAGCCACGGCATGGGTCAATACGGATGACTTTGGAAATTGTACCGTGGGTAAACAAGCGTTCGCCATGGCCCACACATTGTCAGCCAGAACAGGCAAACCCACAGGCGTAGCAAGCACGTCGGGGACTTCCTGGAGCCGAGAGGACTGCGTAGGAGATGCAGTGTGGGTTGCTTGCCTGCCCTGGTGGGGACGGGTGCAGGTCACACAGCTCACAGCACCCCGAGTGCACAGTGCAGTGGTCACTGTGTGTTGGTCAACTTGATGGAAAGGCTGAGCAGGTCAGCTGCGGGTCAGCCGTGGGTCAGCTGCGGGCACAGTGCGCTCAGAATTTGAAGTGTTTTCACACTGTGCCTCACATGCGGCTCTCTGCAGATGGCTCCAAGTGCCTGCTGGGGAGTGTTCCCCCCAACTCTGCCCCGGCTCAGCCTCTTCCAGCCTCAGATCCACTGGTGAAAACCAAAGGTGCTTTTCAGAAAGTCCCAGCAAATTCCCAGGGTTGAGAGTTCACGTGGGAGCAGGTGAATGGCAGGAAGGGATGGCACAGAGATCCGAAGCTGGAGAACACAGAAGGTGAGTGCATCACGGACAGACGGACGGACAAGTGTCCACAGCAAACCCTGCAAAGAAAATTCCAACTCATCAGCCTTTGCATCTGGCCAGCTGGGCACAGTTTTAATTACTGTGCACTTCCAATATTTTCTCTTCATGTAGGATAAATTTCCTCTCATTACACTTGCTTTCCAAATTGGTTTTCCATTTTATTCTACACAGCATAAGACAGGCATACCCACTATGAAGCATTTAATTAACAGTCTTGTCTGAAAAATATTGCAACTTAGGGACAGAAGAAATTCCCACAAACTACGGACAATTATCATCTTTTTATAGAATAACTTTATGAGAACAATAAAGCAGGAGATCACACCTCAAAGATAAAATAAGAAAAAAAAAACCAACAGGAAGAGGAGTATCATGAAAGTAACGAGATGAAGTCAGGAGCAGCGCCAGCCCCTTGGCAGAGCTAATGAGCAGAAGGCAGCATCCCCTGCCTGGGCGTCCTGGGGCCCTGATGCTCACAGCAAGCACCAGTCATTGGATGGACTCATTTTGGTGCCTTTGTCGGAAGTAGTTCTTTAATGAGTTTTTAGCATTTTCTGATTTGTCTACCTAGGAGCTCCACTTCTTCCGGGGTCAAAGGTGCTGACTGCAGAAGTGATGATTTCTGCAAGGCTTTGACGTCCGTACGTTGGCTGCCCGTGAACGGCATCCTTCACTGCAGTCCTCGCAGTGTTTGCTACTGGTGCTCCTCTCTTTGTCTTTTCACTTCTGTCCCTTGCTCTTTGACCTTGAGTTTCTCCAGATATTTGTTGGTTTACCAACTTCACAATGGTTATGTGCAGTGTTGACTGTGGCTGAAGCCAGGAGCCAGGGGTTCAATTCAGGTCCTCCCCATGGGTGACAGGAACCCAAGTAAGAATCATCACCGTTGTCTCCCCAAACTGGTGTTAGCGGGAAGCCGGGGTGAGAAGCGGAGCTGGGACTCCTCCTGGGCACTCCTGTACCGAATGCACACAGCTGCCACACTAAATGCCTGCCTTTGAACTCTTATTAAATTGTCTTGTTCTCCCCATGAAATAACAGCGATCAAACCAACAACGGACACCTACAGGCTTAGCATGTGCCTTTGCTCTTCAAGAATGTTTGCATTTCATGGTTCAGGATGTATTGCTTTGGAGTATACTTTTGGACAGGCACTCAAAAATCAAATGTTTACTGGCATCCCAATTGGGAAAGTCAGGAGCAAGCAAGACCACAAGCATATTCAACGGCAGAATTAGAGACTTCAAGCATCCACTGACGTTCATAGTAGACTTAAAGCTGAAACGTTTGTCCAGAGCGCCCAGCAAGGTGAGCTTCAGGCACCATGGAGGAGGGAGGTGGCAGAGGGAACAGCCTCCCAAGCTAACTTGATCGTCAAGCTGTGCTCCTCTGACTGTTGCCACCACACAGGGGAAAGCGCTCTCAACTACACTAAACAGCCTCATACAACACTGCCAAACTCAACGAAAACAAGGTAAGGTCGGTCTCAAACTATTGAAAGAAAAAAAGTTTTTGTGTTAGCCCCATTTGTCACAATAATACTTACAGTAGTATAAGGGTCCTGTGAATTTACATTACAACTCACTGCTTCTGGAGTTTATAAGTAAGCTATAAATTTGCTGCGCACTAAGATGCTACAGACAAATTTCACCCATGTATACATGTGCATGTGCCTAGCTTTATGAGAGCTAAAGAGGAAGCAGGACCCAGGATCTGAACGGAACGAGTCAAAAACCAGAATCAAAATCTCCCTTTTTCCCTCGGGGACTACAGGCTCCATCCTGGGAAGAGGGGCGGTCCTGATCCAGGTGGCTAGGCTGTGCTGGCAGCCGTCGAGAGCTTGGTAGGCCCTGTCTGCAGGCTGTCCAAGACACCTGCTCTACAGTTCAGTTTCTCCTCCCTTCCTCTGATCGCCAGCCCCAAAATCTCTCACTCTGTACCCTGTGCAATAAACTTCTTGCTTTTCTGGTGCCAGCAAGTGTCAAGAAGACTTGAACATTGAGGCAGGCAGAATGGTCCCACAGGCATTCACATCTTAACTCCTGTTCCCATGAACATGCTGCTGTCACAACAAAAGGACCTTGAGAATGCCACTGGGCTTTGGGGGTCAGCCTGGGATATCTAGGTGGCCCCAGTACAGTCACAGAGGCTGGGCTGGAACAGAACCTGGAGCGAATAGCAGAGGTGGGCTTTGGTCCACTTTGCTGGTCCAAGAGGTGGACACCCATGTGTTGTCAGCAACAGGAGCATGGGGCACGCTGGGAAGGAGCTCCGAGGGCCTCTGGGGGGCGGTCAGTAGGCTGGGATGGACACTCAGCTTTGGCCTGAACAGGTGACCGAGCAGGAGCCACCTGAAGGGACTGGTAGCGCACTCTGCAGGCGTGCAGAAGTGAGAAGGTGAACGGGGATTGCTCAGCAGCTCCTCTTAGTAAACTTACACAGCAAATACACCAGCATTTCCAGAAAGATGGGGTGTCCCCAACATTTCTGGGGTGTTACATTTTGATATTGCATCTTGGTTTCCGGATCACTCTCCCGCTTCTGGTTCCTCATTCTCCTTTGGCCTGGACAGAGAGTGCAATCTATTCTTACAAGCCTTCATTATAGCACTCCTCCACAAACAGGTGACAGGTGGGAGTCAGGGGCTGCAGTGGTCTCCCACCCCCTGATAGTCTCCAGGGACCCTTGGGCAGGGGTTTCCACGCCCGTAGGTGACCTCCTCTGGCAGGGCCTTAGTGTGAGTCTGTGAAAACCAAGGGGGCAGAAGAAGGTCCGGTGTTCAGGCCCGGGCTTCCGCCTGGCTCCATCTCTCCGGGTGCTCGTGCCATGTGATGCCTGCTGCTGCGTCCAGTATGCTCACAAGCTCTGTAGGGAGAAGAGCATGCGGTGAGGAGCTGGGCTCCCTACCCTCAGCCAGCTGCGGGTGCCACCAGGGCGTGGTCAGATGACTCAGCCATCCCGGCTGAGAGCTTGAGGAACAGCCCCTGAACGGGTTCATGCCGCAGCCACAATAAAGATCTGCCAAGTGTCTGCATTTGGGCAAACTTGTTAGCTCATAGAAGGGAATAGTGCTGTGGCACAGCCGGCTAACCCTCCTCCTCCAATGCCGGCATCCCTACCTATGGGTGTTGGTTTGGATCCCAGTTGCTCCACTTTCAGCTCTCCACAAATGTGCCTGGGCAAGCAGAAGGCAGTCACGTGCTTGTCCCCTGTGTCCACGGGGGAGACCTCAGGGGGCTCCCGTTCCCAGGTTCAGCCCGGCTCAGTCCTGGCCGTCGCAGCCACTCACAGAGTAAGTCATGGGGCTGATGATTTGTGTCTTTCTTTCTCTCTGTGAATCTGTCCTTCAAATAAATAAATGAGTAAAGCTTTAGAATAGAGAGGAAGCATAGATGAGCACTGTATCTTAACATCTTGGGGATAGTTTCATACTTTTTTAAAGATTTATTTATTTTCATTGGAGAGGCAGATATACAGAGAGAAGAAGAGACAGAAAGGAAGATCTTCCATCTGTGGATGCACTTCCCAAGTGGCCACGATGGCTGGAGTTGAGCTGATCCAAAGCCAGGAGCCAGGAGCCTCCTCCAGCTCTCCCACGCGGGTACAGGGTCCCAAGGCTTTGGGCTGTCCTCGACTGCTTTCCCAGGCCACAGGCAGGGAGCTGGATGGGAAGCAGGGCCACCAGGATTAGAACTGGTGCCCATCTTGGACCCTGGCGCATGTAAGGCAAGGACTTTAGCTGCTAGGCCACTGCACCAAGCCCTAGCTTCACACCGTAACACTCCATGTTAGCTGCTTCTGCTCCTGCAAGTGTGCCAGGCCTGCTTGCTGATCTGGGGTGCTTCCAGGTGAACAGTCCATCCGCAGCTGTCTTTCCTTTGGTTCGTGCACCCCGGTGCCCACTCTATGCCCCTTCCTTCCTCATGTGCACCCCAGGGCGGTGGAGAGCTCTGTGGCCATCACCGCTGAGTCTCTGCCTGCCACCTGGTAGGCGTGGCTGAGAGCTTACCTCCCTACGACCTGAGGCACCACTTTCAGGCCTACACGTGGAGTGTGGCCTCCAGCATGACTAGAAGGTCAAGGGCAATACACGTGGAATATGAGCTCTGACATGACTGGAAGGTCAAGGGAAATAGACGTGTGGTATTGCCAATTACCCTCCCCTTCCTGAATCTCTAACTCTGTAACTTGTGCATACTCAAGCATAGTCCTCGCCAGCTTGTCTCTGGTGGTTCTGTTGCCTCACCCTCGGTGACCTCGTGACCTTGGGCCTGCTGGCAGGCTCCAGCTCCCCGAGAGAGCTCAGCACAAACGAGCTGCTGGACGCTCGGAGGTGGGGAGGATGACAGCCCACGCCTCGCTGCTCCCTCCTCCGCATGGAGGCGGCCTTTGGCCTTTGCACTCCAGCCTTGCCCCCACAGTCTCCAGAACGCACGTGCACTCTTCCTGAACTCTGTTTCCATGGAAAGCAAATGGTTGAAAGCGAAGACATTGTCCTTTGCCAAAACGTTTTTCTGGTACATGTGTGAGTGGCCACAATGATTTCCTAGGCACATGGACTAGGGTGGCGGATGGCTCCCTTCCCCCAAAAACAGCTGCGGTGTCAGCACACGTAGTCGCTCATGTCATCCACAAAGATCCGGTTCAAAAGGCACTGAGGATGCTTCCAGAGCTGACCCCAGCCAGAGAACTCCACTCTGCCACTGACCACCTGTAGAATGTCGTAGAAGACACGGAAAGCCCAGACCCCTGCGCGGTGCCCCCTGGGCGGGACTCTGTCCGCCTTTGCTGAGACCATCATTCCATTTGCTCTGAGGTACTAACTGTGGATTCTTAACCCTATTCCCCAGGCTAGATTGTGTCCTCAAAGCATTATTTATGTTACTTTTTTTTTTTTGTCAAGGTACATGATTTGAAAAAAAAATTTCTTTAACCTGCTTCTTTGATTTTTAGCCTGTTACAAACATCAGTTACAGGTGACACTTTTAAGAAAAGGAAAGTACAAAATCCACTTCTATTACTCACTTTGTGTACAGAGGTAGAACCCTGGAATAGTAGAATTTAAAAATGCTTTCTGAGGACAGATGTTTGGCCAGCTGTTAGACCACCTGTCCCCCATGTCCGAGCGCTGTGGTTCGACCCTCAGCTGGGGCTCACACACTTCCTGCTCAACAGAACCCCGAGAGGCAGAGGGGTGACTCAGCTAGCTGGAGTCCTGTCACCTGTAGAGTCACCCGGGCTGGAAAAGGGAACCCTACTCCACTGCTGGTGGGGCTGCAGATTGGTACAGCCTCTATGGAAATCAGTATGGAGAATATTCAAACAACTCAAAATCGACATACCGTAGGACCCAGCTATAGCACTCCTAGGAATATATCCAAAAAACTTGTTTTACGAGAAACCAACATGCACTCCTATGTTCATAGCAGCACAATTAATAATTGCAAAAACATGGAAACAACCAAAATGCCCATCAGTAGAGGATTGGATAAGAAAGCTATGGTTCATCTACTCCATGGAATACTACTCAGCTATTAAAAAAACCAAAATGCAGTTCTTTGTGGCCAAATGGGCCAAACTGGAAACCATAATGCTAAGGGAAATGAACCAATCCCACAAGGTTAGATACCACATGTTTGCCTTAATTTAAGATGATATGATGTTAAGCATATCATGTTATGTTATGGATGTTGTCGTATATAAACTAAAATTGAAATGTGAATGAGGGGTCACAGAAAGTGGTTAAGAAATCGCATTTATTTTTAACATGTTGACTGCTCAATACTATGTCAATTAATTCCATAACGATGTTAATTGTTGCAGATGGTATGTTAGTGCTTTTATTTGACCGGGATGATACTCTGCTGTCTCTGCCCTCAGACCAGAGAGGGTCTACCCAATAAGTAGTTGGACTTGACTGGACTATAAGATGTTGGACTCTATGCTTGGCATATACCTGCAAAGAGGGAATTTCAACTGAACTTGAACTATGGTTATACAACAAGGTGGAGGAACCCACCATGGGGGGAGGGTAGGAGGGGAATCCCAGATTCTATGTAATTACAACACAATGTAATTAATGAATAAATTTAATTAAAAAAAAAAGAGTCACCCGGACTGAGCCCTCAGCTCATGGCCATGGCTTAGTCCTCAGCTCGTGGCCATGGCTTGGTCCTCAGCTCCTGGCCATGGCTTGGTCCTCAGCTCCTGGCCATGGCTTGGTCCTCAGCTTATGGCCGTGGTTTAGTCCTCAGCTCATGGCCGTGGCATGGTCCCGGGCCAAGACCTCAGCTCCTGGCCATGGCTTGGTCCTCAGCTTTTGGGCCGTGGCTTAGCCCTCAGCTTGTGGCCATGGCTTGGTCCTCTACTCCTGGCAATGGCTTGTTCCTCAGTTCGTGGCCATGGTTTAGTTCTCAGCTTGTGGCCATGGCTTGGTCTTCAGCTTGTGGTCATGGCTTGGTCCTCTACTCCTGGCCATAGCTTGGTCCTCAGCTCATGGCCATGGCATGGTCCTGGGCTGAGCCCTCAGGACCTGGCCATGGCTTGGTCCTCAGCTTGTGGCTCTGGCTTGGTCCAGGGCTGAGCCCTCAGGTCCTGGCCATGGCTTGCTCTAGCCTCAAAAGCTTCAGGCGTTTAGATAGTGAGCAGATGGCAATGTGCTCTCAGTTCTCCTGCCACCCAACCCACCCTTCATCTCTTTGCCTCTCAGAGAAATAAATGTGACACTCCTAAATGCATTTGTTTAAAAAAATATTTTGCCTCAGGTACAAACACGAAGCAATTACATGTCACTTGGGATACACTTGGGATATCAGGGGTTCAGATCTAGTTTGGCTTCTGACCTTGGCTGCTTGGAGAAGGAGGCGATGGCCCAAGCAGCTAGGTCCCTGCCTTCCCTGTGGCAGAGAGAGATCCAGTTCCCAGCTTCTAGCTTAGGCTTGGCTGAACTCCGTGTGTTGTCGGCTTTTGGAGAACAGACCAGCAGATGGAAGAGCTCTCTCTCTTTCTCTTTCATTTTGTGTTCTTTGCCTCTTAAATAAATAAATAAATACATAAATATTTGAAACACTGAAAATCTTTGTTTTAAGTAATGTTTTGGGGCCAGAAACATAGACTCCCTTGCCATCACTAGGGACTTGCACACCGCGTCAGAGCGCCTGGCTCTCTGTCCCAGCCTTGCTTCCTGCCTTGCCTGCCCTGGGAGGCAGCAGCTGATGGCAGCAGTGGTCAGGGCCCCGCTGTTCCTGTGGGAGCCCTGCATCAAGTACCCAGCTCTGTTTTGCCTGACTGTTGCAAACGTTTACGGAGAGAATTGATAGAGGGGCTGTTTCTGTCTGTTTCTCCCTGTTCCTGTGCCTCTCGCATCTGCCTGTATAAATTTGTAGAAAAGCTTTTTTTGCTCCGTATGCTCTATACTCTTATTTTTCACTATTACAAATTTATGCCATTTCCCAGTCTGTTCCTTAATGATCTAGTCTGATTTCCACTTCTTAGGATCTTTTAATTTGCATTTCAGATCCCTGGATAGTTCTTGCCTAATTAAGAATCATCTACTGTGCGCTGCAGCTTCCACTGTGACGCATCCTGGGGTGAGGCAGGGTCGGCACGAGGCATGAGGACATGCCAATTACTGCGTGAAGGGAAGCTTTAGTGGGACCGACGCGGTGTCGGAGGGCTGCACACCACCCTGCATTGCTCAGCCTCTAAAGCAGCCAATACTGCTCTCTGCTGGGCATCACCTTGGGGTGTTTGGGGCTCACAGGCCCTCGTCTGGCCATGCGGGCCAGCTGCTCTGCCTGCTCCTAGTGGAAGGGCCTGGCTGCTGGCAGAACCACTTGTTGCCTGGTCTCTCGACGGCCCTGCAGTCTCCCACCCAGTTCCTGTGTCAGGAATAATGAGTCCCTCGGTGCCCGGGAACCAAGTGACAGCAGCTAATGAGGCAGAACAGGGTATGTGATGAAGTAATGACATTTTTTTGAAGTCAGCAATCTGCGGTCAGGATCAATAAGTGTTTTCCAGGGTTAATTCACTGGTCACCGGTGCTGACATGCTATTAGAGATGGATTCGAGCTCCAGGGTTCAGAAACGGGGCTTAATCTAGCTAAGTGTGAGGAACGCCCGTGTTCATTTCAATAATCCAGAGCGCTGAGGCATTCATGCCGACCCTCCTCCAGAGACCCAGCACCCGGCAGTCACCGGCAGTCTCCGTGCTCTGCCCTCGCTCAGCCTGGGTGCCAGCTGCCAGCTTCCTTGGCTGCGACTGCAGAGGGAGTGCTGTCCCCCAACTGCACTCATATGGCTATCTGGGCTGGCTGGCTTTTTTTTGTATTTGTTAGGGGAAGTGGTAGCTAGGAGACTCATTCCTGGCTAGGATGGGTTTCTTGTCACACTGCAGGGTGGTGGGTCTTGGGTTCCACTGCAGGGTGGTGGGTCTTGGGTTCCACTGCAGGGTGGTGGGTCTTGGGTTCCACTGCAGGGTGGTGGGTCTTGGGTTCCACTGCAGGGTTGTACTGAGGCTAACCCAGGCAGAATGCAGTGCGTGTTGGCTCTGTCCTGCCCCTACCACAGACTCAGAGTTGACATCTAATTAAGTCTTTTCACCCAACTGTCCCTCGGTTTCTGTATCTTTCCAACAGGCAGAATGGCAGCCACTTCATAGCCGTGAGCAAGGCTCAGGCGATACTGAAATTTGCTGAATGTTTACTGCTTGCCAGGCCTTGAGATGTGTGGTCTGCACTGTCTGTCATGTCACGTGCCCTCTTTGTCATTGTTACTGCCACCCCAGGTATAGGGAACGTAGTTTATCTTCCATTTTCTGGATGATTCTATTTTTTTGTGTGTGAAGATTTATTTATTTTTACTGAAAAGGCAGATTGACAGAGATAAGGAGAGACAGAGAGAAAGATCTTCCATCTACTGATTCACACCCCAAATGGCCACCACAGCTGGATCTTGGAACTTCCCCGGGGTCTCCCAGTGGGTGCAGGGTCCCAAGGCTAGGGTTGTCCTCTATGGCTTTCCCATGCCCAAAACAAGGAGTTGGATGGGAAGTGGAACAGCTTGGACATGTACTAGCATTCATATGGGTTCCTGGTGCATGCAAGGCGAGGACTTTAACCACTAGGCTATCATGCCAGGTCCTTCTGGATGATTCTTATGTCACTTCTACAGTTCTGCATTTCATTGTAACCCCACCATAGACTTAGAGTTTATTTGTGGCATCTTGAGGAAAATAATTTGTGATCATAATTAAATTTTATGAATTATTTTTTGTATGACAGGTAAAGCTACAGAGAGAAGGAGAAACAGAGAGATTGTCCAATGGTCAGAGTTGAGCTGATCCGAAGCTGGAATCCAGGAGCTTTTACTGGGTCTCCCACTTGGGCTCAGAGCCCAAGGACCTGAGTCATCTTCTGTTTCTTTCCAAGGTTCCAGGGAGCTAGATCAGAGGTGAAGCAAGAGAATCAAGATGGCAGACTAAGGTAAAGATGCGTCTAAACAAATGGAAAGTCATTAGCCAGGGTGAAGCAAAGAGGGCACATTCCAGGAAATAAGGATGCAAGTCGACAGCAGAGGGGCATCTGGAGACTGATGGACATGGGCAGGCAGCAGACACAACGGAGTGGTGCTGCAGTGACCGAATGCTCCAGTGGCAGTCAGGGAGTGATGATCTGAGTTCCACCAGCAGCCACCTGGGAAGGGACTTTTCCTGGGGGCCCAGGCAAAGGTAAACCCAGGCAAAGAGCTGCCCATGCTGATGACTTTTATTTGAATAAAAGCCAAGTGGTGCAAGAACAGGATAGATTTCACAATCCAGACCCACATCAGGTGTCATTTTGTGTAGGGAGGCAAAGGCTTTGGGATGGGACTGTGCATGCACTAACTTGGGAGCAAACTCATTTCTGGCTCAGTGCATTGCACCAACATAGCATCCTATGGGATCCACTCAAAATATGTCTGGGTATCTGCCAGACCTAATAGCCAGCAGAACTCTACCAAAGGCAAATCAGGTACCATTTTGTGCAGTGTGGCAAAGGCTGAGATTGGATGGATAATAGTGAGCTGCACATGCGCTGAGCTGGGAATGAATTCACTTCCATCCCAGTGCATTGCAGTGGTTCCACAGGGAACATTATGCTGAGTTTGGCATCGTATGGGCCAAAATAGGTCTGGGTGGCCCTCCAATCCAGTGGCTGGCAAATTCTGGCAAGATCAGCACTACCAGCAATATAGATATTTAGGATACCTAATGTCTCCCTGCTTGAGGACTGCTCAACCTGAAGTGGGAGAAAGGTTGTACGGACAATGATGCAGCCACAGCATGGGATCACAGGAGGTAGAGGGGTGAGCTCCTGGATCACATAAGCTGGGGCTATGACAACTGTGGTGGAAGTCGAACACAGAAGCCCAGACCTGAAACTTGCTGAAGGGAGTGGCACAAATGACTGCAAAGAATTGTGCACCAACCACAATAAGTAAAGTCGAATTGTAGACCTGTGGGTGACACATCTTAGAATCATGCCCTAAGGAGAAGAATCTGCTAACCATAAGTACAACAACCAAGAGCGAAAGAAGAGACAGAGGCACAATGAGTGTTACTGAAGACTGCCCTGCAAAGGAATAAAAAGCCTATGCCAACCTCAGCATTCCTTAGAATGCGGGATGCATTGAGCAAATGGGGAATACAGAATTCAAAACATTTGTTATAAAGCTTCTTAACAAGAATGAGAAGCACATGCAGGAGTTCAAGCAATTTAAGGAATATGTCACATAGGAAATAGCAACACGAAATCACAATCAAGCCGGCTTATTGGAAATGAAGGATGCACCAGAGCAAGTTAAAAACTTTGTGAAAAGTCTCCATAATAATTGGGCCCGGTGGCGTGGCCTAGTGGCTAAAGTCCTTGCCTTGAAAGCCCTGGGATCCCATATGGGCACCGGTTCTAATCCAGGCAGCTCCACTTCCCATCCAGCTCCCTGCTTGTGGCCTGGGAAAGCAGGAGAGGACAGCCCAAAGCTTGGGGACCCTGCACCCACGTGGGAGACCCAGAAGAGGTTCCTGGCTCCTGGCATCGGATTGGCGCTTACCGGCCCGTTGCGGCTCACTTGGGGAGTGAAACGTCGGATGGAAGATCTTCCTCTCTGTCTCTCCTCCTCTCTGTATATCCGGCTTTCCAATAATAATAAAAAAAAAATCTTTAAAAAGTCTCCATAATAGAATAAATGAGGCAAAAGAAAGAATCTCAAAATTGAAAGATACTTCTTGTCACCAACGGGGAACAATAAGAAAGCTGGAAACAGAGTTGGGTCAAGCTAAAAAAGTATTCAAGGATTAAGAGACACTATTAAATGGCCAAATATAAGTGCGATGGGAGTTCCAGAAGGTGCTAAAAGAGAAGCCTGGTTTAAAAATGTCTTTAACAAAATAATAAAGGAAAGCTTCCCTTATCTCGAGAAAGAATTGGGAAACTAAATATAGGAGGGGCACAGAACTCCCAACAGGGTTGACCAAAAGTGATCTTCACCATGACATCTGATAATCAAGCTGTCTTCAATTGAACATAAGGAAAAGACTCCTAAATGAGCACATGAAAAAAAATCAATTGACCTATAGAGGAATGACAATTAGACTCACAACTGACTTCTCACAGAAAACTCTACACTCTAGAAGAGAATGGAGTGACATATTCCAGATTCTAAAAGAGAAAAAAAAATGTCAGCCCAGAATAACATACCCACTAAAGCTTTCTTTTGTCTTTGAAAATGAAACAAAATTCTTCCACAGTAAAAAAAGCTCAAAGAATATGCCTCCTTCATACCCACCCTACAATTGATACTTAAAGATGTTCTCTTGACAGAGAAAAGGAATAGCACCCACCAAAACCAAAGGCAACTGTGAAAAATATCCCAGTAAAATAACAACAAAAGACTAAATCAATGAACAACCCATTGCTAAAGTGACAGGACCAAATTACCACCCATTAATATTAACCCTGAATGTAAATGGTTTAAACTCATCAATCAAATGTCACAGATTAGTACACTGGATTAGAAAAACAAAATCCATCTATCTGTTGCTTACAGGAGACATATCTCACTAACAAAGACCAGTGGAAAGTATATCTCATCGATTTTGATGTTTTTGTTTTTAGTTTCATTTTTTCAGGACATTTTTTTCTCATTAAATTCTTCACTGACTCATAGATAATACATTAGCATAATTTTCTTCAAGAAGGTTCTTGATTTTCTTTTGCATTTCTTCAATGACACATTTGTCATTCAGAAGCATGTTATTTAACTTCATGACATTGTAAATTTCTATTTTTCTTCCTGTTGATTTTGTTTTGTGGCTTTTTCATTTAAAGAAATTTCTAATAACTGTGTAATGGAGACTGTGATATTCAGATGTGAGGATACGATGCTATATGCATCTCTATTTCCAGCTCAAAGATGGACTCCCAATGAAACTGTTAACTATATCTTGATAATAGGATGCTGGACTCTCTGCCATTGTCCATGCCTACAATGATAGACTTGAAACTGTTTATGAAGAACTATACTGTCGTAATAATATAAGGGAAATCAATGAAAGCTGAGGGTATTTATGGAAGGGGTAAGGGAAATCCCAGAGCATATGGAACTGTATCATAAAATATTAATAATAAAAAATGAACAAAAGGAAGTGGAGGAGCCCGGACAACAGGCCAGTGCCCAACGGGATGCCAGTACTGCAGGCAGAGGCTCACCTTGCCACACCACGGCTCTGACTCCTGCAAACTAATCTTAAGTAGCCCACGCAATGTGACCACACAATGTCACAAGAATACACATACCTTGGGTCTGCAGCTTGTCTTGTGTTCTAGTATCCTGTGAATCACCTGGCATCAAGCCAGGTTTCTTTTATAAAAACAAAGAGCATGCTTCTGCCTGGCACCAGGACCACAGCAAAGGGGCTGCAATTGTCAGCAGGATGGCTAGGCTCTGGACAGTGAGGTCTATGGGTAAGAACGGTCAATATGCTTGGGTTTTACAGTAGTTATTTATTAATTGCATTGAAAAATTCAATTGAAAAATTCAGCAATGGCCTGAACTTCAGGGCCCACGGCAAAAGAGGGAAGCAAAACTTCATCTCACCTAAAGGGACCATAAATTTCTGACAATTTTAAGATGGTGCTTGTAGATCAACATCAAAGAGAACTTAAAGATCTGTCAACAGTCGGAACACACTGGCCCTAAGAGTGCTTTCTTAAAGTGGAGTCAAGATGCTGATCCTAACGTCTTCGCTGACAACGGAAAAGACAGAGAGCTGAAGGAGCACTGTCGTAAGAACGTGAAGCAGCTGAGTGTAGAATCATGGTTTGGAATCACGGAGTGCGGAGGGTTAAGCAGCAGCATGGGGGGCTCCTACCCCACACTGGGGTACCCGGGCTGGAGGAGCACAGCCCCTGCTTCCTAATCCGTTTCCTGTGAAGGCACACCCGGGGAGGTAGCGGGAGATAGGTGCTCGGTCCCAGCACGCCTTCAGATGGAGCCTGGCTCAATCCTGGAAGCCGTCCTTGTCTGACTCTGTCTTTTCTCTCCCTCCTTCACTCCTTTTTAAATAAACAAGAACAGGAAAAGAATCATGGCTTCATTGACCTGTGTTATGCCAACCTCTGAAAGAGTGCCCCACAGGGACTCTGCTTGGCGCTATGGATGCCAAGCTAGGTTTCCTGTTAGGAAGCTCTGCCCACACAGTTCAGGCCTTTGCATCTGATCTGGCTGGTGTTCACGAAGGCCTATGAGCAATTCAAAGACAAAACAAACAGCAAAACACAGCCAGTTATCCTCGGCCGAGAGGGACGGATGGCACAAATTCAACCCAAGTTCCAATTGATGATTTTAACTTGATGATGTAATAGAACTAGATGATAAACTGTAAAGGCATTAGTGATGCTAGAGTTAGAAAAACATCAACATCTGTAGCAACATGCATAGAGCATTTAAAAAATAAGCATAGCTTAGCTTCTTAGTTCACTCTAAAATAAGGTGGTTTAATAGGAAAGGGACAAGCCTATCGTCCATCACTGTAAATCCAGGGAAATGGCAAGACAGTCGGCAAGAGACTCCCACACACTCGAGGGAGCCAGAGTGTGGCCTTGCCTGGGTACAGAGGGTGGGCCAGGAAGCAGCATGCAGTCTCCTCTTGACCTATCCTGCTTCTGAAGAACTCAGAGGCAATGTGGCAACAGCCAGGCTAAGGAGACAACACCATCGGGTGCTGCCTGGATAGGCAGCACAGTCATCTAGAAGCTGCATAGTGAAGGGACGGCTGTTGGAACTGCACCCACCTTCCTGGGAACCATGGGTGAGACCTGGGTGGGACACTGAACTGCCTTTGATAGCAAAAATGCATCCCTGCAATTTGCTAAAACTCTACTTCTTTAAAACGAGAGGGGTCCAACTTGTTTGGAGGGTCATTTTCACAGCAATGGAAACCAAGAACAAAAATCCGTGCCTTCCCCTGGGCGGGCCATCTGGGAAGCCCACTAGGCCAATGCCAGTGCAATTAAGGGTCAGTCCAGCCTGCTTCCGGCTACATCCAGCTGAGTCCTAGCGAGTGAGTTTTACCTAGAGGAGTCCCGGGAAGTTCAGCCTTCTTCCAGCTCCACCCTGCTAAGTCATAACGGGCACGTTTCACCTGGAGAGGTCCCAGGAGGGCTTTCCCACTTGTGCTCACTCTGGCCCTCCTTCAGCGAAAGCTGACAGGAGCCACTCAGAGGAGGGAGGCGTTGCTTTCCATATGCAACAAGCTGTCATTGCTTTTGAAGGCGTTCTATAAACAAGAGCAAAGTATTTAGGAAAACAGCTTTACTGGAGCATTCCCAAGGATTTGGGAGTTTATCTAAGCTAGTAAACAAACATAAAAGCCATGGTTCTGGGAGCTGATAAGAGGGCCATGCACAGACCCTGGTATTTGCCCCCATACACATACCCTGGCCTCCTGCCTCTTCCGCCTGGGAACAAGCTGGTTGGGCAGGTTTTCCAGATCCCTCTAAACATTCCTGAATTACTGCACTTCCCAAATTACAGTCCTCGGGGGTCTCATTTCATTTTCTGAAAATTGGTACCAGGCCACCTCCGCTGCTGAGGCAGAGGGGTATCCAGGCAACTATTGTGCTGTGTGATTAACTCAGAGACACAGCTGGGCTGGGCCTCCGCTCACAGGCTTCGAGTTATGTCGATTTCTCCAGAAAATATTCTCCTCCATGTCCTTGTTGCCATCTAATCTGTGACCCATCTAGACTGCGTGCAGAGCCACAGGTTGGGTTGGAGCCCAGCCTCCATGATTCAGTACCTGCTGAACTTGGGACAGGGCACAGAATCTGTCTGCAAAGGGGTCAGCTTAAACATGTCTGTTGGCATTCATTGTGCTCCAGCTCTTGTTCTGTGGACTGTGAAATAGAGACAAAAAGCAGCTTGCCTTACAGAGGTTACATCAAACAATGGCACTGAGCGAGCACACCATCCTCTGGGGTTGTATAGTGCCCCCAGAAAGAGACACGCCATGTCTATCTGCACCCCTTACAGACAAGAGTAAGTTAGAAGACGCTTCATGTGGATTTCATGCACGCCGCCTGTAAAGGGAAACCTGGGCACAGAGAGGTATCCAGCGAGGGACTGCGGGAAGGACATCATGGGCCAGCCAAGGAGGGCTGTGGCTGCGAGCCGCCCACGAGTGGGGGCCCTGGCCAGAGGGGCCTGCCTGGCCTCAGAAGGAAGCAGTCTGCTTGGTCTCTGACTCCCAGGCCCCAGAATAAGGAATGTGTGTTTGTGGTTTCGGCCACAGGGTGCCTGGCACTTTGCTAGGAAAATAACAGGGCATTTTGCATGGACGGGTTGAATGGTTTCCCCTCAGACTCACAGGTTGTAGGGTAAGCCTTAGTGTCCAGTGAGTCCTGCTGTTAGTGACCACTGCAAAGAAAACTCCTTAAGTCAGGACCAGATGGTAATGGGACAGGGTGGCTCCCTGGTGTAACATGACAGGAGAAATTTGAGTTCAGACATCCACAATGGGAGATGAAGATGAGGTTGCAGACAAGGTGACACAGTAAAAAGCTAAGGACTATCCAAAATTGGAAGGACCCCCAGAGAGGCCAGGACGGTCTCCCCACCACAGCCTGGGAAGGACCTAGGTGTGTCAAGGCACCTTGATCTGAACTGTGACAGCAGAGTTCCTTGATGCGGAATTCCCTGGTTGGTGACAATCGGTTATGGCCAAATGTAACAGTCATTGGAAGGAATGTAACGGGGAGGACACCCAATGGAAGTGCAGGGATGGCAGGAAACATTGTACGTTGACATCCAGGGAAGAGGGACAGTGAGCAAGGACTTCAAGAAGGAGGTGGATGCTTGGGGTCGGCTGTTGCTGCAGGAGGGGCTTGCTATGCAGAGAGCCCGAGGCGGAGGCATGCCTGTGTTGGGACAGTTCACCACGGAGGCCCATCAGAGGAACAGCAGAGGAGCCTCCACCAGGGTAGGAGCCAGGGAGCCAGGGAGCCAGGCCGTGCACTGGGGTCTCCCCTGAATGAAGGGATAGACGTGGGGTTTAGGCCAGAGCTGGGAGTCCGACACTCCATCCAGGGGCAGGGCTGGAGGACCATGACTGGACTGGGTACTCAGATATGCAATGCGTGCATTGAAAGCAGTGGCTTCACCAGGCTTGATACACCAGCTTGGTCTGCAGGAGCGAAGTGACCCTGCTTTCGGGCACTAGCATGGACGCTGTGCCCTGCACTCCCTGGAGGCAGAGACAGGCAGTCAGGCTGGGCCTCTCTGGCCCCAGGGCTCTCAGGGACAGTCACTCAGATGCACAGTCATGCGTGGCAGTCCCTGGGGGTTGCTGAAACCCTGCAGAACCCATCAGAGGACACTTAACATATTTCGAATTTGTGGAGAGTCTATCAACAAGCAGCCTGCACAGGTCGCATCTCATTAATCCCCACAGCAGGGGTGTAGGCAGTGGGGGAAAATTGTCAATTGTACCTAATGTTGAGACAGAGCAGCAGCCGAGGTTAAATGACTTGCCTAAGGCTAACCGATGAGTCAGTACCAGGGCTAAGATTAGATCCCTTGATTTTTGACTTCTTGTCTACCATCTTACACCTCCTCCTCCCAGAAATAGCATCATAAAAACTGCACTAAATATGAGGGTTTAATGTCCCGTGTGACATTCAGCATGTCACTTAACCTCTCCCTGCCCCAATGTCTGAATCCATAAAATGGGGATAATAACACTTGTCATCTGGGTGGTCATAGAAATATTATGAATATTAATCTTTCTGGTGATCACACCCTTTGGAAGTAGCTGCCACATGAATTCAGGATTTAGGTTAAATGCAAGACGACCGCTGGTACAGTGTTCAGTGCAACAGAAAACAGCACTTGTTTTACCTGAGTGCAGGCAAATTCTGCGGAAAGGACAGCAAGGTTTGGAGACTGTGCATTCTCTTTAAATGGTATGAAATTTGTAGTGATTTTGTGAAATGCGTTGAGAGTTTAATGTTCATTAGTTTTCCAGAACCGATTTTTAGAATCCTTGGTTTCCTTGTAATTAGTCGAGCCGGATTGATTTTTTGGTCAAAACATGGTAGATCTCCTTTTTTGGGGGGAACTGTGCTTGTAAAGAAGGAATGAAGAAGGACATGGCAAGGTTTTGCAACTTGATTCCTCTCTGCGTCTTCCTTCAAAGAGCAGCGGCCTCTGGAGCAGCTGAAACAGTGACGCCTGGATTTATTTCCCCCGCCCGGACCTGGTCCAGTTTTCCACATTACTGGGCGTGGAGTGCTCACGAGTTAATGGAACCCCGTGGTGGAGTGTTTGCTTCTTCTGTTTGGAGTCAAGCGTCTGATCTTTATCTGCAGTGACAGGTTTAATGCCTTCCTTCTCTGACAAATTGTCAGTTGAAGAGCAAACACTGGTATCGGTACGGTTATGTAAGGGCCTAATCCGCACAGCCGCCATTGGCAGCTGGTCCCTGATGCAGAGCCCCACTGGCCAGCAGGCCAAGCACAGACCCTCCAATCCCCCCGCGGCTGTGTGTGAGCCCAGGAGCGCAGAGCGAGGATGCGGGCTAGAGCGCGGGGGTGACAGGGAGGGCGTGGGGTGTTGTGCGAGTCGCCCCAGAACATGACAACAGAGCGAGAACTCACCGGAGAAGAGCCCCTGGGTGAAGTGGCTTTTCTCACAGCCCCAAGAGGGGCCCTAGCACTTGGAAATGCTGAATTCCACACTCCCTCCAGAACACAGTCCTCTGAAGGCGAAGCTGCCCACATTGGCCCAGAGGCCTGGCGCTATGATGAACCTGCTCGCCTGAGGGTCTTGCAGGCTGCACCTCAGGCTGCTGGGCACCCTAGGGTACCCGGAGATGAGTCAGCTCCTGGGGAATCCTGCAGGACCCAGGACATGCCCCAAGGGCCTGAGCTGTGCTCTTGGTGCTGAAATACCTTACTGCATTGCGATTACTTCTGGGACTGTATCATGCTACAGTGCATGAGATGGTATGTTGTTTATACCGCCTGAAAGGTCACGTGATACACACAGCTGGGAAGCATTGAGATGGCAAGACCCCCTTGTGTACAGAAAGTCCAGCGCGGAAGACTTCTGCTCTGTGCTGTCCCCGCCTGGAGTAGCCTCAAGTGCAACTGGTGGAGCCGTGGAGGCAGCACCTGAACTTGCACGTCTGCCCCTTCAGGAGCCCGTCTAGAGTGTGCGACATCCTTCACGCATGCGCTCTTGTGGGGAGTGAGTTTCCCTTTCTCGTTGCAAATTTGCATCTTGATTCGTATGTAGTGAGTCACCAGGTATTTATTAAATATTTACACTATTTATTGTGAGTATGTTAAGTATCTGCAGAATGCGTAAGGCAAAGAGCTGGTCCTGTTACACAGGATGACAGAATTGGGACAGGGGCCTAGGCGGGGGCCAGGGGCCGGGGTCAAGGTGGGGGCCAAGCCTGGGGCCAGGGGCCTGGGCCGGGGCTGGGCTCAGGGCTGAGGTCGGGCCGGGGCCGGGGCCAAGGCTGAGGTCAGGGGCTGGGACTGGGGCTGGGCTCAGGGCTGAGGTCAGGGCCGGGGCCGGGGCTGGGGCCAGGGGCTGGGGCTGGGGCTGGGGCTGGGGCTCGGACCAGAGCCAGGCGCAGGGCCAGGACCATGGCTAAGGTGGGGACCCAGAAGTCCTCACTGGGCTGGGTATTGCTAGCTGGGAGCCTGCTGGCTGGAGGAGTTCGCCCTCTCCCACAGTGATAGCATTCCATGCCAGCACACAGGAGTCCTTTCCTCCTGACACCTGTATCTTTGGTGGAAAAAACCTTCCTGGAGAGTTTTGGTCCAAGTCATACGTAATCCTAATTTTAAAAAAACCATTTATTTATTTTGAGTATGTTACAGAGAGAGAGAGGCTCCTCCATCCTCCGCTTTAGTTCCCAGACAGCCACAGTAGCCAGGGCTGGGCCAGGCCTACGCCGGGGCTCAGGAGCTTTATTCTTGCACTCCAAGCACTTCCCCCATCTGCTGCTTTCTCAGGTATGTGAGCAGGACCCAAAGTGGAGCAGCCAGGACATCAACCAGCATGTGTGCGTGAGGTTGGTGTCACAGGCCACTGTGGCCATCACACCATGACACTGACCCCATCTTAACTTGTCAGTAATGACCAGCTGACTTTTATCCTAATCCAGGCACACCTCACATCTGGCTGATTGTAATGGAATCCGACTTAGTCCCACATAGCTGGGCTTGTCTTCCTGCACCTCAGCCTCTCACACCGAAGGCCCTCTCAGCTCTTCTTCCAGGGGACCGTGAGCCCAAGGTGCCCTCAGCAGACTGCACATCTGCAACACTGCCCAGAACCACAGCTTTTGTCTCGGAAGGCTGTTTCTCCAATGCCTTTTGGTGGCTGGGCACCAGACCTGCGGCCCAGCCTGAAGTCCACAGGTGCCCTAGAGGGTACTGGCAGCACAGGATGGCAAACCTCTCGGCTCAGCTCTGGGCAGGCTGAGACCTTCTCAGGAACTGTGGGCTTCCACTGCTTTGCATCTCCTAGCGCAGGTGTTGGGGCGTCAGGACATTTCTTGGAGCCCCCACCTGCCTGCCATTGCCTCTGGATGAGGACTTCCAGGCACGGGGTATGCTGGCTTTTCCCATGGCTGCTGTCTGCTCTGCTTCCCAGGGTCAGCCTCCATGCATGTCCCCAACACGCTCTTCTGAAGCTAGCTCGTCTCTTGCTCCATGAAGCTGGCTGTGGACAGGCTCTGCAACCCAGTGGCTGCTCCCCGTGTTCTTAACCTCTCTTCTCTCCAAGGCTACTGGGACTTTAGGCCATTTGGGTTGGAGATGTAGGCCTGTGGACCTACTTGTGGTCACTGCTTGCTACTGACAGGTGCCCTCTGGACTCGCAGTGGTGCCCCTCACCCCCTGACGGGTTTGGGGTGCCTCCTGCATGACAACTGTCATATTGCTGGCAACTGAGACAGCATCTGGAGATACCTCACGGGGACCCCTTAGGCATTCCGACGCTCTAAGCCCCTTTCTGCTCTGTTTACCTAGCCCTCTACCCCCTTGAGCTCTGCGCTGACAGCTCCCCTCCTGAAGCCTTGCCTTGCAGAATGCTTGTCCTCATTTCCGGTCTCCGCTCTCCCCTGAACTTCCGTGAGCGCCCCAGCCCCGGTCCACTGGTCAGTCTACCTCATCCCTGTCTATGCGTCCACCCTATCTTTATCTATCTTGTATTCTTTTTACCTGCAATCAATCTGAATGCTCTGGCCCTGTTCTCGCTCTGAAGCCCAGCTAGAAACTTTGCGCCTGAACACTGACAACTGCCATGTTCCCCGGGCAACTGAATCCCTGCTATTGGGGGACAGCGCCAAGAGGGGCCTCACGCTGCTCTTTTGGGGAGCCTTTTCATAACTGCATGTTTCCCCTTGTTCCTATATCCACAGTTCAGGCAAGTCCGGACTGGGCAGGGTGGAGAAATGGCAGAGTTCCTTACAGGAGAAGTGCGTTAATTGGGAATTGGAAGAACTGAGTAAAGAGTAGCAGTCCGTCCAGCGTCTCCTTCCGACATCGGCTAATCTTGGGAGATTTCATAAATCGCCAAGCTCTTGTATGTCAGATTTGCTACCTACAGAGTGGGAGGGAAGGAATATATAAATAAATGCCATATACTAACGAGAGCAGAGAGCAGCATTCAATTATTTTATAAGCGAGTAACTGTAGCATATGCATTTGATTAACTTTCATCGATCTCCCTGGGTTCCGTATGACAGACACATCTGAGCAGCAGCAAGGTACCACTCACCCACAATCGTTACCAAGGCCACATCACAGAACCGTGTTGATTGCAAGATGCACAATCTTTTGGCAAAACATCTAATCTGCTTTCTGTTGAAGCTGGACCTGCACCGATGCCCTTCCCAGAGCCTCCCCTGCCAGACTCACACGCCAGCCACCCCCAAATGAGGGTGGGAAGCAGCTCCCCAGGCTTGACTGGCTTCCATTGTCATGATTTTTAACACTTTCTGCTCTCTGAGTCCCCCACTGTCCCCCAAAGAGAAACTTCTTCAGGTATGTACTTTTTAATTTAATTGTAAGCGCCCGAATCACTGGTGCTTGGCCCAACATTACGCAGCGACTGTCGCTGCCAGCCGCACCCAAAAGTTTGTCCTTTTCCCAGACTCGGACCACTCCCAGTGGGGTCTAGCCTTATGCTGTCTGGATTTTGAGCACTCAAGGGAAGAGGACTGGAGTTCTCTTTCTGGGTTGGCTCATTTTGCCCAACTTGGTACCCTCAAAATTGATCATATTGGGAAGAGCTTCTGTTTTTATTTCACTCGGTTTTTTCCTAGGTAGGAAAACTGTAAGATTGAAAGAAGAAGGGGTGAAAAGTCTAGCATTTAAACCTTATTTTGCACACATTTCTCTTTGAGGAACTTCTCCAAAGTCCGCAGCCAGTGAGCACACTGGCCGGGAAGATGGTTGGCCTGGATTTGCGGCTCCCGGCCTTTGGGTAGGCCGTGAGCAGAGCAGTCCCGGGCATTTATCCTCGGATTCTGTAAGTGAACTCTAGGCTGTCCTGAGTCCTCCACTCCGTGCTATTCCCAGTGTTCACTACAGCCTATGTCTTATCTGAGATTCCAACGGAAGAAGGTCTTTGTACAGCCAAGCAGGCCGTGACCTCTGGGTGAAGCGGTATGGAGGGAGAGCCATGATGCACAGAGCTGCTTCTGGCTCTGCAAGTCTTGGCCTGACTGTGTGGATGCCTGTTGCTACTCGCCTCCTTAGAAGGAACATGTGCCATGTAGGCAGAAGCACACACACACACACACAGTGGCAAGCTGGAGCACTGAGCGGACTTCCTCCTCTGAGCAGGTGTCATTGAGCCTTCCTGCCAGCACTCCCCGTACCTCCGGTTCTGCTGCTGTTCCCCTCCATATCTCAAGAGCTGGGAGATTTACCAACACCTGATGGAGCCCCCACCCTCCTTGTCACATCAGCAAGGCCAAGCTGAGACCCGTCTTTGCTAACTCAACCAGCAGGTGGCAGTGGGTGTGGTGTTAGGTGTGAACAGAGTCCAGGGTTTGAGAAGAGAGAGGCGGTGCTTGCCGGGGTGGAGTGGTCCTGCAGCCTTCTGAGTCCCACGAACCGTGGGCTCAGTTTCTGTCGCTGGGAGTGGAGCCACGGGGAACAGTGCGGGACAGGAGCAGCAGCGTAGGAGGGGAAAGGACATGTCGCAGGCTGGCTGACGGGCAGTGCAACGGCTCTGTCTACCCAGAAACACGGCCCTGTCAGGCAGCGACAGGGGTGCCCGGCCACAGGGAGTCCAAACAATGTCTCCTCAGCTGTTAGATTTTCAAACGAGATCTATAGAGTGATGCTGACAGTAGATTTTCTGCCAGCAGTAAAGGTGGCCTGATTCACAGAATAATTACTGTATGCAAATGAATGTGATTTTCCTCTGCCCTTTTATGGATGACTCTGCTCTGCCATTCATCAGGGCCACAAATTTCACTTGGGAGGAGATGGATTTAAAGAGACAGGCGCCCCTGGAGCTTTGAGGTGAACTTACTAAATCCACGCTAAGTGTCTTCATAAATAGACATGCGTATGTTGGAGAGGCCACAGGAGTCTGACCTTTTCATGTGTGTTGTTGCTGGGGAAACTGTTGGTGGACGCGCCCTCCCAGGGCTGGCGGGAAGGCTGGGCCTTCTCCTTCACCCCGCAGGGCCGCCCCTCTGAGGACCAGAAAGCCTTCCTGGCGGTGACTCTGCTTCTGGTGCTGGAAACAGCAGCAGGACGGGTGACTCAGCACCAGAAGTGGCGTTGGAATGAAGGACACATACAGTGGATGGGTAACAGAGCATGCCACTGGGCCTGGTGCTGTGACCCAGGCAGGAGGCACAGTCCCAGGAGACAGGGAGTGCTGGGTGGCACGCTGCGCCGCCACCTCTGTCAGGGTCTGTCTTGTTAGTCGCACTGTGACAATACTGTGATGTCAGCGCGTCCCGAGCAAGCTTTCTTCCCGTCAGTCACAGAAGCAAGGGAGACACACAGTGACATGTGCCATGCAGCAAGCCCCACCCGTGCCCATTGACAGGCCTTCCCACATCCAATGCCAGTTGGCATTCTCTGAGGGCAAGAGGCAGGTGAGTCCAGACCACAGCGTCTTGCTGGGGCGTCAGGTGCAGGAGAGCTGCAGTTCAGCGGACCAAGCCACATCGTACCAATAGTTAAAACACAATTTCAGAGTAAGACTTGGTCAGGGCACTCTCTCATAGGAAAACCAGATTTTCTGCTCTGTATAAATTATAAGAATGAATTAAACCATTGGCTTTTTAAACTTATTTTCTTAATACATAGTATAACTTAACATGGAAGATATAATGTTCAAAATGCTTTGTTCTTTTTGCAATAATTTATACTTTATTTAGTTTTAACTGAGTGATGGCATTTATTGAGAATTGTTTTGAAGAGTGCATAAAATTACCCAATATTTCATATAAGCAAGAGTCTCAAGGAAAACTGATTTGGGCAATTATGAGTAAATTATTTATATGTTATTTACACATAGGTTTGCACTAAAAAAGTGTACTTAACTTTTATTTAGTGATAGTCAAGAAAAATAAAATTGTTTATGTTTGAATAGCCAAGAGTTAAGTGCAAATTGGAAATGTTTGCTCGGATTTGAAATCTTTATAGAATAGTGATAAAGAACTCAAACAAATGATCAAAAGAAGAAGGCTTAAATGAGGACCAGTTTCAGAGAAATTGGTGAGTGCACTCTGGCATCCAGTAGCCTTGCAGGAATGTCTGCTGTCCTATGCCCTAGGCTGGAGTGGCTCGCCCTTCCACCCCCACACATGCTGTGACCTTGCTTGGATGCAGATCTTAATTCATTATTTATTTATTTTTTAAATATTTATTTTTATTAGAAAGTCAGATATACAGAGACGAGGAGAGACAGAGAGGAAGATCTTCCATCCGATGGTTCACGCCTCAAGCGACCGCAATGGCCAGAGCTGAGCTAATCCGAAGCCAGGAGCCAGGAGCTTCTTATGGGTCTCCCACACAGGTGCAGGGTCCCAAGGCTTTGGGCCGTCCTCAACTGCTTTCCCAGGCCACAAGCAGGAAGCTGGATGGGAAGTGGGGCCACTGGGATTAGAACCGGAGCCCATATGGGATCCTGTCGCATTCAAGGTGAGGACTTGAGCCACTACACTATCGTGCTGGGCCCGATGCAAGGTCTTCATGAAGGCAATCGAGTGTGAAGGTCACAGAATCAACCGTAATTCAATAAGGCTAATGTCCCTACAGGGTGGACGTGCGCACACACAGGGTACAGCATGTGCAGAGGAAGGTGGAGAGCGGGCAGTGCTGACTCACCCCATGCACTGCTGGCGAGTGCAGCCACCACCGGAAGCTGCCCCGGAGACCTGGAGAAGCTTCCACCTGGGGCCCACAGAGAGCCCATGCTGCCACACACTCACCTTGAACCTCTGGCTTCCAGTGAGACCCGCGAGAGCACCCAGCCTGTGCCCCTCAGCAGCCAAGGTAAATTCAGGCTAAAAACAAAATCCCAGAGTGGACAAGGCCATGAGAACCTCCTGTTGGCTTACAGTAGGTGGACAGCAGAGGGATGGGGGAAGGGTCTCTGCTCTGCTGTGGAAGAGCGGCTGCCCACTGGCCAGGGGCCAGCCCTGGGCCACGGAGATCCCTTGCACCCCCAGCAGATGGTTGGTTTGTACAGGACAGAGTACCGTCAGTGCACAAAGACACCAACACGGTGGGTGGGAGCCGGAGAGCTCACAGTGATGGTTTCTTGTGGTCAGCCATGTTGAAGGATCAGTACTGAGCACGCAGCACCCCACAGCACCTGCAGTTCACAGAAGTCACGTCTCCCCATCTCCCCAGGCTGACTTGGCGCTGATGGCTCCCTGGAATATTAACTTGTTTTCCATATTCCTGTATTACAAGATTGTCTAACTTGATATCACAGATTTAATAAGTCTTTTGTAACTATTTGGTTTGTGGATTTCACATTATGCTCAATGAATATTTTTTGATCAAAATATAGTGTTGTGACTCCAGACCATAATATTAGCTATTCTGATGATACAGTTTTATTTTTTTTACGTTTTTTTAAAAAATTACCTGTGTCTTTTTGCAGGTTGCACTTGCATTTAACTGAAATGAATATTGAGTTGTGGTTTGAAATCTCCCACCTTAGCCAGAGAGTCACTGCACTAAGAGATGGTCTGGGTAGGCACTGCTTCCTACCGTGGCTTCTAAACCCACCCCAGGCTCTCCCGACTCCGGCCACACCTGCGCTTCAGTCATTCACACGCCCACCCACAGCTCAGTGGCTCAGGCCTCGCACGCCCACGGGGTTCCTGTGTCCATTGCTCACAGGGGCCTCTGAGTGCATACGTGCAAAAACCACAGTCCTCTCCCACCGCCCCAGAGTTCTCCACCTGGATGCAGTTCAGAAAGCTGTGTCATGCCCACCTCCCTGTGGACCCACTTTGCCAAACCCCACTGGGCCAGCCCACGTTCTGTTGAGCCCACCATGAAAGGTCAGACAATGAGACCTTTGTTTCCCTGTGGGGAACGCCTTCCTCGGTGTTCCTCCTGAAATCCCTTAGTGCGTCTCAGGTTTTCGTTTTAACTTCACTGTAAACGAAGCACTCAGGGCTTCCCTCTTGCTCCACACTGTGTGTGTCAGCACGGGCCAGCAAGTACTTGCTGACAGATCAGTGGCTGCATGACACTGACTGGACTCTTTGCTGTTTGGTAAGCCTGGGCTTGACTTTACACAGATCTCTTAAATCTGGGTGGTTCTCCCAGCTCCCACCCTGGACAAGTGCCTAGGAGACCCGACTGCGGGCTATCCCTCCCTGAAGGGAGCAGGCATGGGGCAACATTCCCGCCACGGTGGGAGAGTAACTCACTCTCAGTGATCCACACTGGACTCTTCTTGGAGCCTGGCTGTGTTGTCCGGTCCCCAGCTTCCCTCTGCTACCCCCACACAGTATCATGGCCCCGTCCCTCTCCTTGTCCTGTCTTGTCAGTGGATTGTGACCACAAGTCAGGGTCTCACTCCTGTGAGGACCACTAAGAAGGCAGTGTGGCATTCTATATCCTTCAAACTGTTCACCTAACCACTTCCCAGCACTGTGGGGCTTCAAGCCAGAACAGGTGGAGCATAGGCCCTTGAAGACTTTGCACAAGCCAGAAGGGGACATGAACCCAAACTGTGCACACCACCGAGCGTGTATTGTGGGTGGTCCCAGAGCACAGCATAGCCCTTCCTCAGCGACACAACCCTCTGAACCATGACCCCCACCACTCCACTCCTGCCTCCCACCTGACGCCAACTTACCTCATGCCATCCCACCTACCTTGGCTGTCCTAGGGAAACACCAGCTTCCATGTCTTCTCCCAGAATTCCCAGCGATCACCTCAGCTGGGATGCCTTTCACTGACTGCCTCCTTCACTTAAACATTAGCCTGACCCAAATGCCCAGGAGCGTCTCCCTGCACCTGTTACTGTAATTCACCACACACTCTGTTCAGCCTCACTGGACTTGCTTAGGAGGCTGCTTGTGTTCAGTCCACTGCCCTCCCAGGGCCTACGCCTCTCCCCAGCCTGAGGACGCCCCTCATCATGGAGTGGACTGCCTCTGGGGACTGACAAAGGAGTACATGCTGATGGGAGAACTGGAAGTGCTGGGCACAGCGGGTTCAAAGGGACCAGCTGGACCTGAGGGGCCTTGGGGTTTTGGTCCCTTGGCCCTGTCTTCCTGGGCAGCCAGGCAACATTCTCATGGGCCTTGTGAAGATGGTGGGTGTGAAATCAACCCTCAGGCAGCCATGAGACTCAGGACACTGATGCAGAGCCCTGTGTGCAGCTTTCTGGATTGGAGCCGATGGGAGTCCTCCCTGGGCCTTAGCGGGCTGGCCTTTGGGCTGCCAGCTGGAAGACCTGAGCTCCCAGCCTGGGTCTGGAGTGAGGGAGTCGGCTTGGGGCTGCTGCCAGGCATTCATTAGCAGAGCTCTGGTCAGAGGTAGTTTTCCGACCAGGTGGTAGAGACTTTGTTTTGTGCTGTTTGGTTTTCAGTTTTGCTTTTTAGTAGCGATTTAAAGTGGAGTGGCTGCTGTTCCCTGCTGAGATTGGAGGCACACTGCCAGGCCTTCTCTTCCCAAAGCAGAACTGGCAAAAGCCAGAAGCTGCTGCCTTGCCTTGGTCCTCCGTTCAGTTCTCGTGGCTGCAGTACTCTCTCACCTCATCCTTTGTCTCAGACCTCCGGAACACGTCAGTGAAAGTCATGGGCGTTTACAATTGGTTGCTAACCACGCCTCTCAAGTGATAGAATTCTTAGGAACTTGTGAACGCAGAAGAACTCAGAACTCAGGGCAACCGTGTGAAATGTTAATTCTGGAAGAGCTGTGCCCAGGCTCTCCACCCTGTATTACCAGCGCAATCTGCCTCTCCCTTCTCTTCTGGTGTCCAGCCAAAAATTCAACTTCTGAATTGGAGATTTACTGTTCCGAGTCAAAGATCCTCACAATTCCTTAAAATGGTCAAAGGATTTCAAATAAACAAGCTGAGACACTAAGAGAGACGAGAACATTCTTGCCGTCAAAATATCCCACAGCTTTGCCTGCACAGCTTCGTGACACATGGCAGGTCGAAGACGCTGCGTCTCATGGCTTGTCAGACAGAAAGCCCATGTCGAGCATGAACTGCCTCTGGAGGAGAAATGCAGACAGCAAGGAGAAGCCGGGCTGACTCTGTGTGTTGGGGTCGCTGCACCTGAGTGCTGACCGGTGGTAGCAGGGCAGGTTGCGGGGAAGCCATGGCTGCTGCTTATTGCAACAGCTAAGTGCGGGACATGTTAAATGCAACAGGGAGAGGCCCACTTGACCTCCAGTTTGTGAAACACGACTGGGCACGTTATGTCATTCTTGGCCTTGTGGTTTCTGTAGGGGAAGTGCGGGCTGACACGGTGTGTGGGCTGCAGGATTTTCTTCAGATGAAAGTGCCTCGACGCTATCGAACCATGGCACTAAATCCACGGAGGCTCTGGGCTGAGCCGGGCGCCCAGCTGGTGACGCTCAACACACTGCAAGTCCGCAAAGGAGCATTTCTTTCAGGTTCCTCCACCCTGAGACCCCTCCCTGGTCTCTCCCGCGTGCTTGGCTCGGGCCACCTTGTTTGTTTCTGCACTTTGTCCTCACTGTTCACACACACACACACACACACACACACACACACACACACACACACAGTGGCCTCATTTTTAGCTCTCTCTTTTTCTTATTTGTTTGGATAGTGGTTGCCCCAGAAGGAACGGGGTCTGCCCAAGCCGGTGCCTGTCACCACCTCCCCTCACGTGCCTGGTAATTAAACTCTGACTGATTTATCAGCTGACAGCCGACCAGACCCACCCCGGGGTTTATGATACACACACTTGTGCAGGCTGAGCCCACTCAGACAGCATCCTGGCCAGGGTGGGGAGGAGACCCAGCACACTTTGGCAGAGGGAGACTTTGTAAGGGCAAGGGGGGAGGAAGACAGGAGAGGAAGGAAGAACGCCAGTATCACATCCCTTTCCAGTCCTGAGGTTAGGGAGGTGGGGAATGCCGGTCCCCCAGTCCTCCCCCACTCCTGGCCTCACCGGAGCCGCCTGGCGTGTTACAGTCAGGCTCCAATTTTACCTAAGGGAAAGCAGCTTTATTAAAAGTCATGACTGCAATTGCATGACAGGTGCCAATATCGTGCACCCTGACAGATGTGCGAGCTTGCGCGTGCCGTTTCGCTGTCAGCCGTCCCTGGATGGAGCTCTGCGCATCACCATTTGTCTCTCTTCCAGCGAGATCACACATGCCCGCCGTTTGCCTCCGAGCGGCACCGCGCCGTTTGATATGTGGAAGCCTCACAATGAGACTTATTAAAAGACAGTCCATTATTTTTATTTAGAGCATTTCCAAAACAAGCAGAGCGCGCACAGAGATAATTTAAAAATTGTGTGGCAGGTCATATCCAGGCCACTGTGGCTCAACTTGAAACGCGTAAAAGCTGCTTCTCTGTCCTTCCTCCACAGGCACAGACACACTGGCTGGCGCACACACACACACACACACACCGGCTGGCGCGCGCGCACACACACACACACACACATACACACACACTGGCTGGCGCACACACACACACACACACACCGGCTGGCGCACACACACACAGCGGCTGGCACACAAGCACACACACCAGCTGGCACACAAGCACACACACAGCGGCTGGCACACAGGCACACAAGTACACACATGCTGGCACACAAGCACACACACATGCTGGCACACAGGCACACAGGCACACACATGCTGGCACACAAGCACACAAGCACACACACCAGCTGGCACACAAGTACACACACATGCTGGTATGCAAGCACACAAGCGCACACATGCTGGCACACAGGCACACACATGCTGGCACACAAGCACACAAGTGCACACATGCTGGCACACAGGCACACGCCGGCTGGCACACAAGCACACAAGCACACACACCAGCTGGCACACAAGTACACACACATGCTGGTATGCAAGCACACAAGCGCACACATGCTGGCACACAGGCACACACATGCTGGCACACAAGTACACACACACACACCAGCTGGCACACAAGCACACACAGCGGCTGGCACACAAGCACACACACACACATACCAGCTGGCAGCTGGCACACAAGCACACACACACGCTGGCACACAGCACACATACACACCGGCTGGCACACACAATTATGTGGATTTACATGCCACAAGCACACACATGGGCTTGTACACACAAGCTCACAGGCTTATACACAAGTACATATAAGCTCGCACACAGCAGTAGACACAAGCACACACACACTCTCCCCCTTGGGGTTGTTTGAGTGACATTGAACCCCTGACTAATAGCCCTGACACTCCTAAGCACCATTTTGCTGTAAGCCACAGGAGCCTTTCAACATGAGGGATTAACCCTGCTCCTTTTTTTCCCTAAATCTTTTTTTTTCTTTGCGTCTTTTCATTTTTTTATTTCCTTACATTCCTCTTCTGCTTCCTTACAGGTGGGCTCTCTCGTCGCAGCCATAGATATAAAATACTCCTGATTGGATGTATTTATAGGGCCTCTTCGTCCTCCTGTTGGTTTCAAACACAAAGAAAAATGGTCTCTTGGCCATGGCTGGCTGGAGCAGGTAACGCCGCAGCCTCTGCCTCTCCAGCCTCAGATGGGAAATTATCACAGCTGAAGTGACTCCGTTATGGAGGTGTGAGGGGACAGTTCCAGCTTCACGGATGCTGTGCTGACACGGTGGCTGAGACACGTGATGGGTTTGGTCACCTGACCCCAGCCGCCCCAGCTTTTCCTGCCTGGGGAAGAAGAGCAGCAGGCAAGCCCTCAGCGCCTGCAGGTGCCATGGGACTCGTTGGGCTGCCCACTGCATCCCTGCCTCCCTTGCGTGGTGCCTGGTAGAATCAGACCCAAGTGGCAGCTTGCGTCATCGTACATCAGCCCACTACATGTGGGGACAGCTAGCCTTCCAACACACAGGATGAGCCCTTGAGTGACCCAAAGAGGCAGCGACAAGCCCAGCGGGAGGGCCGCTAGGGCCAGGCGGGGTCAGTGAGGCCCTGCAGGGTGGCCTGGGCTAATCACACTCCTCCTGGTTCTTACCAGAGCTGTCGCTCTCTTGTTTCCATGAACAACCAGCCACCTACAAAAAGGAGGGAAAATTGCAACCGAGTCCAAAACCAAATCCCCTAAAACTTGGTGCTCTCCTCCTGATGTGGTGGGCAGACTTCCCAGGAAGGAAGGACAGATCCCTCGGTCAGCCAGGGTGATGGCAGCGGAGTGGGAGGTGCAGCCCACAGAGCAGGCATTGGCACCTGCTGTTTACCGAGCGCCAGGGCTTGCCTCACCTGCTTGGCCTCTGGCTTCAAGGAGGTCATAGATACTTTTAAACCAATGATGGGATTTCTGACACCGTCTTCCTTACTCATAATATGGACTTACATACCACTGCTGCTGACCCTGTGAAGTAAATCCTCAACATTTATTCTGTTGTGAAGGGCAGCTTTTCATCCCATTCGCATCTTTGTCATGTAGTTGAATATTTGGAGCTCAGAGCTTACCCAGTTACCAAAGCATCATCTTCCCCGTGCCTGGATGTTTGTGGAAGGCTCCCAGGCGGCGAGGCTGTTCTGCGGTGCTTGGCGGACTTTGGGATATCTTTACGATGGACACTGAGACCAGCAGAAGATGGTCCCCATTCTGACCTCCCGCCTTTTGCCTTCTGAGGAGTCTTTTTACAAAGGTGGGGGCAATGCTCTTCCTAGCTGTTCTCCCTTTTGTAACTATTGAAATCATTTGGGCCTTTTGCCCTATCATTCACTCAACCAATACTTCCTTCACTTTCTCAGCAAATACTAGAACACCTGGGGCCCGATGATGAGCAAACAGACATCCATCACTCGTGGAACTTCAAATTTGCAGAGCTTAGGACTACCTTTGGAATGGAGCAGCATCAAAGATTTTAAAGCTGTGCTTTCTAAGCCAGATTAGTCGTGCGCATGTGACTGTATACTCACTGTCGACACACAGCTTTCATTAAAGGAGACGCAATGTCTTACTTGGGTTCATGAGAAAGTGTTTGCTCATATAAGTTTTTGTGATTATTTCATTTCCTTGCTCAGAAGATTTTATTGCCGGGTAAATAAACTCAGATTCCTTTTCTTGGTCCTTCCTCCTCTCCCTCTTCTCTGGCTCCTCCCTGCACCTCCTGTCCCGACTCTGGCTGCAGGTGCCCAAGAAGTGGACTGCAGAGCACACGCTGCTGCGTGCCTGTCTGCTCCATTCAGCTGCACCTTTCTGCTTCCCAAAGCTTCTTCTCTAGAATTTGTGTCATGAGGCATGTGCACACACACCAAGGGGCTCCTGGGGCATTGAGGCATGTTCACACACACCAAGGGGCTCCTGGGGCATTGAGGCATGCTCACACACACACCAAGGGGCTCCTGGGGCATTGAGGCATGTTCACACACACACCAAGGGGCTCCTGGGGCATTGAGGCATGCTCACACACACCAAGGGGCTCCTGGGGCACTGAGGCATGCTCACACACACACCAAGGGGCTCCTGGGGCATTGAGGCATGCTCACACACACACCAAGGGGCTCCTGGGGCATTGAGGCATGCTCACACACACACCAAGGGGCTCCTGGGGCACTGAGGCATGCTCACACACACACCAAGGGGCTCCTGGGGCATTGAGGCATGTTCACACACACACCAACGGGCTCCTGGGGCATTGAGGCATGCTCACACACACACACCAAGGGGCTCCTGGGGCACTGAGGCATGCTCACACACACACCAAGGGGCTCCTGGGGCATCGAGGCATGTTCACACACACACCAACGGGCTCCTGGGGCACTGAGGCATGTTCACACACACACCAAGGGACTCTGGGGCATTGCAGTCAGGCGTCATGGATGCTTCCCAGGGGCATGTATGCCTTGTCCCTCTGCTGACTTCCTAGCACACTCTTTGCTTGGGGATGACCCGATCATGGCCTGCTGAAACCCTGGTCATTCTGAGGACAGAACACCAGGCTTCCACATGAAGACGCTTGAAGTGACTCTCGGGACAGTCAAGCAGTGCCTTCCAAGAATATTCAAGGACTTCAGTCATACCCTTCTCAGGGCATTTTCTTCTCCTATATAGGAGTTATTTGGTATAAAATTTCTTGCCACTATTGGATTTGAAATATCTGGAGGAGGGCAAGTGTACTGTCACCTAAATCTTTCAGACAATACAGCACAAAACCATACTGCCTGTCACATAACAGGTGCCCCCAAAGCTGAATATTCTCATTCACCACTTCAATTGGTCCTAAAACTAACTTTTTGCATGTCACATGACAGAGGTAAGCCTATGGATTCCCTTTCCTGTCTCAAGGAAACAGAGACCAAGAAGAGGAGCTGGAAGCCTGCATGCCATGGAAATTGCTCCAAGCACCTCAGCTGTTCCCCATTAGAACTGGCATCCAGCCTCTCACAAGCTCGTGGCCTTGGCCATCGCTGTCCACCAGGAGCACTGCCCTGAGCTACACAGCTGAAAACAGAACAAGGAGAAGGGGCTCTCTGAGGCAGGGGAGGGTGAGCAGGCCGGCCAACCACACAAGCATGGGGTTTTGTCTTGAGGAAGGCTGTCTGAGCGCCTCACCAGCGCTTCTGACATGCAGCAAGTGCGTAAGGATTTATGCCCGGTGGGGGTCACTGGTGCCGGGGACGCTATTTGTTAGACAGGCACTCGAAACCTGTTAAACATTGCCACTAAAAAGGGAATGACTCACAACTCTTGTGAGCTTTTTCAGGAAGTAATTTTATTCACATTTCAAGAACCACAGCACATTCCAGAATCAAAGTTCTCCTGTGTTGTTTCTGTGAGATTTATTCCTGGGTTCCATTTTAAAATCACCTCCAAACACTTCAACTGCTCAGGAGCCCGCTCTTGGGTCCCTTACAGGCCACCATTGATCAGGAATGGCTTAGAGCTGGAAGCCTGACTGGTCTCACGTTGCCGTCTCTCCCAACTTCCCATGCTTCTTACATGTTCTCGCTAAACTGATAATTTAGAGTTGCCCCTCTGCACTAGTGTCTTCAGTTCCAGTTTAATTAAGTCATTGGAAAAGTTCCTATGGGAGGAGGGAAGGAGGGAGAGGAGAAGCAGACTTACACCTTCCCTCTGGTCAGGAGGGATGGGTGTTGCCGTCCTCGCTAGCATCGTGCCTGCAAGGTGAGCAGGGTGGTGGGCGGCGGACGAGCGGAGCATGAATGTGGCCGTCCAGGGACACTGTCCACATCTGCAGGGCACCCACGGGACTCCGCCACACCAAGCTGCTGTGTGCACACACTGGAACCCCTCTGTGTTTGCCCCGCACAATCACTGGCATCATGCACATGCGTATTAGTATTTTGGGCTTTGCTGCTGAGTTGCAAAGAGAGCCGTGGAGTGCCAGCGTTTTACCATGTCTCCCTACATGTGGCCATCCTACCATCTCGGCATGCCTTCCTTTACAGCTTATAATTACCATCTGAACGTCGATGGAAACCATCTTCACTACCCCAGATCCATATTCTGAACATCTGGACATGTTTATAAAATACTGCGCTGCTTCCTGGGGGTGTGCAGACTAACCACATTCCTAACACAGCAGTCTGCACACCAAGTTGGGCGAAGCCCGTGCAATCAAGCCATCTTCTCTGAAAGCAGACCGAGTCTTCCTCCTCAAAAGGCCTTCTCCTGCCTGTCTGAAGGGTGTCGCTCCCACTGGGGACCCTCTAGGCCCTGGCCTTGCTCTGAAGCCAGACGGTGGTGGTGCACAGGCTGTTTGTCAGAGCGCAAAGGGATCCCAGGGGAAGCCCATGCGATGCTTTCCAGTCATCTGGGGGCTGGGTGGGGCACAGACTCCCACCGCCCAGGAGCAAGGCAGTCTGGAAGCTCCCAGGGCAGCAATGCTGTCACAGGAGGAAATGTCCCCTACTTCACAAGCACTGAGACCACGGAGTCCCAGGAAGTTGCTAGCCTGCACATCTGCATGTGTGTGTGTGTGTGTACACATGTGCACGTGTGTGTGAGATTAACTACAGCAGAGCAGGATTAGTGGGAGGACCTGCATCCTTGTGGGCAAAGTGTGGAAACTCAGGGTTCAGCCTTCACGAGGAAGACCACCCTGAGGCAGACAGCTCCCCAGCCCCCTCCCAGCCCCCTCCCAGCCCCCTCCCAGCCCCCTCCCAGCCCCCTCCCAGCCCCCTCCCAGCCCTCTTCCAGCCCTCTCCCAGAGCCCCCTTCTGCAGAGGCTGCGTTTGAGCGAGGCACCTGTGTACTACCTTCTTGCGGGGAGATGTGTAAGGAAGGTTGTGCAGGACGGAGCTTGTTTGCAGAAAGTTTCCCATGGCCTCCAGGAAGGATGGAGTTCAGGCTGACTTGCTTCCCCCACACCCAGTTACCTGGGTTAGAGTCCCTGGAGGCAGTGGTGCAGCGGTGGGTGGAGTGAAACCCTGCCAGGGTGGTGAGCTCATGTCCTTGGATAAACCCTTTCTGTGTGTGGGGTCCCATTTCAGGGCCCAACAATGGAGCAGGTCAGCCCTCACCCCATTTTGGAGCCCGGTAGCAGGGCAGGTCAGCCCTGGCCTGAGAGCTCCTGCCCCTTAAAAGGTGCCAGCAGACCCTTGGACAATGGCAGATGTAGGTGGGCAGGATGTGCCTGGGTACCCTGAAGGTGCTCTTCTGGGCTGTTCCGCTGGGCCGGGAGCTTCTGAAGAAATTAACCCTGGTGTTCATGTGCCTGGTCCAAGCAGGAACTTGGAGAGCAGTCCCTGAACTCGACACAGAATGACATGGAAACAGCGTGGTTTAAAGCTAAGCACTTTCGAAGTAGATCCAAGCCTGGAACAAAGACGGGGTTTTCTCTGTAAATCCCTCAGAGTGATCCCCGTGACACTGACACTGCGGGGCTGTGCCAGCATCTTTTCTCCCCACTGCCCCGTTTAGTGATTCTCTCCTTGTTCTCATTAGATTTTAGGGGTCTAATGCAGGCCATCTGCTCTTTCATAAAAAGTGATAGCTTTTAGATTCCTTTAATGTTCCTACTTACAAAGGATCATAGGTCTGTATAATAATTAGTCTTTTCCTACTAATTGGTGACAAGTTGAATCCCCTTTTATCCGAGCATCAAATGTTTTAAATATTAACTAAGCTTCAGGCCTCGCAGGCTGATTTGTGCCATGTGTCTGTGGTAGAAATGGGTCAGTTGGTCAACAAAGCAGGGCTGGTGACGGCTGCTGGGACGCTGCGACTTGTCACCGGCGGCTGGGCACACAGGGCAGGGGCCCAGACCAAGGCCACCGCAAGGTGGTTTTTGCGAAACGTCAGGATGCGGCATGCCTGAGAGCTGCCTTGACCCCACACAGCGTGGCTACCCAGTCTGTTTGTGAAAGTCAAGGCCGTTCACCACTGGACGTGGCACCACCATGAGCAGACAAGAGCGGCAGACACGCACGCGTAAGTGGTTCAACTGCTTTGATAAAGACATGACTTTGAAGAGAATCTCATCATGTGCTCAATTTACATGTAAAATCAGTTAAGCACTGTTTGGGGGGAGTTTATCCGCACTGGTCTATGTCTGCTTTGTAGGTACGCAAATTTGTGTGATAAAATGCCTTTACCCATGGATTATTTATATCCATAGCTGGTTATTTCAAATAGATAAATTATAAAATCCAAATCACATGAATTTAAATAATACTAAAATTACATTTAATTATGTATTACATAATTATTGTAGTAATTAATGTAATCCTTATATACAATGATAACAAATATTTTTATGTATTATGCATTAAAATAAAGGTAATCCTTACAGTAGCAAGTCTTTGGAAGACTGTGTACACTGCTCTCTGATTCACAAACCTGACTGTTCCCTGGGTCAGCCAGGAGTGCATCCCGCAAAGCCAGAGCCCAGCGAGGACTGGGGGCCCCGCCACCTGTGCGATGGGGCTCAGCTCCCCCAAACCGGCTGTTCTTCCTTAGGCCACTTGCAGCCAGGGTCCCTGTCGAGGCACATTCGAGACATAAGCCTGTGCCATGAGCGCAGGGCTCCCAGTCGGCACTCTGTGTTCCTGGCTGGACCTGGCCCAGCCCTGGTCGGTGCAGCTCTTGGGACAGAGAACCAGTGGATGGAAGATTCTCTGGCTTGCACTCTACTCTTGCTCTGCTTTTTCAAATATACAAATCAACTCTGAATGATTATTTACCTCTCTCAGGCACATCTATTTTGCAATGAGAAGACCTCACAGTCCTTGCACTAGCACCATGGCTGGACCCAGTGGGTGTTCTGTGTTTGCACCTCCAGCCTCACGTCTCCGGGGCCTGGCTGAGGAGTGCACCTGACCTTTGAGCATTCGGCGGGCTTGGCACTGGGTTCCTGGAGGATTGTGAGGCAGCCTCAGCAGCACCCAGGCAGCGGGAGTCCTCTGTTGCTGCCAGGGCCTAGGGCAGTGAGGAAAGGCCCAGGAGACACCAGGCAAGACTTTTTTCCTGGCCAAGACTTTGCTGGCAGCAGAACCCTAAGTGAACAGCATGGTGGAGGAGTCGCCGTCCTGGGGCGGCAGCTAGTGCAGGGACCCTGCGTGTGGGGGCTCTCGACGCACAGTTGCTGTAAGTAAAATTAAACAAAAGGCTCATGAAACTTAGCATTAGAGGAATGTCATCAGCCAGAAACTCGACATTAGTAAGCAGAAAATGCTCACCTTCACAGTAGATGGAGATTGTGTGTGGACAGCTGTCACCACGTTAAGAAGCCGGAAGCTGTAATCACTGTGGAGGTGAGGACCAGAGAGAAGACGTGAGGGCTTCTGCAGGAGTTAGCCAGTGGAATGAACTGAGCCTGGGGAACGCCTTAGAGACTGGGAGGTGAGGACCAGAGAGAAGACGTGAGGGCTTCTGCGGGAGTTAGCCAGTACAGTGAACTGAGCCTGGGGAACGCCTTAGAGACTGGGAGGACATGCACACTTTTCCGTACGAGAGTCGAGTTCAGTAACTCAGCGGTCGGAACACGTGGGGAACATGTATGTATGTGCATGTGTAAGGTGTTCACGTGGACGTGCACGCGTGTGGACACCTGCAAGCACAACATCTGGATGCAGGTAGCACATGTGCATGGGCTTTTAAAACACACACACGCATGTACGTGAACACAGTGTGCTTTTGTGCTTGTGCCCATCGGCATGGTGTATGCACCACATGCACATACGTGTGTGTACATTTACGGGGGTGCACGCATGCTTACGTGTGTGCACACGTGTGCTGTGATCGGTCGCAGGCAGTCTGTGGCTCTTGCCGAAGGTTGTTAGGGCGTCTGAACCAACAGCAGGGCTTCCAGGCTGTCGTGACTGCAGAGTCGGAGTGCCGATTGATTGGAGGTTAATCCAAGCCCCCTGTTCAACCACTGCTTGTGTATGAGATATGTATAAACTCTTGAGAGATTTACTCATTACCTAATTTAGTTTGCAATATGTTAATTTTATTCATGCTGTGTTTATCATTATGGTACCTGCCTGCCATACAGATAAGAATTTTCAAGGTACTAACCAGTTGCTGATGCTAGAATGCACTAAAACCAGCACTCCCCACAGTGAGTGATGCAGTGGGTGCCAGCTAAGAATGGGAAAGGGACAGCTAACTGCATGGGGTATCAGTGCCACCATGACTGTGTGTGCTGTTCTTAGCACCAATGGCTGACCAAGGGGGTTTGCTTTGAGAAGACCACCCTCACGCCCCTTTTGCTAAAGCCTCATGAATGCTGCCCTTGGCATGGCCTGGCAGCTCGGACAGTCTCGGCTGGCCAAGATTTCCAGAGTGCTCTCCTTGGGGTCCCGTTCTCTGGCCAGGCAAACACCTGAGCCGTCCTCAGTTAGGTTCAAAACAGAGACTTTCCTCTTCCCATCTCCCTCTGCTTCCGGGCCTCAATCCACTCTTCCCTTGGCCATATTCATTCTTTCCTTTACGTGAGCACCCTCAGGTACCTGGTACTTCTCTGCGAACTCATTGAATTATAGGAAAATATTTTGTCAATGTGAACTCTAATCTCAAAGGAGAATGGACAAGGTAGAAAGGTGAGTAGACAGAGAAGCTGAAAGGCAAGTAGATTTTATGAGGAGAATCAGAATTAGGCCATATGCTAAAGAGAGACAGGAACTCAACTTGAGTTTCCGTAGGTAGAGTCAGTCTCTCTGTCTTTTTAAAAATGCTATTTATTTTTATTGGAAAGACAGCTCAGATTTACAGAGAGAAGGAGACACAGGGAGAAAGATCTTCCATCTGCTGGTTCACTCCCCAAGTGGCTGTAATGGCCAGAGCTGAGCCTATCCAAAGCCAAGAGCCGGAGATTCTTCTGGGTCTCCTATGTGGGTGCAGGGTCCCAAGACTTTGGGGCATCCTCTGCTGCTTTTCCAGGCCATAAGTGAAGAGCTGGGTGGGAAATGGAACTTTCAGGATATGAACGGTGCCTATACGGGATTCCGGTGTTTGCAAGGTGAGGGTTTAGCCATCGAGCCATCACTCACTCTGGACCCCGGGAGCAATCTCCACTAACCGCTCACTTTTGTGTTGTATCCACATCATTAAATCCAACTGCTTTCTAGTTTTCATTTTTGCTTATTTTTTTCACCCATGTATTATGAAGAAATGTGGTCTTTACAAATATGTGTGACTGTTCCAGAAATACTTGTGATTGATTTTAATTGAACTCCCTTTGGTCAGAAATACATATTGTACGGCTTAAATGATTGTGTATTTATGGAGACTTGTTTTAGATTTATTTATTTGCATTGGCTTGGAAGGCAGAGACAGAGAATTTCTTCCTTGTGCTGGTTCCCTCCGGCTGTGCCCGCAGGTGCCCATAGCAGCCAAACCCAGGAGAGAGCACAAAATCAATTGGATAAAGTTGATAGTGTTCACTTCTTTTATATCTTTACTGACTTTTAGTTCCTTGTTCAAGTATTGAGAGTTATTGAAATCTTTGCGTATGATTTTTGTTTGTGTATTTCTCTTACATTAAAAAAACACGCATTTCTCTTTTCTTTGGAGAGCAGAGGCAGAGGCAGAGGCAGAGGCAGAGAGACAGAGGCAGAGGCAGAGGCAGAGGCAGAGGCAGAGGCAGAGGCAGAGGCAGAGGCAGAGGCCGGAGAAGCGGGCTTCCCAGTCACTTGTTCAGAGCCCAACAGCCTCCCACATGGAAGCTTGGTTCCTGAGAACTGAGCCACTGTGCAAGGAGCTGGATCTTCAGCAGAGGAAGTGCGACTCGGGCCAGCACTCAGCTGGGGTCTTGGTGCTGCCATGGCACAGCACCAGCCTCTCTCCTGTGTGTCTGCCTACTTTTATTTCACACATTTTGAGGCCTTGTTATTAGATGCATAAAAATCGAGGATATTTCTGTGCTCTGGATTCACTCTTTTAATAATACCAAGTGGCCTTTTTAGGCCAAGTAATGTTCTTTGATTTGGAATTTAGTTTCATGATAATAAAGCCTTACCATCCCTCTTTTAAAATCAAATTTATTTATTTATTTAAGAGAGCGAGAGGGGATTGCCATTTGCTGGTTCACTCCCAGATTGCCACAACAGCCAGGTTTGGATCAGACTGAAGTCAGGAGCCAGGAACTTCGTCCTGGCCTCCTAGATGAGTTTCAGGGCTCCAAGTACTTGGAATGTCTTTAGGAGTCTTCCCATGTTCATGAACAGAGTAGAGCAGTTGGAGCTCAAATCGATACTTTGATACTCTATGTTATAATGCAAGTGGCAGCTTAAGTTTGTCGTATGGATACCTGCTTCAAGTCACTTCGGTTTTTTTTAAATAGTCATTTTTGTACATTTTTTAAAAAGATGTATTTATTTATTGGGAAGGCAGACATACAGAGCGAAACATCCTCCATTGCTGGTTCACTCCCTAAGTAGCTACAATGGCTAGAGCTGAGCTGATCTGAAGCCAGGAGCCAGGAGCTTCTATGTGGTCACCCACGTGGGTGCAGGGTCCCAAGGTTTTGAGCTATCCTCTACTGCTTCCCCATGCTCTAAGTTGGATGGGACGTGGAGCAACTGGGACACAAGTGAGTGCCCATATGTGACCCTGGTGCGTGCAAGGCAAGGATTTTACCCACTAGGCTATTGTACCAGGTCTGCTGCATTTGCTTTTATACATTCTTATTTGTAATATATTTTCATTTTTACCTTTTTAATTTTTAGTTTTTATGTTTGATGATGTTTACATGGTTGATCAGGGTGGGAAGGATCGAGGGTTAGCGATAGGTGAGTGTGAACGTTGGTTCCAATTTTCTGTTTTTCTGCCTGTATTTGGGCGAAGGGAGGAGCTAAAGGGAGAAGCCATGCCCAGCTCTCCGACCAGAGGCGGGGGACAGGATCCTAATGTGGTGCACGTTCCGAGGGTTCTGCCAGGCGGACGCGGTGTTTTGAAGTGCTCTTGATCTCACTGATCGAAGGAGGAGTGAGCCGTTCCAACATCCATTGGCTGACACATTGACCTTAGAATCTCCCTTTGCCCCGATTTTTGCTGTCACCGTTTGGCTGGGGTGGTTGTCCATTTAGTTCTGCCCTCCTTCTACAGATGTTTTCCATATCCTCCATGTGTATCCAGGCCTGCTGTCCACTGCTCTGTCTTTTTCAAGGAGGAGGATCTTCACTTTTATTATTCATTTCTTGTAAGTCGCATTTAGTTGGATTGTTTTTTACTTTCATCCGACAGACTAACATTGCCTTTACAATAGAATATTTAGGCCACTTACATTTAGTTTTATTATTAAGTAATAAGCTTAAGGCTGTCACCTTATAATTTTAAAAATAATTTTTAATTATTTTTTGTTTCCTTTTTACTATTTTCTTTTAAAAATATTTCACAGCTGCATTGATCTCCTTCATTATCTTTTCTTTGTTGTCCTTTGTTGATGGATTTTTGCATTCACGTGGGATAGCATTTAATATACTTTTTAGGAAAGGAAATTGCTGAATTCCTTTGTGTAAACCTGAAGTTCTATCCTGTAGCATTTTAGTTCTTCCTGACTGTGTTCCCCATTTCACACACGTTTCTTGTCCCTCGGATCTATTGGCAACAATCTGTGGCCGCCCTGGTGTTTTGTCACGTTGGACAACTTCTCTGAGTTTGAAAAAGGCTTTGCTTCTTATCTTTTTGAAAGGCACATTCACTGACGGCTGTAGGAGTTTGGATTGATTTTCCTTCAGTTCTGTAGAGGTGCTGCTCCGTTGCCCCGTCACGTGTACAGCTTGCTGTCTCTGAGCCCCACGTGAGCATCCCTCTCCACTTTGCGGCTGCTGAACTGGATCTGGAACTGGTTTTGTGCGGTTTCACTGTGCTGCATCCTGCTGTAGCTTCCTCAGTTTCATGTACTCACAGTTCCGTGTACTTCATGTAGCTACAAATTTACTTTTTACCAAAGCTGAGTTTTTAAGCCTTTAGAATGATTCCATAATTCAGTTTCAGCTTTTTATAAGTATTTTCTCATATGTTTAATTATTGTAAGTCTTATCTTACTATTTTTTTATTGCTTAGACAATTACAGTTTTCATATCTCAATATCAAATGAATCCTTTCTTTCATCATTTATGTCTCTAACTTTGGAACATGTATTTTAGTGGCAGGGAGAGAGCTACGGAGAGAGAAAGGTTTTTGGAAGGGGCCTTCCCATCTGCTGGTTCACTGCTCCAAATGTCCGAAAGACCAGCATTGGACAGGCTGAAGGCTGGAATCCAGAGCCAGGTCTCTCACCCGAGGGGCAGAGACCAAGAGCTTGAGCCGTCACTGCTGCCTTCCAGGGCGCACAGGAATGGGAAGCCGGAAGTGGGCATGGAGAAGGGATCCCAAGGCAGGCACCCCAACATGGACACAGCCACATCAGAGGGCATCTTAAATACATCAATGCCCTTGAATGCCAGTTCTAGCACTTCTAATAGTTACTAATCAGTTTCAATAAATTGATTCTTTCTGCTCGCAGGATGTTTCATTTTCCTGCCTCTTTCCTCTGGTGTCAAATGCCTAGTGATCTCTGATAATTGCAAACTTCTCCAACTTGTGAAATGACTGTGGCTGGTTGGAAAATTTTATTGCTCTCAACTTTTTTCCTTTAGTTATATTTTACTAATAAAAATCTTGACACGACACCTTTCTCGCCTTTGTTTTTTTCCCAAGCTTGCATCTGATTTTAGTTGCTGAGATTTTCTGCCAAAGATTCGCAGTTTGCTGATTGTCGCGTAGTGCTAAAGCATCTAGAAGTTCAAAGAATCCCCACTAGGGTGGGATGTGCTGGTAAACAAGGTCGCGTACCGGCTTTGGGTTCGAGTGTTGTGCTGTCCACAAGAGAGCTTCAGCATCGCGCACAGGGCCTGCAGTGTGTGTGTGGGGGGGGGGGGGGGGCTCAAGGGCAGAGAGACACAGAGGCCCAAGACGCAGCGCACGTCTCCAAATTCAGAACCCATCTCTGCTGCTCACGGCACCCACCTGCCTCTTGGCTGCAGGGGGATGAAGTTGCCCTCTTACAGGGTTGGGAGGAGGCAGACCTCAAAGGCCCAGCTGTGCCTCACAGCAGTGGTGCCTTGAAGGGCAGGGAGGCCATGAGGGAGGAGGCCGGCAGGAGACGGTCGTAGGAGGAGGGAAGGAGGGAGAGAGGGAAGGAGGGATAGCAGAGGAAGGGGTGGAAGAGAGGGTGGAAGGAAGAGAAGGATGGGAGGAAGATAGAGAAGGAGGTGGAGAAGGAGTGGGGAAGGCTCAGCAGGCAGGGAGAAGTCCATGAACCCTGCGCAGCGTGGTGACCTCCAGAGCGAGCAAGACGCCCAGCCTATGCTGCCCTGGTCTGCAGCATGCCTGCCCCCACCGTAGTGTCCAGCAGGAAGCAGGCTTCTGCTAACTGGATTCCCCTGGGAGCAGTTACTCTCTGTGCCTGTGGATAACTGGGTTTATAAAACTCCCTGTGCCCCTGAGTCGTTCTTCCTCATGGCTACCGGGGTCCCTGCCCCTTCCTGTCTGCCTTTTGCCTCTTAGGGAAGGAAAACAGTGACAAGCTGTGTAATCTGCCAGCTCTCCTGCGTGGACTGGGGATGGAGCTGTGCCTCTCAGCAGGCCACCCTGGAGGATTTGCGCTCCGAGAACTTGAGTTCATGCACACCCGTGGTACAGATGAAGGACCTACAGCTGCCTCAGCACAGCCCTGTGCAGGGTCAGCAGCAGCAGTGAGGCAAGCAAGTGGCTGCGTGGACAGTCTCACTTTCTTTCTGGACTCATTGGGATTTGAAGCACTAACAGAGTTTGTGATGGGAACTCGCTAAGGTAGGGCAGCTGGTGAGAGCATGCACTGTGCACTGGTGACCTTCACGTGAGGTGACATGGAAGAGAACTCTCAACATGACCGTGTTTGCCCCGATTCTTCCAGCCCAGAGCAGCTGATTCTCCACTCCTTAGCAACACTCTGATTATCTTGCAATCTCATGGCATCAGCGCGACGAAATCACTGCAGAGGTGCCACAAGGCTTCTCCAGACAGGCCCAGTTGGCCTCCAAGCAGCCACAACCGGGGGGGAACCGCAAGAGTCTGGAGGGCTGCCCTAGCCCCTGCCCAGATCTCTCGGAGACGTTCTGTCTCTGAGAACTCTCTCCTTCCCTCTTTCATCTCTTCACTGCAGTCCTCGTTACAAAGTTTTCTCCCACATTGAAGTGATGTGCACAGTCCTGAATTTTCCACTCGCCCTTCCTAGAGTTGGCAACCCTGTGATGGGTTCTAGAACTCTTCACAGTTGTCTTTGCACCCCTTAGCTACAGAAGGCTGCTTCCCAGCCAGCTTCCTCCTGCCACAGTCCTCGCACCTGTGCTTGCTTGGGTAACATTGTTGGCCTCCCGCTCCCCAACAACCATGGAATATGCTCCTCAACCCGACCAAGGGGACAGTGCATGAGTGATGATGCTGGGCACCCTGACATGAGCAGGTGGTGCTGGACCTCCCGGGCAGCTTCTGATAACTGCAGGTGCTGTTAGAAAGGGAAGACTGAGGGCCAAAGAGGGAGAAGGAAAAGTGATGATGGAGTCAGGCAGAGGGAGGAGAGAGCAAGCGAGTTGCCGGCTTTGATGATGGAGTCAGGCATGAAAAAAGCAGGCAGCTTCTAGAACGGGTTCCCCACTGGAGCCCCCGGAGGCAGCACATCGTGACAACCTGCTGTAGGACTTCAAAGCTCAGAGCTCTGAACTGGTTCGTTGGTGGGAACTCTAAGTTTGTTAGACCAGTTGCACAAGGAATACCCAGCCTTTGTGACTGCTCTGTCTGGGTCTCACTCTGCAGGCAGGCCTTGGTTGTACCTGGGCATGAAGGAGCCCCTCCCCCTTAGCTGGCTGCGACTGCATTGTTAGGCCAGCCCCAACATATCAATCTGCATTGTGTTCTCTCCTAATGTACACTAGGGCACTTCCACACAGGTCAGTGAGTGATCGCTAGCGGTGATTGATTGATTGATGACGTAAGAGCAGTTCCTTCAGCATTTGAAGGCCTGCTGATGAGGCCGTAGGACGTCATCAGGGCCTGTTTAAAGAAGCTGTGACGTGGTGTTCATCCTGCAGGTTCCTGGGCACCCCGGCCCAGACCTCCCCAGCCGCTTCTCTTGTTTCTGCTCAACCACACGCTCTGCTCTTTGGGGCAAGCAGTACCGGCTGCTTTACTGTAAGAGGAACAGCAACTATATTCAAGGCTGAAAGCGAGCTAGCTCCTCCTGTTGCACCCTTCCGCTGCGGGTGCTCCTGGCAGCGCTGGGGGCCATGAGGCCCGTAGAAGTACTCCCCTTGGAGTATCGTCCATCCAAATTTCTTCTCTGCATCAGTGGCTCCAAGAACAAGTCCCTATTTTTCTGGGGAATGCCAGGTTACACGTCCATTGAAAGTCGCACTCTAAGACACACACAATCCAACCCCGTGACTACGCACACTAAGACACGCACACTCCAATCCCGTGACTACACATTAACACACACTACAACCCTGTGACTACGCACACTAAGACACACACACTCCAACCCCGTGACTATCCACACTAACACACACTACAACCCTGTGACTACACACACTAACACACACTCCAACCCCATGACTATCAACACTAACACACACTACAACCCCGTGACTACGCACTCTGAGACACACACACTCCAACCCCGTGGCTACACAAACATACACTACAACCCTGTGACTACGCACACTAAGACACACACACTCCAACCCCGTGGCTACACACACTAAGACACACTATAACCCTGTGACTACGCACACTAAGACACACACTCCAACCCCGTGACTACGCACACTAAGACACGCACACTCCAATCCCGTGACTACACACTAACACACACTACAACCCTGTGACTACGCATACACAATACACACACACTCCAACCCCGTGACTATCCACACTAAGACACACACACTCCAACCCCGTGACTACACACACTAACATACACTACAACCCTGTGACTACGCACACTAAGACACACACACTCCAACCCCGTGACTACACACACAAACATACACTACAACCCTGTGACTACGCACACTAAGACACGCACACTCCAACCCTGTGACTACGCACACTAAGACACGCACACTCCAACCCCGTGACTATGCACTCTGAGACACACACACTCCAACCCCATGACTACACACTCTGAGACACGCACACTCCAACCCCGTGGCTACACACACTAACACACACTACAACCCCATGACTATCAACACTAACACACACTACAACCCCGTGACTACGCACTCTGAGACACACACACTCCAACCCCGTGGCTACACAAACATACACTACAACCCTGTGACTACGCACACTAAGACACACACACTCCAACCCCATGACTACACACTCTGAGACACGCACACTCCAACCCCGTGGCTACACACACTAAGACACACTACAACCCTGTGACTACGCACACTAAGACACACACACTCCAACCCCGTGACTACACACACAAACATACACTACAACCCTGTGACTACGCACACTAAGACACGCACACTCCAACCCTGTGACTACGCACACTAAGACACGCACACTCCAACCCCGTGACTATGCACTCTGAGACACACACACTCCAACCCCGTGGCTACACAAACATACACTACAACCCTGTGACTACGCACACTAAGACACACACACTCCAACCCCATGACTACACACTCTGAGACACGCACACTCCAACCCCGTGGCTACACACACTAACACACACTACAACCCTGTGACTACGCACACTAACACACACTACAACCCTGTGTGACTACGCACACTAAGACACACACACTCCAATCCCGTGACTACACACTAACACACACTACAACCCTGTGACTACGCATACACAATACACACACACTCCAACCCCGTGACTATCCACACTAAGACACACACACTCCAACCCCGTGACTACACACACTAACATACACTACAACCCTGTGACTACGCACACTAAGACACGCACACTCCAACCCTGTGACTACGCACACTAAGACACGCACACTCCAACCCCGTGACTATGCACTCTGAGACACACACACTCCAACCCCGTGGCTACACAAACATACACTACAACCCTGTGACTATGCACACTAAGACACACACACTCCAACCCCATGACTACGCACTCTGAGACACGCACACTCCTGACCATGTGACTGCACACTCTAAGACACACTCTCCAAACCGAGTAACTACTTGTGGCTGTCACGGAAAACCAAACGCAGAACCAAAATGCACTCTCCCTGGGAAATGGAAACAAAGCAAGAGCAAACTCAGAATCCTTAGGCTGATTGCTGAATATTGAGGGGTTGTTAGAGGTGGTCTGATGAAGGTGGGGTTATACAAAGAACTTTCTTCGGTAGGATCACAAAACCAGAGCCAGAGGGAGTTTAAAATAACTCAGTGAAGTGTAAGTCACTTTATAAGCAAGCTTTCAGAAATGTCCTGACTCGTGTTAATAGAGTGTTTTTGTGCTGAAACTAACCGGGGCTTTCCCACCCTCAGGGTTCTGCAGGGTTCAGGTTGGTCCCGACTCTGCTGGCACAGTACCCAGGCTGCTGCGCCCATGGGTGATCCTTGCGGTGACACAATCTATACAGGGAGGAACAGCAAAGCGCACCTGCTGCACGTCCTGCTGAAGTCAACAGCATGTCCCCTGTCTCTGCCGTCAAGACATTCATTTTTCTGGGATATAAATTATTTTTACAGTAACGGGTTTCCCAAGAACTAGAACCCTTACCGAATTTTCTCTTTGAAGAGGCTTTAAAAAAAAAAGCAGCATCTTTTTCCTTTTAAAGGAAACAAATGTAACTTGTCTTTGTGCGTTTGTATGGGCGACGCTGCTAGCACCAGTAGTACTGACGTCTCTTTTCTTCCTCTCGTCCTGGCGGGCACCATGGGCTGGGGCAGCGACAAGGACAGGCTGTGTCGTGGAGCAGCTGCGAAAGGCTTCACAAATGCTGGTTGACGAGAAGTGACAGCCCTGTGTATCTCTGCCCGCCACTGACAGCTGACAGATGGATACCACTCACACACAGGAAAAAAGCCCCCGGATGATTCGCCAACATCACTCTCTGTTCGCAGGGCCACATTTGATGGAGTGCTGCTCAGAATAATAAAGCCTGCTGGAGGCGCCTGGCGCCCGGTGCGCGCTCACAATGCCCCACGCTTCCTTCCCTGTGCAACAGGAACAAGCGTCCGCACCGAAGCTCTGTTGCGGGGGTGGGGGGCGGTATTTTCTTTCTGTTTTGGCTTGGCAAAGGAAAACAGACACAAAGAGACTGAGCTCCCCGCACGGGCGCTGGGCAGGCACGCTGCTCCAACACTGCAGGCCTGCAGCACCCTGGTCTGTCTGTCGCCCGTCCAGCGCACCCATCAATCAGGCTGTGCTTAACGGCCTGGCTGCTGGGCCAGTTGGGAGGTGGCACTGTTAGCCCTGTTGGGAGGCGAGTTGGTGCAGTAGGGCAGCCAAGGTGGGGCAGGGGAGAGGGGAGCGGAGGAGCAAAGAGCCGGAGGGAGGCCGGGATGAAAGCAGTGGGGTGATCGTTTTCATGTCTGGCTGCACTGCCTGGGCAGGATTCCCGTGAGAGCAGGTGGCCCTGCCTGCCAGGAAGGTGAGAACAGAAAGCGTGTTCCCCACGAGAGGAGGACTGGATGCTGGCAGCTCCAAGACAAGGGGAGACCCTCGTGTTGGGCACATCCGGAGCTTCCTAATCTGTGGGCAGACGTGGGGCACGTGCTGGGGATTAACACCAACCTGCATCCGGGTCAACTGCTTAGCACAAAGGAGCTCCTCGTAGGCTGCACAGAGCAGCACCATTCACAACCCACGGCTACTCCTCCAGTGTCCGGGGGTCCCTTCCTTAGGGGGCTGGGAGACCAGGGTGTTCCCGCTGGTGCTCCAACTGCCTTGGAACCACCCCCCACCACTGTTTGCAGCCTGGAGGTGCACTGAGGGAGTGAGTAGAGGTGCCTAAGGCTTCAACAGCTGCCGGGAAACCCCAGGCTGAGTTCCCAAGTGGCTCCCACCTCCAGGAGCTGGGTGGAGACGGAGGCCGTGGCACCCTGCCTACGTCTGGAGATTCCTGTTGGTGATCTCATGGCTAGGGAGGGAGCAGGAATCAGCTCCTGGGGCTGGCCTGGTCCTCCAGGGCACTGACCATGCTTGGGCCTTCCAGGGAAACAGAGATGGCAGGGCCTGCACGGGAGCTGTGCAGCGAGCCAGGGAGGAAGGGATGCTGAGCGAGGTGCTTGGTGGATGCCCTCCTGGTCTGGAGGAAGGAAGTCTGACAGTCACCACCATCGAAGGGCCGAATTCACAGGGAAGTACGACTCCACCAAGCCCCATTGGGGTCTTGCGGAAACGCTCCGGAGTGACGAGTTTAGCTATTCAGACCGTATACTAGGAATGGCATACTCATTTTCCTTTCCACATTCGGGGGCCTTGTGTCCCTCCAACAAACTGAGAGTACAGTTTCAACCTGTGTGTCCTTTGTCAGCTCCTCTCGCCCTTCTGCCAGCGCTGCCTGAGTTAGGGCCTGTGAGTGTCACGCAGCTTCTCAGTTCATGAAGCTTGGTTGCACCCGCAAGTCTGCCAGCAGGTGCAACTCCAGTTGGTGCCGCCATCTTCAGGACAGCAAGAACACTGTTAACTGGCTTGCCTTACCTGATTTGTCTCTTGCAACTTCATAAAAATAATTACTGGAACCCAGATTTCTGAGTGGCTCTTGGCAAAGGGATGTTTCCAGCAGGGGAAGAGGAGATGAAGGGGTGGAAAAAAAAAGGAATCGCTTCGCACTTTGCCTTTCTCAACTAAATATACACACCGGAGTGTGCGAAACTGGGCTGGGCCAGGTCAATCAACCTGATGGAGAATGACATCAAGCCACAAAAATCTAGAACTACTAAGGTCATATCATTTACCAATTACAAGTGTGTGCTCTGGACAGAAGTCTTACCTGTACTTAGTGATTCTTTTTGATTGGCACATACAACAGACTGGTTCTACAAGCAGCAAACTCTGCTTTTGCCCCCCTGGGCCCTGAAGAGCCTGGCTGGGTCTGACCCTCGAGTAGTGTCTGGCTTCTGCATGGTTCTCTCAACACAATGGCAGCAGAAGCACTCTCTATGCATGGGCAGCCTTGGTCCACACAAGCCTGTCTTCGGGGCCTGGAAGCAGTCAAGGCTTTGAGCCACCTATTGGCTACAGAAGCGGACTCCACTATATGGATGGAGGACCTCAGCCCAGGACAGAATGGAGCTGCGCTTGTCTGCACACAGCGTGCTTGTCACCCTCTGTCCTGCCTCCCACAGACTCCTTCTGAGGCAAAGTATTGTTGGAAGCGTTGTTGGTTGGCATTTCCCAAAGCCTTAGTTGTAAGAGTCAAGGGAAGTTAGCTAAAAATGGCGGGAAAGAAAATCGGTGGCGTGCGGTGTGGAGGAGGTGTCCCAGGAAAAGACAGGGAGACAGAGGGGGCGGAGGAAGTGGTGCTCAACCCACTGTGCTGTTCCTCCACTGTTGCAGCAGAGGGAGTGCAGAGAAGGGAGGGTGGTGCAGCCCCTGGAACAGCCAACAGCTGGAACCCACACGGGCCATCTCTGTGGCTGAGACATGAGGTCACCCCTGGCAGCCCACCCTGTGCCATGCAGAGTCACCCTCTCTCCCCAGGCACTCAAGTCCTACCTCCATGTCCCCCTCAGCACAGCAGGTGCACTTGGGAGCGAGGCCCTGTGGGTGGACCATCCTGGATGGAACGGGGTGATGCCCAAGAGCAGGCATTACCAGTCTTCTCACGGAGATGCCCCCAGGGGCAGTGGCGTGGGCTTCGCTCCACCTGGAGTATGGTGCTGGAGAATCAAAGGCAAGATCCAGCTTCCTGCCCCCGCCATCCTTCTATCCTCACCTGTGATGCTCCTGGCCAGTCTCGCAGGACAGCCTGGGCTCAGACCTCCACACACACAATGAGGTGCAGTCTCGTGCGTGGTGAGCTGATCTCCATGTGGGTCCTCACACCCTGCCAAGTGAGGAAGAGGAGCAAAGCTGGAGCTCTCTCATACAGAAACACTTTCCATCGGCTGTGGATTTTTGCATGCAAAACAGATTCCAGCCAAAAAGTCCTGCAGGGGTCAGGAAAATAGTGCGGGACTCTGCTGGGTCTGCACGCAGATGACAAAGCAACCAGGGCAGCTCTACCCGCACCGTGCCAGCCGTTCCGCCCCGTCCTGGAGGGCCCACCTGCCAGGTGGGTGCTCAGGCCCTCAGCAGAAGGGAGGTAGGAGATTTCAAGAGGAGCAACTCCAAGTTCAGTGTCCCTTTGAATGCAACTTAGTGCTGTATGTCAGCACAGAGAGATGAGCCGGGATTGGCACCACACATTTTCCACAAGGACGAATTCAGCTGAAATCGGGTTACGTGCAAACCAGTCTGGTGGAGATGGTAGTGTACCATGCAAATGCTCTGCTGTGTGAGGAGAGAAAGAAGCCAATAACCTTTCTAGCAGTCCCGCCTTGGCCAGACGATCGTTTGTAGATAACCATGGATTAATTGTAAACATAGAGAAAGAGACAAATATATCAAAACCCTTGCTTCAGGGCGAACTCCAGAGCTGTGAAAGCCAAAGTGTTTTCTTCTACTGAGACCCTTTGCTGGAGCCTGCAGTGATTTCCTCATGTCTGATGGAGCTGCAGAGTGGCCCGCTCCTGGAGATGGGCGGATCCGGAACGCATTGGCAGCTGATGTGGAGTGCAGGTACACCTGCCACTCAAGCAGCATTACCGGCAAATGCAGGTGTGCTGGGTGAGCTGGGCTTCCACTTGGCTCCCGCTCCACACGGCCTCTCTCACTGCCCAGAGGCCTATGGTAGGCTTCCACTCCTGCCCACTCCCACGCAGGGCCCATATCCGGCTCCCGCTGCAACGTCTCTCGCTGCCCAGAGGCCTACTTCCAGCTGCCGCTTAGTGCTGCCTTGGAAATGAGAGTCACCATCTCAAGGTGGTCATCTCAGTGTGTATGTTTTGGGGGAGAGGAGAGGCCAGGACCTCACAGGCACCAACATCTGCAGATAAAAACGTGTGCTTTGCACATAGAAGCTGCCACTTTTCTGCACACTGGGACACCCAATACAAGGCGAAAGTTATGGACGTAGATGTTGGACAGTATTGCTTAGGGAATGATGACAAGTTAAAGCTCTGTGCATACTCAGCTCAGCACAGATGTAATTTCTTTCCAGGTGTTTTTGCCTGTCCCTTGCTGATCCTCCACGTGGGTCCTGTGGGGAGAGGGAGCTGTGGGTACAGGGAGCATCTTTCCTGGGGGGCTGGACCTTCAGGTGGAGGAACACTTGCTCAGCCCACAAGGTCACATCCCAGTCATCACAGAGACCCAGAAAGCTAGCTGCCAGGCTCCCTGTGGTCACACCCAGGGCTGGAGAGGAAAGCCTTGCCTCACACTTTGTTTCCCAGCACTGTAAAATACCAGCAGACTGCTAGATGGGTTAGATGGGCTCTGTGCTCCCAGACACCTGTGCAGGTGCAGGGGGCATGTGGGTGCCCTTCTGCAGAGGCCATTGCTCCAGCTGTTCTGACCTCTCTGCCCTCCATGTCCTTCCTGAAAATCACCCACCGAATGCTAATAAGAGTACTTCTCTACTGTTTTCCTACCACCATCTTTGGACAACGTATCATTCACAGATCCAAGTCAAGGTCCGATGGTGTGAATACATGTATCAGCGTTATCCACTTTGCTGTGCTTACAGGCCCCTTCAGATCCTTCCAGCCTGGCTAGGAGGATCAAGGGAGCAGGTGCACAGGGGCATTTCCAGCCCCACCTGACAGTCTCTCCTTGCTTTGGTCCTGGAGTTCCACTGCTAACAACAGGGAGGGGGCTGGGCAAACAAGGAGCCAAAAACCAGTGGCCCCTGGGAATGTGAGGAGACGCCTTCCTGGGCTGGGCCTGCAACTAGCTCCCTGTTTGTTCTTCTGCCTGCCTGACAGTTGGTGCTTCTCCTGTGGAGCCATGGCGAGCACACACTGGCATTCACTCTCGGAGGAATGGGCACCCATGCTGAGAGCCGAAGGGTCATTCATGGAGAAAGAATTGCCAGGACGTTGTTGGCAGCCAGTGTGGTGGCTTCCCACCTTCTCTGTGGAAGCCAGGAGCCTGGGCACTGGGTTTGCGTGTGGAATTAGGCAGCAGGGCTCACAGAAGCAGAGGCTGGGAGGTTGAAGGAAAGATTTCCAGCTACCTCAAGATGCAGCTCTCATCCCAAAAGGATGCAGGGCACAGAAGAACCTGCGGTTGCAAAAAGCAGAACATGTGCACACTGTAATTGCTGGGCAGATTTCAAAGGAGGAATTTTGGAGTGAGCAATGCGAGGGCGAGTTCAAGCATCCTCACCACCCGTCTGTGTGGGCATCGCTTCCCTGAGCCATTTGTCCATCTTTAGAAGCTGATTTATTGTGACTGTAATGCGATTCATCATGTCATCTTGTAAGTAAATGCGACACTTCATTAAACAAGGTAATCAAATTTGAGCAACTCCACTCGCGTGTTAACGACTCCGACCCTCCCGTCTCCGCGGCTCCCACCATCCTGAGAACAGACGCTGGCAACCGAGCCCTCCCCCCGGGCATTGCTGAAGGGGTAGAAGCTAGCTGCTTCACGAGCAACCGGTTATGACATTAATAACAACCGGCAATTTGCAATAATGAAGCTTTTTAATATCTGGGCCTTTTTTCTTTTAAAGGGGAGGCGGGGCTATCACTTAGGCTCGTTAGAACTGGGATGTTGGAGCATCTTGGAGGATGTTATCAGGGTAACAGCACACTCTCAAGGAATGCATTGCAGGAGGAAATTGTTCATGCTATTTTTGCATTTGCCATCTGGAATGACACTGCAAGCTGGCGAATGCAAGGATAACAGGAGAGGTTTCTGTCACGTACAGTTAGTTAGGGGCTCACGTGGGAATAGGTGCCCTGAGCCTCAGTCGGGGAATGTCATTTTCCTGACTTTGACCTTCTAGTCTGCTCAAACAACATCAGCGCTGGCCTTGTTCATTTGCCAGTGGCAGAGTCGATGCTCAGGAGATGCAACAGGAGTGTGTGCTCACTGTGCCTGCGCAGCCAGCGCTGGGCCCGGGCAAGAGGCCTTCAAGGCCTCTGTAAAAGCGTGCTGGCAGATCTCTGCAGACCCCCAGATTCAGTGACATCAGCTGTCAGCTCAGGGCCTGGAGCTTCTAGTGCATCCTTCCTCAAGGCTCAGCTGCCATGCCTATTTAGGAAGACTCCGAGGCCAGTTATGCCCACTAGAGATCCCAAAATAAGTCCTCCAAACCTGTGGGCTGAAGTGTTCCACTGTACAGGAATGGCCACTCTGTTCTGCTTTTGCAAAAGAAAAATTCACTTGACTGGCTCGTGATGCAATGACAGCGTCACCGCTTGCAAGTGGGAACAGCGTGTCTGAGAAGCGGGAGAGAGCTCCCCGAGGCATGCTCCCGAAGTGCTTGCTCAGAGGCCTTAAGGAAAATGGAGGTATGGAAACTTGTGAGGACTGGTTTTCCAGACAAAAATAATTCAGAAACTTTGTCTTCATGAGATTGCATAGCTGAACAACAAACAGAGGGAGTTCCAACATCTTGCGTGTTCTTTCCTATCATGATGGAATTGGGATACTCCAAATATGTGAAATTCACCAATAAGTTCAAGCAGGGTGTTCTCAAAAGAGAGTGTGTCATCCCTGCCCTCCCAACCAGCAGAGCTCGGGGCGCTGTGTTCTGGTGACCTACACGTGTCCATGGCAGCTGCTCCCTTGCACCAGTGACTGCCTGCTGCTGCGTTCTCGCTTCCTGGGTCTGTCTTGGGAGGATTCTCCACGCCACTCCTCACTAAGGCCCGGGTGCTTCCTCGCACTCTCAGGCACGGATGTGGAACCAAAATGGCCAGTGTTGTTCAGGTACATGGTATTGTCTCATTACTCCTTGTGTCCCCCAATCGGCATTGTACCTGGGATACAGAAGAGTCAGCACTTTCTGACCGAGTTCTGGACAAAATAAACATGGTGTTTAATGAGATGCTAAGTCTTCCCGAAAGCCCTCCTGGTGAGGATGCTGATGGGAAACACCCTGACTGGCTCTGTCAGCTGAGCACTCCGCGGGGCTGCTCGGGTCCCGGCCAGGGCACTGGGGATTCCTGGTCCTCCGTGCTTCCGTGCTGCAGGAGACCAGGACAGGAGCACACTGCTGAGGCACAGGACGGAGAGCCATGTCCTGCAGTGCTCCGCCACCACGGAGCGCAGTAAGCACGCCTGGAGGGAGTCCAGGGGCATGTACAGGAGCTCAATGCATCATGGAAGAGCTTACCACCCACAGATAACGCAACCCCACACCATGGCAGCAACGCAGACTGCACACACACATGCACACACATGCACACATTGTGGAAGAGCTTACTACCCACAGATAATGCAACCCCACACCATGGCAGCAACGCAGACTGCACACACACACGCACACATTGTATAAGAGCTAACCACCCTCAGATAACAACCCAGCACCACCAGGCACCCAGGCAGCACGGCATCACAGCATCTGACTGTGTGCCACTGTGTCCACTGTCTTTCTCTCGTAAACCTGTTGAGCAAGGGGTGGTGGGTACCCTGCCTCCTCCCACCCTTGGTCTTCTGGCACCCCTTTCCACCATGTGCACACACATGGCTGTGTTGTTTTCTGGCTGGCATGAGCAGTCTCCCTTTCCCATTCACAGTGATTAAAATACAGTTGCTTAAATAGAAACCTTGGCTACAGAAGATTCTTTCATTTATTGCTTCACTATTAGGTGTATTAAGGGTGATTTGGGATGTATCAGGAACAAACCTAGGGGGTACGGTGTTCACAGAGCTTAGGTTCTATGGACAAGGGGACCAGCAGGGACACACTAGCCCACATATAGATAGAAGGTAAGTAGACCCCTCACCCCCAGGTGAAAAGAGGTATGGGGAATGTGTGGGAGCAAGGCACAGGCTTGCACACGGCTCTGGGCCTCACTCCTGCAATTTCTAGAAGCTGCCAATAGGCCTGATGCACCCAAGAAGATGGAACAGACACTGGGGAGGAGTGGGTACAAGCCGGGCCCCAGGGAGAGGCTGTGGGCAGAGTCCATGGAGCCCACAGGTAATAAGAACATGGCACTTGGGCCCGGCGGCGTGGCCTAGCGGCTAAAGTCCTCGCCTTGAAAGCCCCGGGATCCCATATGGGCGCCGGTTCTAATCCCGGCAGCTCCACTTCCCATCCAGCTCCCTGCTTGTGGCCTGGGAAAGCAGTCGAGGACGGCCCAATGCATTGGGACACTGCACCCGCGCGGGAGACCCGGAAGAGGTTCCAGGTTCCCGGCTTCGGATCGGCGCGCATCGGCCCGTTGCGGCTCACTTGGGGAGTGAATCATCGGACGGAAGATCTTCCTCTCTGTCTCTCCTCTGTGTATATCTGGCTGTAATAAAATGAATAAATCTTTCAAAAAAAAAAAAAAAAAAAAAAAAAGAACATGGCACTTACCGAGAGCTGGCTTCCGCCTGCAATACTTTAGAACTGACGCTGGCTGCATATTGAGCATGTATGAAGTGGGGTTTGCTGAAGGGTTGGTTGTACAGTGTAGGAAAAGAGTGGATCAAATGGGCCCAGGGTGAGTGACCTGGGCAAGGGAGCCCAGGACCTCAAACTCCGTGCAGCCTTTCCCGCAATGCCAGCAGGAAGTGTTATTGATGAAGAGTTGTTCATCTGCAAGCTTAATTCATGAAAAAAAGTCTTGTACTGTTTCAACAGCCCTCTTTGGGTTCCTAAAAGATACTGTTGAATTATTATAATTTAAAAACACAATTAGATTTTGTTTTTCGAAGTTAATTGAAAGGAACTCATGTGTCTGTGGAGGTGGGATGCTTATTCAATTATTTCTCTCTTATTTTTGCATTGTACTTTTGATAATATTTTACGCCAGATTTTGGAAAGACATTGGGCCCAAGTCCTGTTTACTTCAGCTATGAAACTATGTGTGGAGAAAGTAATTCATTTCATCACAGCTTAGAAAGCTTCACTGATAAAAGTTTTGGGCTTAGAGTATAACAGCTTATGTTTTTCAGTTCTAATTTTTAAAATTTAGTGTTTGTTTTTTTAAATATATATGTATGTATGTATGTATGTATTCATCTATTTGAGAGGCAGAGTGCTGGGGAGGGGTTGGGAAGACAGGGATCTTTTATTTGTGATTTCACTCCCCAGGTGCCTGCCAGAGCCAGGGCTGGGCCAGCCTGCAGCTAGGAGCCAGGAACTCCGTCAGGGACCTGCACGCTGCTGGGGGGACTAGCAAGAAGCTGGATTGGAAGTGGAGTAGCCAGGACTTGAACCGGCACTCCAATATCCAATATGGGTGCCCCCTCCCCCCAACGAGAGCTGACTACCCACTGCTCCCCAACACCCACTCCTGAGGCTTGCTGGTCTGACCAAGGTTCCTTGTATCATGTCTTGAGATATTGTGTGACTGAATATTTTATTCTTATCTCACACTTGATTAGCAATTTAATGACTGTGGGATAGTGGGTTGGAAACAACTTCCCCAGGAAACTTCCAGACAGGCGTCCCTTATTTTTAGCGTCTCCTTTGTGCCTGGCACATCCGGCACCCTTCCCGGTCTCAGCTCTCTGAGAATCCCACCTGTGCACCTGCTGCGAAGCGTGATAGACTTTGTGCTCATTCTTCAGAAGCTATGATACCTTGTCTTATGTTAGGCCGATCCCTTCCTTGCCCTCGGTGCTAGGAGAGCGCACACTATGTAGAAACGTGGCCTCTCCCACTCTGAGAATTTGTCTGGAGTTATTTTGATGTGTTTCTTTCTAAGACTCTCTGTTTCTTCACTGGAAGTTCATTAGAAATGAGGAGACAGTTTTGGACCTTGGAGCTCTGGATGGGTTCTCAAATTCTCCTGTGTCACTTCTTTGCACTGTGTGTGTGTGTGTGTGACAGAGAGATGAAATTCAAAGATTTCACTAATGTTATATCTCAATCCAGTCACTAACTTCTTTTTTTTTAAGATTTATTTTTTTAATGGAAAATCAGATATACAGAGAGGAGGAGAGAAAGAGAGGAAGATCTTCCATCCACTGATTCACTTCTCAAGTGGCCACAATGGCCGGAGCTGAGCCCGTGTGAAGCCAGGAGCCTCTTGCAAGTCTCCCACACAGGTGCAGAGTTCCAAGGTTTTGGACCATCCTTGACTGCTTTCTCAGGCCTCAAATAGCGAGCTGGATGGAATCGGGGCCTCTTGGACTCAAACCAGCACCTATACAGGATCCTTGGGAGTGCAAGGCAAGGACTTTAGCCACTAGGCTACTGTGCTGGGCCCTCAGTAACTTCTTAATTACTTCCATCATTTTCCAAATCTCTAGTAAGGCTTTCTGACCTAAAGAATCTTCAATTTTGCTGCATCTTGCTCTGGATTCCTGAATGGAAAAATTTCTGTTTAAAAATATATATTTATTTATTTGTTTGAAAGTCAATATTATAGATAGAGAAGGAGGAGGAGAGAGCGCTTTTATACACTACGGCCACAATAGGAGACTGGAACCCCGTCTGACTTTCCCTCGTCAGTACAGGCGATCAAGTCCTCTTCGATTGCAGCGAGTTGCATTGCAAGCGGGGCGGCTGGGACTCCGACTGGTGACCGACCGTATCAGATGCAGAGGAGCAACCTGCTCTGCCGCAGCTCAGACCCCCAGCAGGGCATCTGTTCTCAGAGTATCAGTCACTTCAATATTTTCCTTCAGTCTTAACCTCCTTCTCACCTGAGGTTGTCTTGTCCTGCTGCTCATTTCGAAGGCTTTCATCTGATTTCTGGAAGCCCTTGGAGTCCCTGCGAGAGAAGATACTTGGAAAGTTGCTCTGTGCCAGGGGAGGCCTTGCCACTGCCATCTTCCTGGGTCCGCATGGATGGACTCACATCAATCTCCCAACATTTTTCCAGTGTGACTTTGCTAGGCCTTTTGCTTTATTCTGTTTTTCTTTAGACAAATATTGATGTAGGGATGGAGATTCCATCGTATCTGATATTGTAAGCTCTTTTATTCTTCATTTCTTTTCCTGGTGAAAATATATTTCAGCATCATGCTGTTTTACTTCTTCCTGGGGATATGACACTCCTCCTGGACGCGTGTCGCTGGGCACAGAGCACAGGGGTGACCCACAGACTCGCTGTCAGGCCCCCTGGCACCCTGTTCTCGCCCGTGACCTACCCAACGGTGCCCCTGAGACCTCACTGACTGCTCTCTGCAGACTCATCGCCTGGACTCTAGCGCCAAGTCCACCGCCCTTGCGTCTGTAAACGCCCGTCCGTCTTCGCCCTTGCAGTTCCTCTGTGTGTCCACATTTTTTTCCTATCCCATAAACATTTAATGGGGGAAGTAGGGGCAGCTGCTTTAGGATATTTTAGGACAGGATTGTAAATGAGGAGCAAACCAGTCTTTCCCTACCCCCATTCCAATGCACATTGTGAATCAACAAAAGTTTCCTGCTGTATTAAAAGGGGCACTCTGTGCAGCATTTTCCCATCGCTCCGATATCAATCTGCTTGCTTTATTTCCCACCAAGTACACATGTCTGCACATGACTTGTGCACTTGGCTTCGTGTTCATTAAGCCAACAGCTGGCTCTGCTCCACATCTTCCTGATAATGAGAAACGTGGCTAGAGGTTGACTCAGGGAGCCTGCTGCCATTGAACACCATTCAATGTTTATTATTTACATATCTAATGACCTTATTGATATGACGCCCTGTTAGCACCTCTAATTATTACACAATAAGCATGATTTATAAACAAAGTTTATGGTGAGATACACAATCAGTCTCTAGCAAGGTGACCTGGAGAAACTGCATGCATTTCCGGCATTCATAGAGATGATTATACAAGACAGGGCCATCAGCACGCAGGAAGTCTTTAAAATAAATAGTTTAATGAATTAGAAACAGATTGTGGCCCACATGTGTGATTGTTTTCATAAAATAAATCTCAGTGATCATTTTATGAGAGCGGCACAACTCCATGTCCTCTGAAACTTCACAAAATGTTAGCCTAGAGTCCCTGATACAAAGTCGCAGTAAGATTTACTGTGAAGGGTTCCAGTTAAGAACTTCAAGGATCCCAGGAAAATGTTATGGCCCAAAACAAAAACAAACTAGAGTCACACAGAGATGGTGGTACGAAAAAGGCCGTCTTGGTCCTTGGTCCCTGGGAAGGGCAGTGCCAAGTGCCGAGCGCGCCACTTTGGGAAGCAGTCTGTGGGAATACAGAGTGGCCGCAGAGCGGAGAGTGGCCGCAGAGCGGAGAGTGGCCGCAGAGCCAGGCCTGATGTCAGGGCACATAGCACAAAGCTCCAAAGAAACAATGGGCAAAACAACCCTTGATTCCTTTGTCCACGCTGAGTACTTGGTACCACTGTAGGACTGGCAGTGAGGGGACAGTGTTCTGAATTTCTTCACAATAGGGGCTCACTCAATTAAATATGTACACTTAACTCGTGTCAATTGCAACCTATGGCTTACAGCTTTAGTCAAAGGACAGAGTTTCAGTGAAATGAACCAAGGAACACTTTGCAATGGCCTATCACATCATTTCAGTAGTAAACACATTTGATAGGCGAGGTCTAGAATCATGCCTGTTGTTCAGGTCCATCAGTTCTGCTTTGGGTCACGCCTTCCCAAAGGCGAAAACTTGTTCCTCTCACTTAGCAGCTGGCATCCGGAAGCCAGGACCAGTGCTGGCCCTGGGACAGATGCCGGGTGCAGTGGCTTCTATCGGGACCTTCCTCCAGCAAACCATGTAGAAATTTCACAAGTGGCTTGCGGGCTTTCACCAGCCTCGACCTTTGAGGGGGTAACGTTTGGCTTTCTTGGGCATCTTGCCTCAGAGCACACACTTTGTGCTCATTTCTCTTCACCTGGAGAAAAAAAAAACCTCTTTGTGTGAGTTTAAACAAGACTCAGGTTCTGCTTTTCAAGGGGAAAGTGACTCTGAGAGCTTGAAGTCCTCCTGAGAACCTAAATAGCAATGAATGCCACTTCTGCCTTTCAATTTGACTCCAATCAATTGTGTGTTCAAATGCCATTTGACGTCAACCAGTACATGTTCGTCATGTGCGCGAGGCCCTCAGTCCCTCAAGTCTCCCCCACAACCACGTTTAACACGACTCCGTCCAGACAAGTCACCTCACCTAACCCCTTGGCCAGTGATTGTAATACTGGGAGACTGCAATGAGTATGTGCATCCTAGATAGTTACCGTCAATTTCCCTCTGCCCTCATAGAGGGAGAGCATTTGATCATGTGGCTATCCAGAGACAAATGCAGCCCAAATGGCTCAGCATTTCTTATACCCTAGCAATCCTGGCTCACTCTGGGGGCTGCTATTATTGTCCTGATCCAAAGATAAGCTTATATTTGATGGAAAATCATAAATAGGGTGATACACTTAGTGGACATCGAGTACACTCCTAACTTATAAAGATGAAAGTTACTTTGTCTTAATTATCAAAGTTCATTCTACTAGTCTGGTAACCCTGTACAGACATTTTGAAAAGTGATCTTTATCTAGAACTAACTGAACGAGAGTACCATCCTATTACTACGTGGGCAAACTGGAATGACAACCATTATATTGCCAAGCAATATTTTCTATTTCTGTGGAAAAGCTGCTTAGGGAGAATAGATGGAGAAATTTGCAAATATTAGAATGGACTGCACAATCCTGCCATATTGGGTGATAGTTAACCTCCAAATAAACAAAGCAATTCTAATACCAAAGCTTTAACGGTGCTTTCCAGACACAATGAATTTTATTGCACATACCTAAGCAAATAGCACAGTTGTAGGTGACAGGCGAATGTCTTCCACAGCAGACTCCTCCATGAGGCTGTTTGGTTCTCTGAAATCTTGATCCTCCCACCCCTCCCCAGAGAAGGGTGCAAGTACCTGGCAGCACCAGCCCAGCGTGAGCACATGGGACACACATGGAGAACACTCCATGCATACACTATGCAGTCATTACTTTCCCTGGCAGTTTTCAGCAGTGACTCCCAAAGACATCTGAAAATTACAACACGGACCAGGGTGGGGCTCCACATGGCTTTCCTGCAGGTCTCTTCCCGGAACTGTTAGAGAGCAAGTCCAGGTCAGGAACTGGAACCGAGCAGGTGTGTGCAAGACAGGTGACTTTTTATGCACTCCAGAGAGTTTAATTGACAATGTTTTAGAATGAAATTATCTCTGAAATGAGGATGATTAATATCAGCCTCCAGAGTGAGCCAGGATTGCTAGGATGTAAGAAGTGATGAACCATTTGGGCTGCATTTGTCTCTGGGTGTCCATATGGTCAAATGCTCTCCCTCTATGGGGGCAGTATACAGTGAATGTGCTTTTGGGTGTCTGAAGCCCGTTAGGACAGACAGGAATTGGCAGGAATCATGAAAGTCATTTCCTGTTTCTTGTCCCTGGAAAGGGATAGCATATTCTTGGATCCAGAGATGAAGTGGAGGGTTGACTTGTTGATGTTGCACCTGCTGGTGTGGGAAGACCACTTTGTGTTTCCTCCCTTCTCTTGGCCACACTAGCACAACACTTCTTAACCTGGGAAATGCCTACTCATGGTTCAATTATTTTAAACATCTTTCTTCTGAATATCCATAGGGATTTAAGCAGCAAAAACACATAGAAAATGTACCTTTATAGATGCAAAGCAGAAAATTCATGTTGTATTCACTTAATGCCAAATATCTAAATAATTAAAAGTTACAAGCTTCTTGGCTTCATACTGACATAGCCATTATCTGTAATACATTTGTACCTGTGAGAAGCAAATTGCTATCCTAAGCATCATTTCATCATGGTTATTTATTATTTAGATTTTTCAATATATACCCTCTATTTTTCCAGTGTATGCCTCATGTATATATTGTTCACTTATGATCTACTAAATTTCCCATATTCAGGGAAGAACAAATGAAGAGAGTTCGATGGTGATTCTACTTGGGGTTATAACGATAGTGATACTTTACATTTGCATTGCACTTCGTGTAGAAGTTTTTCTAATTTACTCTTGAAAAGCTCCTCATTTATGACAGTTTTTGAATCTATTCACTTTTCCCCTTGTTAGGCAAGTGTCATTCCTGTATTATTCAAGGCAGTGAACTCCAATCTCTGTTTGCTGGAAGCAAAAGTGTCATCGAGGTTATGTGGCAGCTGAGCTTTCCCGGGCAGTGGCCTTGGTGGGCAGTGGCTGCACACTCATCGTCGACTACATGCAGCACACTCGGCTTGCTGATCGTCTCCAAATTCTTTCACACTCACTGTGGCCAAAGACAGATATTTGAGGGAGTGGGTGCATGCGACTTTTGATTTGCTGCCAATATGAGAAGCAGTTAAAACAAATTGTGATAGGATAAGCAAATATTTGTTGAGCCAATGAATGAGTCCAGGAGAAAAATAAGGGAAGATGCTGCCTTTAAAAGCCTTATTTCCTGTACTCAAAAATATATTATCATCTAAAATACATTTGTCAGTATGTGCTGCTGAGAAGGTAAGCCCTCGATAAATACTCTAAACTGTTCTCCAACTTAAGGACTTGCGTGTAGTTATGACATAACGAGCGCACCATGCAGAAGACCCAAACTGACACTTCTCTTCAGCAGATGTACCAATATCCAACAGGAACACAAACGCGTGCTCAACGCCATGAGCTGTCAAAGCAATGCGAATCCAAACCACTCAGCTATCTTCAGTATTATCAAGAAGTCAAAATTAGCAAGTGTTGCTAAAGATGCAGGAAAAAGATTCTGGTGCACCCTGGCATAAGTGCACATTTGTATAGTCATGTAGGAAAACAGCACAGGGACTTCCCAAAATTAAACACAGAACTACCCTATGACCCGGAAGTTCTTCCACAGGCACAAGTATAATCAGGGTATTGGTCAAGTTCTCTGCCTTTCCATCTCTGCTACAGCCTTATACCCAACAGTTGAGATACGAAAACTATCCAAGTGTTCATTGATGACCAATAGATAAAGAAACTGGGATGTATATACATTGTACTACCAGTCCTAACCATGGCTGGGATCTCCCCATTACTCACAGCACGAATGAGCCTGGAGGGTGGTACACCAAGTGGAAGAAACAGTGCCGCAGGATCACACTTGTAAAATGGATCAAAGATCAAATCAAAATGACCATGACCAGGAAGGGATGGAGGAAGAGGTGGGGAAGCACAGGCCTGCAGGTGTCGTGTTGCAGACTGGTAGAACAGTTAGAGATGTAATACGCAATGTGAGAACCGGAGCTGTAGCTAGGTTTTGTGACAAACTGTTAGATCCTAGCTGTTCCTGTCACAAAACAAACCACAAATATGAACAACTATGTGAGATGATAGCTGTGTTAACCTACTTCCCTGTAATAGCCTTTATACCACAGCATCATACTGTATACTTTGGATACACACAATACCAGTTCTTTTAAAGTTGTAAATAAGTAAGCACACGAAGAACTGTCGTGTGGCTCTATGTGAGGTGATGTGAATGAAAATGCAGAGTGAGTTGGCGCAGGGTCATGACAGCAGGACGTTAGACAATGGCCCCCATGCTCTGTGCTACCCTGGGTTTAACAGGAGGCAAGGCATTAAGCCACTCAGGAATCTGGGATAACACTTGTTAGTCATTCAATAAAAACGTGTCCTACAGTTACAAGCCGAGTGCACAAGGAGACAGAGCAATAACTGGGTGAGTCAGCGGGGCACACTGTGAGATTCCGGAGAGAACACCTTCGTCCCACTCGGCCCACATGCTTCTCACTCCATTCATGAGTGACTGTGGGAGTGACAATGGAGCTCATGTTGGAAACGCCTCCCCAGTAGAATCAAAGTCATCAATTCCGATTGGGAACATTGAGTCATTCAGCAGCCTGTGTCTATCTGCTGCGCATCCGACATGCTGGTCTTGGTGTCAACACGAGTCTGGCGCAGCCCACATGCAAACCAGGGGCCTATGCTGTCAGAGTCCTGACCTGCAGTGCCACCCAGTAACTTGATGTAAAATCAAACAGGTGAGAGTACATCTGGATAGGAAAGCTGAAGTGAGAGAAGAAAATTCAAGCAAGTGAAATCTCTGTAGTTACTGACTGGAGGGGGGGGTGCTTGCAGTGTGAAGGAACTGATGTAGACCCCCCACCCAGTGACCTGGCCAGGGAAGCTGTGATCACTGGCCTGAGTTCTGTGCACTGGTTTGTGTGGTTCTTGGAAGAGATTCCTGAGCGTTTCAGGGAATCCTCCACCTGCTCACTCGGCTGAGCAGCTAGAGCTTACAGAGAAGTCATGGAGACCAAAAACCTGGGTGTGTTCTGAGCCAAAACACATTTCAGTTCAAACATAACATTTGACCAGCCCGCCAATACGTGCATCCTGCAGAGATGTGCTCTGAGGCCAGGACCAACAATTAAATGCACCAATAGCCAATTCAACACATTCCTTAAGATTCACTGAAGTGAAATGGGATCTGTACATGAGAAACTGAGAAGACACACTTGGTAAGTTTCCAGAAAAAGTTAAATGATGCGAAGAGGGGAGAAGTCAATTCAGAAATAAAGCATTTTCAGAAGTGCTTGGAAAGAGAAAGTGACATAAAATCCAGGATTAGGATTTGGAAATGTACTACTGACACTGTGGCCAGGCTTTCCACCATGTAGCATTCTGCATTGCAGGAGGGCAGAGTGCCCTTGCCCAGAGCTGTGCACAGCAGCACTCACACAGGCCCCTTGCACTGTGGGGTACACTGAGCGGCTTCACCCCTCCATGGACAGGCTGCCCACGCTGCAAAATGCATGATGCTCCACTAAAGCCCTGGGGCCTTCCACTAACCCCCACGAGAAGGGGCAGACACGATGACTCATCCTGCGCCCTTCCAGACTGGGTTGGCTTGCTAGTCAAACAGATGGACGAATGGCCACCGCCCTGGCACTAACAGCTGCCATTCTGTGAATGAGACAAAAATCAGCATCGGCCTTTGGCTGAAAGTGTCGCAAACTGAGACAAATGAATGGCCTTAAACCAGGATGGGTTTCCAACAGCGTATCCTTCACAACCCCTTCCCTCCCAAGTGGAGCAGCCATTGGTCCCTCCCCCTGGGACAATCTGAAACCCCAGCACCCACCTTCCTCCCTGCCCAAGACCCCAGCACCCAGCTTCCTCCCTGCCCAAGACTCCAGCACCCAGCTTCCTCCCTGCCCAAGACCCCAAGCCCAGGAAATCTCCATTCCTCTTTCCAAGGGATGCCCTGATGTGCTGTCACCTTTCACTAACCCCTAAAGTCATGAAATGGTTTCTACTTCTACAGCTGAGCCCACAGTGCCCTGGTTTCCTCCTGTCCCCCCGCCCCAGGACCCTCTCAGCTGAGGCCATCTCTTCAGCCTAGCACTGCCCGCTGCTGCCTTGTCAACCTGCCTCTGTACCAGCCTGGCAACACTCCCCCACGTGGGTGTCTGAATTTCCCTGGGTGACCTCTGTCCACCACCCTCTGGTCTCACACAAAGCTGTCCTTTGGGTCATGCTCCCCTATGCTTGGGAGAGAAGACCTCTCTTTCACTGTCCTCTTAGTTACCCAATCAACTTATCCCAGCAGGTGTGGGCTTAGTGACCCCGCCTGATGACGCCCAGGGGGTGGCCTTCCGCCGCGGGCCTGCTTCCCTGTCCTCCAGCCAGAGCCCAGCACCGTTGCCTGCTACAGCACAAAGATCTACAGAAAGGATTTCGCCCAAATTAATTTTCAAGACACAAAGCTACAGAAAAGGGCCTGTTTAAAGTCAGAGTTGGAGTCAGATGGTTTCTCTGAAGTGAGATACTTCCAGGATCCTAATTTTTCCCGGCATAATTTTAAAGATGAACGCGCTTTCCCCTCCCTGCCCCCAAGGAGAACTGATTGCTTACAAAGATTTATGTCTATTATATTCAGGAGCAGCTCGGAGTTGGTGGATATTTTTTACATAAGTGTAATTATATGTAAGTGCTATAATTTAATTACCGTGATTCCATCCCTATTGATTTCAGATACTCATTTGGAGCCCACAGATAGGGCTCTGTGGGGCTGACAGATAGGATCATCTGTTTGAAAGCCACGGACACCGCACCAGACAGACCGATCACCTGCGAAAGAACGCTGAGGATTTCTGTTGCAGGAGATGTAAAGAGAACTGCTCCAAACGCAATGTCAGGCTCACCGGTCAAAGCAGCAGCGTGAAGTGTGCCAGGGAAGGTCACTGCCACAACCCCTGCGGAAAATGGGCACCAAGGTGCAACACACACACACAGATCCAAGGCCAGGGTGAAGACCACGCACAAGAGTTGCAATGAGCTAAATTTTTGCCAGTGGCAACCAATCAAGCAAATAGGGTGGCAGGAGATAAGGAATGGGGGATTCTAATCTGTGGGGTGAATATTTCAATTCCTTCCCTGCCTCCAAAACACAGATTGCTTCTGCACACACGGGACGAGCTGCAGGCGTGTGGGCTGGGCTTCTGGCCCAACAGCAGCGGGATTTAATGTGGAATTCTGCAGGTGAAGTGTGATGTCCTCACACATGACATCTGGGAATGGCTAGATTCCCAAGTGCAAAATAAAATAGGAATAAACAAGATACTATTAGAATTGATTGCCCATTTATTGGAATCAAAGAAAAACCTAGAAGAGGAACATAATTCGGTAAACAACAAAAAAGTTAAGATGTAGTAATAAATACCTTTTATGTGTATCCTGTTACAGGAAAATTTAATAAAATTGGTCTCAACATTAAAAAAAGCATGAATAAACTGATGAAAGAAAAGACATGAAAAAAGCAACGGAAATACACCCTATGGTCAATTGAACTGTTTCCATAACTGTAGAGGCAACATAATACAATTTGAAGTTATATTAGCAACCCATTGAGTGCAGGCTAATTTTATCCACAATTCAATAAATATTGAGATTTTCAACTGAGTTACAACAATAGATGTTTGGGGCAAATTTTGGAAAATGTTCTCAAAAACAGTAATGTTCAACTTAGCAAGTCAACACGTCCCTTCAAATTGATGCCCCTCTGTTGTCGGACTCTTGTTGCGGGTTTTCAGCACTCATTTTTATTAATTTTATCCTGAATTCATGCATGAGGATTGTAGGCAAGAGACCTATTTCTGACTCTGTAGCCCACTGTTATTAATAAACGCACTGCCTCTGACTTGTGCCTTCAGAGCTTCCCCTGTGAAGACCTGATGAGACCCGTGGAATTCTCCCTGCATGTATGGCTGGACAGCCACCAGCATATGTAGCCATCTGGATTGGTTTAATATGCCATATTCTCCAACTAGACATTAGTCTAGGTGCTGCCATGAAGTGGCAGGAGTGGTAAACTTGCAATTGGTTGGTCCTAAATGGAGCAGATTCTATTCTGGACTTGAAGCGGTGGTGGGCTGTCTCATCTCAGCATATGGGGGGCTCAGGGGCAGAAGTCTGTGGAGGAAATCCCACTTGAGCAGAGCAGCAACTCCACCTGAGGGCTTACAACCTTCTCCAGAGAGCTCAGCTTTGCCTAGCCAGGCCCCACTGCACACAGCCCACATACACATACTCACATCTAGGAGCACATGGACACGCATGCACACATTGCTCCAACAGCACACACAAAAACACACAGAGACATAAACACAAGCATGCACACAGAAACACATGTACACAAACAAGCAAAGATCACAGTGCATGCAAGCACAGCTCCTATGGCACACACAAGACACACAGATGTACACAGAATCACACAGAGAGACATGTGTCTATGCACATGTACACACACAGCTCCCATCACACACACGCATACACCCCCAAACACACACACATGCACTTTTTTAAATGGAGTCCCACCTGGTACTGATTTATTACCAAGATGGGGCAAGGCTATAGCAAGTACTAAAAACACCAAAGCAGCTATGCAGTTGAGGAATGAGGAGAACTCACTTGAGAGTGCATAGAGAAAGCCAAGATTGCCCCCAAATAAGCGTTAAAAGCACTTCTGGCAAGGGCTCAGGAAGAAACGAGGAGCACGTGGTAGGGCGGTGGCTTCCAGTCTATTCTATGGCCAATCCTCAGATGCAGACCAGTCCACAGCATCCTCATCCCTTTTCTGGCACTCCAGGCTGCAGGAAGCCAGCACCCAGGGCCAGGCCTCTCTGCCTCCACGTGCACTGCTCCTTCTGCTCTGCCCTCCTGACGTGCCAGGGATGCTTCCTGGACAGAGCCGAGCCCACGCTTCCTGCAGGCCCTCCTCACCATCAGCACCGCAGTGGGATCTGCTGGAGACTTCCATCTAAGCTGCACCCTGCACCTGCTTGCCCTGCTCATGCCAACCTGCAGTTTCCCACAGCACATGTTCTCACTCTATAGGTAGTGCATTTGTTTATGGCATCATCACTTGCAGACTGTCTTCCCAGTTGAAACCTAAGCTCTACAGGGCCAGGAACTCATGTCTCTGACAGCGCCCCATGCCTCACAAATACACAACAAATAACAATTAAAGAAAAATCATAGAAACAAGTGGCTTGATTCTACCAGGCTGGAACCCATATCAGACTGTGAGCTGCCCGGCATTGAAAGCAGGACAGTTAATATCAGTTTTCTGCGAATCAGTATTATGAGATGGGAAATACGCTTAGCTTCAACTCTGCAACTCTAACATTTTCCATGGAAATGTTGCAGCAAGATGTTTGCAGCTTTGCTGTTGAAAATAGTGACAAACAGGAAGGAGAAATGACCACTAGCCTTCTGGTTATGCTGGTCATTGTACCCAAACACAACAAAACATTATGAAATGATTCTGAACAGTCATGTGATGTTTCAAACCAAAGCAGTAACAATGATGGAACAGCTGAGAAGCACTTGCATAATGAAGAGTGTATCCATCTCCCGTAGAATTCATTAAATCATATACTCATCACACTAACGACATTAACAGGAGGGGCATGCAACATACTTTCCCTAGGATTTTCAGATAGAGGACAGCCTGCCAGCATCTACACTTTAGACCACTAGCCTATGGAACTACGATAGAATGAACTCCTGCTGCAGGAAGCTACCGAGTGGCTGATCATTTTTGCAGTAACTCTGGGACATACACAGAGGAACAAAAGCTTGTTGGGTGAGAGGAGGTGACTTTTATGCACGACTTGCCAAGGTCTCCTCTTACTTATCCTCGCAGCCACAGGTGCCCATGGTGTCATGGGCTTGATGAGGATGTTGATATGCCTACAGGTCCTTGGCTTTATGTCTCTTGGGAGATGACTGGGATGTGACTCTCTGGTCCACTGAAAATGACTGAAACTGTCTTATCACTGTTTCAAACAGAGAAAACGGAATCCAACCAGAAAACTCCACATTGAATTTTCACGGAACATAGAGTATTAGGAAGCTGAGAGGTGTCCTCTTCATACCTGGAATGACTACTGTTGGCAGTGACGATGATACGACAGAAGTTTGACGTGCTGAAACGGTACAAAACACATTTTAGTCACCATGGAGTTGTACTTACAACAAATAAGTAGCAATATCCATGGGCATTTACAACTTCATATTTAAGTGTTAGGCTAACTGGAGATCCAAAGAAAAATCATAACATAAATCAAAATAGTCTAAAATAGATTAAATAAAAAACAGCATATTTGAATTAAAATCATGCATAACAGAGTATTTGTGGCATTGTGTGTGTTATTGTAAAAGAGATAACATCTCAATTGATGATCTAGGACACGATGATCATCAAGAAAAACAGAAAAAAATGACATGAACCACATGCAAAAATTATGAAAGGTACATCAGTACAAATCCAACATCAGTTGGCAGGTAGCAGACAGTCACAGACATCATTGGATGACAAAGGACTCTTACTGCAAACACGTAGCACCAATATCTGTCAAGAATTGAACTGACACTTTAAAATGTCCAGTGTAAGTCACCAAAACTTACTCAAAAAGGAACGAATAACTCCAAAAGCAAGCACGTTTGTAGTTAAAATGCTTCACCCTCCAAAATTCTGGGTCCAAATGGCTTTAATGATAAATTGTGTCAAAAATTGAGGCTTCAAATCTTAAAGCAATAGCAAGACAGAAACGTTAATATTCCAGATTCGATCAATATCCAATATATATATATATATGTGTATACGCATATATATCTATATAGAAATGTCCTACCCCATAAATATTTATTATTGTTTTTAAAATTTTTCAAAAAAACTTAAGGGGAAGGAAATACTGATAGCCTGACTTGGTCTCCACACCTGAATGCATGTGCTGACTTCCAGTAAACATATACTACTAAAATAAAAAATTATTAACAAGTCCCACAAAACCTTCCAGAAAATAGAAAAGGAGAATTCTCCCAATTGCTTTATTTGAATTCAACATTAATGTCACAGTAAAGTTAACTCAGAACATTACAAGAAAATAAACTGCGGATTAACCTCAGATTTCTAGCTTTCTGTTGACACACTGGAGTGGTAAAGAGAAGACCAGACAGCTCACACTTACAGGAAGGAAAGAAAATTACCTTGGGGAAGGCAGAAGAGATAGCGCTCACTCGTGTTGGTGGGCTAGACACAGTGGGACGTCAGTAGGAAGGGCTCAGGTAGGGAGGCGGGCACACTACTGAGGACTGAGTGGAGGCTGGTGGCCCTGCTAGGTCCTGGGAGCAGACGTGTGAAGAGCCCTGAACGCCACCCCCACTTTGGTGACAGTGAGCAGGAGTGTCCTGTGGCTGTGGAGTCATTTCCCTGGCTCCCACCACTACCTGACGCAGTCTGACTGGGAGATAACAGCACCTATGTCTGTGTGGCTGTTCAAAGCACCGAGACCCAGCACGCCATCAAGAACAGACATTCAGTCCTCACAGTGCTGGAGTCCAGCTCCAGCCGAGCTTGGAACTCGAGAACGGTGCATGGAGTAAGCATACGAGAAAAAAGAAATGGGCCACTATAATTTCAGGATCATAATGGACAATGCAAGAAAGCTGTCCCCATTATCTACACAGAAGCAGTCACAAAGGTTGGCACAGACATTTTACGTTATGGTCAAGTGGGTGTTTCCAAGGACAATTCTGCCGTTTGTTTCATCTTAAAGCTCTCAATAGAAATTCTCAGTAGATGGTGCCTATCAATCAGCAACAAATTCCTACCACAATCCTCATTCTACAACTTATTGTTGAATCAGTTAAGGGAAGAAACACATCACAAAAAAGGGGGGTGGAACCTAAAGATCAAGGAAAAGAATGAAAAAGACTCAAAACATAGATCCCTTGATTAGCATAAGGTCAATGAGGGCAGCAGAGACAGAGACAGCATGAATAGTACAAGGTCGCAAGACATCAGCAACATCAACTTCCAAGCTCACATTGATAGTAAACATCAACTTTGTAGCGAACAATGCCTGAATGGATTACAGAATTCTCAGGAGGGTGGTCTGGTGTCCCTGCAAAAGAAGGTGGGCCTGCCTTCAGGTGGTTGCAGAGACATCTGCCAGGCCCTGCCATGCAGCAGGAAACTTCTAGCAGCTCTGCCTGCAATGAAACAGTCCTCTTCACACCTTTGTGTCCCCCACATCCACTGCATGGACCTCAGTATCAGAGACCTTCAGGCTGGAAGCTCTGGCTGCAGGCAGAAGTAGGCTGGGTTCTGGGGGAGGGCTGGTCTCCACTTCCATGGCTCCTGCTTGCTACACCCCTGGAAGGGTGACAGGGTGCCCTCATGGGGCAGGGAAGGACAAGAGAGCCCAATGTCACAGGAAGCCATCCCTATAAGGGTTCCCGTACCATGTGTGAGGTGAGCATTTGCTCACATGCCAGCAGTAAAAGCTCCCTGCGGCTTGGGGAGTGGAGTGGCTATATCAGGAGCAGAAATGCTGTCCCTGGAGGACTAGGTGGTGGGTGTACCAGGCCCGGATCTCACCGAGGGGCAAGGCAAGAGACCTGAGCCAAGCGGAGCCCACAATCCCAGAGCCGGTGCTGCTTCAAAGCGTATCTGGGAGAATGGGAATGTCCCAGTTCCGGCATATGCCAGGACCACCAGTCTCAGACCACTGCCAGGGAGAAGGGGGCGGCCAGCAAGAGCCTGCGAAGGGGTTGGTGGTGACGAGACACAGCGAGCGACGAGGGCTGAATGAACTCCGTCCTCCCTACACTGTTCCCTAACATAATGACACAGTGGGATACACGGGCAACCACCCAACAGTCAAGTCCACAGCCAAGGTATTCCTCCAGGGTTACCGCCACCCTCGCGTTGAAGGCTGACAAAGGCACTAGGTCTTTCCATGGGTAAAATCGTTCAGCTCAGTGCCCGCCACCTGTCAACCTCCAGCTTTCAAGAAAAGTTCAGGAAAAGCCAGAGAAGTTCATAAGCCACGGAACACGAGGGAAGCAGTCGCAGAATGGCCGGCAGCGACAGTGGACGATGGTGGACGCATGACAGGTGCTAATGGAGAAGACGTGAGACAGAAGTTCTGAGGAAGGTCTGTGGATGAAGGCAGGCAGGTGGTTCCCCGTTCTCCGGGTGGCTTCAACCTGCAGAAAACTCGTTCGCAGTAGCTCTGGGGGCCAGAGGCTGCAGGGGGTTCCTCGGCAGCCCCTGGAGGGAGCCATCCTTTCTCCCTCAGGATTTCCATGGTACTAGGAGTTGCTTGGTCTGTTGCAGCATCATCCCAATTGTGCGCCATCTCCGCGTGGCCTTCTCCTTCTCGTAGCTCTGTGGCCTTTGCGGTGTCGTACAAGGACATATGTCTTTGGACTCAGAGTTTACTTGGGAAATCCAGGGTGGGCTTGCCTTAAGATCTTTAACTCAGTTACATATACAAAGACTTCTTTTGTCAAAAGAGGCCTCACTCACAGGTGAGTGTGCTTTTAGTAGGCATCCCTGTGCTGGTGAGGGGTCGGGGAAGGCATCTTTCTGATCAATACAAGCGGGAAGGATCAAACAGAAACGTAACAAATGGAGGTAAGGAATTCCTTGGATGAAGCGTTTTATTATGAAAATAAAATCAAACAAAATCCTGAGAGAAGCAAGAATAGAGGGAAACACAGCACAGCAAGAAATACAGAAACAGAAACAGAAATACAGAAACAGAAACAGAAATACAGAAACAGAAACAGAAATACAGAAACAGAAACAGAAATACAGAAACAGAAATACAGAAACAGAAACAGAAATACAGAAACAGAAACAGAAATACAGAAACAGCCAACTTACCAGACACCATGCTAGACAGAAGGCAATGAGGTGGGTTTGCTCAAGTCTAGAAAGAAAGAAAATACTGCCAAATGAAAACATAACCTCTTATGAAAATGTCTTTAAGAAATAAATAAAAATTCATCCTCCCCAAACAAAATTAATTCATGTAATTTATTAACCACCGACTCTCACTACAAAAAGTGCTGAAGGAGGTAGAAGACATCAGACTGGAAACTGGGCCTGCAAAAACAAGCATAAATAAAATCCCATATTTACTCATTGTTAATTATTTTATAAAGCAAAAGCTTACTGTAATGGTGTGTGTCTATTGCACAAGTAAGGGTGAAACATATGGCAGTCACAGCACGAACAGGGAAGATGACATTTGGAAATATGTGTGGTGAGGTTGCTTCACTTCACTGTAGTGCCATAATATTGTTGGAGGGCAGACTCTGATGAACTGATGACTACTTTTAAAGAAAATGAGATATAAAAATAAGTCAATAGAGGAGATAAGAAGTAATCGCAAAAACTATTGAGCCCAAGAGAAAGGACACAAATTGAAAATAAGGAAACAAAGAATGGGCGAAGCAGTAGAGAACACCCGCATGCATTCATGTTTAGCTTAATCAATCATATTAAATGTAACCAATTTCCTTCTGGTGGAGACAAGGTGATATAGACTTCTCTCTGCTCCTGTCAGATCACACACACACACACACACACACACACACACTGGGGATAATATAGAACACAACACAGCAAGCACTCTGAAAGGAGAAAACTGGGGGCACAGATTGTCAGAGGCCTGAACCCAAGAAGGACAATGTAAGTGCCAAGTGTCCTAGCAGCTTCACACCCTGCAGAGGACAGGCCACCTATCCCCCACCCCTGCCCAGCAGAGCACAAGACAGTGCCCAGTAGACCTGTCTCTCCTGCAGATCCAGTGGGAACCTGGCAGAGACTTGTTTGGAGAGAAGAAAGAGTAAGCAATGGACAGCCAGAAAATGGTGGATCTCACAAAAAGTTGTAGAAATATAGAATATATGAAGAGCTTTCAAAACTCAACAGTCAGGAATCTCAAAGAATCCTATTAGAAAACGAATAAAACATATGAAGAGACATTTTCCTGAAGAGGTTGTATAGATGGTAAATACGCACCTGAGAAGACGCTCAACCCCGTTGACCCATCGGAGGATTGCCAACCTCCAGGAGAGCGCACTGCTCAGCTAGCAACAGCGGAGAGTGAAAAACCATGACATGGTCACCTGTTGGCAAGAACACAAAGAAACTGCGTGGTTCATGCTTTGGTGGGGTGTGTGTGTGTGTGTGTGTGTGTGTGTGTGTGTGTGCAATGATACAGCCACAGTAAAACAAACAAAAGCACAAAAAACAAAAATAGTGATAGTCCCTCATAGAACAGAACATCCAAATACAACCAGAAATCTCACTCTTGAGCAGTTACTCCGGAAAATGAAAGCTTCTATTCATGTAAGCACCTGCACTTCCACGTCACTGCAGCTTCATGGCTAGTAGCCAGACACGGGTCATGACTCAGATGTCCTTCAGTGGATGGTGAACAGCCTGTGGGCCATGCACACCCTGGGGCACGACTCAGCCGCAATGTGGAATGAGCCGTCAAAGAGTAGACAGATTTCACAGGAATCTTGCTCAGCGAAGAGGGCTCACCCCTGATGGCTATTTACTGTAAGATCCTCTCACGTGGTTGGGAGAATGTACTGGAAACGGGGAGCAGAGCACGGGTTGCAAAGAATCAGAGCCAGGGAGACACGTTCTGTGGAATTGGGCAGGAAATGGTTTCACTGCTGTGTCAGGAAGCCCAGGAGCCTGAGGGCCCGAGAAAACCTGGAGCCTTCGCCTTGGGAGAAGACGATATCTTAGCCAGTGTTCAGTTCCTGAATGCGACTCTGCACCCCACTTTAGCCGGGAGAATGTGGGAGCTCGGCGCACTCAGCGCAGTGGTTCAGGATGTGGAGTAACGGGGGACAGCGAGATATTCATACAGGAACAAGCCCGGAAGACTCTGGGAAAGGAAGCCAGTGCCTCCTGGACTGGGACTGGCCTGCAAGGATGGGCGAGGCTCAGAGTGCGGTGGGGCCAGAAGTCGCCAGAGAGCGGAAGGGCCCTGTGGAGGCCCCTCAGGAACCAGCGCTCTCCTTGGCCACCCAGCATGGGAGGTGCTGGCACGCCGTGATGCGATCCCTGTGGAAAACAGCTCCAGGAGAAGGCCCAGCCAGCCTGCCAGGAGGGCAGCTGGGGCTGAAGAGCCACGTCCAGGCACTGCGCCCTGGCTGCTGCTAGAGGCTGTGGGCTGTGCACTGCGGGCGGGGCGTGCAGCTCCCTCCTCAGACCTGCACGCCCACCCTGGCCTGTCCATCGGGGTCTTCACCACAGGCCTTGGAGTGTGGAAAAGACTGCTTGTTGTCATTTTAAAAATTGCATGCAGCCCTTCTGAGTACAGCGATGTGATGAGGCTGCAATAGAACGGAGCCACTGACGGCTTTTTGTCACTCACGTGGCGGGACGTGGCTGGAGAGGAAGGCGGTTGGCATCAGCCACGTTCGGGTTTGGAGGGACAGAGTGGAACAGGAACCGGAAGTAGCCCTTGCGATTCAGGCTGCGGGACTCGCCTTCCGCTACTGCGACATCAGTCCGGTTCTTGGCTGCTGGCTGGAGCGGCGTGCTTCCCCTCCCCTGTGATTTGACTGGCTCGTAGCTGCTGCAGCATTCTGCCATGTGAAGGATGGCCGTTTCAGGAAATGGCCCACACTGGTAATGTATTTATTGCCTGGTAATGCGGCCGTTGAAGTCCTGGTGTTTGTGCTGTAAAGTGCTGGCTGGGAAGATTTCCGCAGGCCCTAGGACTGCGCGGACCTAAGGTCAGCTGGGAGACTGGTGTGCGACGCTCCCGGGAGTGGAAGGCAGCAGCTGGCTTGCTCTTGGATGAGAGTGCCACCTGGTCCCGTGTTCTAGGCAGCACTGAGCTGCTTTTACGGAGTGAAGGGTTCCTTCAGGGCTTTTGCAAGTCCAGGTGGTTGCTATTCCACAGCCACCGGGCGGTCTGACGTGCACCAATTTAAGCCAGAGACGTCTCCGAGTCAGCTGAGATATCACAGGTTACCCCTGTGACACACTGATAGAAGATCTGTCAGCCACATCAGCTGCACCAGCATGCCCGGGCCCCACCGGGAAGCCAGACACTCCACGAAATGCCCACACCCTGAGGTTTGCACACATGGGAACTTCAGGGGCTGGCAATGCCATTGAGGTCAAACTTGAAGGGCAGAGTGAGAAACATTGCCCAAATGCCTCATTAACTGAACAATGATAGAAGAAATATAGTGGGATTGACATGCGTTTAAAGTAGCCTTCTGGACATGGCTCACACAGACATTGCTTCAAATTGACTAAAAAGTGAGACTTAAAAATGATGGTAATTTCAAGACAATTTTACCTTTCTGAAATACGGAAATGGATGTGAGGTCATGTTGCACAGCTTTCCCCAGTCATTGCCGTGGTCAGGGGACCACTGGTGATTCTCAGGTTCTCCAGTGGGGGAAATAGTGGGAACCAAAAGCAAGTTCCAGTTTCCACGCCTTGCCCCACGGGGCAGGTGCCTGGGATCGGGCTTGCTGGACCTCTGCCTTCTCTCCTCGTTTATTTCCACTGCCCAAGCGCTGTTCGACCTTGACCTGCTTTCTCCTTCTGCCCTCGCAGAAGAGCTAGCACTGGATGTTTCCGGGAGAGACAGTTTGAAGACTTTCTGGCTTCAAACACCAGCTGGATGTGCCCTGAATTATGAATACCAGAGTTAACTAACTCCAGAACTGGCTGGTTGACTAAGTAGCCTCTGGGTCCTTTGAGGACTCCCTGGAGTCCAAGTGCTTCCAGAAATAGGTGGTTGTGTCAGTATCTGGGGCAGGTGCACGCCATTCTTCTGCCATTTTGACAGTCTTGTTTATTTCATATCAGCCAGACACCTGATCTTGACCCTAAATTGTCCTTGCAATTTGGAAGTCAAAAAAGCTATTTACCTTACAAAGAAGTCAGAAGTTACTGGCTTAAACTGTAACAACCACCAACAAATTATTTTTAAAGCTATGCAGCACATCACCGAGCCCCATTTTAACTAGCTCTCAAATTTTCCCCTTAGGAATCATAAAAAACAACCTCTGCATTTGAAATTTTCTTATATCTGAATTATAACAATGGTCTCATTTGCTTTTCTAAAAGATTAAAACCTTTAAGGAAGAAAACTTATGTTTAAAAATCAATATGTGCATCTGTATATCCCTGTGAAAATAATGAACCTTTTTCCTCTTTGACCATGTGACAAACGTTTTGACAGTAATTTCCATTGAATTGTCTTTAGTCCAGAACTCGACTCTCACAATAAGGGCATTGCACGGTGCATTTGAACACTGTGTTTCGCATGCTCCTCCTAAAGTGTACTTCTTGCTCCTTTAAGAATAGTATTTGCCAGAAACCACTCTCTGTGTCTCTTTCTGTCCCTTCCCGGCCATGTGAGGAGGCAATGAGCAGGCTGGCCGAGTGCAGGCCACCAGCGGGCTCACTGGGCACCCTGAGCCAGGCTCCGGGCCTTCAGAGCTGCTGAAGCCCTTGGCCTGTGGCATTCTGCCACGGGCACCCATGTGGGTTCTCTGCAGGGACTGTCTCTTCACTCCCTGCAGGGAAAGATCAGGGCTCAGTCCCTTATACCAGGAGCCCCATCCCACCCTCCAAGATTTGTTAGTTATCCTGCTGCTCCTGGTCTTCAGCTGCCTCCATGTAAATAACAAATCTTGCCATCCGTTTAGCAGGTACTTCTCAAGCTCTCACTGTGGGGTGTGGAAACCCAAGATGTCCGTGAAGCTTCATCTTCCAAAGCTCTCCTCCAGCACTGTCATTTAATCATTATAACTACATTTCCTCATCTGTCCATAGAATTGTTTAAATGAAAAAAAAAATGGATGATATAATTGTATTTAATTCAAAACCAAAGAATTTGGACTCAAAGGGGGAAAATGAGCCTGTGTTACCGCCTGCGCACTTCTTGGAAACCCCCAGGTCACACCGACGCGCAGTGCCAGTGTTGTGCTGGTAGATGCTGGCTGCTGCCCCAGCATTCCGTATCGGAGCAGGGATTGGAGTCATCTCTTGGGTTTCTGATCTAGCTTCCTGCTAATGCTCCTGGCAAGGCAACGTGTAATGGCCCAAATAGTTTGGCTCATATCTCCCAAATGGAGATCCTGGCTTCTGGCTTCAGCCTGGCCCAAAGCTGGCTATTGTGACCACTTGGTGGAGCTGGTAGGGGTCTGTGAACCACTGTGTGAATGATTTCTCTCTCTCTCTCTCTCTTGCTGTCGCTCTCTTTCTGTTATTTTGTCTTTTTGAATACATAGATAAGAAAAAGAAAACATCTACAATGCCATGTTTAACAGCACAGGAAACATCACTGTGGCTCTTAGCAGGTCAGTGCTATTCTAAGCAGAGTGGATGATGCACAGATTACGTGCTGTCATTCATCCTGTTCATGGCTGGAAGGAAGCAACGAGGATACATAACCTAGCCCTGATCCTGCATGGACGTGTGACCACTGGCATTGTGACATCAGCATGCCATCGAACTGTGCTCTCCAGCCGTTGTCTGACATTGGGTCTGCATTTACTTACTTGGTTGCAGTAGAGGTTCAGATCGATTTACAGTTTTTCTCCTTGATGGATGTAAGCTTTCTCCATTGCTTCATTTAAATGTTCTTCATCTCCTCCTCCTCCGTCGCCTCTTCTTCTTCCTATAGAATTGTACCATAAAACTCAAAATAAAAAATAAAATAAATACAGCGTTGAACTGATCCTACGTTCTGGGATTAAGGACTCGCCGTGGTGGTGTTTGTTCTGTTGACTGCTGCATTCCCTGAGCCAGCTGTCCTGCTGAGGGTAGTTTCTGGGTATATTTGTGAGAAACACTGGGCTTTTGTTTTCTTGCTATGACTTTCTGCCTTTGGTATCAGGATAATGTTGGCTTCATAAGATGAACTGGAAAGCATTTGCTCATGTTCTAATTGCCAAGGGAAGCTTTTACAGAGTTGATATCGTTTGTTACTTAAGTCATTGATGGAGTTCACTAGCATTAAAATATCTGGACCTGACACTGTCTTTGGGAGAAGAGTCTTTGTTAGGAATTGAACTTCTTTAATAAAGAGGTGCAGAGCCATCAAGCTTGATCGTTGCTTCCTGAGTGACCTTTGACACTGTTCACTTGGAAGGAATTTGCATATTGCACCTGCGTTACTGAGTTACCAGCCCAAAGTCATCAGTCGAATGTACATTTATAAGTGACGTCACTTTATGGTGGAATTCTGGTTCTCTTGGTATTGCTGATTTGTTTCTTCTCTCCTTTTTTCTTGATCATTCTGACTAGGGACTTTGGCAAAGAGGTAGTTTTTCGTTTTGGTGATCTGTTTTATTTATTGCTTTTCTGTTTTCAATTTCGCTGATTTCTTCTTCTATCTGTGTAGCTTCTGTCCCCTGCGTTGGGTGAATTTGCTGGCTTTACTGGTTTTCTGCATAGCTGTTTTTGTACACTGAAAGTGATGTATCTCAGTGAGGTTTGTTATTTATGCTTTTACGTTTTCTTCTGTATCTTAATCATATATTAATTTGTGGTAACTGCCCCACTTCGGTTTCTCTGGCTTACTTGGGTTAAGAAATCCTACTGACAAGTCCCAAAGGATGTGAGGGTCACTCTGTGGCAGGTGCTGATGGGAGGAGTGGCCCATCCTCCTGTCAGTGCTATCAACTCCCCACTGTTAGCCAACAGCACTAACCAGCTCAAGGTTCCTGCGCAGTCGTGCTAACCCGGGTCTGGTCCAGGTGAGATAGTCTCAGGGCGCAAGATCTGCTTCCTTGGCCATGTTGGTCTGGCCAGATTTGGGAATGGCAGCTTGCCTGGCAACTCTGTTCTGTAAGGAGTCCAAGAAAAGTTGTGAATTCCCTGTTTTCTTGTCTGTTTGGGTTAGGCCTTGGATTTCAGAATTTTAACTGTAAGTTTGTACTTTCTATTTCTTGGTGCGTGTGTGTGCACGCACTTTGGTGACTGTTGCTGCATGCCCTCGCTTTACAGATTGTGCCTCTTCTTTTATTTGTCATGATGCTTCTCTGCATCCCCAGAAACTCTTGCATCTTGAAATCGTCTTGGTCTTACACTAATGAAGCTAAGCATTTACTTCTGCAGGGAGCTTCCTCCGACATCCTTTCCCTTCAGTCTGTCTGTGTCCTGGCACCGCAGAAGGCACCTTGAAGACCGCATGCCTTTCACTATTTCTTTTCTTAATCAATCTGAGAAGATTTGTTTAGTATGTTCAGTAAATTCATACCTTCTGTAATTATCCACATTTGATTCAACCAACATTCTTAAATTTTCCATTAGTTTCACCAGCTCCTGTATTTTCCCTATCTCTTTTTCACTGTTGCTGGCTTAAAATATTAGGTTTTAATTTAATCGTCACCATTCACTCATTTCTAGATTTCTTAAAAATGTTTGTTGTGTATGTGGGAAGGGCAGTGGTTGCCTTAGGTTTTGCATTGCATATATTCAATTTATTACGTTGCACCTTCAAGCACTAGTATTTTGCCTCACAGCTGATGATATGTTGGAGCTTCTAATTGATCGAGGTGACGCTCTGCTGGCTCTGCCTTCAAACCTGAGAGGGCCTCCCTAAGAGGCCGTTGAAGTTGACTGGACAGTGGGATGCTGCACTCTGTATGGTGTGAGCTTGTAATTAGGGAATCCCAACGGAACCTGAGCTGTGGTTATGCATCAAGGTGAAGGAATTCACCATGGGGGAAGGGTTTGGGGTGAAGGGGGGAGAATCCCAGTACCTATGAAATTGTGTCATGTAATACAATGTAATTAATGAATGAAAAAATAAAAAAAAAGAAAATGCATCAAAAATATATTTCTGGTTTCTCCCTGTACTCTTCTGTCTCATTGCTACAATACATTTTGCTTTCAGCTGTATTATAGATCCACAACATTCTGCTACTATTTTATTATAGATAATTATCATCTGTAAGAATTAACAATCAGAAAAATTGACTTTATTTAAATCTGTCCAGTTTTTTTTTTTCCTAAGAGTCTGACAGGGACTCTGTTTCTGCTCTCTGAGGAGTTGTGGGTGCTGAATTCTTTTGTCTTTTGCTCCATTTACAAACCTTTATTTTGATTGTTTTTATGTTCTAGGTTAAGATGTTTTAATTAATTAATTTAGATTGCAGAGAAATGAAAAGGGCAAGTGTGTGTGTGTGTGTCTTCCGGCTCACCCCTGAGTGCCTGCACTGGCCAGGACTGGACCAGCCCCCCTATGTGCCAGCTCAGGTGCCTCGCACGGCTGGCAGGGACACGAACCAGCACTCGCCACCTCTGAGTAGCATGAGGCAGAGCTGACTTGCACCCAGCTTTCTCATATGGGACAGAGAGTATTTCCTGTGTAAAGTCACTGTAAATCCTGTACTTACACTGTGTTAGGCACCAGGAACATTTTCTCTCCTGGTTGCTACACATGATTAGAGCTGACAGATACATTCTTACATTTTGTAGACATAGGTACAAATAAAGGTGCTTCCAAAATGTCATGGAACAAGGAAATAAAAGCTGAATTTACTCTTGATACAAACATTTTTGATATGTGCGCATGAGTGTTCACACAGAATTCACAGGGATGGCTTCCTGCTGGCTCTCCCAGGTGAGTGACGGATTCCTTCTCCCTGGCTTGTCTGGATACTTTGCGCAGCTCTGTACATACTGTGGCTTACGTTTAACTGGGTTCTTTGTATTGTTGATGCCTAATGGTTCTTTGTATATTTTGGTATGAAATACTTGTTGGATATATTACAGAAATATCCTCACATCATGTGACTTGAATTTTTGGCTCTACTGATGACGTATGATGTTAACTGTAGGTCCTCAGTGTCAGTGAGGTTCAGTGTTCAATCCTATTTATGTTTTACACCTCATTATATCCGGTTTAAGGCTGGCAGCTTCCTCAAAGTGGTGCCAACAGTCTCCCGTGTTCAACAAGCTGCTCCATCTTCATCTTTCAGCCATTTCATCTACAAATAATTCAAATGACATTGTGGCTGGTTTGTTCACTTGAACTCTGAGGGGCGAAACAGAAGGAAGATTTTGCTGCAAGTACCTCTTGAACCCCATGGGCCACAAGGTGAGACCCGGACGCTGCCCTACGAACTAAGGCACCTGTCTAGTGCACCGTTAGCACCACTTGGCTCAGTCCCTGGTCCCGAGGGTAAGCCTCCAGACAGTTCGATTGCTGTGGATGCTACCTTTTCACTTTTTTGCTCTTTCTGGATTGGTGAAGTGATCCCTGAGCCACCTGCCCATACTTAGCGCATCGCTCTCCCGTCTGGAAATGTCCCCCAGATGTAGGGCTGTGAGCTGGCTAGAGCACAGTGTTAATCAGAAGGCATGGGAGGCTCACAGAGGAATCAGGGGGTCAAATGTGGGCCGCAAGCAGGAAGAGGAGCCTCATGTCTCCTGTCCCTGGAGCCGTCCCCTGTGAGTGCCGCAGCTACCTCGGGGGTCCTCGCGCAGTAACCATAAAGGGCAGGGCTCGGAGGGCTGGATTTCTTTCCTCGTGTGCCACGACTTAGAACATTCCTAAGATTGCCTTCACCAAGGATGGCCACGAAGTACATCAGGACAAATGCAGGGAAAGCACAAAGAGAGGGCTGTGCCGGCCAGAAAGGAGCGGGAGCGTGGTCTGGATGGCCTGCTGGAGATGTGGGACGCAAGGGACCTGTGTGTCCTGGGCAGGCGTGGCGGAGAAGCTCCTCTCCTCAGTTCCACCTGGATCGCCACAAGGACCTCCTGAGCAGCACCAGGCAGCGAAGAGACCCCTGCCAGGATGAGACAGACCCCAGACGACAGCCACGACGCTGTGGCCACACACCCTCTGCAACTCTTGCAGCTAAAAACGCCTCTGGAAGCTCCCGAAGCCCCAGCACACAGCCGGTTGCTGAGCCCGTGGCTCAGGGAGCTCCTTCCAGCTCGCCATCCTTGGAGCTCTCGGCAGTGGCGCCCAGGCAGTGTGCCAGGAAGCCTGGTTCTCTCCATCCTGAGCCCTGTGCTCCTGGCCGTGGCCGGAGCAGCCACTGGAGCCAGGAAGCCTGGTTCTCTCCATCCTGAGCCCTGTGCTCCTGGCCATGGCCGGAGCAGCCACTGGAGAAGGCAGAGGGGATGTTTCACACTTCAGGTTCAAGAGCAGGCTCAAGTGTACAAAGTGTCCAAGGCTGGTGCGTGGCCATCAGCCTCAACAGACACGGCTGGCCATGTGGTGTCTTTTGGTGCCCACCACCTGCCTCTGTGCCACTTCTGGTCAGAAGCAGGCCACGGAAGGGGTTTCATTTTACCGTCTTCTTCATGAATCAAGTGGCTCAGGTGAAACAAATCGTTACAACAGGGAGTGAGAGGCTGACAGCCTTGGTGGTTGTAACTGTGAATGACAGCCAGCAAGCCAGCAAGCACGTGGCTGTGAGAAGGACCGGCTGCGCTTGGCAGAGACGCTGGGAGAATCCTGGAGACAGAAGGAACAAATCAGACAGGTGTGTTCTGTGGGCTCCACACTCCCCTCCAGTAGCTGGCAAGTTGCAGGACTGCACTCAGAACTTTCCAGTACTTCCTCAACTCCACTCCCTGATGCAGCCCAGGATGAACAAACCAGACCAGTGTAAAGGCAGCTAAAGAAGAATTCTGTTTTCTTCTTACAAGACTTCAAGGTGGAATCCCATCTTTTATGCTAGACTTCTGAGTCTGCGTTCCCCAGAGGATGGACTACAAACCACATCTCCTGGCAACCTGAGCCCTGACAGGCCCGTTGTGCTTCTCAAGCTTAGGCATCCTGTGCCGTGCGACGCGAGGCTCTGCTGGGCTTTCTGCATCTCTCTTGCTGCCTTCAGAAAGCAGCGTTCATGTTTCTGGCACATGGCTGTTTCCCATGCCCCCAAGCTGGCCTTCCCCTGGAATGACAGATGTGGACCCTCCAGTGATTAGGAAATTAGATGTTGGACTCCATGTTTGTAATAATCACTTAATGTCACTGATTAAGGAGCCAAAATGCAGGCTTGCTCTTACTTGAGCTGGAGCAGGCGAGAGGCTGAAAGCTGAGATGGGGGATTGGCCCTGCTGTGTATGCCCGGCTGAAGGGGCCAGGGCCTGCCCATGCAAGGGGCACGCTTGTCTAAGTCCAATGACTTGTGGAGTGACATAGCGCCTGGGAGGCAAGGGGAGTGCTCACGTGGCTCAGGCCCAGTCAGACACGGCAACATGGTTCTTGGAAAGCCTGCAAGGGCAGGACCCAGGACGCCTTGAGGCTGGAACACGCAGCAAGGGCCACCCGTGGAGACACTGACAAGGGAAGCAAGTGGGAGGGCTGGGGTTCCGTGGGAGTCCCTTGGAGGTGTGGGGTCGGCAGCGGGGGCTGCGCCAGGCTGCGGTGAGGGAGAGTCCCAGCTGAAGGGGAACTCCAAGCAGAGAGGCGCACACCCGAGCAGTCTTTCTTTTTCTGGCCCCCAGCCATGTTCCTCTAAGATTCCCTCCCAAGAGGCAGGGGTGGTGGTGAAGGAGGCCCGGCCTGGGGAACCTTGGCATGAACCTGCTGCGATTGCTCACCCTGGAGGATGTGCGTACATGCAGCCCCCCTGTGCTGTGGAGATGACGTCACCGCAGAGAGAACATGCTTGCACGAGACTGGCTGCAGCCAGGAGCTTCTCACCTGTCCAGACATCACTCCACTCCAAAGAGGACATATCTTACTTGCTGTACTGCAGGTCAAAAAAAAAAAAAAAAAAAAAAAGCTAGAAGAATAATGAGGAAAGCTTTTTCTAAGGATTTAATTCTGTACAATTGTAAATAAGTTTTGTGGTATAGAAGTGACTGGAACCTCAGGAGGAAAGACTGTGTGATTTGTAAATTAAAAATAGCAAAGAAAGTGAAGGAAAAGCACTTCGACATTTATAACCTAAACCTCAGAAAGCTTTCTATCAAAAATTATCCACGAAACCATTCCTAATCTCCATAAGGAGAGGAAAATTTTGGATAAAAAGTTATAAATGATCCAAATGCTGGAAAAGATACGAAAGCAGCGGAGAGCAACGTGCAGGACTGTTAGGAGCCACAGACTTACAGGCCTTAGACTTGGCCTACCTGACTAGGAGCCACAGACTTACGGGCCTTAGACTTGGCCTACCTGACTAGGAGCCACAGACTTATGGGCCTTAGACTTGGCCTACCAGACAGCCTGTTGCATTGCAAAAGCCTGCAAGCAGGGCTACAGCAAGCAGGATATTAGGCCAAAACATCCTCTGTAGAGCAAGCAGAATAGAACCTCCACCCTGTTCCTGTTCAAATAATTAGTTCCTCCTCTGTTTCAATACAGTTGATTAGTTCCTTCCCTGCTTCAATGAAGATAATTACTCCCAGGAAACCCCTCCCTTTCTCCCCCTCCCCTAGAGAAGAAGGTATATATATGAGGAGTGAAAATAAAGAGAGAGGCACTCTTTTCCACCAAGTACGAGTGTCCGTGTGTTTCTTGGGCCAGCAGCCCGGGGCTAGCAGCCCGGCATTCCAAGTCCACCCTCAGGGTTTGAGCGTCACGTCCTGCAGGTCGGGACACAGGACAAGAAAACAGCCAATGTTGCTTGGAGCTCTGAGAAAGACACCTGCTCCCTTCCTGCGCCTTAGGTGGCCATCCTGCCCTCTCCCCTTGGATGCTTTGAATAAACTTAGTGTTGTCTGCTAGAATGAAAACACAACCTGAAAATGCTTTTCTGGTTGGCAATCCCCACGTAACCTTGAACTCCCACAGCCACAGCTGTCCTGGGGCTTCCTCCTGCCTCCCGCGTCCTACCCTCCCAAATGAGCAGGACGCACTCTCCCAGAGGACAGTGCCTGTGGACAGCCGTGGCTGCCCTGCTGTGGCTGCAAGACTTAATGGTTCTCAGTTGCAGTAACCAAAAAAAAAAAAAAAAAAGAAAAGAAAATCATCTTTTCTGGCATCATCAAGAATCTTATTTGTAAACATTACTTGGGGCCTTTCAAAGCCAGTGCAACATCAGCTGTCTGTCTTTGTCAGTCTCAGGCTGATTTCCATTGCGTGGTGCCAGGCTGCCACTGTGGAGCCCCTCAGGCGATGTCACCATCCTGCGACCCAAGTTGAAGGAAATCCGTGCCTTTCAGGCGTCTTGTGAAACACAACAAACACCTTCCTGTTTCCAGGAAATTGGTTCCTTCTTTTCTATACATATATTTTTTCTTTTTGTCAGCATAGATTCTAAACAAAACAGACTAAAAATGAAATAACCAGGGCCATCTGTCACAGTGAGCAGCGTCCTTACCGCCACAGAGACTTCCACACTGTCGGCCCAGTGGAGAAGCAGGGCGGACGGTCTCAATCTGCTCCCAGCCGTGACTCCAGGGACTCCTGGAGGTGCCGAGGTGTTAGAGCAGGGGCCTCCACTCTTGGGGGGGCTGTCGCAGATGGGTACCTTGGCTTGCAGATCACTCCCCTGCCTCTGTACATGGAGGAGTGTCCAAGAAGGGGCCTCCCCACGTCCCCGAGGGGACACTCATGACTCACACCCCACATGCACTAACAGCTCACCTCCCCACGATGTTCTGCGGCCCTGGTACACGGTGGAGCAGCCTGGCCAGCACTGGCTTGAGCTCTCGTGAGCCCAGCCAGGAATCGGGGAGTCTGGATCTGCAATGACACGGAAGAAAAAGCAAAGGCCCTTGTTCCTGCTTCTCCAAGGGTGACTCTTCAGAGCCAGAGCTGCAGCATAGCTGCTACAGCTTCCCCCAGCGACTCCAGCATCCCATGTAGTCACCGTTTCATGTCCTGGCTCTTCCTTTTTCACTCCGGCTCCCAACTCATGCACCTGGGAAAGCAGCAGAGGCTGGCCCAATCCCTTGTGCCCCTACACCCATGCGGGAAACCTGGAAGAAGCTCCTGGCTCCCGGTTTCAGATTGGCCCAGCCCAGACATTACAGCCATTTTGCTCTGAAATTCTGTTAGTTACTCTTAGTGACAAGATCCTGCCTGGAATTATTTGTTCTGTAAACCAATGTAGGGGAATGTGGGGAGATGTGAGTATGCTGGGTATGCGGAGGTCAAGCCAGCAAGAAGTCTATCCAGTGCAGTTTAACCTAGCTCACTGTGGACATCCTGTCCACGTTTACCCTGAGCCATGTACTGCTTACCCACAGCTGCCAGTGGAGCATTGGTAGGACTGTCCACCATGTTTGGCCATTGTGTACCCCTTGGTTGGATGTTGCTACATTCTGGCAGCAGTGATCTTTCCTCAAGCAGAGAGAGTTTTGAGGAAATGAGCTGTTTCTTTGTATGTAAACATTCCTCTCTTTTCTTTCCTCTTCCATATTCTAGCATCTAGCTTGTGATATCAGACATTTTTTTGCTGTTTGGATACTATCTGGACTTCTGCAAAGAGCAGGCTCACAACATGAGCTGAAATCAAGTGGTAACTGACGGCATGTGTCCACTGTCTGCACACTGACAGCTTCGCAGGCAAGGGGAGGGACATGATGCCCAGCTAAGAGACAGGTGCTTCCTGCAGACTGTGCTCCTGTGCTCTTCAACCTTGGGTTCTTGTCTCTTGTCTTTTGTTTTATTCCCACTTGGATTCTGTTTTCGAAGTCATCCTCTCTCCAAGGACCAAGCTCCTGGCAGGAGCAGAGACTGGCCACCCACTACCTCACACACATCAGCCTAGTCCCAAACCATCAATCAAAGGAGAAGGCTCTAAGTTAATCGAGGGTGTGAGAAATGTGTGGACAGCAAATCGTCAGGAGCCTGGCTGATTTGTCATGCCCATGGGCTGGACCAGAAGGAGGGGTTCCTTGTCTTTGTTGCACATATGTGGTTAACGCTGGGGAGTCCCATCCCCAGGTGCTTGGACAAGCCCCATTAGTCCAGCCTTCTGACACTGGGACACTCTCACTAGTGGGAGGGCTGGGCATGTGCCCCCCTGGCTGTGGCATCAGCCTTCGGCGCTGTATGTGCTGGCATCCATGCTGGGAAAGGAATGAACTTTCAGAACAGGCTGGTCACCCCAGGGACTGCGTGTGAGCAGGGCAGAGGACACAGCAGATGAAACCTTCCAGAGAAGACCAAGCACCTGGGCTTCGTGCTGGGTACAGAACGACAGAAAGCATGTCTAGCACGCTAGAAATGGAAGTGGAGGCAGTGAGGCCAGCCCAGTGCCTCCTGAGGAGGACCATGAGGCACTGCGGCTGACCCCTGGCTCATGACTCTACATCCTAGGTTCTGGCTGGAGCTGGTGGAAAGAAAACCTACCTATGTGATCGTAAGGACAGATGGCAAACTCAGAGTGTGAGCTGTCACTGTCGCAGAAGCACCTGGTGCAGTTGTCACACTTCCTCTGCCTGGCTGCTTCTGCCATGCCTGGCCCTGGTCTCTGCCCTTGACTCCACTCCCCGGCAGCCAGCGAACCGGGGAGCCAGCAAGGACAGGGTAGACCAGCCCAAGGCGGGTCCTCACTGAGAATAATCAACGTTCCACATGCTGAGCTAACTACCCAGGGGCCAGGCACTGCCTTCCAAGGACTCGGGCTGCGGGCACCGGCGTGGAGTGGGCTTTGCTACTCTGCCCGCTCTTGGAGCTTGCTTGACGCTACCTGCTGTTTCTTCTTTACTGACGGTGACTGAATCTGACCGAGTCAGCACTCTGGGAGAGGCTGAGGGTCCCAGGGAGATGAAATCACAGCTCCTCACTCCCCCAGCGTGTGCATGGAAGACACCATGTTTAGGACAGGCACCAGGTAAGGTTCAACAGCCCAGCTATACATAGTACTATAATTACTTCACCGCCACAGCCCTCCTCAACCTACAGCAGAGGCTGGTGTTACCCTGGCTGTGGTTGGCCAGTGCCCACTACTGAAAGTAGACACAGGATGGAGAGAGAGGCTGGGGCACTAGCTCCTCCCCCAGCTAGGAACCGGTGGCTGCCTGCGTGGGCCCTGGCTCCGCATTCTGTCCTGCCTTGGGTTCCATACATTTAGGCTTTCGTCTGGGGGACCTGAGTAGGCTGCATTGTCAGAGGAAGGCTGCTCCTGGGGCCAGGAGCTCACAGCCTCTCCTGAAGGCTGCTCTCAGCTCTCCCTCCCCAGGAGGCCCCCAGCTCCTTCATGCTCTGCACAGGCCCCTAGCAGCCTGCCCACTGGCATGGCATTCAGGAGAAAGCTGGCTCTGGTCAGAGTGCCCGGTCCTGTCCGACGAGTCCCGAGTCCGACGTGTTCTGCACCACCATGTGCCCAAGGCTTTGTTCCAGGCAGGTGTCCTTGCCTTCGTTCAGCTGTGCCCCTCCTCCCGCCTGAGGCTGAGTTTTTCTGCAACTGTAGTCTTACCTTTAACACAGGCACACCTAATTAATTTTAATTCTTCAAATGAGGACAGTTATATATGACCCATATAGACATTAAATCAATGAAATAATATGAGAGGGTAGTGAAACTTCTTCAGGCACAGCTCATTTCTCCAAAGTCCCCACCCCAGCACCTCGGGCCTCAGCTGCCTGTGAGCTCCTGCTGCCAGCCCATGCCCAGGCAGATCTGGAAGGGCTTTCTGAGCTCAGGGGCAGCACCACGCCTCACACCCCACAACTCACTGCCTGGCCCCAAAGCCTGCTGTGGCACGGTGTAACTCATTCTGATGGCCGCCCACGGTTTCAGTCCCTGACTCTAGCCCGTTACCTGGGAGGCACTGGAGCGTGGTGGGGTCCACCAGTTCCCTGGGGTTCCTGCCATGCCAGCACCAACAGCAACGATTGGGCAGCGATCTGGGGACCGTGTTCCCACAGCCGTGCTCTCCTTGTGCTTCTATGAGACATATTTCTCCAATGAAATGGCGGAGCTCATTGCTGTTTGTATTTTCTCGAGGCCCGGCGCAGCCCTGCCCCACGGCAGCCTCCCTCAGCACCTTCTTCACCTGTGTAGGTGTCATCATCTCCCTGAAATGTCTTCCCGTCTGAATGTGACACTGCTTTAGTTCCCAATCCGTTACTTTCAGGAAAATGCAACCTTTTGTGTTTGTTTATTAGCCTTTATAATTGCCTGTTGATCTTAGCAATTTTCTGAGGTTATTTGTAAGGTTACACTCCATTTTAGGAGAGTTTTATATATGAGGGATGACAACCTTTTGTCATGTGTGTTAAACGTATTTTCTAATCTTCTGAGTTCCCTTTGATTTCTGTTTATCATCCGTTTACACACAAAGATGTTTATCTTTGTGCGGTCAGACATGCCTAAGTTTTTTTTCCTGTTGCACACATTAAATATTTAACTCACATGGCTTTTCTAACCAACTCAGTTTGCCAAAGGCTCAGTGGTATTCTGAAAACCATGAAGCTGTCACTGTCTTCCGCAGCGTTCTGTGCATTCAGACTGTCAGGGAATAGATTCATGCATTCTGCTTGTTTTGTTTTTCCTTCTCTTATTTAACAACCTTTATGCATCAAATCTGGCAAGTCTATTAAGACTGTTATTGGGGGCATCTGGAAAGTGAAAATAGACCAGAAACTATCAAGTGTAAATTTTATACTTTCTCAATGAGTTGAATATTAAGTCTGAGCGTATTTTCCCACTTACGTGCACTCAGAAACAGGAAACTATAGAGTCTATGGGACCCCATTTCTCCCAAAGTGGCAGAAGTATATTCTCTTTCTCCTCCTCCTGCATAGCTCGTAAATATTGGCCCATGGAACAGGAGTAGCAGAAGGCAGCTGTGACTGACATAGCTAGCAGAAGAATGACAATATGTCGGGAGAGAAAATGAGATAGTATTATCCATAGTATGAGAAAAAGTGTTAGATTCTGTTGAAAATAATGTATATTCAACGCTGGCAGACTTAAATAATTTAAATGTAATTTTGATATGAATAGTAACAGGAAATTCACAACTATTAATAATTATAGAAGGTACAGTAAGATTACTGTTTCCCCACTCCATCTCGGTTGTCACATTGACGGGTCATGAAGATGATGATGGTGGGGATGAGGACGAAGATGACAGATAGATGATAGTTAAGACAAACGATAGGTAGATAAACTGGATCAAAAGGAAAAGGAAAAGGGAATGTTCGACATCAGACTAAGCCTTGTGCTGATCAATATGATTAATGAGTGCAGTCACTGGAACGAACGAACTTCTCTGGGGTGGGACTGGCAAGCGAGACACAGGTGGTGCAGCTTGCCCAAAGAGAAGGCGCTGAGCTGGGAGGAGCAAATGTGAATCTGAGTTCTTGGTCAGACCAATCTGTCCCCAGTTAACTACAGTCTGGAGCAGTGATGGAAGTGCACGGAGCCCTGGGACCCCGGCTGCTCTCAGCTCACCCCCAGCCCTCCAAGCCCTGGGACCCCGGCTGCTCTCAGCTCACCCCCAGCCCTCCAAGCCCTGGGACCCCGGCTGCTCTCAGCTCACCCCCAGCCCTCCAAGCCCTGGGACCCCGGCTGCTCTCAGCTCACCCCCAGCCCTCCAAGCCCTGGGACCCCGGCTGCTCTCAGCTCACCCCCAGCCCTCCAAGCCCTGGGACCCCGGCTGCTCTCAGCTCACCCCCAGCCAATGCAGCCCACTCTGATTGCCCATTCAGGGCTGTTCTACAGTGAATTTCATCTTGATCTATTCTTTAACAGGTGGCTCTCAAAGGCTTTGCTTCTTCAGACATGAATTGTCCATGGATATTAAACAAATGGGAACCCAGCTCTGCCTAAAGAATTACATTAAAACGTAAAACTTTGAAACCTATGATAAATAAATAAAATGCTACTAAATCACATGTGAATTGGCCACTGGAGTTGCCAAGGACAGTGCTACAACCCTTGGGTTTACTTTCTGAAGCCAAGTGGAAGTGAACTCACAGCTCTGTGCTCCAGCAGCTCACATCCTTTCCGTTCTCATGATGGTTATTTATGTTTATTTGTATTGTTTCGGTTAATTACATGTAGTGTTCCATCTATCTTGTGTTATTTCTGAAAAATGGCATTTAATGAAGTGAAAGTAAACAGGTAACTGTCAAGAGGAGATGACAGTCTGTTAATTTATGTAGCATGTAACCAACCAGATGTTCTAGAAGCTGCTTCAGTTAGAAGTAACGGGTCCTATAACCATAATACTGCATTTAAAAAGCAGGTGATGACTGAATGTGTGACAGTATTGTTTCCAAGAAAACTTCTAGAGCTCAGTGTCTCAGAAATGACCAGGAGGTCAGGAGTATCCCACAAGTTTCCCTGCTCTGCCATAAGCATGGGGAAGGTGAGTGTTAAAGGAAGAACTGACGTCAGAAAACCTGGGAGCTCTAACTCCAGGTGCAGCACCCACCACTCACACTACCAGAAACCAACATTCATCTGCTGGCTCCCTGTGTGCCACTGGTTAGTGAAGCAACAACAGACTTCAACTGTTGTACCGCTCCTTCACAGACGGCGAGTCACAGCTCCTCATCCCTCCGTTCTTGCTGAGCTGATGCGTACCAAGCTTATTGTCCTGACCCGTCCTCTCCTGCTCAGGTGCCCGTCTGCTCTCCAGACCAGCTCCTATCAACTGGCAACCAGCAGTTAGATCTCACATGCGCAGGGCCACGCAGGGACTCGGCCAGCGTGTGACCAGCAGTCTTAAGATGCGGTAAGCCATTCAGTTCTAGTCAGGATATGTTTTGAAAATATACTAGCATGGTGGAAATGACTCAAAAATTAAACTTAGATCTTTCAAAAGTTTATAATTCGGGGCCGAGCACAACTGGTGACAGTTCCTCCCGCTTCCTCTGGGTGTCCAGGTGACCGCTGTTGGAGACCTGGTCATTGCTAGAATTCCGTGACAAATCAGCCCTTCATGGTCAAGTGTGTAGTTCCTAAATGGTTAGCTACCTGTTTTGTCGTGGTAAAGCAATCTTCCCCGGTCAAAGTCATTTGTAGGTGACCTTGAAAGATTGCTCTGACTTCACTTCCTACAAGATACATGCACTGACACATAGTCATGTCTTTGTCTTCCCATTATTTCTCTTTTGCAACACAAGTGCCATTTGACCTGCGGGTGTTGGACCCAACGAGGAGCGCCTTGCTCCCTAGGAGTGTTCTGGGCTTCAGGTCAGGCCTGGAGCATCTGATGGAGAACGGTGATACACACCAGTAAGCAAATGAACACATCAGCAGTTTGCTTCGTCAAAATCCGATGCGCCACAGTCATTACCTCAAGTCCCACTTTACTGCCAGGAGTTTCACATGTGTGACACCTACACAGAGATGAGTGTGTTTCTTCATACTCCGTTTTGTCCCTCCAACCCCAACAGAGACAGTCAGCATAAAGCCACTGGCCTCCACCGTTCCATGAGATCCTAAGAAAACAACAGCACCCAGCGAGGAGCTTTGAAGAAGTGATCCAAGGAGAGCGGTCTTGCGTGGGAGCCACTCCCCAGCCGACACTGCTCTTCTGCTGGGCCTCATCTGCCAACAGCTCCCAGGACAGCAGTGTCCCTCCTCAGTCCAGGCCTGCCCCAGCCTGCGTCCACCACCAAGAGCAAGAAGGATGCAGCCCAGTGTGTTACCTCTGCTTATGGAGGAGTTGGCTGTGTTCAGCTAGCGCCACCAGTGGTCTCAGGCTGTTATCCATGGCTGAGCCATTTGCTATTGTCGGGCAGCCTGTTTTGAACACAAATGACTTTCTCACACTATCCTATCTCCTCATAGATATTTCACTTCTACAAGCTGTTTATTTAAGCCACAGCTCTCCAAGGATTGGCATGGCATGCCTTAGTGTGCCTGTGATTCCAGATTCTTCCAGAGATCCCTGAAGACCTCTGCCTGCACCATGGCTTGCTCCTGCTGTCTTCCTTAGCATCAGCGTGAACTTACTGTAAACACCAGCCCCTCACTTTTCAAACACTCGTGAGTCTTGACCCCTTCCACAGAGGTCACTCCAATTCTTTCAGCCTGGTATTCTAATATAACACAGTTAGAGATGCACTTTATGTCAAGTGTATACTTACATGTAAAACCAACAAAAAGTCAAGTTTCCTCTTTTTATACTTTGATGATATATTCTGTTCTACTTTTGTTGTGTTTCATAGTATTCTCATTGTTGTTAAAACAAGAACACCTTAGGTCCCATTGCCCCACTGACTTTCACTGTGGGAGAGCTCCCTTTCCAAAAGGAGTACGAGTACAGACAGTCTTGGGGTTAAAGGTCCTTGCAACACAGCTGCCAACCACAGGTGCTTTACATGGCTTCATGCAAAGAAGAGCATGAAGGGACGAATTACAGACTTCTGGCAAAATGGTTAGGATAGGCAATGCTTCAAAAATTCTAAGTAGTGGTTCAGATGGAATAAATGCTTGATGGGCCTCTCGGGCGTAGCTGGCAGCTACCCTGAAGTCCTTTGTCCTCGGGACGGACACTCTGACCCGTGGCCCAGAGAGAGATGGGTAGAGATCTTGGTGTCGGGCATGTGGATCGCAATCTACCAGGTCAGCCCAGCCCCAAACCAACTGCTTCTGAGGTTGGAGCAGTGAGCTGAGTAAGGCTGACTGGTGGGAAATGGAAATGACTGACATGCCTCAGGGACCCTCCGCACACCCCGAGCTGAGTCCACACAGCAAGCCTGAGCCCAGCTGCCGAGGCCCCTTTCCCAGCTCCCCGGAGGCTTCCAGGGAAGCTAAAGCCAGTGTGAGCACAGCACACAGCAGGTTCCCTCTGAGCTCCCTGGCACTTGCCCAAGAAGTAGGGCACTTGGGCCTACTCCTCAAGATTCCACTTTAAGTGGTATGCACACACATCACACAACATGATCAAGCAAGTCATTAAAAAATTTTGTTTATCTACTTATTTGAAAGATAGAGTGGCAGAGGTAAAGAGAGATTTGCCATTCTCTGGTTCCCTCCTGAACAGCGAGGTCCGGGCCAGGCCCTTGCCATGACCCAGGAGCTCGATCAGGTCTCCGTGTGGTTGACAGCAGCCCAGGCACTCAGGCCACGCTCTGCTGCCTTCTTGGGCACACAAGCAGGGAGTGGGCTGGAAAGCAGAGCAGCCAGGGCTCAGCCAGCACTCTGACCTGGGGTGCTTGAAGCAGAGCAGCTGGCTGCCCCCCGAGGTGCTACCCTCCGCAGGAGCCGCTTCACTCACTGTGCCTCAATGTCAGCCCACAAGCAAGTTTTATAGTGGGAATAATTCTAAAAAGACAATGCAATATTTATTGAAAGGTACTCATGAAAAATGATATTTGCTGCTCTAGCTATCTAAGAAAAACCATGTTATTAGAAAGCTTTAACTCTGTGTAACAGTGGCCGTGTGTTCAGGTCAGGGGAAGATCTATGGATTTCCATGTCAGATTCCAAAGTCAGGAAGACAACCTCGTGGAGGGTAGATTGCGACCCATCTCCAAGACAGTTTATTCTCAACATTTGTGAGCACTAAATATTCTTAATTTTGAAATCAAAAGGTCAAGCTACAAATTAACATAAAACAAAGTGCCAAATGCCTATCAAAATGTCTCCATTTCACTTCTCACACAAAAACACAGAAAACAGTCCAATAAGAAATGTTGCATCCATGTCAGAACATCTTGTCAGCTGGTGAATTACAATTTTCAGAGCACACACAATGCACATACATGTTTTAGAACAAGAGCCAGTGATTTTAATTCATCCATGCTACACCACATCGGCCAAGCAGCACTTGGAAGAGTTCTGCCCTGGCTGGGCTCCCTACCACACTCACCCTGTGCGTGTCAGTGCAGGTAATCTTCCTCGCACCCTCTCCACTTGTACAGTCACTGTGCCTATCGCTTGTAGTGACGGTGTATTTTAGTGAGATTTGGTTTCTCTTGGCTTATATTCCAAGCAGCAGGGTTACATACTTCACACTGCTTAGTGTGTTGTCGTTGCTTTTGTCCTTTCCTAGGCATGAAATAGTGACAATGGACTTAGCTTTTTAAAAATCTCCACCATCATATTTGCTTGAATGATCATGAGCATCAATAATTTGAACACTTGGGTTTTTAAGACTATCTTTTATTTTAAAGAATCATTAACTTATTTGAAAGGCAGAGTTAAATAGACTGAGGAGACTCACAGACATAAGCCATCTGTTGATTCACTCCCACATGGCCCTGATGGCCAGGGCTGGACTCTACCGGAACTGCTTCCAGGTCTCCCACATGGCCCCGATGGCCAGGGCTGGGCTCCACCAGAGCTGCTTCCGGGTCTCCCACGTGGCCCCGATGGCCAGGGCTGGGCTCTACCGGAACTGCTTCCGGGTCTCCCACATGGCTGCAGGGGCCCACACACTGAGCCACATTCTGCTGCTTTCTAAGGGAAGTGGATCAGAAGTGGGTAGTGGATCAGCTGGGTCTCAAACACACCCCGGTACGGAATCCTGGCCTTAAGAGCAGAGGCCACTGCAGAGCCAGCTATAGCACAGTGCTGGCTTCAAGACATGGGTTTCTCCTCAAAGCTGCTGAGGTCACCAGCCTGCATGTGCCAGGCAATTGGGTTATGTTCACCACAAAAACACAACAGCTGTCAACAAATAATATCTCATTTTGTTAGCTGGGGTGGGTGATGGAGAGGCAGAAAAAAGAAACCAAACTTGGACTCCTGAAGATTATGTGGGGGGGGAAGGAAACAGCAACCCAGCCCCCTCGCCTCTGGCTTGAGCTCAAGTATAATTCAGGATATTCGGCTGCAGATCAAGCTGAAACAACTATGAAATGATATGTTTGTGTAATTCATTTTGCAATCTTCCCGAAAACCAACACAAGTATTTTTGAGAGTTTATTCATTTGAAAGGTAGAGAGATGGAAGGAGGGGCAGAGGAAGGGAATTGCCATCTGCTGGTTACTCCCCAAATGTGCACAGCGTCAGGACTGGGCAGGCCAGCCCAGGAGCAAGGAGCACCACACAGGTCCCCTGCATGCGCGGCACTGCCCACTCTTCCCTGCCACATTAGCAGGTGCTGCGGCAGAATCCTGGCAGCAAGGACCCAATGGCGATTGTGACCATTGTGACCGGGGTGTGGACATCACCGGCAGCAGGTTAACCCATGCTGTGCTGCAATGCCTGCCCTGCAGGTCAATTTTGAGCTTGCTCTGAAAATTGTAGTAGACAGCAGTGCGGTGCAGTGGGCTACACACCCTGCTTGGCACTGGGACTGGCGCGAGTCCCAGAGGCTCCGCTCCTGATCCAGCTCTCTGCTAATGTGCCTGGGAAAGCAGTGAAAGCTGGCTCGAGCTCTTGGGCCCATGTCACATGCGGGCGATCTGGATGGTGCTCCAGGCCACTTCTACAACTTGGCTGGAGATTATCAGAAGGAAGCTGTCTCTCCATCGCCCCCTATTTTTAACTCTGCCTTTCAAATGAATAAACACATTTTTTAAAAGATAATTACATGCATTTCTGAAGATCCTGCCATACAATACATGACTTTTAAACAAAATAAATTGCATGTCCCTTTCTTTCTTCTATTCAGAGGGGATTATTTGAAGATGACATAAATCTACTTTCCTTTTGGGTTTGTTTTAATACTTAGCCAACCACCTTCCTGAGGAACCATGGCATTTGAATTCAACTATTAGACTTGCTTTTTTAGACAAATGCTATTATTTACCAAGTGATTGGAGGTACAGATCATGAAAAGGCTCCACACTGCTAGCTCCAGTCCTCTGTCAGTCAGCGCCCCCATAAACCATTGCCAATATTTGTATTAAACACTTATTGACTAAGGCTTTCCAGTGGCCTTAACACACAAAAGAGGATGACTGCCAATGGCTCTGGAGATCACCATTAGTGGGCTGCCTGGAATGGAAATGGACCCATAGCTGTGGTTGCATTTCAGTGGGCTGGAGAGAAATGCTGACCATTGCTAAGCCGCAGCACAAAGAAAGGCAACGGAATAGCAAACTCCGATGCCCCCAGGTGGCTTCTTAGGGCACAGTGTTTCATCTGATTGAGGAGTGACAAACTGCAGAGCAAATCATTTATTAACACAAGCCTAGTTGATCTGTAACTCTGTAGCGAATGTATGTCTGCTACATGTTAGAATGTTGTTTCATTTGTGCTGGGCTGTGGAGCCCGTGACTGGAAGCCAGAGTGGACAGGTCAGATGAACTCTAGGATGGTCCTTGTTGGGGAAGCCTGCTTTGCAAACCTCGTCAAGAGGAAACTGGGCAGTCTCAGAAGGGGCTGCCCATCTTCGGGAATAGAGTGTCCTCAGGTGGCTGTGGGCCACGCTGATGTGCGACCTCATGAAGGATTCCAGGAACGCCAGTGCTCTTCTTTGTACCCTGCAACTCTCCCAGGTTCTCTGGAGACCAATATTATTTCAGAAAAAAAACTTCAGAAGATTTGCATGAGGAAAATAATCCATTTTCTCTTGCTTGGGTTTTCTTTTCAGATAAATGGACCTGTCTGTTGGAGGATATCCGTTCAAGCCTCTCTGTCTCTTGGCCAGAGGGGTCTCTGTGTAAGCTTTTTGTTTCTAAGTGGAGCTAAACAGCATTGCTTTAAGGACAAATGGGTGTAGCAGTCAATCTGAACAACGGCTGGGCAGTTTGGATTCACTTGAATTCACTTAAATCTAAACATTTTCAACATAAACACTGATTTTTGGTTCCTTTCCTGCTGATCCTCTCACGTTGCTGTGCAATGGGCTGAGAGTAGCCTGCCAGGGGTCTATGTCTACCGGAAGGAGTAACACACTAGGACAGCTCGCACTTCCTGCTGAAACTGCTTGTAAAGACCCAACTGGCTGCAGAAACCACATCTCGGTTCTCCAGAACCTGTTGAGGCAAAAGGCCCTTGGAGCTGTGTGTGGGTTTCCACTCCACCCAAGCCAGCTGTGCAGTTTCGTTTTCCTGGCAGATAACTTCCAGGCTCCCTTTTACATATGACAGACATTCTGTGATTCCTGGGGAAGCCCACAGGGGAGAAGAAAGCTTTTTACTCAACACCCTGGTTTCCCTCCACTGTCCCTTCTCTGCTTTGTTTCAAGGCATTGGTGAAAAAGGCCCTACTTCATGAAAGTAATCCCAGTTAATACTGTTTCAATAAAAATTTTAAAAAGACAGTGAGTGTGACTCATCCTTCTGATTCTATTAGTAGGAGTCCACGCAAAATTCTTGCAGTGACAGCAGCTGCAATTCTGTCTTAAAACACCAAAGTCCTAAAGTGTTGGCTTTCTCCTCCATGTCTTCTGGCCCTGCCAAACTCTGTCCTCAGGTCCCTTTAGTAGAGCTTCCTGCTGCTCCTGATCACCTGCCGTGAACACACCCGGCTCCCTCTTGCCTGGGGTCTGGATCTGCTGTGAGCAACCACACACTGCAGCATCAAGAAGATCATTGAGCATCTTGGGAACTGCTTCTCGAAGACTCTGGGGTCTGACCGATCCAGCGAGGCCCAGGCTGCTGCAAACAAAGGTCTATTCCCAGGGAAATTGAACCACGTCTTGCAACACCACTTCCATTCCTTCCCTGCATGACGTAAACATACCCAGTCTTTGTCTTTACTCGGTGGCCTTCTGCGAAGAGCAGCCTTCTGTAGCTAAGTTCTTCACAATGCACAGACAAACTGGCTGTCAGTTATGGTGTGTTGCCCCTCTCCATGTACACAACACCCACCATAAGCTCTGCTATGGAACAGGCACCGTTAACATTGGGTTAATGGCTAAGGAAGGGGGTGTTACAATGTGAGATTGCCATGCGGACCAACATTGGGCAAGAAGCTTCATAAGCACACACCCAGTGAGGCGTTCCTGTGTAATGTCTCAGATTTGTGGATAAGAAGTGATTTACATTATTTTGTTACTTTTTCTGCATCTAACATGTCTTGTCAGTGTATTGTGTCAGTTGTGGAGCAGCCGGACCACAAGGAAATCCGCCGGTTTACTGGAGAGAGCCATGGTGCTCCAAGAGGTGCAGCCGAGAGCGTGGCAGCTGGGGGCTGTCATCTGCCAGCTCATCCCACCGGTCAACTGGCCTTTTGGCTTCTGGGGACACTCCCTCTCCTGTGGCCATTCACTGGTGAGACTGCTGCTTTCACACCCCAGGAAGTCTGGCTCTTTGCATTCCTGCTTCGAGGGTGGCCTGTATGTCATCGCCTGAAGACCCCTGCAGCCCTGTGGGGTTTGTGGGGAAAAGAGGTGCTCTTCTGCTCCAGCGGCTTTTATGGGTTATTATTATTAATTACACTGCATTATGTGACACAGTTTTATAGGCACTGGGATTCCCCCACCCCTCCCCAAATGCTCCCCCCATGGTGGATTCCTCCACCTTGTTGCATTACCACAGTTCAAGTTCAGTTGAGATTCTTTCATTGCAAGCATCTACCAAGCATAGAATCCAGCATCTTATTGTCCAGATAAGTTCAATGACTTGTTGGGGAGACCATCTCTGGTCTGAAGGTAGAGCCGGCAGAGTATCATACCGATCGATTAAAAGCCCCAACATACCATCAGCAACAATGTATAACGTTATGGAATTAATTGACATAGTGATTAACCAATATGTTTAACAAAATGCAAGTTCTTAACCACATCCTGTGACTTCTTCATTGACATTTCAATTTTAGTTCATATACAACCGGGTTCTATACACCTTAAAATGGCTATAGATTACTATTCAGCTGTCTCATGTCTATTTTCATTATAGTATTTAGCATTTTATAGCGTTGAAGCATAATTTTGCTGAACCTGGCTTTTTTTCAGGTAGTCTAGACTGGCTTATAACTCTAACAAGACATATGTCAACAGTTGAGGTGCAGAACAGTTTTAAGAGGGGTGTGCAGAGAAATATTCAATACCCTAGTGAGGAGTAACTAATCTTTGTGTCCCACCTAGTAAGGCATACGTGAATCCACGCTGAGACAATAGAGACAATATGGACTTGCTAAATATACAACCACAGAAATTACTGGAACTATGTATTTTCAAATAATTTATGTAATTGCTGTAATTAATTTTTGGTTTATGTAATGTTTGAAATAAAAGTAATAAAGTAAAATTAAAAAGTACCCCTCCCACTCAAAGAACTAAGTGCTTGCAATATTTTAGCTTCTTTTAATTGCTCCATTTTTTATTTTGATGAGCAAAGGAAAGCACATCCAACTGCAGCAGCAAGACACCTGATCCTGTTCCTGCCCAGACCTGCTCCCCTGAGCCCGCTCCCAGACTGCGACCCATTTGTAGGGTTCTCCCATGACGGTGCTCTCGGCTGCACAGCCCACCACGGCTGTGTTCAGGGACATGCAGAGGGTCCTAGCACCCGCAGACCACTGCCCGAGCCACTGTGAGTCAGCTCTGTTCCCCGGGAGCCAGCTCAATGTGATAGCCACATGCAGAGTGTTTAATCACTAAGAACACCCCAAGATGGGTTTCCCTTTGTGTGAAAATTTGATTTCATTCTTACAAAATGTAATATTTAGGCAAAGAAATAAATTCCTCCTTTTTTTCACAAAGCGAAGGACTAGGAAGCGATGAGCCGGCTTCCCTTGGGGAGGTCCACTTCCAGACCAGGTGTACAAATGCCTTCTCTGAGGCGAAGTGGGAGCACTGCTGAGGAGGGCGTGTTACAGACAGGGCCGTTCAACGCTGCACATTCCAGAGTGGTTTCCAGGAGGAAACTCTGAGCTTTATTTACTTAAGGTTTGAAAAGCGTGTGCGAGTAGGACGAGCCAGTCCAAGCCGTCTTTGAACATGGTGATTCCTTCGCTAGTATTCCTGAAGAAGGCCAGCAGGTTCCTATAGAAGCTTCCCACAGTGGGAATGGTCTCTTCTGGCCACTCCAATGGTGGGAAATGCCGGCTTTTGAGAACCGGTGCCACGTTTGAACGACGCCCACTCACTCCCGGACCTGCTTCCCCTTGCACTTAGCTCCTGACCATTTCCGAGTGTTTGCAGACAGCTTTCCTGCATTCTCCGGGACTTCTCTTCCAATAGCATAGAATTTCTGTTCCTCCCCATTTCTTGTGAGGCCCTGGGTGTGTAAGAGGTGTAGAGGGTCTTGACTGGTCGAATGGTGGGTGTTTATTGAACGGGGGTCATGGATACTAAACTCGCTGTGAAGATGGCTAGTCTCAAGGATGAAAACTCATCCCACCTCAAGGTCAACAGAGTCCTTGCATGATGTAGATCTTCATTCTGCTGGTCACTGTCCACAGAAGACATGTGCAAGGCCAGTATTTGGAAAGCAGGGGTAGTGTTAGCCTATCAAGCTGTAGGAATACAAATGGGCAGATTTGGGACAATAGATTAGAGTTACATGGATTGCCAGCAACATTGCAAAGCTGAGGAGGGATGGCAACTCTCACATGTTGCTACACAAGCCGTATGGAAGAGGATTTGAAATCCCTAACAAAATTACATGTGCGGTTACCCTCTGACCTGGAAGTCCTTATTTGTAAGAAGCCACTCAGGGGGTTTGTTTCACCAAACAAGTCAAGCATTTCAGAACAACAGTACTCATTGCACTGTCATTTAAAAGACAAAGTGTGCAAGCAGGCTACCCATGTTGAATCCATGTGACAGGCAAATACAACCCGATCACAAATGAAGGACATCTTGATGAGTAACTGTGTGAATTAGGATTTCCTAGCTTAGACTGATTAATTAGAAGCGCTGGGGTTTTTACATAGAGCTTCTCTCACTCTGCTTTTTTCATTACCTCCGTAGTGATTGGAACTGAATTAAGGTACTGCATGCATCGAAGCACCACTGGTTTTTTTTTCTCTTCTTTTGTCTTGGTGGAGTGAATAGCAGTGATGAGCTTGCAGAAACAGGTTACCAAGCAAGAAAAGCAGCACAAGTCGGAAAAGCAAATTTCTCTTAAAGGCCACAGTGTCCATGTAGGTGCATTGTGAGCCCTATAGGTCAAATACAAAATTTAAGACGAAATAAGATTTTAACACAGTATCTAGCAACACTGGAAATCTGTATTCACTGTCTGACTCCGTATTGCATTCTATAGTTGGGGACTTAAAAAGATCTTTACAAGTGGATGTTTGATACAACAGCAGATACCGCTTGGGATGCCCACACACCACACAGGAGGGCCGGACTCGAGCCCTGGCTCTACTTTAGACCCACCCTCTGGCTCATGCAGGCCTTGAAAGGCAGTGGGTAATGACTCAAGCACCTGGGTGACTACCACTCACATGGGGACCAGGCTGACTTCCAGGCTCCTGGCTTCCGTCTGCTGACCCTTGTCAGCATCTGGAGAATACGCCAGCGATTGGCAGATCTCTAGCTCTCTCACAGGCAAATAAACATAAAACAAAATAACACAATTTTGACTCATTCCTTTAAAGAAAAAGCTTGAATCTCAACTTTTACAAAAGAAGAGTCAAGAAACGGTGAAAGTGAGAGCTCTTCTCTGTCCTGTCACCAACCTTGCCAGCCAACTGCAGCGCTGTTCACCCTGGCATCACAGGGCCCTGGAGGGAAAGCTCAAATTGTTCGAACAAACATAATGTAGCGGGAAATATGGATTCCACAATGTTACTTGAACTTAAGAGTTGAGATCTCATCTTTCATCTTACACTTATCAGTAGCAAAATGTTTGGCTCATAATAGTGGCTCAATAAATGCTGGTTAAAGAGATGGTGAAAGAATTACTGCTTTTCATAGGGACATTATTCCAGAAGATAACTTTGAAGTATCACTTGAACTCCCCAATAATCACAACATCCTTTTCTAATTTGCTTTTTCTTCTACATGATAGAAATTCACAAAACTCGAGACAATATCAAGGATTGATTTTTCTCAGGGATTATATCCCTTTCAACTGGTTTTGGTGTGGCACCATTTTAAAGTAATGAATGTTCCTGCCTCAGTGCTTCTAGAAGCCCGGTGATCTCTATGTCTCTTAAAATGCACACCAAAATTATCAGTGAGTCCATCATTTTTAGGACCTGAAGAATCGTATTCTGCTAATACCTCCCATTTCTAACAACATTCTATTTAAGAATACGGACACTAAAATGCGTTCTCCCCTTTCAGCCACCATAAAATCTTATTCAGTCTCCTAATGCATGACTGCCCAGCTACACTGCATTTCTCAACCTCCCTTGCACTTAAGGTACTGCAATAAGTCTACACTCTCCCTAACAGGGAGCAAGCAAGGTGGTGTGCACTATTTCTGGATTTCGATGGGCTGTATCTCCTTCCCCTCTTCCCACCTGCCGAGTTGGAATGAATCCAGGTCTCCAAGTCTCTACAAGGGCAGAACCCTCCCAGTGAGCTTGACCTTCCCACCTTGGGATTGCCATGTAGGAGAGAAGTTCCTGTCTGTGCTAAACCATCATTCGTAGAGTGACTTGGGGTCTAGTTGTCTAGCTGCCTGATCAAGCTGTCTCCATACCATGGTATCACCAACTGTGATTGCAAAATCAATTATTTTGATGTCTGTGAATAAAACATCCACCAAGGTCTATGCTTGCTGCACCTCAAATCCACAAAATGAACCAGAATCCCATGCTAAATAAATGATCAGAACAGTATCACTAAGCCATTGTAGGAGATGGCGTGTCTGAGTGCTAGCCTGAATTAGGGTGTGTATGCACACTGCGGACTTGGAGAGTGAGTGCTAGCCTGAATTAGGGTATGCACGAACACTGTGTTTGGGCTTGGAGAAGTGTGGTTGGTAGGCTCATATGGTTATGAACTATAGATTTTGCATTTGGATTAAACATAGCTAGAAGAGCAGGTTTTGAAATCTTTCTACAGAACAGTATCAGTAAAATGGTGTGGGAAAAAGCATTATGTATGTAGTCTTGGGGGTAGTATGGGCTGAATCAGAAGTGATCATTACTGGATCGCAGCAGAGGAAGCAAGCGTAGATCGTTTGAGCCAAGAAGTCAGCAACACACTTTCACATTTCACACAGGCTGAGCCCGAGTGCCTAATCCACTCTTACAATGCTCCAATATTCACTCTGAAAATGATAGCAAGAACTGTCTATGTAGCTCAACTGGAAAACAAACAAACTGTTCTTAGGCAGAGTGCTCATCCAGCGAGGGTGCACGAAGGAAGGACAGCATGGAAGGAACGCTCTTCACCTTCTCCTTCTGAGAAGCAGCGGCTCTGGCCATGGAAGAAGCTGATGTCTTGCCCTGTGCGACCAGAGGGCTAGAGCATTCCAGAGCCCTCAAAGAACCCTCGTAGGGCAGCTGGGCATTCGAGCAACAGGGGCAGGTAATGTGGACTCAGGCCATGGCCACACAGGGTCCATCACAGGACTGCGCTCGAGCATGGCACACAGGCCAGAGAGCAGGCCGTAAGGACCCGTCACGACCACTGACCCCTCAGAGGTCCACAGACCTGAGGAAGGTCCACACAGCAGCCTTGTCAGAAGTAGCAGAGGCAACACCCACCCATGGGTGCCTCGGAAAGTATCCATCCTTCTGGCTAGCTCCTCCACCATGTCAGGCTGATCACTGAATCAACTACCAGGGACCAATGCTGCAGCATAGCATGTTAAAGTGCCACCTGTGACCCTGGGCATTGGTTGGTGCTCAGACTGCTGCATCTCTGATACAGCTCCCTGGTAATGTGCCTGGAAAGGAGGCAAAGGTGGTCCAAGTGCTCGAGCTGCTGGTAGGCATGGGGACACCCAGACCAAGTGCTGGGGCCCTGGTAGGCATGGGGGAGACCCAGACCAAGTGCTGGGGCCCTGCCAGACATGGGGGAGACCCAGACCAAGTGCTGGGGCCATGCCAGACATGGGGACACCCAGACCAAGTGCTGGGGCCCTGGTAGGCATGGGGACACCCAGACCAAGTGCTGGGGCCCTGCCAGGCATGGGGACACCCAGACCAAGTGCTGGGGCCCTGGTAGGCATGGGGGAGACCCAGACCAAGTGCTGGGGCCCTGCCAGACATGGGGACACCCAGACCAAGTGCTGGGGCCCCACCAAACATAGAGGACACCCAGATGGAGTTCCTGTCTCTTGAGTTTAGCCTGACATGGTCCCAGCTATTGTTTCTACTTGAGGAGTGAATCAGTAGGCACAAGATCTCTCTCTCTCTCTCTCTCTCTCTCTCTTCCCCCTCCCTCCATCCCTCTCCCCTTCCTTCATCTTTATCTCCTTTCTCCTTCTCGTTCTACAATTATGCCTTTCAAGTAATACATCCCCGAGGATAAAAGCATGCATCCTTTTAAAGCCACTCACCCCTCTCACTTCGTTCCTCATCCATCTAATGGCCGCAGCCCATCACTGTGAACACAGCCTCGCACACTCTCAACTCTGCTGCCTCATTGCTGTTTCATTACTCTCTTCTGGCAGAACTCCAGCAAATAGCAAAGACTGGAAAAACACGTACCTGCACCATTCGTTTCATTTTAAATTTATAACTTCTCATAAATCTCACGTGGGCATTCACGCTTCTCAGGTCTCGCTCAGCTCCTTGCGTCCACTCAGGAAAGCTTCAGATATCTTCCTGCCGACTCCACTCTCAGCTCATGAGCTTGTGGTCTGCTCCAGACTTGGAAAGTAGGGAGAGTCCCCAAGTTACCAACAGCACCGACAACCACTCTTGGCACATGCCACAGCACACCTGTCCACCATGCTGTGCAGGGACCTGCTCTGACCCAGGGGCCGCTCTCCACTCACCCACTAAAGTCCATTCCTTTGGGTTCACCCAGTGCCCCCTTCTCTCACATCATTCACTTTTCCTTATAATACATAATCCACATGGAATCCTAGTTCTGGCTTCCAAATTCACTGTTTTATTAAAGCATATTTCTTAACATTAAATAAAGATGCTATAACTGAACAAATACAGAACAAATAACTGTTTCTAAAAACACAGTAAACATTTGAAGATAAAAGGCAAAATCAAAGTGTCTTTTGGAGAACAATGATCAATATGCTTGGTATGCGCCTGGGGGTGAGTGTTGGGCACAGCAATTTAATGCTGGGTTCCCATCTTAGTTCCGCTTCTGACTTGAGCTCTCTGCCAATGTGTACCATGAAAGGAAGCAGTCATGGCTCAGGTCCTTGGGTCCCTGTCACCCACAGGACATAACTGGATTCCCTGAGTTCCCAGTTCCCCACTGGGTCTGGCCCAGGCCTGAGTAGTGTGGGTATTCGGGTCAAGAAGCAACTGATGAGTCTCTCTCCCTCTGTCTCCCCACTCCCTTCAAATATGTGTGCATATAGACTAGATATAGATAAATTTATGTGTATATATGCATAAATTTAGAGGGTATATACTTGGATTATTGAGAGCTCAAAAATGATGGTTATAAATTATGAGGAATTGTTGATCTGTTTTTCTGGAAATTGAACTTCAAATTTTGTTAAACTCAGAATGTATCTCTCTCATTTTGAGCAAGTGCATTTCATTACATTTTTTCAATTATTTTCTATAATAAAAGACTCTCAGTACTCAAATATTCTCAAATTCATTTCATTACCTTCTTTTGGACACATTCAGAAGCTCATCAGAATGCCTAAATTTGACAGAAATCATTTCCTGTGAACATGGGTTACCAAGCACATATTCTGCGGCCCATGTGCTAGAGTTGCAGCCTTGGCCCACAGTGCTGGAACCATGGGCTTGGACCATAGGCCTTGACCATGGTGCTGGAGTTGCAGCCTTGGCCCACAGTGCTGGAGCCATGGGTTTGACCACAGTACTGGAACCATGGACTTGATCACAGGCCTTGACCACAGTGCTAGAGTTGCAGCCTTGGTTCACAATACTGGAGCCATGGGCTTGACCACAGTGCTGGAGCCACGGACTTGGACCACAGGCCTTGACCACGGTGCTGGGGTTGCAGTCTTGGTCCACAGTGCTGGAGCCGTGGGCTTGACCACAGTGCTGTGGGCTTCTGCAGTTTGGTGGTTACAAGTCTACCTGCCATGGTCAGCTCTGTAGGCAGGAAGCTCAGCTTTGGTTTTATTTGTTGTGGGACTTGTGCTAGTTCCTGTCCCATTTGGGACTAAACAACTTCTCTCACCCTTGACACGTGGTGAGTTTAGCTGCTATCCTTACACTGGTTCCAAGCAGATCAAATGTGTTTGGTTATAGTTTGCTATCTCATAATTTTTTCTTATTCCTAACCCAAGTTCGTCATTCATTCTGAGTCTCCTCAGAGAGTGACATCACGAGTGGGAGGAATGAACACTTTTCCACGCTACTGATTTCCATTAGAAGCTAAGTCGGAGCAGCCCCGTTGAACAGCATCGCTATGTTCTTGTCTGTGATCACTGTAAGCAGTGAATGTGTTCACTAGATTATACTCAGCCTCCAGAAAGACAATCCGAAGCACACTGGCTTAAATAATAAAGTAATCCATTTTCTCACGTGACCAGGGACGTCCAGGGTTCTGGTGTTGGTTCATTCAGCATGAGCAGCAGTTCCTCTTCTTGCTCTGTGATGCTCAGCATGTTGGTTTGGCTCCAGGCTCTCCCATGATAGCCAGCGGAATTCAGGGTCAGCATGGACAAAAATGCATCCAGGAAGCAGAGACGTGATTATCTGCTTATTAACTGGGCAGCATAAAGATTCCCAGGAAACCTCCATCAGAGAGAAGTTCCATAGCAGCAATGTGTGATGTACACAAAGCCGAGAGCAGAGGGGTGTGAGCCCACCAGTACCTGGTACACACACAGCCCGCTCAGCAGCACAGACACCCGCTGTGCTTCCCACCTGTGGAAGGGGGAGGGGGAGGCGGGCATGGGGGCAGAGCTAGATCTGCTATGGTGGTCCTATGAATGCCATATTTGCAATAATCTTTACCATGAAAATGTTGGGCTAATTGGTATGTCAGGAGGATCAAAAGAGACTCACTACTGTCTGTACACTTAATAAATATATTAAAGAAAATTAGACTGTATCTGATTACACAACTTTACAGCCAAATAGTCATAAAACCCAAAGTGTCGCTTTTCAGCTATTCATTCTTCCATAATCTTGTAGGTTTTTGAATTGTATGTGGAAAATCTATACACAGATACACAAATACAATAATATGGCATATATGCTAAATACACTATAGTACTATACATCATATATAATAGATATGTATCTATTTATATATAGCTAGTACACACTATATGCAAATAACAAACTAGATGCTAGTTATATACTGTAAAAGTCAATTTCAGGTCAATTGAACACAACCATGATCAATTGATTGCATAGTAACTTCTATGTCACAGTGAGCACTCGCTCTCTGCTGGGAACAGAACGTGTCATCTGGATACAAGTTAATCTTTTTGCTTGAAGACTTTCATAGGAAATTTTAGATAGAGATTAATACACTCCCCCCTAAATACACAAATACATCCCATTTGTTTTGGATCATCAGAAAAGCCTTCAGCTTGCAGTGTTCTTAATAAATTCCAAAAAAGAGCAATTTCAGAATGCTGAAAAATTCAGAGCTAAAACAGGGCAAAAATAACTTAGAATGATGTAAAAATGATAATCAGCTAAACACCATATCATTGGTACACACATGAAGCTTGTGATCATTTTTATCCAATCATTTCCTTAGCATTTGTCTCTAGAGCTGGCACCGGGAAGTACCATAACTTGGGATAAATTAATTTGTTAGGAAACATCTTTTTTTTTTAAAGATTTTTTATTATTATTATTGGAAAGCCAGATACACAGAGAGGAGGAGAGACAGAGAGGAAGATCTTGTATCCGATGTTTCACTCCCCAAGTGAGCCGCAATGGCCGGTGCGCGCCGATCCGATGCCGGGAACCAGGAACCTCTTCCGGGTCTCCCACGTGGGTGCAGGGTCCCAAAGCTTTGGGCCATCCTCGACTGCTTTCCCAGGCCACAAGCAGGGAGCTGGATGGGAAGTGGAGCTGCCGGGATTAGAACAGGTGTCCATATGGGATCCCGGGGCGTTCAAGGCGAGGACTTTAGCCGCTAGGCCACGCTGCCGGGCCCAGGAAACATCTTTTAAAACACAAATTCTCAATGATGTTTTCTGTAGAAGATATGTATCTGCTCAGTTATTTATTTTTTTTAACAATTTCCTCCTTCATATTATTAATGTCCCAAAGACATTAATTTCAAGAATCAAAAATGAATCTAGATTGAAAAATAGGCTTTAAGATAAAAGCAAAAATGCAAATAATGGTGCATTGGCCCTTTTGATTCACTGGCGTTTTCTGAGTTTACAGTGTCTTTTGATGTGTGTCAGGGTATTTCTGCCTTAGGAGGAAAAGAGAGTTGCTACACACCATAGCCATGGCTTCTCACTGTATGGAGACGCGGTCAGGTGGCATGAACTCCAGTCTCCAATGGAGTGACCACTGTTCGCCTGCACACCCTGCAGCTTACAGCAGGTGATATCCATGGACCACAGCCTCACTCAAACGGTGCTGTGCCAAAGACCTGCGTGTCAGCTGTCAGCAGAGTCAGAGGTGGCTGACCAGCATTCGCCTGTGTCTCCATTGCAACCCACCGACCCTGGTCCTCACAACACAGTACTTGAATATTATCTCACTGAACACCTCACTCAGTCAGTATGGGAACCCATGTTCTCCAAGTTGCTTGAATGATTTGTTGGTAGATTTTCCTTGACACAAATTGCTTTTCCTTTAAGGTAAATTTGCAAATTCACAGCAGTCAGACCTGCATTAAATCTGGCTGATCAATTTTAATGAAATGCCCCAAGTCCATAATAACATGTTAAGGGGAAAAAAAACCCTCTTTCATAACACAACAACCAGGGAGCACTTACTGGCCCCCAGGCCCTCGCCTCCACCTGCTCTTCAATGAAGAAAACACGATGTAACAACAGTGGCATTTTTTTTTAAAGATTTTTTTTTTTTTATTACAAAGTCAGATAGACAGAGAGGAGGAGAGACAGAGGAAGATCTTCCGTCCGATAATTCACTCCCCAAGTGAGCCGCAACGGGCTGGTGCACGCCGATCCGATGCCGGGAACCAGGAACCTCTTCCGGGTCTCCCACGTGGGTGCAGGGTCCCAAAGCTTTGGGCCGTCCTCAACTGCTTTCCCAGGCCACAAGCAGGGAGCTGGATGGGAAGTGGAGCTGCCGGGATTAGAACAGGTGTCCATATGGGATCCCAGGGCGTTCAAGGCGAGGACTTTAGCCACTAGCTCATGCCGCCGGGCCCAACAGTGGCATTTTTAATTATGTTCTTTCTCCTTCAAAGCCATATTTGTTGGTCCAGAAGAGATGACAAGCTTCCCTGTGTGATGGGCTGATCTACGAACCCCAGAATCCCCAGAGATTGTACAGCGGGTGGAAGGAAGTGTCACGGGAGCTCCTGCTGTCATTAGGCAACGCCCCTCTTGAATCCGCCAGCCCCTGAAAAGCACAAGGCCATCTGTGCCATCAGTCCACACTGCAGTGCTACCACGCTGACTTCATTTCTGCACCACCACGCCCTGCCCTTCCTTTCTGAAGGTGCTCAGGGCACTGATGGCTTCACTTCACTTCCTCCCTCTGCAGGCCCCGAGACCCTCTCCTCATCCTTGGCAGACAACTCCTGTGGTGTGTGTCATTCAGGAGCAAAACAATGTTCATGACTCTGAACACAGAGACACGGCAGCTGCTGCGAGGGCGGTCCGGGACACGGTCAGCTTGAACACTCTCATGTCAGTGCCAGAGCCAGTGGCATTGGTGAGTCTGGGTGCTGGAAAGTTCCTTAAGCGAGAGTAAGTCGGTCCAGGGTGTCACGGGAGCAGAGGCCAGGACCAGCAAGAAGGCTATGCAAATGCATCAACAACGGAAATGTTAGAAACCCTCACCCTTCAGACATGAAGAAGAACAGACAGAAATGAGCGCTACCATGGGGGCACCTCCCAACAACCACTACTTGGCAGGACGGGTGGGGGCATTCCCCACCTCCACTGTCCTCTCTGGGGAAGGGGCACAGTAGCAGATGAGCCCCTGGGCCTCAGGAAGGAGCATGGTGCTGCGCGGGCTTTTCCAGAGCATGCGCCTGCAACCCACCTTCCTGTATCCACACTCCAGGCCAGCTCTGAAGAGGGGCTTCTTCCTCAGGACGGAGGGAAGGAAGAGAGCAGCAGGGATGCCAGCGTGACTATGAACCTTTCAGTTAGGGTCATGGAGGCATCCGACAGGGCTTGCTGGTGGCCTTGTGCATAAAGAAACACATGGGCTTCAAACGGATGGAAGTGGGCGAGATTACACAGAAGAGCCCAAGTCCCAAACCTCTTCTTTCCAGGACAAGTTTGTTCAGAGGACACGTGTGGCACTTGTCCCTAAAGGTGCTGCTGAGGCCCATTCACCTGTGCGTGGCTGGGGCTCCCATGCCTCCATGGCCCTCTGAGTTAATCTTCGAGGCTCTGGCTAGTGAAGATGGCTGGCATAGACCGCTGTGACCCCACTGCCCAGCCAGATTGCTTCCTTAGGGCCACTGGGGGGTTGTCGGGTGCCATGTCTTTCCCTGGAGATTATGGCAGTTGTTAGGGATGCGAGTGATAGTGAATGAGCCTTGGAAAAGGCAGGAGGCATTGGAGATGTAGGTGGCAGTAACCGTGAGCTGGGCAAGTCTGCAGGGATCCAATTTAACGTCCGTCCTTTCAACCTTCCACACTGGTAAGAGGAGGGAAGTAGTTTTGCTAAGCTTTCACCCCTCGTTTTAACTTTAATTAAAAGATGGTGATTGGATCTCGGTCATTCTACTTCCATATAATCTAGCAAGCTGTAAGTTGTGTTTGGTGGCTCCAAATTTCAAGTCCATGCTACCAGTTGGGTGACAAGTACAGTCTCCTTGGACTGGAGGTCCAGCTGGCACCTCAAGATTGAAGTTGGCCTTCCTTATTCTCCCTCCGGACAGTGGAGCCCGTGACTGTGGACTGCAGAACAACCAAGATTGATCTTCAGCTCATTTCCATAAACATGCTGGGCACACAGGAAGCAGTAAAACGCACAGCCACAGCTGGCTGGCATGTGGCAGCTCAGCCCAATGAACACGCTGAGCACTCCGTGAAACTTCCCATGCATACGGAAGCTTCAACAAGGGTGTCTCCTCAGAAAAGACTTCGGTCAACAGATTTGTACTGAAATAAACTTCATGGGTTGACATGAGCTTAATTAAAAAGTGATAAATCTCCCTTGCCTCGTCTATCAGCTATTTAAAAGAGGAACTTGAGGCCCTTACCGTTAAGTCATTGTGGCTGGCACTTACAAGCACATGCCCCCTCGTGTGTTTCCCTCTGGATGGACACTGGACATGTGAAGTTTTTCTTTAGGAAGCTGTTAACTGGATTTCAAATGCTTTCTCATCATAGTTTGTACTGCCCCTAAATCTTGGAAGAGAGCTTCCTGACTTATTCACAATGGTTCTATGCGACTCTCCACTCAGGAGAAACTCAGCTTTGGAGTTCCTATGTCTATGTCCAGGCAATCACCGAAGATGAAGGCCAAGGGTGCTGTATGGCTGCTAGCGGACACCTCAAGACGCTCTACCCATGTGGGGAGGGCGCATGCGGTGCTCCGCGCTCGCATGAGGCCACTGCAGGAAGCCGTGCCTCCTGGTAAGCAGACTGCAGAAAGCCATGAGTAGTGCCATGACATGGTGGGTGAAGCCTCTGCCTGTGGTGCCCGCAGACCATGTGGGCACCCATCCAGCTGGTCCCCTTCCAATGTGTTTAGCAGAGCAGCAAAAGACAGCACAGGTAGATAGGAGACATGGAGAACCTCCAAGTCGTTACAGCCATCTGGACAGTGAATCAGCAGATGGAAGAGTTCTTTCTTTCTGCCTCCTTTTATCTCTGAAAACGTTCCTTTCAAATGCAAATAAATGAATAAATTTTGAAAATTAAAACAAAATAAAAACTCAATTGAAACACCATTGTGTCATATACCACAAGGGACAGAAATGCCATAGCTTGATATCATGAAAATAGTAAAAAGAAAAAAAAAAAAAACTCAGAAAAGAAGCAGAATACGGAGTGATTACATTCTATTTTCTTTTGCATAAAAGAGATTTATTTTTATTATAAAGTCAGACTTACAGCGGGAAAGAGAGACAAAGACCTTCCATCCACTGGTTCACTCCCCAAGGGGCCACAGCAGCTGGAGCTGAGCTGATCTGAAGTCAGGAGCTTCTCCTGGGTCTGCAGTGCTGATGCAGGATCCAAGGCCTCTGGCTGTCCTCTGCTGTTCCTCAAGCCACAGCAGGAGCTCAGTGTGAGTGCAGCAGCCGGGTCATGCACAGTGCCCAGAGGGATCCCAGCAGGTGCAAACGAGGAATTAGCCACGAGGCTATTCCATCAGGACTAGTTACATTGTACTTTCAGGCAAGACTCAGACCCGGAGAGATGCAAGCCCCAGAGGTTGGACATAGCAGGGCTTCAATGACACCACCATAGGTATGTTAGTGTACAAAGGAAAACGCGTGTAAATAATGGAGTGACGTACTATGACAAATATGCAGTAACTAGGAAATTCCCACAGAGACACGGAAGCCAACAGGGCCAACCGCCTGCAACGTTGGCCTCCCAAACGGGGTCCAGTTCAAGTCCCAGCTGCTCTGCTTCCAGTGCAGCTCCCCCCTAATGACCTAGGAAAGCAGCGGAGGACGGCCCAAGTGCTTGGGCTCCTGCACCCACGTGGAGACTGGAAGAAGTCTTCTGGTCTCTGTATTCCATCCTGCTCAGACCTGGCCACCGCAGCCATCTAGGGAGTGAGCCAGTCGACAGAAGATCAGCCTATCTCTTCATCTCCCCCTCCCCCTCTCTGTAACTTTGAAACTCAGCCTTCCAAATAAAACAGTAAATCTTTTTCTTTTTAAAAGCCTGATGGAAAGTCTGTCACCAAGAAGCACAGGCACTGAAATAGAAAACTCACCAAGTGGGCTACACAGAAGTGCTGACATGACAGAAGAATCAGAGAACTTCATAGAAATTCTGAGCCCAGGAAGTAGAGAACCAAGCTTCGGGAGGTTGTGAGCACTTTGGAAAAACATGGAACAGTATGGACTACACCAGTAAAAGCATGTGCCATACCAGGACTAGGACGCATTCGAGAAGCTCCATGCTCTGGTTGTTGTGTCGCCATCACAGACTATGCTTCCACCAACTAAGGTGGCTGTGATCCCACCACGTGGTTGGGCCAGTCTCATGGACTGCCAACATCATATACTCGTCCCATCACTATTCCAAACGTTGTCACTCGGCACATGACTGCTTAAGTGTAATGAGACTTCCAAAGGCAGCAGTATGAGAGAACGAGAAATAAAAACACACAAAAATATAATTGGAAACTTAGCAGCACACGGATCTGGGCTCTCCACAATTTCAAGCAGGATGAACACACAGAGGGCTACATACCTACACACATCAGAGAGTGAACTGCCGTGTGCTGTGCCCACAGCTGAACAACTGCAAAAGCCACAAGCAAACCAGGCCACCACATTCAGAAAAACAACAGGGCGATCAAACGCCAAGACGTGATCATTAATAATAAAATCCAAAAGCATATGCAATGACGTACTCAAGCACTAAAAAGCACAAAATCTTGTCAAGTCCTAGTTCGGCAGCATACCCTGTCACAGTCAACGGAGGCATGATGAAGTGTGTACGCATTCCCGGTAAACAGAAGCAGGGAGAATTCATGTCAGGTTTACTTGCCCTTTAAGAGATAGGGAAGGAGGGATGGGCATTTGGCTCAGTGACTAAGATACTACTTCTAGTACCTGAATCCCAGAAGTGCTAGGGTTCAAGTCCCGGCTCTGCTTTTAACTCTAGTTTCCTGCAGCAAGGGCAGAGATCATGGGATTCCTGCTGTTCCTGTGGGAAACCTGGGATGAGTTCCTGTCTCCAGCTTTGGCTTGACTCAGCCCCAGCAGCTGCAGGTCTCTCTCTCTCTCTCTCTCTCTCTCTCTCTCTCTCTCTCTCTCTCTCTCTCTCTCTGCCTTGTGAATACAATTAAAACCAGTTGGAAAACACTAACACATTGGTTTAGACTGAAAGGGAAGGACACAAGAATCCATGGGAGGAAAGGAAGACCACCAGCAAGGGAACGATGAAGATAAAATTTTTAAAAATAAGATTACCTTACAAAATCACATCCCACTGCCCCGTTGGGTTTGGGCTGCAGCTAGATGCAGTATGCATGAGAAGAACCAAGCGGAGGGGAGGAGATGGGACCGCACTGGAATACAGTGGCTGTGTTCCATCAAAGCGAAGTCATCGCAACCTTAAGCAGATAGTGGTATAACAACTAAATAGAATATAAATACAGCTAAAAATACAATCAAATGTAAAATATTAAACATAGAAGAACAACTAAAATACCACAAGCAATTAGAAATTAACAACTAATTTGGTAAGGTGAAACAATATTTGTTTGCTTAAAAAAATATGTGATAAAAAATTACAAAGAATCAGAAAGCTGCAGGACATAGAAAACAGCAAAACCAATAACATGCATTTGACCATATCAAATCACATTCCATATGGACGGACGAAGCACCTCAGCAAAAGCAGATATTGTCAAACAACAGATAACAGATTTTTAAAGTTTTTTTCTGCCAATTTTGTGTTGTTTAAATTTAATATTGACTTCCTTCTGAAACAAACATGAAAGCACACTGTGCTGTGTATTTATAAATGCTGCGAGTGTGGAAGGCTGTGTGATATCCCTAAGGCACGCCCAAGCTGCACACGTTTGCCAAGTGCTATAGTTAATATGAAGAGATTCCCACCAACCGGAAGGAAGAGTTCCCGAGGTGGAGACTGGGGTGACGGCAGTTCACGTCTGCTCATCCCCGTCTCCTGCTGTAGACACGAGCGCGGAGTTCAGCTCAGGAATTTCAAGTATCTAAATTGTTCTGAAAGAGTCAGTTACAGATATCAAATTGCAGTTCCTGGTACATCTTTTAATTCACCTGAAGATACTGTCTTTTGTACATTAGAACGAGCCAATTTGCCATTTCCAGGGTGCTTATATGCAAGTTAGAAACAGCAGAATGAGTTTCTGTGTGCGCCAGCTACAGCAGCTCAGTGGCTCACTGCCATTCATTCGAAGCCTCCAGCACCATGAGCGCTTATCACAGGTGGCTCGCTTGCTTTCTTTTTATCTTCTCCAAAGTGATGACGTACACTTAATTATTATGACAGCTATTATCAGTTTTTAAAGATTTAGTTACTTACTTATTTGAAAGAGTCCCTGTATCTGTGCCGTTTCCCAGGCTGTCAGTGGAGAGGCCAGGACGCCAGCAAGCACCTGTATGCCGCCAGCGGCTTTGCCAGCTTCTGCCACAATGTCAGCACCTATCATTAGCTTTTTTTTCTTTTTAAATAATTTCTGAACATTTCTCTTTTCAATGTTTAGCATGTCCAACTAATTCTTAAAATACTTTTTTTTTTCCCTTCGACTCAACAATGTGACTCATGCAGTTTATCATTTTGGACCCATTTTACACATGAGCAAAATAAAGCAGAAAACAGCGCAAATGACCTGGCAATTACCACACAGGCTTTTGAATTCATTTGCTTGTCCTGACCATCTCTTGTCAGCGGGTTGGGACGGTCAGCCAGATGGCAGCCAGTCCTGGCTGCGAAGCCAGCATTGCGCATGCGAGGCCTCTCTGGTCCCCAAGGAGAGCACGCTGCATCTTCCCACTGTGAGCCTTGGGGTGCTGCAGAAACCCTGCCCCAAGGCCCATCCCTGCAAGGACTCATTTCCTGATCCTGACACGAGAGAAATGCGGTTCTACACCCTTCCTTCAACCACACATGTGGATGCTGTGTCATCACAGATGGTTCCATGACTGCTTTAGCCGTGATGCAATCACACCGATTAGGTACAAATCAGTGCAGTTATGAAGAGTGCAGTGAGCTCCTTAGCTGTATTTCTGACAAACCCATGACCTGGAGACCCACGCAGCTGCCTGGATTTACTTTGCTTTAATTGTGCCAGCCACATTTGACACATCCACACGGTAACCAAGAAACGGGTGTCATGGGGGCCTACCTAAGCATTACCTTCACAGAGCCTGACACGGGCCAGCTTTCCAGTGGTCAGAGAGACAACTGTCAGAGCCTCTCCCACACACGCCTTCCCCTTCTCTGCCTGTGCACCTGTGTGTGTCTGTGAGGGATTTTCAAAGGGAGACAAAAATGCGGCCGTGCCACGATGTGGGTCTCAGCCACAGTGGATAATCACCCCCATAAAAAAACCAGCAAAACGCCGCGATTCTGCCATGAAACCTAATCACAAAAGGTCAGGTCGGGGAGTGAGGAACAGATTAAATTAGCATAGTATTAGATATGGAAAATGATTTCTGTCAAAATCATCTTTACCACAATTATAATATGTTAATTACGTATTTCATTAGGGAAGTTGATTATGGCTCACGGATGAGCCCCTGCCTGGGAGGGCACCTGGAGGAAGCAGCGGAGCCTGAAGCCTTCCTCTGTGGATCCTGCTTCCCGCCGCATCCCTGCCCTTGCCCAGGAGGGAGTGCAACCCTGAGGGGGTCCCCAGCCATGCCCCTCTTTGGGGAAGGGCTCCTGGGGACAGTGTGCAGTGGAGAGAGCGTGCCAGGAAAAGGGTGGCACCTGTAGGCCTCCTTCCCAAAGGACGCCTACATGCCCCTCTTTGGGGAAGGGCTCCTGGGGACAGTGTGCAGTGGAGCGAGCATGCCAGGAAAAGGGTGGCACCTGTAGGCCTCCTTCCCAAAGGACGCCTGAAGACACCTGAGAACTTCCTGCCCTGACGCCCCGGGGTCACCCTGTGGGTGCTGGCACAGACAGTCCCTCACCACGGTGGCCCAGCTTCTGCTGGCACAGTGGCCAGTGGGCAGCGTGTAAGGCTGGTGCCCACTGTTCACAGCAGGCTGGACATTCAGGCCCAACCGAGCTGCACGGCATTGGAGAGGTGCAGCTGACTGTGCTAGGAACGCGGAGCCTTCCTCAGGATTCCTCAGGCCTGGGCTGCCTCGTGCCAGCCCTGGCTCACAGGGCACTCACAGGGCCACGCCGCCAGCACGCCCTCTGCTCTGACGCCCTCTGCAGCGCTGTCCCTCCATCCACACTGTGTGCCACAGGTTCCATTAGGAGACAGCAGCCAGGTGCATGTGTGCCAGGCGAGTTCAGACCAAACCATGAAGCAGAAAACAAGGGCAGGAGCCTGCAGGGAGAGGGCCGGGCGACACCCCTCAGTCACATAAAATGACCACGACCTGATAGTCCCTGTGAGTGCGCAGGCAACGACATCGGTGCCCTTGCTCAGGGAGATTTCACCACCCAGAATAATCGTTGTGGGAATTACGCGTAATTGTCGAGAAAGACTTGGTCATCACAAGAAAGACCGTCTCCTACAACTGTCCCTTTGCTTTCCAACAGTAATTACTTCAGTAATTAATCTCTGTCATTTAACTGTATTACATTTTGAAAAGAGAAAATGGAAGAAAGACCAGTTTCAAACTAATTTACATCGCAGTTTAAAATTCCAGAATAGGGTGAAGCAAATGTCAAATGTAGTCCTTGCAACAATCGTTGGAACGCCGAGTGCGGGCGGGAGCAGAGGCGGCGTGGGCGCCGTGCCTTGCGGGAAGCCTGGCACCGCGTGCGCTCCCGCGGCTCCCGCGGCGGCCTGCGGCAGGTGCCCCGCGCATCTCCACCTGCCGGCGCGGCTGGCGTCGCCGCTAATGGCCACTGCCCACCAGCAGCACCTGCATTTGTTAATGACATCATCATAAAGTCAGGGAATAAATCTGTTCCAGCAATCTCCGTGAACGCCTTTTCACCTCATTTCATCCTCTCAAATTAACTTGTCTGACCTTGTTTATTGTACACCTCATTGTACTTAATTTTCAAAGAAGTGCTTTTAATGCACTGAAATTTCCCTCAACTTCTTATTCGGGTTTTAATATTAGTAAAAGCCCATTCATTACCTTTCTTTCTCACAGCAAGCCTGATTAAGAAAAGGTTTTTCACGGTTCCGGCAATGAAACTTGACAATCTATTATTTTTTCAATTGCAGGTACACTTCACTCACCACCGTGGTGACGGCGATGCAGTAATTGGTTAAACACAAGTTCTCCAGGCTCAATAATCATTAACAGATTTTAAGCAAAAACTCCTTCATTAAGACCTGCATAGAAACGGAGCATCCCTTTCTCCGAGTGCAGAGAAGTATTGTGCTGTGCGGGGACTAACGAGCGCCACATCTGTATCGCGGAGGGGTACTTCAGCTTTGCCAAGTGAGGGATGACATATGCCCATTTGCCTCATTGACTTCATTTGAACTCCTCAGGGCCGAGGGCAGCTTCTTTCCCCATAATGTGAGATTCAGAAGTACATTACGATCCATCCCGCGTCCACCTTGGACAGTGTTATTGCGGCTGCTGTGGGGACAGCGCCACGGCGAACAGGCAGGCTGTGTGCAGTGGGAAGGGGCTGAGACGCCGACAGGTGCTGTGTCTGTCCAGTGCGTGGGAGGAGGAGGACAGGAAGAAATGGAACACGGTGGCGATGACAGGAAACGGGGTTCCCCATCTGCCAACTGACCTCCAAGGCCAACCCTGAGGACAGCTCTGCCCAGCAAACTCCCCCAGAGCTGTGGCAGCTGGGGCAGGCACAAGGTCAGCGTCTGTGTGTGCTTTCTCAGGATGGTTTATCTTGGGAAATGACAACGGTTTCATCTGTACTTTGCTTTTAGGGCGTGGTGAGAAAAGTGGCTTTGCTTGCAATGAGTGAGATCCCTGCTCTTTCAACTCTCCCCAGCGCTGAGAGCTATTCAGGTGGAGCAGAAAGTCTCCATTGTTTTTTCCTGTGAGACACACAGCAAGTACTTGGGCAGGTGCAATGCTGACCAGCAAAAGCAGTGCAGGCACAGGACTAGGAAGCTGAAAGAACAGGGAGGCCTCGTGGCAAGTGACCTGCTAAGTGAATATCTATCAGGGCCCAGTAAATTAAAGGCTGGGAGGTTTCTGCTAACAAGAGCTGACTGCTCCTGGGAAGCCAGGTTCCCCCTCCCTGCAGCAAGCTCTCCTTGCTGGCCGGACAATGCAGGCAGGCCTGTCTCTCTGCTGCTTCTCCCCAAATCAAAGATCAAAGGCTGCATTTGTAAAGCAAATAGTTGGAGACTTACAGCCGGGTTTGATGAAAACCCACTCGAGGCCTCTTGGGAGATATTACCTTCCTCATTATTCCACTGATTGGCTTTATTTCATCCAAGGATTACTGCACATTCTCCTGACGGCTGATGAGCCGCTTCATGAATATACAAAATAATCCGGCGGCAGCGGGCCAGCACTGATTATTATTGTGCGACTCCGAGGAGCAGCTTCAAATGAGCTGCCGGAGACACTGCAACTCTTCCTCCCCGTTTTCCATCTGATTTTACCACAAGGATCCTTATTAGGCTATTTTTCACATGTCTGTAAGAGAAAGAGAAAGAGAGAGAGATTGCATCTAGTTAAAAATGATCAGGGAATTCTGGGTACCAGATGTTTTTTGCTTAATATTGCAAAATGCCTTTTATTAGATTACACCGAGCACTTACTAACTACAGTTAAACTGCTCTGCAGAGAAACCCAAGGGGAACTGTGCCCTAAATAGCTTTTCTAGGTTTTCCCTTTTGTTTTTTATGTGCAGCCTCCAATCTGTGTGTGCTTGCTCACGTCACTTGTGTGTGTGTGCACATGTGTGTGTGTGTGGGTGTTGTGTGTGTGTACATGCGTGTGTGGGGGTGGGTGTTGTGTGTGCACAAGTGTGTGTGGGGGTGGGCGTTGTGTGTGTGCACATGTGTGGGGGGGTGGGCGTTGTGTGTGTGCACATGTGTGGGGGGGTGGGCATTGTGTGTGTGCACATGCGTGTGGGGGGTGGGCGTTGTGTGTGTGCACATGCGTGTGTGGGGGTGGGCGTTGTGTGTGTGCACATGTGTGTGGGGGGTGGGCGTTGTGTGTGTGTGCACATGCGTGTGTGGGGGTGGGCGATGACAATGGCAGTTGGCAGAGGGGCACTGCCAATATGAAATTATCAAGGACTATTACACACACCGGCCTGGAATAATTTAGCATCAGGCTGAAATCTGGTCTCTTTGGCCAAAGAACCTGGCCAAGGTGTTAATGAAACAGTAAGGACGGAGAGCAAAGGTGTTTATTTCTGGGCTCAGCCAGGCAGAAACAGCTTTGACACAAAGCACCTCTGATGGCTACAGGCTCCTGGGATGCGTGCAGAGGCGCAGGGAGGAGGGTGCTGGGGGGAGGGTGCCTTCTCCCCAGGCACTCTCTGCAAGCCACCTAGGGCACCCTGAGGTGAGGCCCCGCCCTCTCTCGGCCAGCGATTTCCCTGGGGAGGTGAGTTCCGGGCACAAGCAGGAGACTTGTAGGTCTCAGCTGCAGAAACAACGCCCTGGTCCACGCTGCCCGCGGAGGTGGGGCCCTCCCCGCGCTTCCTCCCCTCTTGCCCAACAGGAGCTGGTGATTTATAGCAAGGCTGAGTTAACAACGGGCGACTGGGCACCATGACTGCCGTTTGCAGCTGGACACCCTTGTTTTTACTGATGGTGAATTGCTGCACCTCTTTGGGCAATAAATGTCTTCCCCTGCACCAGGCCGTGTGTCACGGGAAACAAACGGCCAGCAAGAGCAACTCCAGGCCCTTCCTGCCACCTTGGCCAGGGGACGGCTCGACCCCAAGCATTTTCTGAGCCGAGTAGGAAAAATCCACTCTGCCATTTTGGAGAATGCCAGGCACCTGTCAGGTTCCCACAGAGGGAGCTCTTATAGGGGAGGGCCCTGCTGGTTAAGGAGATGTCCTACCCAGGCAGTCCTACCCAGGCAAGTATGCAAAGACTTTAGCGAAGTTAACTAATTTGAGACACAGGAATGCATCTCTCTCAAACCAGCCAATTCTGGAGACAGTAGCTATGCAGGTGATAGTGAGAGCAGATTTTAAATTTTGCTTTTTTAAAAGATTGTATTGGGCCCAGCTCCGTGGCTTAGCGGCTAAAGTCCTCGCCTTGAGTGCGCCGGGATCCCATATGGGCGCCGGTTCTAACCCCGGCAGCTCCACTTCCTGTCCAGCTCCCTGCTTGTGGCCTGGGAAAGCAGTTGAGGACGGCCCAAAGCTTTGGGACCCTGCACCCGCGTGGGAGACCCGGAGGAGGTTCCAGGTTCCCGGCTTCGGTTCGGCGCAGAACGGCCGTTGTGCTCACTTGGGGAGTGAATCATCGGACGGAAGATCTTCCTCTCTATCTGACTTTGTAATAAAAATAAATAAATCTTTTTTTTAAAAAAGACTTATTTTTATTGCAAAGTTTTATTTATTTATTTATTTATTATTTTATCTTATTTTTATTTATTTTTATTACAAAGTTCACTCCCCAAGTGGCCGCAACAACTGGAGCTGAGCCAATCTGAAGCCAGGAGCCTCTTCTGAATCTCCCACATGGGTGCAGGGTCCCAAGGCCTTGGGAGCTCCTTGACTCCTTTCCAAGGCCACAGGCAGGGAGCTGGATGGGAATCGGGGCCACTGGGATTAGAACCAGCACCCATATGGGATTCTGGCATGTCCAAGGCAAGGACTTAAGCAGCTAGGCTATCACGTTGGGCCCTAAATTTTGCTTTTATTTGTTTGAAATGCAGAGTAGCAGAGAGAAGGAAAGAGAGGGTGGGGAAAGAGAAGAGAGATAAAGAGAGAGAGAGAATCTCTATCTGCTTCATTCCCCAAATGGCTTCGACGGCTGGCACTGGGCCCGACGGAAGCCAGGAGCTCTGCCTGGATCGCCCATGTTGGTGCAGGGGCCCAAGCACCTTGGCTCTCCTCCGAAGCTTTCTCAGGCACATTAGCAGGAAATTGGCTTGGAAGTGGAGCAGCAGAAACTCAAGCTAGCATTTGTACGAAACCCTGCTGTCACAGGTGGTGGCTTAGCCTGCAGCAACACGTACGAGCAGGGTCTGGTCTCTGTTGAGTCTGCGTCACCGTCATCATTACCCCCGGGAAGCGGCTGTGCATGCTGCTTCCCAGGACAGCAGATCCTCGGGCACGACCAGTGGCATCTGTCAACTGCTCTGCAGTGGGCTCCAGGGAAGTCCTGCAGTGCAGTCAGAACATGGGCATGCGCTGTTAGGGCACCACTCAGAGCAGTGTCAGGAAGAGCCCAGGAGCCCAACAGCCTTGGGCGGTGTCGCTGACAGCCAGAGCCACGCTACCCCATCTGGCCGCCTCCCCCATCCGCAGAGAGCACCCAGCACCATCATTTAATGAATTTACAGTTCCTGACTGGAGTGATAAGAATGAAACATGTTCAAATAACCAAAAGGTAGATATACCAAAAAGCCTGATGAAACATTAAATGAATGTAGTGTAACGCATTATCTTTGCTTCTGCACACCCAAAAAGCGCAATGAACTAAAACATTGCATTAGGCCAAGAATAAAGCTAGAAATTAAATTGACTCAGAAAGATCTAGGGTAGTGGTTTATGCACTCAGAATGCAGTAAATTTGGCCATTTAATCTCACTCTCCCTTTCTCTGATGTGAACACTTACAAAAAGAACACAGTGCCTGTGGGGACAAGGACGAGGCTCCACTGCAGGATTCCGTCTGTTTACCTGACGCCACCAACTAAGACTGAGTCATATTCATGTGGGCTTTTTTTTTACTGTAAAATTGCTTTCATTTTCCAACATTTAAGCACAGGAAATGTCAATAAACATAAAATATGAGCAACTTTGTAAAAGATGGAAAACAGACCCAATGAAGAAGACATATTCAAAAATATAATACTGCCCCTTCAAATCAATAAATGAAGACAAGCATTTCATACACTAATGCATTTATCTATGACCAGTATAAATTAGTTGCTTGCCAGAAAATACACTTCTTAGCACAAGTGCCATTATTTAAAGCTGTCTATTTAATGCACACTTAGTATATTTCCTCATGCAAAGCTCCACTGCATAATTAGACAACATCCATTCTTAAAAACTAAAGTAGATGCCAAACATGCAATACATAAAGCATGACATTTTACAAATTTACATCTTCAAAAGTTATGTGTGGTTCCAGATAAAAGAAATTGCAGAAAGATGGCTGTGTTACAAGAGCTGTGGTCTCGCCGCCCGCCTCTGCGGAGTGAGCTGGCAGCAGTGGGAGCTCTAATGCAGTCATTTTCATTCAACTTCACTGGATGCGTTTTCCAGGGCGATTCTATTAACGGGATGACTACTGAGTGGGCCTTTAATAGCATGCCGCATTGTGCCTGATCATCCTGTCTGAGGTCACCGGGTCATTTGCTTGGGAGGCAGCAGTAAATGTGCATGCGAGGCCCTGGCTGCTGCCTGCCACACTCTAATGGATCATGCCGGACAGGCCTGCTCTCAATGGGCAGCTCTGAGACCCACTTCTGGCAAAGACACAGGGCTGGTCCCTAAGGCTGTGCACACCACAGCTTGCACCCTGAGTTGCCCACAGTCCCCACCACCTCTGAAGCCCTCCATTGGAAGTACTATTGATGGTTTCATCATGCTGGTTGGATTTAGGTGCTGTTAGACCCTTCAGGGAACTGTCACTCCAGACCAGACAGTCGCTTAGAGTAAACTGAGGGCTACAGTCGCCCACGAGAGCACAGGACACAAGCAGAAGCCAGTGTGGCCCATGACCATCACAACCAACAAGGCTCAGGCCATCTCTGAAGAAGCACGTCTCAGCTTGTGGGGTCCAGCCTGGAGTGCTGTGGCTTCCGCACCCACCCAGAGGTGGTGAGAGGAACCCTCAGCGATCATGTCAACACCTACGTGTCACAGTTAGACAGTGCGGGCAGTGTGACACCTCACTTAGCCACTGAGGGACGTGAACCAATGGTGGCTATTCTCTCATTTCTCTTGTTCATGGATCTCTATAATGCTGGAAATGAGCAATTATCCAAAAGCTTCCAGCATCTTCCATGTCACAGGCAGCTTTGAAAGGTCATGGAACTAAACAGAAACCACTTCTGACTGGTGGGAGTTGTGGTGGAGGTGATCCTTCAATTAACATAAAGTCCCACAGGGGAGAACAGCGGGGCAGTCCTAACTCACAGTGGCCAGTGGTCAGCTGAGGCTCTTGGCCAGCCTGCTACCTAGATGACTACGTATCCACCAGTCTCTGACACTTTCCTGGCTAACGTGTATTTTGCTCGCCTCCCAGGGCCCACTTCGCTCTGTTCCCTCTCCCCAGTGCCTGTCCTTCAAGACCGGGGTGGGGACCCTGCAGGCAAAGCCTTTTGGATCTGTGTCTAGTTGTTGCGATTGATTCAAGCTCTGGATGGGGAAGGTGATCCACTTGAGCAGATTCATCTACATACTTTATCTTGTGCTGTTAGAACCAAGCAGGAGCCAAGGTCCAAACCTGAACATGTGTGGACAGAAAGACTGGGAGAAGGTGAGTCCTTGATGATGTGTAGCAAACCCATCACAGACTCTCGTCTCACACAGTAGCAGACAGCATCTTGTTCAGAAGGCTCTCGTTTGCAGCCAAGTTCATGGTGAATGTTGCCACAGGGAACATGGGTGTAAAGGAGCAGGAATGATGAGGGGGACACTTTCAGGGTGGAGAGCACACATTCACAGAGCGCATCTGGTAACCGACCAGGATCCCAGCTCTCTTGGAGGTGGTAGCCCATGCAGACACACATCACCATGTCCCATTGAAACTGAATCCTGTCTCCAACTTGTAAATGTCTTAGTGCAACTGATTTCCATGTAATGAACAAGCAATGACATCAGAATAAAGCAGTAGTTTATAAGCAGAAAAATGGCTCTTTGTCCTTGGTCTTGGCAGACCTTGAGGAGAAGGTGAATGTCTAGAAGCTTCTACAAAGAGGCCCTTCCTCCCCCAGGGGATTCCAATCACTTGTTGTGGACCACAGACTCTGCCAAGGCAAGCGGGTGTTGGGCAACGAGTTTCGCACATTTCACTGGCCAGTCCCCTGAGTAATGTATCTGTTTAGCAAGGACTTCTCCGCTTTTGCTCACATAGGTATCCTCCCTTGTCCTCTGTTTGCCACACTAGTTAGGTAAGCAAGAAAGGAGAAGACTGAGCACTGAGCACTGCTTCTCAAGGCTGTGCGCATACAAGGGCTGTGCTTCTTGACAACCTACACTGGCCGTGGGGACATCCTGAGGCCCAGACTGCAGGCATTCAGCAGGGATGGAGGGGCGGCTGCAGGGCAGGGGCACTCACTGGCTTGAGTGAGTGAGGGATGAGCTTCCACTGTGGTCCTCAGCAAGAGAGACACTGCAAAGGAGCGCCAGCTGACAAGTGGCTTGTGCCACGCTGCCACTGTGCCGCGGACAGCTCTGTCACTCTCCTTTTGGCCCATCTGTCCTAATTGTGGCCACTCATCGCCGACTGACTGATGCCTTCACTCCCGTAATTTCATGGACAGAAACTGATTACACAGCGGTGAAATTTGCAGTCATTGCAAATTTCAAACTAATGGACATTGCTCCTCTATCAGAATGTGGTGAAGATAAGAGGAACCCTGGGACGCTTCTTTTTTAGGACTGAATAAAATGCTTTATTGGCTTAAGAAATTGATGACAGACTGGCACTTAGGCCATATACTTCAGTATTTTGTGCTAATCCCGAAATCCTGTACTTCCACATGCTGTGTGAGTTCCTATCAACAAAATTCCAAGTGACCCCTTCAGATGGCACTGTGGAAGTGAAGTGGCGGTCCAGTAGCCAGAATTATGTCTGCTGGCCCCAACCGTGCTCCTTCCCTGTGTGAGCTTAGTGTCCCACGAACTCACAATCTCCAATGCACTAGGCAGTAACAGTTCCTTGGCCTTTTCTCTAGAATCAGAGTTGGTCATAAAGAGCCCTTGCCCCAGACCTCAAGCATCGTGTTAAGGTCCCTACTGGGGTTAGGGCCCCAGCTCACCCAGGAGGGCTGCGGCACCCAGGACAAGCATCCATTCAAATGTTTCCTCTGACGTGTGTGTACTCTCAGCCATGCCAGATCCGAGGACGGGTGAGGAACTGCTAACTGCTGTTGCCACCAGCATAGCAGCTAGAATGCCACCAGGAGCCCAGAAGACAGCCCAGCCAGAGGCCTGCTGGCCTGCCAGGCTCCACTCCTCCCACCCGCAGGGGTGCTATGTGCCTCCGTGGCCTCTCTCAGGCTTGCTTCCCTCTCCCTTTCCAACACATAGAAAAACCGGGACCGAAGGCCAAGGACAGGATGGAGATCTTTGCTCTGGTTAGCTGCCAGCATCCCACAGGATCCTACAAGTAGGAGCTCAGAAAGTGAGTGACCCGAGAGAACTGGCAACCAACAGCAACAGCCGAAGGATAAATACACAGGAGGTTTGTGAGGCATACTGAGAGGCTAAAACTCACAACGCCCTCCCTCCACGCTTCTCTGCCTCAGTCTTCCAACATGTAAGAGAATGTGTTAGACTCCTCCGAGCGCACACCTGCCCCTCTGCCAGCAGCGGGGAGTTGCTGTTTGTTAAATGCCAAACCAAATCTTTCAGGCTGAATCTGCAGTTGTGCGGCATTTTGGTATACACAGTCATTTCAACATCACCACGCAGTGTGAGGAAGCAGTTGATACTCTGATGTCATAGACAGTGAAACAGGCCTAGGCAAGTGAGCCACTTGCTTGCCACACTTGGCAGCAGTCAGGGTGGCGGGGACAGAAGGGATGTGAAGCCAGGCTCCTCTCAGCTCCTCTGCAGTTTAGCTGAACCGAGAACATGTGAGAAGGGCTTACAACTCCTTGCCTGAAGGATGAAGAACCAAACAAGCTCCCCAGCTCAACACCGTGCCCAGGAAGCCTGCATGACACTTAAACTGCAAAAAAAAAATCAGCTTTTCTGCAAATCTTGCTCAGAAAACAACTACATAAGTAAATATGATATGTTTAATGGAATTTCAAATACGTTTCTCAAATTTCGGTACTGAATCCAAGGGAGTACAGATTATGTATGAAAACATGAATATTTGTAGGATTCTTACTCTCCTATATTTCCAAGTATGATTTTTATTGTTTATATTATGTAGTAAGCCTTTGAATACCCAAGTGCTTTGTAAAAGCTTTTATTAAAAATCCCAACTTTTGGATGGGTAGCCAAATTGAATCTGAACTCTGAAACAGCTGAGCCATGGGAGGAGTCCTTTCCTCGCCCAAGGTCATTGATTACACAGGGAGTTGTGTTTGTGAAAGGCGGTGTGAGCGCCATGCTCTGGAAGCAGCACCCGCTAGTTATCTGGACACTGTCCCGCAGGAGGGGAAGTGATTAGGAAAGCAGGAGAAGAGGATGAAGGGGAATGGCTAGAAGGAAAATCGAGTCAGAAAAGAGACCATTGCTAATTCCTCTTGGGAATGGTCTATGTATGAATAATGAATGAGTGGATAGCCAGCAAGAAGGAGGGTGCAGCAGGGCCAGGAGGGATGAAGGCTGAGGCAGGAGTTCATGGTCGGCACTCTGCTGGCACAGCGCAAGCCAGAGACGGAACGATGCAATCCCTGCCAGTGCTCTGTGTTCTGAGGCTCATGAGCAAAGCAAGGGTAGGATGGATGGGAAGACGCTAGAGAAAGGGGGGAGAATACAGTGGGAAAGAGGACAGGAGGGGGGAGGGTGCAGGTCCCAGAGGAGCCGTCCACATGCTGCTTCCCCATCTGGGCAGGGGGACAGTCCAGCAAGGACTTGGTGACACCAATCTGCAAGCTCGTTCAGTCGGCTCTGGGCTGTTAGACTGCTTGCTGCCCAGTGACACATGCATCGCTGTGAGCGGTCACATCCAAGGACAGGATGCTTGAGGGCCTCCCCTGGCAGTCCCCTGAAGTAGACCCTCCTTTTCTTTCTCCGGGTTGCTGCGCGGCTTCCTCCGCTGCCTGCCCATGTGGTCGTGCAGCTGTTGACAGTGGTCACTGCCACACCCCCTGGGTCTCAACATCATCACGACATTCTCTCTGCTCAGTCATCATGAAATTCCAGGTCTAAAAATTTTTTTAAAAGTCTTTCTTCTTTCTGTATATTTATTATCATTATCACTATTACTAATATTAGCATGCAATTAGTGGAAAAAAGAACAAATTGGATCTCACCTTCATAATCCTAGTTCCATCTCAAAAGGGACTCAAATAAATGTTTGAGAAAGGAGGGAATGATGGATGGAAAGAAAGAAGAAATGAAACCAAAAATAAGAAAACAGAACTGTCATCCAATGACAAAATATACACAACATGTCCCTGCTAGCTATAGTCGCACACACTGGAAGGCAAGGTGCAATACGTTTCAAGGATTTGTTTATCTTTATTGGAAAGGCAGGTTTAAAGCAATAAGGAGAGAGACAGAGCGAGATCTTCCACATGCTGGCTCACTCCCCAAATGACCACAACGGCTGAACCCAAGCCAGGAGCCAGGAGCTTCCTGCCGGTCTCCCACATGGGTGCAGGGGCTCAAAGACTTGAACCATCCTCTGTTGCTTTGACAGGTCAGAGCATGGGTCTGGATGAGAAGTAGAGTGAGATATGAACCGATGCCAACATGGGTGCCCGCTGGTGCCACAGGTGGAGGAGTAGCCTGGTACGCCACTGCACCAGCCCCAAAGGGCAGTGTTTTAAGTGCTTGTGAGACAATATGCCACCCTGAAACTCTGTGCCTGCCTAAGGTATTTGATGTAATTCAGAGCAGAATATTTTCACATATGCAAAAATAAGAGGTTCTAGTACTCAGACTCAGTACAGAGACTACCAGGATGTTCCTTGGGTGGCATGAGCTTGAACTCAAACAGCCAACAGGTACGCGTGCAGTAAAGGCACACAAATACATCCAGCAACACTTGGCAAGAACCAAACAAGAAGTGCAAGTACTATATAAAAATGTCCGATCTGTCAAGGCAGAAACAAGAAAGAATGAAATACTGAAAACAAAAATATGAGACATAAGGTGCCAGTTCCGAGTTAAGCTCTGACTTTCCTTATTGGATTCAGGAGGAGAATAGAGAAATAATTACCTTTGCGTTCTGGTAACTCCATTCCATTTCTAATGTTTTAATGCTTAAAATAGATCTGGGACAAATAGGACAAAATGTCAGCATTTTCATGCTTATTATATGGCATTAGGGGTGTTTATTATATCGTCTGTACTTTTCTCTATTTTAGATTTCATATAATTTAAAAACCTCTTTGTACATTATCCGACAGGGAAATTAAATCTTCCAGGCAGTTATTTCACACTCTCCTTCCTCCACGAACTTTCAGCACATCCTCTCCCATTCTCCCGCTCTTCACCAGTGAGCTTGCAGACCGAGGACTCGGACACTTCTTGGCTCTGTCTGCCCACACACAGCATTTCCGACCACACACACTTGGCCGGCCAGCAGGTGTGTACGTCACACCCCACTCCAGAGCTGCCAGCTGACAGAATCTTCCCTCTGCGGGCACTCAGGGCGACCAACCCCCTTCATTCTTCTCCGTCTTGCTCTGTGTCTCCCACAGGACACAAAGATCTCAGAAACTGTCCCTTGTCCATCATGCCCGCCTGCTCCTTGTGCCTCTTCTGCCATGTACGATAAAGCTGCCTGAAATGTTGCTCAGGCCTTGCCAGCTCTCCTAGCCCTCCCAGCCCTCATTCTTTGGAACCCTCCGGAGTCACTGTCCTCAGTGCCCTGCCCCCCCACTCCAGCCCCGCTCTCTGCAGGGTCACCTGTGTCCTGCCCTGGCTGAAGTCTCCATTCCAGCCCTCTTTGGCCTGGACTGTGTACTCGAAAGCCTGGTCTTTCTCTGTCCTACTGGTTTCCCTGTGAGCGTTCATGTTCTTCAGTCTCCTGACTTTCTCCTGTTTAAATGCTAACACCCACTCACACCTCCAGCCCCGAGCTCTCCCTGGACCCCAAAATTGCATACTTCACTAAGTTGCATGTGTTCACACTCTGGTGCTATATTGATATGCTAGAATTGCTTTACAACCGAGTGTGACAAGCTAGGTGGCTTGGTGCTAAGCCACGGCCTAAATTCATTCTCTCATAAGTCGAAGGTCGAGCTTGAAACCAAGGCATTGGCAAAGTCATGCTCTCTGTGGAGGCGCCGGTGGGGTGGGGGAGACTCTGCAGTGGTCAGCAATCCTTGGCGCTCCTTGGCCCCTGGGACCACGGTGCAGTGTCTGCCTCAGTCATTACCCAGCCTCACCCTGTGCCTCCTGGCAGCAGCAGGAACGTGTCGGGGCAACCCTAACCAAGCAGGGCCACACGTCAATTGTGTCTTCAAGTATTTGCTCTCCCAGAAGTCACGCTCCCAGGGACCGGGGATCAGCACTGAACAGAACTCCTTGGAGCACATAATTCAGTCCACAGTATGTCTACCAGGTGCTTCAACTTCATCATGCCCAAACCAAAATTCTGGTCTTTCCCAATTTAGGCACGTTCCACTGGCAACTCCCCTTTCCCTTTGGTTCCTCATCTCCCCAGCACTTACCCTGCCAAAATTCTTGGTCACCGTGATTCCTGCTGTACCAAATCCAGTCTCCTCCCACATATTTTAATAGTATATAATATGAATTGTTTACATGTTATAATCTTGAATTCATATATTACGTGCTGATTTTATATATTAGAGTACTTCAACACTTTATTGAGAATGCATACTATGAAAAATGCTGATTAAACTCATTTGCATCAAGCTGTATCATCTTTTGATTCCACTTTCGCTACTTCCTGACACACCTTGTACTGTGTACTGTTGCACACTCACACACACTCACCCGTGGCTACCCCTCCTGTGCTCGTCTCCTTTGTTACCCCATTGGTTCGAAGCGTCACCTTTTAAATTATTACCTAATGTTTCCAGGCTCCCCCTGCACTGTAATTCGTCACTCTTCTCAACAAGCCTGCAGTGACCAGCCTCCTGCAAATGGCCTTGAAGCCTTAGCAACGACTCCCTCCAGACTGAATCCCAGAAGCAAAGCTGCAGCATCAGAATTAACCCCTGTAGACAATTCGCTCTACCCCCAGTGGCCTTTCGGAAAAGGTGTATGAAGTTACAAAACTAAGTTACATAGCTGAGCTGAGTCTTCTTGGACTTCTTTTGAAAAACTTCAGGTGTTTTCTTTTTGTTATCCTTGTGTCTACCAAGAGCAAGGCACTGTGACAGACACAAGGTCCTGCCCGAAGTGAACTGGAAGCAAGAACCTAAACAGGCACTGTGCAGGGCGGGCACCTGGTGCTCAGGGTGGAAGCGAGGCAGGGCGACTCAGCGGTGCGGCAGGTACAGGGGAGGGTCAGGCTGGACTCACGCTGAGCACAGACTGGAGGAGACAGCGTGCATCGCTATATTCCACCAATCCTGCCAACTCGTCCTCAGAAGTGTCTTGAGCTCTGGGTGGCTTTCTCTGTCTTTTGCCAGGTTCCACACTTGCTGACCAGATCCTACACTGAAGTTAAACCTGTACTCACCCTTCCCTGGCTTCCTCCTTCCTGTATGCTTAAGATACTTTGATAGCTTGCACCCACACTTAGGCCAGAAGTCGTGGGGTCCTGCCCGCACTTGCTGGAGTCTCCTTTGGTTCAGTCCTCTCCCACCTGCTCTGACAGCCCAGCTTATGTGACAGTCACATTCAGCAACTGCCTGGCTAAGATGGGGCTCCTGTGGAAGACATTCCCTTGCAGTGGCCGGGTCTCTGCTGTGCCCAGTGTTGTCCACTCTGCATTGGCCAAGCCCTTTGTGGCACCTGCAACACTCAATGATGATACCGAGGCCCTGAAAAGATTGGTACCCATTTATAGATACATAGATAGACAGAGATCGCTCCAACATTATCCATCAAGATAGTAAAACAGGAATGGGTTAGTCGGGTGGTTCGGGTTGCCTCAGTAAAGACACGGATTGAGACACCCCACATTAAGTCACAGCCCCACATCCAATTCTGGTCCCCTGCTTGTGCTCACTCAGGGAGGCAGGAAGCAACGACTCGACTCCTTGGGGCCCTGCCACCCACAAGGGACACCCAGGGCTGGGTCCTGGCTTTGACATGACTCACCCCAGTGTTGAGGGTTTGTGGAGCACGAACTAATGGCTTTCCCTTCTCTCTTTTTTCGGAGGAGTAAATGGCTTCCAGGGCTTTCAACTTTACTTTATGTTTGGCATTGTGTTGTTTGAAAGTTTCAAAATGAATATGTTATCATTTCTGTAAAAACAATAGGTTTTTGAAAAACAATAGATCAATTAAATGACACTTGTCATCTAGAATAAATGGCAGTCAGTAAAACAGAAAGCGCTGGATAAGGGGAGAAACTGTACTTGAATCTAAATCTAACTATTAAGCAGTACAAAATTTACTGCTGTCTTTCAGTTCACCTCTGCTCCGCTATCTCCATTTCAAAGCTGGCTGAAGGGAAAACACGATGGTGTGGAAGAAAGTCACCAAGTTGTGCGCAGTGAGCGTGCAGACAGTTCCCACACTGCTCTCGGGCCTGGAAAGCTCCCTCCAGGCCTCTACTCTCTTCCCTTTCCTCACTGTGGACTTAGTGCCCACACACATCCCAGGCTTTCTCCGCTGGTCCCTCCTCCTCGAGCACACACACGTGCTCACTCGCAGCTAGGAGCACCACCGCAGCTCCCAGCCTCTGCCCACCGTGTGCCAGGCGCCCAGCGTGTGGCTCTGCCTAGGAAGCGGTCAGAGGTGTCGGTGCATGCCCCGCCCAGCAGCCATCTCAAAGCCATGGACATCTGTCCTAACCCTCGCTGCAGAGGCCTGAAGAGACTTCTGTGCAACTCCTCAGATGCTTCTGCTGTTCCACAATCAGAGAAGAAACGTCCTCTTCCTCCCCCACCGGCACAAGCTGCAGGCACCACTGCCACTCCATGACAGTGACAGGAGGAAGGAGGTGCAGGGCTGGGGAGGACAGCTGGCTGGCACGAGGCTGTGCTGTGCTACGGAGCCAACCCTCACATTACTGCTCACAACTTCCTCACAAGGACAGTCACAACCCGTTTTTAAAGCCACAGCCTTTGACTTGTATTCACAGCCTCAGTAGTGGAACGTACTACCCTCCACCTGACACTTCCAGCAACACACCCCCTCTGCAGGTGTCTGCATGTGTCCCAGGTGGCTGTGGGCTCTCGCACCTCATCATCTGTGCTTGCAAGGCCGCTGCACAGCACTGGCTCCACCCACTGTGAGTGAGGATGCAGGATTCTGCAGGTGCATCTGCATGCGAATGGACAGGAAGATGGTGGACACACAGTAAGGGTGTGGACGGCTCAAGAAGCCGGTGCACCGAGTCCTGCAGTGCCGGAGTGGAAACTGCTCTGTGGCTTCCAGGCCCGCCGGCAGAATACTGAGAAACTTGTGCTGGGACCAAGTCGAGTCCATTGTAGGGCTGAACCTAGAGGAAACTGACCAAAATGTCAGGCAGTCTGTGGGGGGACTACCATGTGTAAGTGTAAAGGCGTTGATGGAGAAAAACTGAAGGGCCTGCTGGTCTGTGTAAGAAGGAAGTGAGATGGTCAAACTTTGCGCCCAGGTCCCTGTGTCTCCAGAGCAGCTGGCCACTGCTCAGTCTACAAGAGGCGGTGCAGAGAGACAACCAGAGCCCTGGGGCCGAGCTCACCAGGTACTAGACGTGGGAGTGCCAGGCTCTGCAACCTCTCATGGACAGTGAGGCAGAGGGGCCAGAATGACCTGGGGAGCAACAGGGAATGCAGAAGAAATTCAAAATGCCCAGGCAGAGGGCAGGAGTTGTGTCCAGAGCTCGACATGTGGGAGACCAGGCTGCCGGCCCTCCCCTCCCAACTGCCCCGTTACTGGCCACATACTCACGCAGGAGTGGGGGGGGCAGCAGCTTCCCTTCCCATCTCCAGGAAAGCAGAGCTATGCTCAATCATCCTTGTCCGGAAACATTTTGACAGACACAGGCTGACGGATAGGTAGGACCAGGGCGGCCCAGGCCCCCACGGACTGGTCGAGGGGCTTACAAGAACTGCTGCAGACAGGCAGGCCTCCTGTGGCCCTAGCCTGGAGCCTCCACAGGGAATCCAGAGGTCATGGTTTCAAAGCAGCATTGTCCACCTCTGGAGAATTCAAGGTCTTCACAGATTCACTCCACATCTGGTTCATGCTTCCCTGGCCCTCCCAGGTGCTCGGAGTGGAGTAACTATGTGTCCGGATGAGGAGAATGTGGGAGACCTCACCACATCCTGAGTCCAGCGACGGGGACACCACCACAACTCTGAGCATGGCATGTTTGACTCTCTGCTCTGGCTTGCCATCGGCCGAGAAGTTAAGGTGGTAAATTCATGGATTGTGGATTGCTGGTTGAAGGAATTCTTCCCCATAAAATACAGCATGCAAGGGTTATAAACACACAATACAGATTATCAGACTATAAAAAGGCATAACAATGCAATATGATTCATGGCTGGCATGGGTACAATATTTTGCTGGAAGATTAAAGACTGTGTGACTTAAATAACTTTTATTGTAATGCTTTCAACAGATCTCCTAACAGGGAAAACAAACGGATCCTGCCTGGTGAGATGACTGGTGGGTAGTACCCGGTGCAGCTCCCCTGAGATCCATCCATCTCCACAGCCCAGGAGCTGGTTCCACTTTGGTGAATGTCTTGCAACCAGAGCAGGCAGTTTCGGGGCTTTGCGATAATATATCAGTCTCCAAGGATGTGCTAGTGTTTGGCTAAATATAGCACGTGTCCCCCAAATGATGCGGCTGCTGGGTAACAGTTACCCTACTCATCCTCTGTCTCTCGCACAGGCGCAATTGGATTTGATCCAGAAATGAATTTGTGCTAATCTGGCCCCCAAATAAATAACTTTTGTCTTTCTTCGGGCAGTGCGGGAAGCTGGGGCGCCAGGTGTGGCCCAGGGGAGCCCCAGACACAGGCATCCACGCTCCAAATGCCCTGAGGAGGGCTGAAGCAGAGGGGTGGCTTTCAGCATTGTCCCCGGAAGTGGACCTGGTGCTAACGGGCGGAGAGCTCCAGCGCGCTGCTGCTGCCAGTGCTGCTGGGCAGGCGCCGTGTGTCCGCAGGGTGGGACCCTGCCCACGCAGCCCCCGGGATTGGCTGGGCCGCCTGCAGGACCAGCGCCTTGCAGATCTGCTGGCAGCAGCCTGCTCTTTGTTCTTCAGAACGTGGAGGCGTGGAAACAACCGCATGGCCCTGCCACCCTCAGCCGGCCTATGCCCCGCTCTCCCTGCGGAGCCCTGTGGATGCTGCAGGCTGGTGCGCGTGCAGACAAGTGCCTGAAGGTCGGGGAGACTGGGGTCATTTCCCATTCGCGGATATGCCCAGGAAAATGTGCACAAAATGCGTCTCGCCTGCTCCCAGTACATGAAAAACAACCTTGCCTCCTTCCTTAAAAGCTGTCGCGGTCTGCTCTGAACTGCATTCTTCGCGGTGTCCTAAGAGAGGATTATTTGTATCCACCTGAGTGCCCTGAACCGAGCAAGTCCAGGCACGTGCCCAGTGGCAGCTGGGGACTTAGTGTTTTGTTCAGAGCTCTTGGTGCTGCCAGACCCAAGGTCTTACTTCCTTTCTCTGGTTCCCGTCTGTGTCCACTGGCACAAGAAGAAGCTGCCACTTGCACTCTGAGAAGAACCCGCCCTTGTCTCCTGTCTGAGGTCACATGCCCTGGGCTGAACTCCAGGACTTGCTGGAAAGCCTGCTGTCATCTCCATTTGAGCAGCTAGCTGTCAGGTTAGCACCGTTGCTTTTGATATCATTGTAAGTTCTAGTTGATGATCTTGGGTCCCAGGCCGAGACAACCTAAGCCTAAAGAAGTAGGATCCCTAACTGTATTTACCCCTTTAACATGCATCTCTTTCTAACAGTTGTCGGTCCCAAGGACAGGAGATGTCTGTGATTGTGTTTAGAATCACATTGGCCCTTGGATGAAGCCAGCACAGAGCGGTGACTCCGTAGCGCCAGAGGCTGGGACTGACACGCCTTCCTTGCGCTCAGTCCCTCTGTGAGCTTAGGCTTCCCAGGGCACCGCAGTGATGCCTTCGGAGTGTCCGAAGGTGGTAGCAGCTGTCTGATGAGTTCCTTTTGCTTGTAACCTGGGATGTGTATTCCTGGCCAGTGAGATGTTGAGTTCACAACCACAGAAATGGTGCAAGAAGCATTTTTTTTTTACACTTAATTACCAATCAGAAAGGAAGATGCAGGGACACTCATGTGGTGCAGAGAAGGCCCAGGCTTCCCTCTGCAGACAGCCCCAGAGCTTGTGGGGCAACCTCAACCATAATATTACCACCCTCCCACCCTCCCAAACCTGCCCCAGCTCCTACCCAGAGAACCTCAGAGTAAGGAGGCCCTGGCAGCCCACTGGCCTCTTCGGCTCCAATGCCCCAGTTCCCCTCAGGTCTCTGAGACCCAGAACAGGCCTTCTTCTAGGCCCTGTCCGTCAATCCATGAGTCCCTTCCTGTGCGCGACCCTGGGACTCACTGCTCACTGACACTGTTCACAGGTGTCTCCTGGGACGTGCACCTGCCAGGGGAGTTCTCCATCCCCCTGGGCTGCACGGCTGCCCGCCACGTTCTTTAGGACACCTCCTGGGTGTCTGCAGGTTGCAGGATGTGGGTTGGGGATGTCTGAGACAGAGCTGAGGTGTGATCACGTGGCCGGTGGGCATGCTGCATGCTCACGGAGTCCTCATTTGCTCAGAACACCGGGTGTGACATCCGCGACTCTGGCTAAAGACAATCCCAGGGATTGAAGAATGCTGCTGAAGCTGGGACATTTCCGTTAAGAACGGGACGAGGAGGATGCCACCAGTCAGAGCTCCTGCAGTGTGAATATAACCTGAGTGCTTCTCCCCAGGCGTAGGCCCATGTCCCCACTGAATGGATCCGTTCAGGTGGAGAAGGGCTGTGCAGGCCCGCAGGAGGAGGGAAATCTTTAAAGGGGATACAGACTGGGTGAATTCTTAGTCAAACTTTAGGTCCATCCCAAAGGCACTTTGTCCCTGCAGGCATTTCTGCCACTGCCTACTCCAACCCTCCCGTCTCCAGACCTAGGCTCTTTCGGGCATCCACCAGTCCCTTCCACAGGGGGCCTTGAGGCAGGGACTCAGCCCTGTAATGTATTTCCAGAAAAGCCTGGCTCAGTAAGTGTTTCAGTTGGGCAATGACATTCAGATAGAAGCATGTTCCACACTGTTTTTAAACATCAAAAATCCTCAAATGTAAAAAGAAAGGTACCAATCATGGCTTTCCCAAGGGCTCTCCAGGACGCCAGCCCCTCACAGCATGCTTGCTGTTCTGCCCCGTGGCTCCATCCCTCCTCCTCAGTCCTAGTGACGTAAGAAAGAAAAAGCATAAGACAAGATACTCCATGCTTGAATGAGTCCCCTGCAAAATTCAGGTGCGGAAACGTAAAGTTCTCATCAAAGATTCTTGGTGGAGTTAAGGCTGGGCTGTTTCCATGTACCTTCCTCCTGTGCACACAGCCACAGGGTGCGTGGTGGGAACAGAAAGCCACCTGTCTGGACACCCGAGGCATCTGGAGCCTTCAGCTTACACTTTCCAACCTGTGGCTGGAGAAGAAAATAAACTTGCTTTTTAATGAATCGCTCAATCTCTGGAATTTTGTTAAATAGCATGGACTGCATAGTCAAGAATGATGGATGCAACCATGCAGGGAGAGATAACCTGCTACCCAAGGTCAGATGCTGGCATCTGCAGGGGGAGGGACCTGCTGGCAGGAGGGAGGGAGGGGCACCCACAAGAGTGCCAGGACAAAACACCGGGAGCACCTACAGGCGGGAAAGAAGCCAACTGAATGCTATGCTACTGTCCAGAAATACTCTCATCACCCACCTGCACCTAGCACCCATCCCCAGAGCACCGTCCCACGGGAACACAGATGGTGCTAGGTGCCAGATCTAACTGCCTCTTGCCCCCTGAACTGGAGCCTGGGGACTCAGGCATCAGATGGTATGGCTGCAAATTGAAAGAACAGACCAAATGGGCCAGTTTCATGCTGACCCCCGCAGAAGCTCCCTGGTAGAAGACCCTGACAGCGCTAAGTAAACAGACTTTCGTGGGTGTGGATTCACACACATTGACATGCTTATCTAGAAGAGCACTTCCAAAAGCTCCTGGCTTGTGGAATTTAAAATAAAACATACTTATTTTGAAAGCATAACTTTTACCCTCCACGAATTTCCCTCAAACTTTTTGAAGTTGAGTTACCCACAAGGGGCTTCAGAAAGTAGGGAAATGGATACAATAGGTCATCTGGGTTCTCCACAAATTGTCCAAAGTCTCTTCATACAATGGATGCATTGTGGGATTTTTCCCCTCAAAAATCTTCCAGTTCAATTGTCTCAGCAGGAAGAGGCGTCAATTTCAGCTCCCTCTAGAGGGCCTGTTCTCCCATCCCCTCTCTGCCCTGAGCACACAGTGTTAGCGAAGTCCAGGGACGGATGGTGCCTGGGTGGGAAGGTCAGTGCAGTGAGGGGCCACAGCCCTCCAAGAACACGGCAGACCCCACCGCATGCTCTGTTAAGCTTATCCAAGACACGTGGTTTAGCACACGCATTGCTACAATCAGAACAACGCAACCATCTGCTAATCCCATCAAATGAGTTAAGCAAAAACGGATTTTAATGCAGTCATTATTTATGAACTTTTGTAAGTCACCCAAAAATCTTATTTTATAGCTTTGGAAATATCACTGGCCCAAATGATGCAAGTGAAGTCTCTCAGTGTCCTCCTCATGTGCATGGGGCATACACCACTGACTTTCAAAGACTGAGAAATGAAGCGACTGATCAGGTGGCATTATAGTTGGCAAGCAGCGGTGCACACCTCATACCATCCCTCAGGTTCATGCCACTTGGGCCTTCCCTTACTCTGGTTATTATCCATGTGGAAACTCCCTCCAGGCAGTGCCATCCTCCTAAAGTGATTATCTAGAAATGCTGTGAGCCTCGATGCAGGAGTGTGGAAGCCCAAAGCATCCCCAAGAAGTTGTCCTGCGAGACGTCAGAGTCAAGCTGAGAGGGCTTCCAGGCAGAGGTGTGGAACCAGAGCCACGTGGTGTGCTGCTTCTGAATGAGCATCCAGACTCTTCTGGTGTGGGATGCTGGGGCTGTGAACAGCATCCTAACAGACAACCAGGTTCACTCCAGGAGCTGGGCAGGCCTCTCAGGCCCCGGGACACAATCAGCTCGTTCTGTTTGCTTTTTGCTCAGGGTGGGACCAGGAAGCTAGTTGAACTGATTTCCACACATTTCCTTAATTCTGTGTTTTAAAACTAATTACATGGATTTTGCAACACCTGAGTTGAGGTCTAAGTTTAAGATCAGTTCTTACAACTGTATGTATTATAGAAGACATTTATTTGCAGTCCAGCTTGTCCCAGCTGGAGTCATCTTTCCTTGTTGCATTCTTTGACCTACCATCTGTCACCCGTGGGCACTTCACACACAGCACTTACACCGCTGGCTTACCCTCAGTGGGCAGGTACTGAGTGTGTTTGGTCTTTATTTAACTAGCAGCCTAGATTTCTTACTGGAGTCAGAGCTTCTGTACCCCATGTGCCCCCGGTGCAAAGTTACAAACTATTTGGTATCTTAATGACTGTCTATTCCAATTGAGCATGTCTTTATGATGTTGTCTGCTGACTTTAACAACTTAGGAAACTTCTTTTCATTGTCCAGATTGATTCTACTGGATTAAATGCCTCCACCCCATTCCACCCTGAATGATAAGGTGTCCATTCTCTAGACACCCTACAGTCCTCGTGGACTTAAACCAAGGCTGCCCTAGACCTGTGTCCCTGGAATGGGTTTTCTTTCCCAGCCCCCAGTGGCAGCTCCACCTGCACTTGAGGGATGATGCCTTGTGACACACACACCTTGCTGCACTGACGTGGGGGATACCACGTACACCGCCTACTGGTCCCTCAGGGCGGTGCTGGAACCAACCTCTCTCCTGAGTTTCAGAAGGCAGAGCTGCTTTGAAGCATTCACAGGCTTTTGTTGTGCGACTTCTAGTGACCCAAATGTTCTTCCTTGCATGCTCCAATGATCCAGTTGAAAATGAAGGTGTGTTCTCTCCTTCATCTTCTTAGCATGTGACTTGGCTTACATCATGAAAACCACGCTTACTTAGATTTTTCTGAGGACCTGGTGGAATCTAACAGCGACTCTTGTTTATACCATGTACATACTGAAGCTGTCTGGTTGGAACACCTGCTCTGCCACCGACCAACATGGTGACTTCAAGCATTTCCCTTTACTGTCTCTAAGTTTTGTTTCTATTTGATTGTAAAACAGAACAAGACAAAAATATACAGTGAATACTACACAGGCTTCTTTTAAAGAATATGTAAATCAAAACAGCAAGTGTTGAGCTTCTGGTTAATACATTTTAAAAGTCAATGAATGCTGGGAGAAATTTAAGTTAGCCAATTCCATCTTTTCATCAGCTTACATTTCTGTTCATGTCTCCACTTCTGCGTTTCTTCCCTCTGCTTCTTACTTCTCCTGGATCATTTATTCCAGTCCTTCCTGCACCTGCTCCTGGGAACACGACATTAAACTCAACACGCAATCTCAGATCTCGAACACCTCAAGTAGAGACAGGTATAGCTTGAGAAAGCAGCCACAGCACAGTGTCTTACTCATCTGATAACAAACGCAGACACTAAACAGCGCTGGGAAGGAGAGACATAATCGGCTTTGTCTGAGAGTTGCATGCGTAATGGAAGCCTTGCAAGGAAACGGATGTTTGCTCTGCATTCTTAACTTATTCTTCACACAAGCACAGAGAGCATGGCTCAGCAAGGAGATGCTGAACAGCACCTCTGGGGATGTGGGGCTCTGTGCTCTGAAACACAGGTGTGGGCAGCATAAGTGACCAAGGTGGGCAGTGGACAAGTGGCTGGCCCTGAGGAACCTTGGACAGGTGGAAGATACCTTCACAGCACACATTTTGAGAGCTTGTATCCAACCCAAGACTGTTGGGTCCAGTCTCGAGAAGTGCTTGGGGACAGCAACTGTGTAAACCAATTCCCAAAGAGCGCTACGGTAGGTGCTAAGACAAAGTCAAGTTTAATCTCGGCCATCGTAATGCAGGACATCATCTGTACTGAGCTGTGTGTCTTGCAAAGAGCAAAGCAGGACTGTTGGCATTGGGAATTTGGTTTGCGGCATGTCTTTCAACACAAGAACTCGGTGAAGCCTGGGTGTGATTCATGCAACGATCCTGCACTGGTGAGAATGTTCTAGACAGGGTTTTGATATGAAAGATAGAAGAGTTCTTACAGGTTTAGCCACTGAAGAGATGATGGATGCTTTAGGAAGCTCATGTGATAAACAATTATGCCATTTGTCTAGGCAGAAATTGCTAGAAAGATAAAAAAAAAATGGCAGTGAGGCTGAAAATAACCATGTCCCTGGAAGCCACAGGGCTCTGTCCTCAGGGCCCAAGTAGGAAGTACAGCCTTACCCCTGGTGGTGTGGTGGAGGGGAGGGGAGGTGGTGTGAGGGCTCTGACCTCAGGGCCCAGTGGGAAGTACAGCCATGTCCCTGGGGCAGGGTGAGGGCTCTGACCTCAGGGCCCAGGAGGACAGCAGGTAGATGACTTAGTTTTTGTGGCACAAACCTTTATGTTGTCTATGTACTTTCTGCTCACACATACAAGGCGATTTCCAAAAGCTCAGGAAAATGGATCGAATCATGAGTTTACTTCAAGACACAAACATTTTGAAATCATGTACAAGAAGGATATTAAAGTTCACACCAAGTACATACTATGATACACATGGTTATTCAGATTTGCTGGGAACTTTTATTAATATTTTCTTTTACCATAGCATTAAGTTTATAAAACATACATCGTGAAGTGCTGATACAGGGACTTGCACTTTGCGCCCTCCTTTCCCCCAGCAGCACCTCACACTGGTGTTTCTCTCACAGCTGAGGGAACACACCACTTTCCCTGTGCTTTGCATCCAAACGTCTTGTATTCCTCCAAGCCTTCCCAGCCCCTAACATGCAACATTCCATATTCAGACCTAGTTGCTTTTCAACTTTAGCTCTCTGATGTAAGGGAGGATCCGTGAGCTGTCTGAGGTGCTTTCCTGGGCCACACAGTGCATTCTGCAGGACACGGGGAGAGGAGACGGAGCCGGGCCTGCCCTGCCATCTGCTTCCTGCAGCAGAACGGCTCTTCCAAATGTTCGCAGGAAAAGCAATGTAGTACCAGAGTGCTGAGACTATCAGTGATTTCAGTTGCATTTTTAAAGTGAAAGGACACCCACCCCACCCTTTTGTGTGCATTCTGCCCAGTCCCCACTTGTGTTCCCATTAAAAAAAAAAAAATAAAACTAAATAAAAATTGTTTAAAAAGTAAAAGGATAAAATGTGTAAATCAGGTCTACAGGGGAAATGAAAACTACTGTACATTATAGCACTATGCAAACCTTTGGCAATACTAGCCAAATGAAAAATGAAAATTGAGTTTATCTGGATATTACCAAATGTTATTATTATTATTAAAATCATCAAAGTCAAAATGCAACTATATATATTTTAAAATACCTGTAGGAAGATCTAAGTTAATGGTTAATGTATTCTTCATTGCCATATTTTGCTCAATAAAGAAGGTAACAAATACAGAGATTCAAGCATAAGTTCTGAAAGCCTGGCTTATATAGATTCAGATATAAAACAACAGTATACCATATAGCTTGCCAATAGTTCAAATGTATTTTCTAAGTCAGGCAGTGGGTGCAGCCCTGCCTACGTGTGGCTCAGTGTCACTAGGCAGCTGTGTGGCATGGAAGGCAGCGCTGCGGCTTCAGGCTCCTCTTCCTGTGGAGTAAGAGAGGTGAAGTTGCTCCCTGTCTCAGCCTGCCCTCTTCAGTCACGCTGTGAGCAGGGGGCAGGGGCAGGGACAAGGGGTGCTTGGAGCAGGCCTGGGACAGACACTCCCGAAAGTCGCTGAGTCTGTAGGTCTGGGCGCCATCCCTGGAGGAAAATGCCAGTGCAAGCCCGAATGCCGCAGGACTGGAGCACGAGAGGGAGCCCGGCAGGCAGCTGACGTCCTTAAACTGGTGGGTGCTGCTGCAGCAGAACGTCTGAGGCTAGGCAATAAGAATGAACAGAAATCCACTGGGGCTGGGAAGCCCCACAGCCAAGTGCCACCCTGGGGCGCAGGGATCCCACAGTGAGAAAGAGAAAGGGCACCGAATCAAGCGGAGTAAGAAGCTCACTCCAAACAGCAACGATCCTCCATCTGCAATGCCAGTGTTAACGCATTCGCCAGAGCAGGCCCTCCTGGCCACTGACTTCCAAAAGGCCCCGCCGCCAGCACCTTTCCACTCAGTTACAGGGACAACCCTTCAATCCATACAAGTATATCAACATTTTTGTTAATTTATTTATTGTCAGAAAGAAGTCCTCCAAAGGTGTTTTCTTTCATTTAGAAAGCATCTGCCTTACACGTCACTCAGAGTCTGAGATAGTCCAGGTCCTGGACATTGTCCTAAGAGGCTGTCTGCCCTTGGCACGCTTGGAGTCCCTGTGCACCGCTGGGCTAAGTGCAGGCCTTCCACAGCAGGCCAGAGTGAGCTCACAAGTCCAGGGTCAGCACCACTCCACACAGCCGTGACCAGCGGCAGAGCCCTGACCCTATCCCAGAGCTATCAGTAGATTTTCCTGGATGTCAGCGGGAGGCCCAGCAGACGGAGCTGAGGGACCCATAAGGCAGACTTCGAATGGGGTAATAGAATTCTCAGTCTCTGTCTTGGGTTTAACTTCCCAGTGGACACTTAAGGACTTGGTGTGTCAGAGTAATGGCCATAATTTCATTATGGTTGTCCTTGCCAGCGCTTTCAACCAAGTACTGTGTGACAGCACTCCGCTCCACACCGTTATCCACCTCCTCACATCACAGGTATGGCAGCTGTTTTTATTTGCCACCTGGTCTTGCTGGGGCCTTGAGTGACTGTCCATGTGATAGGGCCAGCCAGGACTGGCAGGGCAGCTTGGGAGTGGGACGCACCTGAGCCCCACCCTCCGTTTCTTAGATAGTCTCCTCTCAAAATGGGGCACACATTCAATCTTCAACTTCACCACTTGGAGGAGACCAAGCGCCCCGGTGGTGAGTGGTCCCTGCAGAGATGCTTGCAATCCAACTGAGAAGATGAAGGAAAGGAGAGGGCAGACTTTCTTCAATGGCCTTCTAAGTGAGCCGTTTTGAATCAACCTAAGAAGGTGCTGCGGTCCCCAGCAGAGTGGGTGGAGAAATCAAGGCTCAGACAGGGTGAGCTGTTATTCTGGGTTTGGATTCAATGTCGGATCATCTTTTGAAAAACCAACTGTGGTTGGCTGCTCCCTTGTCTTTTGCCATTGTCACAGTCGATCTCTTAGGTGAGTGGTTCCTCAGTCTACCTGGGCTCAGCACTGTGACTGTGCAGATGGAACTTCAGCAAGAGGCCGCCAGTGTGGACTCAGGCTCGACAGGGACAGTGAAGGTGGCCCAGCTCCACAGAGGCAGGGATCTGTGGCTGCGGATCACTCTGCCTTAAGTGGGCACCTGGAGGAGATGACCTTGCCAAGCTGGGCCTGGAGAGCAAGGCGGGTGAGGCCCAGCCCTGGCAGGCCAGGCATTCAGGCACCAGTTGCTCTGGCTTCAGCCATGCTGCAACCGAGTGTTTCACTAAGGAGGGCAGCTGGCTCACACCCACATCCTTGGGGACAGCTCACTGGGCTGGACCGGAGGTGCTGTCTTTGTGGGCCAGGGCTCTCCGGCACATGGGAGGCTAGGCCTTGGGCTGGATTTCCCTCTAGCCCGACGATTATATGATTAAATCTGGGACTTGGTCCATATGGCTGCACAAGCTGGCTTGTTCCTAATGGAATCAGCTAATCCTTCCTGGAACTGGCTACAGAAGGCAGGTTCATTTTAGCCAAAGAGTTTGGCCAGGAGGAAGAGCTAGGGGCGGGGACAAAACAGGAAACTGAGTCATACTGAACATGCAGTAGATAGACTTGGAGCCAAACACTTGTCCTGATCCACCAGTGTGACTGGGCCTCATTAACATAAAGACAGCCCCCTTCTAGCCAGCTCATCAGAGGATGGTCATAAATACAACACCCACTGCTAAGCCATTGGAAGCCATGAGCGTGGGGTTGCTGGTGACAAACATTACCATTCCCCAAGCAGCTCTTTCATGCCAAGCATTCTTCAAGCATTCATTTATACTTACTCCCTTGAATTTCACCCTAACAACAGCCATGTGAAGTCAGCACTACTAATCCTCTTTTTACAGCTGTACAAAACAGAAGCTTATAAGGGCAGCATTACAACTTGCACAAAGGAAAATATTTGTAAACAGCATAATCGAGGTTTGAATCCAGGCATTTCCTGTGCCTGTTGGAATGACCAAAAATAAGCAGTGGCACGTAGCAGTGTTGTATGTGAGACGGAACAGGTCAGGGGTAAGCGTGTGGCCTTGGTACTCTGGCGTTGCCTTGTGTGGAAAACAGGAATTGAGTTACCGGGCCAAATGCCCACTTGCTCGGCCTGGAAAGGTGAATCCTGGGCTCCCCAGGCTGTCAGCTTTGGCGCCACCATTGTCAACTAAAGGCAGGTGCATCCTTGGGAGGCAGCTTGCTGGACCCCCAGTTCCAAGACTGTGTCCGGCGTGGATAGGGAGGCAAGCAGCAGGAACTCTATGACATCCAAAATGTCCAACGAGACCCGAGGTGAGCAGTGATGGGATGGCAGGACCATCATCCACACCTGGATACAGAACACTCAGAGAGCAATGGGTCGGTGTGGATGTGTGTCTGTCATGGCTGAAATTTGGGAAACCTCTTTGCCTAAGTTCCGCTACCAGAAAAGAGCTATGAAAAGGTAAATTATGACAGCCATGTGGCTAGAAAGTCCAGAAAGCACACCCCCGAGCTGAAGCCACTAACGCAAACATGTAACTATGCAATTTCTGCAGTGTAATCACTGCCTTCATTAAAAAAATAGTTTCTGGCACAAATAACAATATTATAATTTTTATGCAAAGATGCCAATGATCTATTAAAACCCTAATACTTGCTTTCAATTCCACCTTTGTGGAAATTATGGAATTGCTCTACAGGTGTAGGATAATGAGTGATTCATCTGACTTCATGTTTCCATCCTAAAGCGCATCCCTGAACATGGTACAAATGACACCGGGGCCAAGCTTGCTTCAAGAAGTTGGTGGAAACTTCAGCTTGAGCCCTGTAACTTTGTGCCTGGAATCCAGGGTCCCTGCAGGCCCTCTCTGCCAGCCAGGCCCTCCGTGCTCTTCCAGGCTTGCCTCTCCTCATTTCCATCTCTTGCTTCTGGATTCCAGATGCCCTGTCCGGTCCTAGAGACTCCCAGCCACAAACTGTTGACTTGCACACAGCCTACGTTGAGATGAAATCCTGAACAGCAATGTGCTTGGGAACAGAAGAGTCCCAACTCGAGATATTTCCAGAGTTTGGAACATCTGCGTGGACACAAGGAGACAGCTGTGAGTAAGACCCAAGCCTAACACCACATTCACTTACACAGATTGTCAAGCCATAGCTGAAAATACTTAGCTACCCTCCCGTGGCCGCCGTGCCGGTGTCCTGGCTGCCACCTGCCCCTCAGGTGAGGCCAGGCATCCAATCTTCCTCTGGCAGCATCGCCTCAGGGCCTTTGTGGCATTTCTACTGTGAGCTTTCAGCTCAGGGGTGTACGAACGATTCTCCTCTGCAGGATGGGAAGTCGGCTGCCCAGTTCGCCTCACAAGGACTTAAAATTGCCCTCAGACATGCGTGCCACTGAACACACATCTTTTTAGTGTCTCAATGTCAGGGAGCAGCCCTGGCTCAGCCAAAGCGCCTGAAATTCAGGCACTCCTTCTGGAGGGTTCGGACCATCTCCTCAGGGAGATGACAGGCCTGCCTAGCACCCAGCTCACACCCCACAGAGCAGGGCCTGCAGGTCCCTCACCCTGGCCTGTGTCTTGGTGGTACTGTTTGCCTCCACCCCTAATTTAACGAGAGTCCCAGTCCAGACCCTTGAACTTCAAGGTCTTCACTTCTCCTTCCTCTTCCTGAACTGAGTGGAGTTCTTCTCTGCGGTACACGGACACACACACACACACACACACACAGCTTGGGTGCAGTAAGCACATACAAACACACACACACTTCAGGAGTGCAGCAAACACACACACACTCTGCTGGGGTGCAATAAGACACACACACACATACACACTGCAGGGGTGCAGCAAGCACACACACACACACACACACACTCTGCTGGGGTATAGTAAGCACACACACACACACACACACACACACTCTGCTGGGGTACAGTAAGCACACACACACACACTCTGCTGGGGTGTAGTAAGCACACACACACACACACACTCTGCTGGGGTGCAGTAAGCACACACACACACACTCTGCTGGGGTACAGTAAGCACACACACACACACTCTGCTGGGGTGTAGTAAGCACACACACACACACACACTCTGCTGGGGTGTAGTAAGCACACACACACTCTGCTGGTGTGTAGTAAGCACGCACACACACACACACACTCTGCTGGGGTGTAGTAAGCACACACACACACACACACACACACTCTGCTGGGGTGTAGTAAGCACACACACACACACTCTGCTGGGGTACAGTAAGCACACACACACAAACTGCTGGGGTACAGTAAGCACACACACACACACACTCTGCTGGGGTGCAGCAAGCACACACACACACACTCTGCTGGGGTGTAGTAAGCATGCACACACACACACACACTCTGCTGGGGTGTAGTAAGCACACACACACACTCTGCTGGGGTGTAGTAAGCACACACACACACACACACTCTGCTGGGGTGCAATAAGACACACACACACATACACACTGCAGGGGTGCAGCAAGCACACACACACACACACACACACACTCTGCTGGGGTATAGTAAGCACACACACACACACACACACACTCTGCTGGGGTACAGTAAGCACACACACACACACTCTGCTGGGGTGTAGTAAGCACACACACACACACACACTCTGCTGGGGTGCAGTAAGCACACACACACACACTCTGCTGGGGTACAGTAAGCACACACACACACTCTGCTGGGGTGTAGTAAGCACACACACACACACACACTCTGCTGGGGTGTAGTAAGCACACACACACTCTGCTGGTGTGTAGTAAGCACGCACACACACACACACACTCTGCTGGGGTGTAGTAAGCACACACACACACACACACACACACTCTGCTGGGGTGTAGTAAGCACACACACACACACTCTGCTGGGGTACAGTAAGCACACACACACAAACTGCTGGGGTACAGTAAGCACACACACACACACACTCTGCTGGGGTGCAGCAAGCACACACACACACACTCTGCTGGGGTGTAGTAAGCATGCACACACACACACACACTCTGCTGGGGTGTAGTAAGCACACACACACACTCTGCTGGGGTGTAGTAAGCACACACACACACACACACTCTGCTGGGGTGTAGTAAGCACACATACACACACACTCTGCTGGGGTGTAGTAAGCACACACACACACACACACTCTGCTGGGGTGTAGTAAGCACGCACACACACACACACACTCTGCTGGGGTGTAGTAAGCACACACACACACACACACTCTGCTGGGGTGTAGTAAGCACACACACACACACACACTCTGCTGGGGTGTAGTAAGCGCACACACACACACACACACTCTGCTGGGGTGTAGTAAGCACGCACACACACACACACACTCTGCTGGGGTGTAGTAAGCACACACACACACACACTCTGCTGGGGTGCAGTAAGCACACACACACACACTCTGCTGGGGTGTAGTAGGCACACATACACACACACACTCTGCTGGGGTGTAGTAAGCACACACACACACACACACTCTGCTGGGGTGCAGTAAGCACACACACACACACTCTGCTGGGGTGTAGTAAGCACACACACACACACACTCTGCTGGGGTGTAGTAAGCACACACACACACACACACTCTGCTGGGGTGTAGTAAGCACGCACACACACACACACACTCTGCTGGGGTGTAGTAAGCACACACACACACACTCTGCTGGGGTGTAGTAAGCACACACACACACACACACACTCTGCTGGGGTGTAGTAAGCACACACACACACTCTGCTGGGGTGTAGTAAGCACACACACACACCCACACACACACACACACACACACACTCTGCTGGGGTGCAGTAATCTTGAGCCTTTGCATTTGTGAGATGACATCCAAGGCGGGGACTGAGCAGACCTGGAGCTGAGGCGCCCAAGGCAGAGACCGCGCCTGCAGAGGCCAGCCAGGCAGTGACTGGGCCCTTCTTCCTTTTCTCCCCCTTTACTGAAAGAATCATACAGAATCAACCCACTAAGAGAGAGCTGTCATCAGCTCTCACACCATTGACTTGTAAATGGAATTGAATCTGTAGCGTCTACATAATGACACCATCAAAAGGAAGCAGTAGACGTTGAGGAAACAGATGAGATGAAAACCAGCGGCCATGGCAGACGAACGCCCCAGAGGTATGTCGCTTCATTCTGCTCACTGCAGACTCTAATTCGCCTGATTTTTTCCTCAGGTCTCAAGACAAGAGCGCAGAGACGGTTTCCTTCCTAACAAATCACGTCATCCGGAAGTCAATACTATAAATACTTACGTGTCTGGGGTCAGTGCCAGGGCTTTATTAAAAATGATTTTTCAAAATGTGTTTCCACCGTTGCTGCAGCTGCAGGGTACTCACCAGCAAACACTCCCATCCCAGCCTCAATGCTGGGCGTGGCGACGCCACCCAGGCCTGGCCCACACTGCAGCAATTACATGCCATGGCAATTCTCCCTGGGTCCCTTCCAGAAGGTTCCTCTAACCCCATCACACTTCTCTACTCACCAGGCCTGAGGAAGAGTGACCATCTAGCAGGAGCCAGACCCTGTGAGCTGACACTAAACCACCTCCACAGACCCACTCAGCAGGGGCACGGACAGAAGCAAAGCTTAGCAGTTTATCAGCAGGACCCCGGGACCCCTGGCCCAAGGCCTGCTCATGTTGCCCGGCAGGCCTGACGGTGGTGCCTCCCGGTGTCTGTGTACTGACCAGCAGGCCGCAGGCTCCCTTCCAAGCCAGGTGGTCAGAGCTTAGGCAGCAGGCACAGCCACTAGGAACCCAGCAAAGCCACTGCAAAGTCTGCAGGGAAACTTGCTGGCCTAGCAGAGCCGGGCTGGTGCTGGGGCAGAGGAAGGGCAGGGGGATGCACACCTCCACAGGAGTGCTGTCTTCTGGCTGCAGGATTGGGTGTGACTCCAGAGGGAAGGCGCAGGGACCCAGCCCAGGGAGTGAGCCCTTGTTCTCCCCAGTGCTCCGGGAGAGTGGCCACTGGGCCCACGCAGGCAGGCCACTCTGCCCTTGTCAGGGTATTTTGTTTTCTTCTATAATTCTCCAAGAAGGCAGCAGGAAGAAAAAAATATACAGCTTTAAAAGAGCTTGCAAAATGAGCATTTCTCTGCCTTGTTCATAATCTATTTTTCCTAGTAAAAAGACAACATGTGTTTTGCGTGTGTGTGCAAAATTTGGAAATCACAGAGATTATATATTAGTTTAAAAAGTATTTACAGTTTTTCTTAGTAGAAACAACCACTACGGAATCCTGGAAAATTTCTTTCTCGCATATTATAGCTGATGCCAGAGAAATGGAGGCATACATGAACACCAGTCTGCCTCGGAAAGTTGGGCTCCCACTATGCGTGCCACTAGACACCCTGTTTTCTTTTGTAACTCAGTGCTGTGCTGCGGGAATTTGTATTGATATAAGTAATCTTTGAAAACATAAGGCTTAACAGCTACAACACGTGCAGAACGGTCATACTGTGAGTTCTCATTTCTCCGTCCTGGGATATTCAGGGGATTTTAGTTTTCTCTCATAACCCATGTTCAGATGCCCACCTTCACACACGAGTCTTTAAAGACATTTCTGTCACAGATGTAGGACACATTTCCAGATGTGCGGTTGCTGAATTAAAAAGAATGTGCCCTCTTAAGGTGACATCACCATCTCTGCCATTGCTTCTCACCGGCATATTGTGATGGTCTCAAAAATGGCAGGTAGCTACATACATGCACACATAAACACATACATACCACATACACACATAACACATATAAACACATACATACCACATACACACATACATACCACATACACACATACATACCACATACACACATACGTACCACATACACATAAACGCATACATACCACATACATACACACATAAACACATACATACACACATAAACACATACGTACATAAACACACATAAATACATACATACCACACACATAAACACATACATACCACATACATACATACGTACCACATACACATAAACGCATACATACCACATACATACACACATAAACACATACATACACACATAAACACATACATACACACATAAACACATACGTACATAAACACACATAAATACATACATACCACACACATAAACACATACATAAACACACATAAACACATAAACACATACATACCACACACATACACACCACACATACACACATAACCACACATACCACATACATACACACATAAACACATGCATACGCATGTAAACACATACATACTACATACACACACACATGCACACTGGTCTTATACATACCAAACAAGACTGCCATTCTAAACTTAACCCTACACAGATGGTGTGGAGAATTTTATTATATATTAGTGTACATTTCAAATTTATTTTGCAAATTGTGATATTGTTATCTTTAAAAATGCGATGTTAACATCTGTTTCTTACAGTTGAAGCATTTTTGTGTTAAGATTAATTTTTGTCATCCAGGCTGCATTTTCTATATTCTAAGTTGTCTGATCATTTTGTAAGACATTTGCTCATACTGTTAAAATTATTAATGAGCTGAACTCTTTTATAGAGTTCTATATATGACTCAATTCAGTTTTTGTTCACTCTATTTCATTTATTCTTTGGAAGATCTTTCCCGCTTCAAAATAACTTTATAAATCCTTAACAGATACTTTTTTCCCTCTAGTGTCTTTTTAAAACGTCGAACTCACCTGTCTATTACATCTTGTGTGGCTGTATGTAGCAGCAAAAGGCTACCTGATTCCCTCTCCTGCTCCTGGAGGGTCAATTTTGAGTAATTTACCATTTTCAAGCATTGTAGGATGTTTTCTTGATCACATTCAAAGCTCCAAGGTACTAAAAGGGTCTTTGTTTGGAAAAATACAAATCCATTCCATAAAATTACAATTTTGCAGTTTTAGAAAACATTTAAAATTATTTTAGCTTTCTAAAATGATGTGTTAAATATACCACTTATCTATGTATAATTAGTAGCTTTATAACATATGGTAGGTCATTTTCATTATGCTCTTTTTTACATTTTCAGAATTACTATTTTTTTGCATGTATGTGTTTATTTAGTAAGATGGTGTAACCAATTTGGAATGATTTGCTACTTTTTTGCCATGTTACATGCGCATCTATTTCCTAAGCCAGCAGTTCCATTCTACCGACAGACATACAGACATACAAACGTACCAGCAGGGTGGCTCCTAATGGCCCACAGTGGAGCAACCCAGATGCCCATCCAACCAGAAGCAGTAAACCAGGTGCAGCGTGTCCATGCAGTGGGGAACCATTCTGAGATACACAGAGTGAGGTGCTGATCCCACAAACAGGAAGAAGCATCTGATGCCAAGCAGGAGAAGTCAGACACGGCTTTTTTAGGACTCTATGTATATGAAGTTGATGTCGTGATAAACTCTACAGAGCCAGGAGGAGGCTCAGTGGCTCTCAGAAATCATACTCTTGAGCACTTACTACAGAGATACGAAGTTTACATACACACAAAAACTTGTACATGGTTATTCTTAGTGGCATAACTGGCAGCAGTTAAAAACTGGAGATAACTAAAAACTTTAACAAGGGAACAGTTCAAAACAGGATGGTACAGGACCCAACATGATAGCCTAGTGGTTAAAGTCCTCACCTGGCATGTGCTGGGATCCCATATGGGCGCCAGTTTGCATCCTGGCTGCCCCACTTTTCATCCAGCTCCCTACTTGTGGCTAGGAAAGCAGCTGAGGATGGTCCAAAACTTTGGGACCCTTCACCCACATGAGAGACCCGAAAGAGGCTCCTGGCTCCTGGCTTCATATTGGCTCAGCTCTAGCTGTTGCAGCTACTTGGGGACTGAATCAATGGACAGAAGTCTCCTCTCTGTTAAATCTGACTTTCCAATAAAAAAAAAATAATAAAATAAATCAAGGGGAAAAAAGATGGTACAGCAATAGGGAGAAATTGCAGATACACTGGATAGCTCTCAAAGACCTCACTGGAAGTAAATAAAACAAGCTCAAAAGATCACACACTCTATGACCACAGACTGCTATAGAAATGAGAGGTTGGCAGGGGCTCGGGATGACGGGCCGCAAGCCTCCAAGGAGGCGTGGGAAGAGGTCTTTATGGTGACGCAGCTACTCAGGGGACTGTGGGCGTAGCTGTGCACATCTGCCCACAGGAGACACGGCCTTGACCCCACGCAGGGCATGCTGGCTTCCTGGCTTCACCAGTCTGTGTGGGAGGCAGGACACAGGAAGCGTGGGAACACGTTGTCCTGTCTTTACAACTTCCTGTGACTCTACTTATCTTGGAATGAGAAAGCGACCAACAGAAAGAAACTGATACAGCCCGGAAGGCAGCATCCCACTTCAGTGGGCAAATGCTAGAACAGACCTGAGAAATCAGAAATAAGATGATTTGATTGGTTTCCAACATGAATCTTCTAATTTGTACTGGGAAACCTACCCAGTGGAGGGAAAAAAAATCATTAGCAGGAGACCCAATTTTTGAAGCTTTTATTTTACTGTAGACATGCAACACTGAGTTAATACAAAAATATTAAAAATCAAAGTGATTAGGTAAGTTAATAAAGCAAATATTCAACATAAAAATACTTTTCTATGTACTGATAATAGTAAACTTAAGCTGCTTGTGGCACAAATTATAATACTAATAGAAAGCAATTGAGGGCTCGGCAGCGTGGCCTAGTGGCTAAGGTCCTCGCCTTGATCCCATATGGCCGCTGGTTCTGATCCTGGCAGCTCCACTTCCTCTCTGTCTCTCCTCCTCTCAGTATATCTGACTTTGTAATAAAAATAAAATAAATCTTTAAAAAAAAAAAAAAAAAAAGAAAGCAATTGAGTAGATAGCACTTGTATTTCTCTATTTTCCACTGCTGTGCATGTACCTCGATCAACAATGTGTGCTACAACTGATTGCACCTTGACATTGACTGTTAAATCCACAAAGCGATTTTTCTGAAGTACATTCTTCCCACTTCACGTGGCATCACCTCTTCTACTGCCTGCCTGCCCATACACATTTCAGAGCAACATTGTCCTCACAAAAACAGGTTGGAAGGCTGGCATTGTGGTGCAGTATGTTAAGCTGCTGACAGAAATGCTGGCTTCCCGCATGAGCTTGGATCCAAACTCTTCCAATCCGGTTTCCTGCTGATGCATGCGGGGAAGTCATAGAAGGTGGTGCTCACGTCCTGGCACCCGTGCGGGAGACCCAGACGATGAGATCATGGTTCAGGCTCCTAGCCCTGGCTGGAATCAGCGCTGGACACTGTGGTCACCCACCAGAGAGACCCAGATGATGGTTCAGGCTCCTGGCCTCAGGCTCAATTAGCAGTGGCCACTGCAGTCCCTGATTCCAGCCTGAAGCAGTGTTGGCCACTGTGGTCACCCACCAGAGAGACCCAGATGATGGTTCAGGCTCCAGGTCCTGGCCGGAAGCAGCGCTAGCCACTGTGGTCACCCATCTAGGAGCCCTGGATGAGGGTTCAGGCTCCGGGCCCTGGCCGGAAGCAGCGCTGGCCACTGTGGTCACCCATCTAGGAGCCCTGGATGAGGGTTCAGGCTCCGGGCCCTGGCCGGAAGCAGCGCTGGCCACTGTGGTCACCCATCTAGGAGCCCTGGATGATGGTTCAGGCTCCGGGCCCTGGCCGGAAGCAGCGCTGGCCACTGTGGTCACCCATCTAGGAGCCCTGGATGAGGGTTCAGGCTCCGGGCCCTGGCCGGAAGCAGCGCTGGCCACTGTGGTCATTTGGAGAGTGAAGTTCTCTTTTTTCTTTCTCTGTGGATAATTCTGTTTTTCAAATAAACAAATAAATACAACTTTTAAAAATCTAATTTGGCTTTTTATGTGATTTTTTATTGACGTTATGTATTACCGTGGAGACTATTGTTAACTTTTCTTTCAGGTTTTTCAATCTATGGAAACAGTGTCTCGTCTCCTTTCATGTTGCTCTTTGATGTCTTTTACCAATGTTTCGTAGTTTTAGCATTCAAAATCTGTACATCGTTCTTTCAGATTCATAACTAAGCATTTTATGCTCGTTAGGATCCTATAAAAATGATATTTCCAATGTTTCCTCCTCAGAATGTATTGCTGGGATGCAACCTTTGTCTTCGGTCTTACACACCGGGACCTTGCCTAGCTCACTCTACATGACTTCAATTATTTTAAACTTGCTGCACATTTTTATGTGCTGGATCCTGGCATCTGTTCTATAGGCACTTGAAAAGAATGTGTGTATGTTTTCTGGTTTGGGGTGGATTTCTCTGTGAATATAAATTAGATCCTGTTGGAGCTGATGTTGAGTTCTTCCATGTGCATTCTGATTTCTGTTTAGTTGTTCCACTTTCTGTCTGTACAAGTTTGAGTGTGCTGGGCATCACATGTAAGTGGAATTAGACCCTGTGTTTCTTTTGTGTCTGGTTTATTTCACTTCGCACAGCGTTCTCAGGACTCATCCATGCTGTGGTACAATCCAGAACTGCTTTCTCTTTGAGGGCTGAATAATATTTCACCAATTTGACAAGTGTTTGGTCTCATGGGCTTTAATCTTTTACGTTTCTTTGTAGGCCTTCTGCAGCGTGAAGGGGATGCTGTGTGGGGAGCTGCTGTCTGGGCACCTCCTCAATCCAGACCTCGCCACGATGCCTCACTGTACTTTACCAACCAAGGGCTGAGAAAATAGCCTGCTGGAGGACCTGTGTTGTACCAAACAAGAGAACGGATGAGGAACCTCAAACTCCACTCTGGGTAGAAGAACAACTGCATTTTCCAAATTGGGTTTGAATTTCTTTTTGATAACCTGGAGAAAACAGTTTGAAATTCTGTATCATCTGCTTGGTACACTGAGCAGACCCAGCAGTCATCCAGGTTTCACAAGATGCTTAAACATTGTTGCTGTCTTTCTCTCCTAGGTTTAATTATTGGTCTATAGAGTTGAAATTTGGAAACCCAAACAGATGTGAGCCTTAAAAGAGTTAAAACCTCCAGGTACACTGCCACTTACTGTATGTGCACAGACCAATGAGGAGGGGTTAAATATTCTGCTTTTGGACATTCGTAGACAAGCCGGGGAAGGTAAACAGAGAGGGACAGGAAGGGAGCAAACGAGGAGGAGGAGCTCTGGGATAAGGACGGGAAGGAGAAGGATCCCATTTCCTGCTGCAGGTGAGCTCACCCTCAGCTGGGGATCCAGGTGTGAGCTGCCTTGTGGAGCCGGAAGTCTCTCCACAATTCCCATCACCTCAGTAATGTTATGGTAATTTTACTTTGGGCATAGACTTTGTTTCTAACATGAGAGGGATGTTGGAAACTATAGACAGAAGACGATTCCTGCCCCCAGAGCCCATCCAAGACACAGACAGAAGCGAAGGCCATTGCTCAACTGGAAGGGAGATTTTAAAAGCCCTGATTGTCGCAGGAACGTACATTTAAGGACCTTCCACAAATATAATTCAGTCTGAAAGGCTTTCTCAGGGTTAATGAATATCAGTGAAAGTTATAAATTAAATGTTTCTAAAATGTAAACTTGACCGTTTTTAATCAAGCTAAAAGAACTACTTCAATTTCTTAGGAAAATGCATGCTAAGATGATCTTAAGTCCAGGATAATTTGTACGTCTAAATTTGTACAATGTACTCTCTCTATTTAGTGAGTATTTAACATGACCATCCTCCATTAATCCTCTGTTAATAACTCATTAATAATCTTTGCACCCATAAAATATGACCATACCCGTAGGAAGATGACATAAGTTCATGCGAAAACTGACAATCTTAATGGAGTGTTTAGGTGTGTAAGTGAATTCATAATAAAGGACAGAAATGATATTTTTGAAAACCCATATTTTCCTTAAGTAACTCACTTCATGTGAATTAAGGCAGACGTCCAGAATTGTGACTGGCACTCAGCTCGGGTTCACTTGGAATTGCTTCTTTCAGCTGGGGTTCCCTGCCCTATCCTTTGCCCCCAGCCAAGGAACTGCGGGGCTAATCAGGTGCTTCCTAAGTTAGCAACAAGCGTTTCTCATGTGACACCTGTGTTGTTGATAGCCTTACTTTTGGTGAATTGAACAGTTTCCTACAATCCAGAAATAATAGCCGGCATAAAAATCTGGGTTGTGTACTGAATTCCCCGCAGCCCTTTGGAGAGCAATGAGTGCCACAGCTGGCCTGGCGCTGCTGTTTCATTCACCAAAAGATGTCCTTCTGGGGAGTTCTGAGGAAAGCCACAGCACAAACCCACCCGACTCTTCCATGGCGTGAGCCAAGTGCGCATTCTTGCCAGAGAGGCTTCCCTGCTCAATGCATGGGCTGGCGGTGTGCTCAGGCATGTTGACTGTGTGACACTACCTGATCTAACTTCGTCACGCACCTGTCCACGGCCTCCACCAGAGGCACAGGGCAGTGTGGTGCCTTCACCCTGGTTGGTACTACTACGGGTGTGACGGGGAACACTGCATTGCCTTCCAAAGGTTATGGATGGAGAGCCTGCCTCTAAGGTCGGTCCGTCAACCATCACCACCAAGTGTTCTCGCCACCAAATAGGAGCAAAGTTCAAAGATCATTGGTTGGATAAAAGAAAATGTTCATATTTCATTCATGAAAATGCAGAACACCTTTTGAGGAACCAGTTTTTTTCTTTCATTCCTGCTTTCCAATCTCCAAAGCCATGACGCTAAAATATCCTAACTGATATTGTCCCTGGGCCACCTCATGTGCCCAACATTGAGCCTGTGTGTTAACTCACAGGGACAGAAGTTTGCAATGGAAATGGTGACAGATCCTTAAGTATAGAAACGTGAATGGCACCAATGACGATAAATACGAGGAGTGATTCCCAAGCCGAAAATGGGCAAATAGTTACCCAGCTGCTGCAGAAATAGCAAGACAGAATTTTTTTAAAGGGAGAAAAGAAATTAAATGAAATGGATATTAGCTGGAAACATCTGTGTTCACCACAGAGCAAAATGCATATTCAGCAGGCAGTTTATGGGCTCTTTAGAGGATGTGAATGGTGCCTTGTAAATAATGACCCGCCTGTAATAAATTCCCAGCAAAAAGAGAGGGGGCCTCTGTGTGTTCCTCCCACAATTCACATTTCTGGGTCCCTGCTGTGAGTGATGATTCACAGCAGTCACAAATTTCTGTTTTCAAAATGCTATTGTATACTCCAGGGCTTTCATTAAGTTTTACACTAGCTGGGGAAATTTAAAACTTGAGAGAGAGAGAGAGAGAGAGAGATTTCTGTGGCGGGGAGAAGTGAAGTGCTCAGGCCATAGAGCCTTGACAGACACAATGAGAAGTATGCCTTCCAAGTCACCCACTGCCTCCCATCTCCCTCCCTTCTGGAAATTCACTTGAGGCAGCCAGGATTGGGGGCCTCCAGCGTGATGGGGAAGAGAACAGGCAAGGGGAAGATCCTTCCAGCTGGATTCCTGGATTCTGAGAGGCAGGTGGGCACAGCGGGCCAGCACAAGGGTTCCATGAGAACCCTGCCTCTGCCCCAGGAGTCTGCACTGGCCCACACTGGTGACTTCATCCACAGAGTGCTGGAGGCTGGAGGGCCCTGGAAGCTTTCCAGGTGTGAATTACACTCCTGTGTTCAAAGACAAGTCTGTTGGAAATGCAGATTACACCTGGAGTACAGTGTTTGGTGTAAGAGTTATAAATGCTTAAAAAGGAAGTCATCTGATCTAGGTGGACCAGGACAAGGAAATAAACACTCCCTCTCGGCCCTCTGAGCTTCGTGGCTGCATGACGAGAGTGGGGCACGGGTGCCGGACCCCATGGCAGGCCTGCTACCTCCAACACATGGCTTGATATGCATCTACATCTCTTTAGCCCCCTGAAGTCAGCACCAGACGTGTTTGCTGTGGTAGAGCACTCCTCAAAAGCTGTCACTCCATGGCGAGCGCCTGGCTGCCCTGAAACAGCTGTGAGTCACACTGCAGTATTCTCCCTGTGTTTCCTCCACAGGTTCTCAGACGGAGCTCAACTCAGTGGCATCCACAGGCAGCAAGCTCTCCCAAGGGGAAGAGTATAGGTCATTTTCCATCGTTGACAAAACCAATTCTAATCATCCCCATGTTTTTTCTCCTGGCTTTCTGAGTAAATGAACTCTTTCTTAGAACACGGAGAGCATCCTTGAGGAACAACTTGCCTAAGGACCTGCAGGAGAGACTTCAGGACAATTCCCAGCAATTACTTTGCCAAGGGTTCAGATTTTGGAAGGGAACAAGCTTACTTGGTTTTGCACTAAGTCCTAGCTTTCATGACCTGTGACAGACCTGAGTCATCAGAGCTGGTCTGCTCCTTGCTGTTCGAGAGGCCTGCGGTGTGTCCTGGGCCCTAAGCTACAGCCCTGCCGGCTTGCTGCAGATCTTGAAGAACACCTCCAGCGCAATGAGCAGAACTCCCCAGAGGCAAAAGACAGCAGTCCAAGGTGACATCAGGAAACATCCCTAGGAAGATGAATTAACTAAAGAAAGATCTTCTTTTGCTAAGAGGAAGGCACAGTCTCAATATTAGTTATGGCGTGAATCGAAGAGCCAGTCAGCCAGACTGTATTGCTCACCTGGTACACGTGGTGTGCTCCAAGCTCACCAGTGACTAAGGCATTTCCTCCTTCTAGAAGCATAGCAAGCAGGGAAAGATACTGTATGTTGGTGATTCGTTGTACTACAATGGCAGGAGATAAAGGCTGCAAAGGGGTTATTGGGCAACTTTGTTAAATGATAAAGAAAACGCATAAACTTAGATTACTCTCTGGATTGAAAGAAACTGCAATAGTGACTTCTGTTTCCATCTGGAGCAAAGGCTCAGAAGACAGAAAGCAGTATTGCTTAATACACCTGGTGAAGTGTACAGAACAATGCTTCCAGAAGCTTCTGTGTGTGAAAGACTGAAGCAAGAGCCCTACACTGTGTACCAAACCTAAAAAATGGACCAAAAATCTCGATATAAGACCTGAAATACAAAGCTCTCTGAGACATTGGCACAGGTAACTGGGGGGCAGGGCTGGGTAAAGACTCCAAAAGCCTGAGCAAACCACAGACAGACACCGAGGACTTTTCTTCACATCGAAGAAGATGACCAACAGAGAGAAGACACAACGGACAGACGCGAAAATGGAGCTGTGCATCTGCCAAAGCATTAGTATCCAAAATACATAAGGCATTCCAAAAACTCAGCAAGAACAAGCCATCCAGTTAAGATATAGGCGAAAGAAACTATACAGCCAGTGTTCAAAAGAAGAAATACAAATGGCCAAAGTGTGTGTGTGCAAACACACACACACACGCTCACTATCACCAACTATCAGGAAAATGCATGTAAAACCCTGAGATACCATCTTACTCCAGTCAGAACAGCAACTATCAGCCCAAAATAACAAATGCTGGCAAAGGTGTGGAGAAAGCAGATCCCCAATACCTACTGGAGGAATTGAAAAGCATCATTGCCTTTATAGAAAACAGTACAGAGGCCAAGATTCCTCAGAAAAAAGATAAAAACCTAAAAATAGATCTACCATATGGACCCAGCTCTCTTACTTCTGGGAATATTTGCAAAGGCAAGAAGCCAGCATGTGAAAGAGATACCTGCGCTGTGCTGTTTATTGCGGCAGAATTCACTCTGGCAAGAATAGGGAGTCCCCTTAGATGATCAATGCACGGGTGGATAAAGAAAACATGGTATTACTCAGCCACAAAGAAAGAACAAACTTCTGACATTTGGAACAAAATGGATGCAATTGGAAATTATTATTAAGTGAAATAAGGCAGGCCCAGAAAGCCAGGACCACATGTTTTCAGACCCATGGAAGGTGACACACACAGAGTTGAAAGAAGTGTGGATACTTTATTGTTTGCTGTCTAGAATCTTATAAATGCTCTCTCTGCTGGCTGCATGCTTTGCACATTAATATAGTCTTTGTCTTTGTTTGATAATCTTTGCCACAAACCCCATCAGGGTGCTATTCTTAAGCCCATCCCTTCTTCCAATAACTACATTATATATGTGTGCAAAATATTTACATATGAAGCAAATGTTGGCAATTGCTAAACCCATGTGTGCTTCATGGTTTCTTTGTGCTTTTCTGTGCTGCTTGAAATATTTTAAAGTAAAAACTGTTGGCAATTTCAAGGCTAGTTTAGATATATTTGCAATACCAGATCCACATCAAAGATATTTTGGATCTAATCATGGTATGTAATTGAACAGCCACTGATATCTTTCCCAGGGGTTGGACAAACCAGGGTGGCTGCTGGAGGGAGGGTGGAGTCCACCCCGAGAATCGTTCTACCTCCTACTCAGCAGATCTCACATCCTGCTGTGCTGCTGCTTACAGAGAACAGCACAAAAGGAAGCAACGTCCAGATGTGAAGCCGAATGTCCAGCCTGTGGCAGCAGCTGCGGGAACTGAGGTGTGTCACGCAGGCATTCCGCAGGGAAACTGTTCTGTTACCTGGCCGCCCCACTTCTCATCCAGCTCCCTGCTAATAAGCCCGTAGTGTTTGCACCCCTGCACACACACGGCAGACCTGGAAGAATTCCCGGCCTCCTGGTCTCAGCCTGGCATTGCCTCAGCCATTGTAACCATTTGGGAAGTGAGCTAGCAGATGGAAGATATTTCTCTCTCTCTCTCTCTTTCTCTCTCTCTGTTGTTGTCTGTAACTCTGCCTTTAAAATAAATAAGTCTTTAAAAAAGAGAATTCCAATTTTGAATGATACAAAAATTCAATATGCTGCGTGGTGACATCTAAAGGGCTTCAAAAATTCATAGAACATTAGCATTTTGTAAACTAGGCTGTAAGCTTCAGGACTTAAACATCTTTTACACCAAAGAAAACTTTAATTCCACTTTCCACAAACTTTCTTAAGTCCCCTCACACTGCACATGACACTCATATCCCAAAAGGAAAACACAAAAGTAAGCAAATCTATCTTTCCAGTGATCTTGAGAGGCTGAAGGAGGCGAGGTCTTGGCAGGAGCTCCCTGACCGCTGGCTCCCATCGCAGCCGCTCCAGGACCACACACGAGCAGAACCCGGACACAGCTGCCCTGCACCACACACTGTGAGCCCTGTCTGGGTCCCCTGGGACCAGAGTGTCCACGCCGCACTGTTTGATAGTCCAGCATTCTGCCACATCAGATGAGCCAGAATTATGTCAGCTGAGTCTTAAAGCACACTGCAGTTCAAAAGAACTTCACCCACTTGTCTATAGAGCTAGAACGCTTACTATCCATTGCATTGCTAAAATAAGACAAAAACTTGTTATAAGCTATTGTGTGCAGAACACATCAATTTTACCAAAACCATCTGTTTAAATGCTCATTGAAATGTACCAGAAACTGGATTGTTACGGGCATTTCTCATGCTAGTTAGGTCACAGGTGACAAATAGTTGATCTTCTTGTTTTCTTTGTTGTACAAGGCTATTGTTATCTGAGGTCGGGGACCTGGTGTTCTAAAAGGCAATTTTGGGGAAAGGTGGGGGTAGATTGTAGCAATCACATGAATGTGCAATAAACACATGTATTGTTTATGTGTTTCAGCCAATGAAAGACTCAAGCACATGTCAGAACAGGTTCAAAGGAGAAGTTATCAACAAGGCTCACATTCTGTGCTGTGACAGAATAAAGGAATAAGTGTCACATGGAGGTACTAGTGGGTTTTCCACAGGCGAGCAGAGCATTGAGGAGGCTCTCTATGGGCGGACTTGCACTGCAAGGGACAAAAAACCTCGCTTGCATTGTTATCAGCTGTCTACAACTTGCAAAGTTGTAAACAAATTTCCTCTCAATCAAAATCGAACTCCTAGAGTTCTGCTCCAGACTCTAACAGATTCCCCTACTGTCCACACAATGCATGGTTTTCAAACAAATTTCTGAGTACAACACTGAATTCATCCTACTGGCTTTTTTGTTTGGACCAAAATAAATATTTACTTTAAAAAAGGAAGTGCATGTATTTTCTCCTTAAAATCGTGTTGGGGCAGGCATTGCGGCACAGCAAGGGCTTGCGAGTCCCAATCTGGCATCTGGACACCAGTCACAGCGCTTGGTGCTCCCCTTCGAACCCTGCAAATGCTTGGGAAAGCAACGGGTGATGGCCCCATGCCTGGGCTCCACGGGCGTTTCCGGCTCTTGGGTTCAGCCTGGCCCAGCCCCTGTCACCGTGGCCATCTGGGGAATGAATTGGTGGAGGATCTCTTCGTCTTCATCAGCTATCTCTCCGTCTCTGTTTTTAGCACTGTCTCTTTATCTCTCCAGCTCTGTGAATCGTCCTCTCTTTTCTCTCGTCACTCCTGACTGAAGTCATTCTGCCTGTCAAACATAAAGAATTTTTAAAGTTAAAATAAATAAAGTGGCCTTGTTCAAACTCTTGTTTTCTGAAGCTCCTGTTCACGGACAATGGAGAGCTGACAGATCCCTAACGTCCTCTTCCAGGGCACTGCTGGGACGGTGCCTGCCATGGGCTGCCCTGGAGGCAGACCTGCGGGACACACTGCAGCCCAGAGCGAGGCCACAGGAGGAGCGAACCCCCTGCATGTAGAGGGGGGATGTGGCTGGTCACCCCTGATTCCTCCCCGCTCTACAAACCAACCAAGATCTGAGATGGATCTGGCGAGATGCAGTTCCCCAGCAGCAGCGAGGCACAAGCTGTGTTAGGCTAGAACATTCCATTGGAGGAAAGAAGATAAACAGACGTTGACTTTCTAGGACCAAGGCTACCCTGATACACAGCTGCCGCTGGGAAAGTGGGCCCATTACCCGTCTCTACTCCTTGAAGATGAGCTATTAGCAGACAGGACTGCTTAAGGTCTCTTGTTCTTTGCAACATGGCCTATCTCCAAGACCATCGTTTTAATTAGGATTATATTTCATGCCCCAGAAAGCCCACGGTCCCTGAGCAACTCCAAAGCCTCCCTCGTCTCCTCCAGGCACCTCGGGGCCCAATTACGGTGCCAGCAGGGTGAGGGCTGTGGGAGCGCTCCATAACAGCTTTCGTTGCCCTGTTTATAAACTTGGCTCTCCTTTGACTCTCCAAGGGCACACCGCGGTTCCCAGGGAATAACTTGTGCTGTGCAGATTCATGATTTTTGTGGCAGCATGAAGCCGTGGGGCTCAGCACCCAACATGTCCTTCCTGCACCTCACAGCCAGACCTGTCAAGTAACACTGCAGACGGAAACTCTAAGCGAGCCAGACGTGGTCGCTGCTTGCTTCAGGACTCTGACTTCAGCTAATTCTCCTCATCCTCTCTCGCACCACGTCGGACCTGGACACAGCCCTGCAACCGCCATCCAGATGGAACAGACACACTCACAGAGAGAGAGCTCCTACAGGTGGCCAAAGCCTGCTGATAATCTGACAACTGAAGGGAGTGACTTGGACAGGGACAAGCTTTGCTGTATCATACATTTTTCTCTGCGATTACTTTCCTATCTTGAGTCTCGTTAGAAACTCTCCCCAAATCGCACACAAGAACTTCAGAAAGTTTGTGGAAACTGGAATTAAAATGTATTTTTCCTCAAAATATTGAAATTAATGCATAGCTATTTTTTCATAGTAGACGTTTACCTTAAATCTTTTTTTTTAATTTGAGGCATACACAGGCAGAGCTCTCATCTGGCTTACTCCCCAGAAGCCTGCTATGACCAACCCTGGGTGGAAACTGAAACCTTAGAAACCCAATTACCTAAGTGTGGAGGAATCCAGCTGCAGCCACAACCCACTGCTTCTTGAGGACTGTGTGAGAAGGTGCTGGAACGGGGAGCCAGAGCTGAGTCCCCCTCGTGTGTCCACTGTGGAATGCAGACATTGCCGTCAGCCATCTTAAGTGCTGAACCACATGCCTGAGGCTCTGTGAGGACTGGCTCATAGGTTGACATTCTGGGAGTGAGTGGTAAGAGAACACGTTAGGCCGGGCAGGGCCCAGACCCTCTCACAGGACCTGGTGCTCCACACGCCGACTGTGGAGTCAACTGTTTTCCAACCAAGGACCATCCATCAGCCTGACGTGAGTACCAGCAAATGGATAACGCTGAGCAGGACCTTTTTAGCCTAAGTCACAAGAATCCCTCCTAAAATCCAGTATTTCAAAACAGCATTTAACAGATAAAATTATAAGAAAGTGCATAATTTCCTAGCATAATGAAAACAAACATACACCCAGAAGGAAAAGACCACTGGATTAGTTGTTCCTTTGTGAGAACTGGAATGATTTGGCCAAGTCCTCCTGATATGTGGCATTTGTTCTTTCCATAAGTTCAAATCACCCCTTATCAAAATATGTTTCATTTCGATTATGTAAATTGGTGGTACACTTCATTCATAAAAGTCACTTACCTGTGGAGCTTTTGTTAACTGCACTTTCAGCAAATCCACCATAGTCAACGTGGATCAACTATTTGTTCTACAGCAATAAATACAATTGCTTACAAAAAGCTGCAGGATTTCTTAAGTGGGTAAGGCATCTTTCAGTAGCCATTATGGTTTGAGATGTCCAGTGGAGTTTGAATGATGAAAATGAAACTTGAAACTTCAACAAACATTTCTCGAAGAGTGAACCAGGCTCAATAAGGGTTTGCTGGCTTACTAGGAAGCATTCTTTCCCTTTATTTATATGTGCTGGACCAGCGCAGGGGCAGCAGTATCCTTGACTTTGTAAGTCGAATGTCCCCACATCAAGAGACCTTGAGTGTAGAACCCCAGGTGGCCCTCTGCCTTGATGGGACCCACAGCTCCAAGGCCCAAGCATGGCAGCCTTCATGCTCCTCATGCCAGAGGCACACTGCTGTCCTGGCCTCTTCTCCTGCGTGTGTGGGACATGCTCTCCTCTCGGTCACCGACCCCAGTCCAAACACCACAGTCCCTGCAGGGGCCAATCACTGCTCTCTGTCCACATTCTGACCATGTCCCCATCTGGAACAGCTCCACCTCTGAAATCCTGAAGGTATGCTTCCACGCCCTGGCCACAACTTTTTCTCCCCTAACAGAATCTTCTCCACCCCATTTTTGGGTGTCTAACACCTCTACTTCTTTCATTATTATTCTTTGCCCATTTTCACCCCAACATAACCTACATCTGGAACTTCATCGTTTTCATCTTTGTCCTAGCAAGCACAGGTTTCTTGTCCCTCCGTTCTTTATTTGCATGTTCAAGGAGAGACAGACAGAAGCCCTAATTTGGATCTCTATAGACATCTACTCTCTCCAGTCCTAATCTAGAGTTGTTGGGTATTGGAAGAAATGTAATAGTACATTGGGAGTCATCCCAAACACATGTTCTTTAACCCCAATTACATCTACAGTATAATCTGAGAGCTTTTGCAATCCTGAAGAGGGCAACTACCATCCCTCAGTGTCGAGATAGAAGTACCATAGGACAGATGCCAAAAAGTACACTGAGGTCTTAAAGCGAGGAGTAGAAGGGAGTCCATGGTCCCAAAGTGGCCCCCAAACTATCCCCGCTCACCATGTGCGTTTTGGGTGTGCAAACATCGTTGAAGGACCATAGTCAATTGATTCTGATTGGATTTTTCTTCTAACAAGTTCCTTAGTGGCGGTCTCTGGTGCACATTGAGTTGTAAATCACTTGGTGCTTCTACACAGCTTTCAGTGACGCAAATGCATTGCTCCCCTTCTGTCTTCCGGGTGCTATATCAAGCTTCACGGGCAAAACGAAACAGTGGAACTCATCATCACAGTCTACATCGTACTACAGCGTACTTCCAACAGCCGGACATGAGGTTAGGGAAAGCGCTAGCATCATGGCAGTCATTGGGGTAGAGGGCAGAGATGGGAAGATTTTGCCTCTGTTCCATCTCAGGTTTTTACCTTTGCTCCCATCATGTGATTTTAAAGCAAAAGCCAACAGAGTCCCTGGGGAGAGCAGAGTCTGGGCTGATAGGAGAATCAGAGGTTCTGCTTTGTCCCCTACAAAATGTCACCAGAATTCCAAGCAGAGATCCACCCCTAAACTGTGTGAGAGCCCTAGGGGGCCAGGCATTCTCCCAGAGGGGAAGACCAATTAGTTTACTTGACAGTCCCCAAAGCCACCCAACTGCTTTCCTTTGACCCCAGCTCTCACCAGTCAAGCCCCTTGGGATTTGCTGGGGTCCTGCATGTGTGCCGTCAGGATCACACTTGGAATGGAGAAGATGAGAAGGCCTTGTGTGTCCACAACCCCCCGTAACCTCACCATGGCTTAGAGGTAGACAAGGACCCAGGAGAACATCTCATGCTGGCCCCCACAGAGAAATAATCCCTGCTCTGTGTCTGCATGCTGTGTTAGAGGGGGCAGCATCAATGCTCAGAGACACAGCACTGCTGACAATAAAGCTTTCCTCCTACGGTTCATCAGTGCTCGAGATAGAACACCTTGTGTGTTCAGAGGCTACCTTCTGTTACAAGGGCAGAAGAGCACCTGCTAGGATTTGTTTCTAATTCTGAAAATATTTGCGAAAGATGTCCTCTCATTGAGTAGATCTAATTGTAGAACCTTAACTAAGTTATTTAATACAGACACACTGATCACATCAGCAGTTTCAACTTGGGAATACAATCAACCCATAAGATGAAGAATGCACAATCTTTCAGAACAAGCCATCACTCCTAAAGGTTAAAAAGGAAGTTACTTGTGTATGATAGCTTGTCATCACACAGACATAGCCTGTTTGGGCTGTTCCTTGGTTTGACTTGCTTGCCTAACATCTTTACCTTTCTTGTACCAAGGATTTTAAAGAAATTAGAGATTGGTGAGAATGCAGCTGTTTGCTCTTAGGTCTGTGTGAGAGCAACTGGAAATACAGCCAGCCCTAGTGGACACAGCTTCCAGGATCCCTGCAGGTCACAAACCCGGCAGGCTCAAGCTTTTCATACTAATATTTGCCCATACCCTATACAATCCCACTGCACACATTAAATTACATCTGGGTTATGTCAAATACCTACCACAGTGTAATGCTGTACATCATTGTCACATTGTAGTGTTTAGGGATAAATGACAAGACAAACAACACGTACCTGCTCAATATAGATGCAATCTTTCCTGAGCATTTCCGGTACATGATGTTTGACTCCACAGACACAACACTGAGGGACAGCTGGGTTATGTTCACAAGTGGCGGTGGGACCGTTTCAATGGTTGTGCTTGGTGTTCTTGCAGGGCCCTAAAAAGGCTGGAAAGCAAAAGCAAATCCTACATGAAACTAGACCATGTTGGCTCTCAGGATGCATGCGATCTAGGTTTCCACGTTTAAGGGATTCAACTAGCCTAGTGGGGGCTTAGGAATACAAACAATATTTTAAAAAACAATTGTGTTAACGGGTGACTCAGCTGTCCGTGCGCTCTCTGTGTATAGTGCAACATGGAGCAGCATCGTGTGTTTAAAGACGGCTGGATGGGTGCGTGTCTCGGTCAGCTTAAGCAGACAGAGTTCCAAGTGTGATATTTCCATTTTTACCTTTGGCTTCTCTGTGCTGTTCGATTTTTTTTTAAATCATGATCACATGTTTTTAGCAAACACATTAAAGCTATTTTTGATGGAGACAAAAAATAATAAGGGTCACAACACTGCAGTGCTTGGGAACACCTCTCCCCCACACTTCCCCTGCCGGTGTCTGACGGAGCCGTGGCCCTCTCGGAATGGTCCCTCTCCCATCTCCTGCCCCTGAGCCTCGGGGACCCCAGCGGAGCGTGAAAGGCTCTGGATGCTTCTCTTCCCATTCTAAGGACGCTGATTTGTACTGCAACAAGCAGATAGGAACAAAAGCAGAAGTCAAGAGGTGTGACTGGCCTTCAGACGCAAGGCTTTCTTCTTCCCACAGACTCCTCAGGGGTCCCAAGAGCCGCCTACGTGAGCTCCCAGGGTAGAGCAGTGGTGTGCAAGGCAGGGAGGAACAGGAAAGGACAGCGGAAGTGAGCAAGATGACGCTGCACAGGAACTGGGGTGGGTACACGCCTCTTTCTCATGCAACTCAAGACCTTATGAACAGAAACCCGTAGGAACCAGCAGAAGGGACTCTGTTCTCCCCAGGCACTCACAGGCCTGCTTGGGTGACACAGCCCGGCTCTGAGGAAGGGCGCGCCCAGGCCTGCCCCTGCCCGGGTGCTGCAGCCCAGTTCTGCAGAAGGGCGCGCCCTTCTCAGGTGACAGCCGCCCTCTCCCAGTCTGTGCCCCTGGGAAGGAGCTATCACTCTCTATATTTTCTAACTTTTAAATCTTGCCTATCTTCATGTCTTTGTTTTGTCAAGGTAGAAACACAGAGAGACGCTCCAGCCGTGGTTGTGCCTGATGGAGATCAGCGTTTCACGTTCCCCTTTCTTCCCAGAAGCTGGGGTGCCTTTCCTGAAGCTAAGCCCCTGTAAAATTAGTCACTGTGGAATTAAAATCATTCGCTCACACAGAGGCATGAGGAGAGCAAGGTGCTAAGAGGTGATCTGTCAAAGACACACGTGTTTCCACAGCAGGCTCAGCTGTTCACAGCGACACCCAACTTGAGGCAGGACATCACGTGTGCGCGCAGGGGTGCGTGGCTCGTCTGTAGGACAAACGACCAAACACCGCCCTGACTCCCTTTGACAAATGCTAAGTGGTGTTTTATTCTTTGACTCTCTACAAAAATGTTCCTCATTAAATGATATTCATATTTCTCCTCCGAATCTCTAGTCTTCATTTTTTGGGGGGAGTACAAACTCTAAACATGCTATTGCAATTTTAAAAAGAAAATCCAGGAATGCCAAGCAATTTTTAAAATAACTTTTTGAATTTTTAACTGACATAAAAATTACATATTTATGGGATAGCAAGTATACAGTCTTAAGTATTAATAAAAAGTTGATCAATGCTAAGAAGATATGTAATGCAATTTACATTAAATTCTGTTTTGGTAACCAAAGAAATATGAGAGAATATTAGCTAAGCAACTTGCAGAAATTCTCGATGCAGAAAAAATTATAGGTTTTTTTTTTTTCATTTGTGTAGAGGCATAATAAGTTATCACAGACAACAATGGAAACTATTTTTTAAGCAATACAGTCAATGCATCATGGGGAGAAAGATATAAAGAGAGTAATGAATAATTTAAAATCTTTGCTTAAGGAAAAGAATATTCATTTGGATTCTTTCCCCAAAAAAGCACACAAAAGGTTAAATGCATATTTTTGAAAATATGCATTTATCAATATTTTAGTGAGTTCCTGCAAGAAAAAAAGTACACGGAGTGGTAGAGAAAACTATTTGAAAATTATATTTAGAAGAATTTGTCAAATTTCCCAGAACATTGAAACACATGCAAAGATAAATTAATATCACGCATCTCAGCATCAGTTAGGAGCTGCGTAGATCAAAGACTCGCTTTGGTGCCATGAAGGTGTGACTTCTGACTTCTAGACAAAATGAGCACTGAAGCAGGTGCTAAGACAGGAGCAGGAAGAGCTCATTTCCAAGGGCTCCATCCAATTGTAAACAAAACCGACAGCGGGTGAGGCTGCCCCAAACACGGCACAGTCTGGCTTCCTGCAGGGGCTTTTCCAAAGACCACATTTTAATTCACTAATTCTTCCTGAACTTTTATTTTTAAATGGGTGGCCTCAAATCCTCAGTTCTATCAACTGCAATAATTAATACATTTTGATGGCTTTTGCTATTTAACCATAGCTTGTGTAACTGGTATGGTTTGAGGCATTTTAACCTTCTTAGTGTACTACAGAGGGTATGGCTCTTTATTTCAATTATGCACGATTCCAAACACGGTACCTGGAGGCCAGTTCCCCACCTTATGAAAAACAAGCAAGGAGACAGAGCATAGAAAGACAGACAGGTACACATTTATCAGAGAACACCCAAATGTAAGAGGGAAAGGAGCTGCCTGGGGAATAGCAACGCCGACGAAGATTTATGAGTCGAGCAACCGAGCTTTTGAAATCATACAGAGATGAAGGCTTGTGCCTGCTGCTAAATCAGCTGTCGTCCCCACGCCCAATCATGCAGGTCTGTGTTGTCCTTGTCAATTCCATCCCAGTCGGAAAGCCCGGGACCGTGATGTCAAGATGAGCCAGGTGTGCACTGGCCTTGTTCTTGCCTGCGTGGCTCTGGGATGCCTGCGCCGGGGCAACTGGTCACCTTCTCAGGGAAGTGAAATGCCTTGACTGACAGGCGCGCTTTCCTTCACTCAGCGATCCGGCAATGGCGGTCACCGGATAATTCCATCCGAGTGGCCAGGCACTCCCGCATCTATCAGAATGGACCGTGCAGAGCAAGGACAAATGTCGTCGCAGGTGGGCCTGGGACACAGAACAGCCACGCCAGGTCTGCGCCTTTGCTATGACTTGTGTGGAAACATTCTATCCATGGGAGAAAGTTTGTAGAAATGTTTGTTTCTAAGAAGCCGTTAGGACAAGCCTCTTAGGATTAGGCTAAATTCACATGTGTAGACGACAGCAAACTATGGGTTAATGCTTTCCCGCCTGAAAAAATCACTCCTCCTTCCTGTAGCTACTTAGACATATGTTAAAGAAAAAAAAATCGGTATGCAGTGAATAAAGCTGTGGCCCGCAGAGCCCACATCCCATATGGCGCTGGTTCTGGCCCCAGTTACCTCACCTCCAATCCTGCTCTCTGCTAGTGACCTGGGGAAGCAGCAGAAGATGGCCCACAGGTGTGAGGCCCCAGTGATGCCCTGGCCTGCCCTGCTGGCTCCCGCCTGCCCAGTCCTGGTTGCTGGCAGCATCTGAGGAGTGAGCCAGTGGGTGGAATCTCTGTCTCTCCCTCTTTCTCTACAATTCTGACTTTCAAACAAATAAATCTTAAAACTGAAAAAAAACTATCTTCCTTGTATTTAAAACAATTATCGGGCGTGTTAAATTCTTAGAATAGTTTATAGCAATGTTTACTCAATTAAAAACACCACCAACACCGAAACAGATCTCACTGTCTACCAAACCGGTGGCATGGCCACATAAACAAACAGATCTCACTGTATACCAAACCGGTGGCATAGCCACATAAAAATGAACTATTAAACGTACCTTTCCAGCTTTTTGAAAGAATGAAAATTAAACACTTAAATGAAAAAGGATAACACACAAATGTCGTAGCAGCACCAATTACAAAAGCCAAAAGAAACAGCCCAATGCCATCAGTTAATGAGTGCACACAGGGACACAGCTGCAGCCATTGAAGGCATGAAACTGCCACGCACCAGCTACCCTTCACAGGCACATCAGGCAGCAGGAAATACATAAGAGCAGCAGATCTGTGGTTCTCAAGGGCCTGGGGGCCGGGGCTGGGGCCAGGAAGGGCCCGTGACTGCCCAACGGAGCCAGAGCTGCCCTCTAGGAAGACAAAACACCGTATAACTAGATAGCACTCATTCTTGCCTCCTCGCCAAACAAAAATCCCCTGTGAATGTGGTCAATGTCATTGATGGAAAATTTGGTTGAGTATAGAGACTAGTGAATAGTGTCGCAATTCCTCTACAAATTTAAAAAAAATATGGAGAAGGCAATTAGGAAGGAGATGCAGATAAAACTAGTCAGGGCGGGGAGCACATGACTGCTGCAGGTGGGAATATACGAGAACCTTCTTGGTTTGAATATGCCGTTTGCTTCTCCGTCATGTACCTGTTCATCATCTCTCCAGCTCGTCCCTTCCCTCCCTGCAACTCTGCCTTTCAAACAAACCACCCTTTTAAAAAAACAGACAAACAAAATAAAACTAAATTAGTGAATGAAGTGTTTATAGATATCAAACCAATTTGAAGACACAGAATTAACCAATTGCTTTAATATGTAGATACATTCTGGGTTTGAATTCATATTTTAAGATTTCAGTGTTGATCAGTTCCTCTAATTTTGGGTAAAAATGTGTGGCTCATCATAGACTAAACTAAATGTTCCCCTCATGTAACTGTATCTTCCTGGGATTGGTATATCTTGGCATAGTAAGTTAAGCCACCGCTTGCAATAGTGGCTTCCCATCTGGGTATAAGTTCATGTCCCAGCAGCTCCACTTCCAATCCAGCTCCCTGCTAACAGTATGGGAAAGCAGTGGAGGACGGCCCCAGTGCCTTGACCCTGACCCTCATGTGGGGGCGCTGGAAGCATTGCCTGGCTGCTGACTGGGGCTCTGCTCAGTCTAAGCACTGACCTAAGTGAACCCTAAGCCAGCTCAGTAACCTTTCGGGCAGTGAACAGCATCCTTCCTTCCTTTCCCCGGCTCCAGGCAACTATTTTGACTGAATGACAAGTCTTTGTTTCCAGCAATACACCAGCGATGTGGGCCGTACTGGGCAGGTGACAAGATGCCCGGCTGCCAGCAGAGGCAGGTCTCAGTGTGTACCTTCTGCCCAGCGGCTGCCTGAGCCTGCCTGTTCCCACCTGCATCAGGCTCCCTACTCCAGCCAACTGCTCCTTCCTGTCTTTCTGCCTCCATGCCACGTGTACTAGTTTCTGGAGCAGCTTGTCCCAGGTGTCACAGGCTTCGTCTGTCTCTGTGGAGTCACAACTATTCTTTCCCCTTTGTTTCACTGTTCACAGAGAATTGTTTGGGATTCCTTGCAGTTTCCACCTCATTCACCTTAAGAAAATTAAAAACTCATTCTTACACTAGGAGGGGTCACAACTCTACCCAACCAACCTGGAGACAATGGGCACAGCAGGAATGTGCTTGGAGTGTGCCCTCGGGATGCACCCTTTGAATGCGCCCAGCCTTGCAAGTGGCCAAGGCAGTGGCCCACGCCAGCGCAAGCAGCAGGAGCCACTGAGCCACTGTCTGCTGCCTCCCAGCATGCCCCAAGCAAAGCTAATACAGTTGCCAACTCATTCTCTAGCCCTAATCAGACCCTACAGACTTTACAACAGAGCTTTCCCCCTTTGGTACCAAAGACAATGTGGATAACTTGTTCTACAGTAAAAAAAAGTAAAATGGAGCTAAAAAAAATCCTACATTCACATTAAGTGAAAAAAACAAAACAAAACAAATATGTTTGCGTTTGCCACTTATAACAGTAGTTATTTTCACATAGGCACACACATATATGAAAATATTACTGACTACTAGTACAGCATTTTAACAAAATTTGGTTAATGCTGAAAATAAATTTTTTCCCTATATTTCATTGTGGTACAATTTCCTGTCTTGAAGAAAGATGGAAACTTTTACTTGGAAGACATATAGTTAGAATTTCAGTCAAAATGAACTATTTTACACTGCTGTTACTACTCATTTACCAAAAATAATTTGTGCCTGGCTTAATATTTTCTTTAATACTTTTAACTTTTGAAAGTACTTTCTCAGCAACTTCTCTTTACCTTCAAAATGAATCTTAATGCTCAGCTAACCGCATACCTAACCAGAACTCTTTTTAAATGCCAGAGACCAAGCTTGTTTGTTTATGGTGAACATATTGGCCTCAGCACGTTTAAAAAGTATTTCAGTTTAAAATAACAGAAAAGACCCCTGGACAGCCACTGACGTGTCTGTTACGGTTTTACAATGATACGACTGTGATTGCAAAGCAAGTTTCTAGAGAACTCTATCCAACTGTAATTTCAAGACAGCTTTATTGCATTAAAGAAACAAAACAGTCAACATAACACTGCATTAATTTGGCGGTTTTGACAGGAAGCCATAAAACAAAGGAATGTGCCAAATCAAGTCAACCTACAATTTGGCTTCCTTAGAGTGGGGAGTGATAGTGAAGCCCAAGGTTCCTAACAGAGAGCCCAGCGGCTGCTGGGCAGACCCAGAGTCCTCAGGCACAACTGGTTCCAGGTCACTGCTGAGCCGTCCACAGCCTGGCGCGGCTGGCACCCTGGCAAGCAGATGTAGCCCTCAAAGGGCGAGGCTGGTATGCTGCCCTGCTGTTGAGGCCGAGGGAAGTGGCGCTGGCAGGCATCTCACCCTCTGCTTAGATATATTTTTTCAAGCCTGTATATTTACGGGCTTTTTAAATACTATCCTTTCCTGTTTACCATATGTCAAATTCTGTATGAACTGATAAAAACATGCAAAGGCCTTATCACTCTCCTCTCCTAAAATAGACGTGCCTCCCTCCTACCTCCTACACTTCATCAAGCCCCTAACTACTAATTACCAAAATCTAAAATGCTTCTCTGACCGAATTACATTTATGTGTTCATTTTTAAAGACCTACATTCAGTTATGCACACTGATGTGGGCACCCAGAAAAAAACCCACTTGTCAGTACTCTGTGTGGCTGCTCCTTGGCTGGGGACTGTTGGGCATGGAGCCCAGCCCCCACCCTGCTGTATGGCAAGCCCACCCCCTCCTCCCTGGGAGCGCTGCAGTGGGACTGACACAGCAGCCACCGCCTTCATCAAACCCTGCTGGGATGCGCCCAACTCCTCACTCCAGGGAGCGCCTCCCTGCTTGATGCCGGTAGCAGATTAAAGCTGTTCTAATTTTCCATCCAAGCCAAATAGATGCATAAGCAAGCTGTTAGCTTGTCTGGAGAGCAGCACAAATCGCGCTTTTTCTGAGTGCCACCGCAGTTAGCAGATCGGGAACATTTGCAAGGGAAATCATACACGGAGGAGGGAGGAGGTGTAAGGCAGAGGTACAATAACCACTCCCAAAGCCAAACGCAGGTTCCTGCTCCCATGGCACAGAGCATCAAAGCACAACCCGCCAAAACCAGGTGGAAAACACACAGGCTCAGCAGCAACGGAAGAGTGAAGCAGGGTCCGTTCCCTCCAGTGACTGGACCACAGCTGGTCCTGCCGTCTCAGCACGAGGGACAAAAGAGAAAGCCCAACTTGCAAGGTGGCTTGGCATCACTGGCTGGCAGCTACAGGAGAAAGTATTTTGGGGCAGACTACAGTTCGCCACAGAGGCCAGCTGGGGAAACTGGCATCCAATTTCAGCTTTTCTTACCACCCCAATCCAAATGTTCATGCAGAGTAGTAAGACGTGGTCACCTCTGCCCTGAGACAAAGCGTGCACTGCACTAGAAAAATGACAGATTTGGAGAAAACGGTAAGAACAGACATTTTTAAAAATGCGGAATGCCAAAGGAAGCTGAAATGATTGGGAACGCAAAAAGCATGTCTAACTCATGGCAGCACGTCGGTCAGACAAAGAGGAGCGGGAGGTGAAGATGTGCCTTGCTGCAACAAGCGTTCATTGTCATCAATCTGTAATGAAAACCCGGGTGTGTGAAGTATTCCACTGCAAAGCAGCTTAGAGCAAGAAGTACAGATCCCCTAGCTCCCTCATTCCTTAGACGGGACTCTGAAAAGAGACACAGAAACAGAGGCACGGGAGTACGATTTCTAACACAAAAGACCCTCTGGCCCATGGGTTATGAGCCCTCCCTAACGCCTGCACAGCATGAGCTGCTACCCCACCTGTGAGGATGATGGTTGGGAAGGCAATCCTGCCAAGGCTGTACGGCCACAGGAATGAACGTACTATCACTCCATCCGTGAAACATGTGTCTACACGGCCGTCTTAGAGGGCAGAACTGTGGCTCCCAGCACAGTGCACCTGTGAATGTTGCCTCGTCTTTGCAGATGACAAGGAGTTAAGACGTGGACATTGATAAGGGCCGGCTCGAGGCGATGTCTGGAGACATAGCCACAGAAGGAAAACCCTGTGTCCCAGACAGAATTGGCAGTTCTGCAGGCACAAGCCAAGGAAGAGACAAAGGCTGGGAAGAGACCAGGCTCAGAGGCTCGGGGTCTCCTCGCCCTGCCCGCAGCCCCATCCAACCTCCACAACCACTGCCAGTGAGTGGCTGCTCTGGAAGCACCCCGGGGGGGGGGGGGTGTTGTCAGGGGCAGATGACAGATTTAGTGAAATTATTTCAGCCCTCATTTGATGGCCTACTCTGCAAACCTGGCTCCATTTATACAAAGCATGTCTGCTCTTTGGTATTTTCTCAACAGTTAAAAATGATGGTACAATCAGTGTCCAAGTTTCCACAGCAGCTTAGCTTTTAACAATGCATTTATACACTTATTTAGTCACCTGAGAAGCAGAAGGAGAAAAACAGACTGGCAGGAAGAGTTTCCATCCGCCGTTCCACTTGCCACATGCCTGCAATGCCCTGGCCGAGCCCAGGGGCCGTGTGCCAGGAACATGATCTGGGTGCCCCGTGTGGATGGCAGAGACTGAAGCACTCGGGCCGTTAGCCGCTGCCCTGACTGCACACGTTAGCAGGAAGCTGTACCTGGAGTAGAGCTGGGGCTTGAACCCAGCCCACCAGGGTGGGACGTGCACATCCCAGCTGGCATCTTTGCTGCTGCACCAAACACTTGCGGCAGATTGGCTTTCCACCTTTGCCTCCCTCAAACTCCCTTCACAACCTCCTCACCCTCCCCTGAAGTGGCAGACACCTCCCCGAGTTCCTGCTTTGCTGCTGCCTGGGTTACTTTGCCGTATCTTGGCCACCGGCACTCTACTGAGAACTTCAGCTCAAGTGTGTCCTCCTCCTAAACAAGTCTTGTTCTGCAACACAAGACATTTAAATATGCTTCGAGTTTGGGCCCCGTACTTTTACTGCTAAGAACCTCCCTGGAAGAATAAAACATTTGTGCAAATATGTCCATTTCAGAGTTCTGAAAGTCCCTTACACAGCGATGACCTACGTCACCTGTGAGTTCAGGACCCAATGTCCAGCAGAGTCCCATTAGGTGGAGAGTCCCTTGTGAACACACCAATGGCTATCTGACAGGCACATATTTTTTCCTCTTTCTCTGTATACCCTCAAGGTCATTTCCTGCAACCAAGGTGGTCCGAATTGTGCTGCCAAGAAGCCATGGCTCCTCTAACCCTGGCTGTCACTGTGCCTGGGGATTCTGTAAGCTGGTCATCACCATGCCCAGGGGGTCCCTTAAGGCCCAGGGTAGCTGCTGTATGACTGCCCTGTCCGCTATGTAGCACGGTGTCCTTGCTGCTGTTCCGCAGAGACCATCCTTACGGACAGCAGCCGTTGGGGGTCACAGCTGGGAGGGCACCTGGGGAGGAGTGGGGCAAGGGCCGCCCTGCCTAGTTTGGTGCACTGTCTACTCCTCAAGCCCTGACGGCTCTGCCAGGGTGCTGTGGAGTTTCCTTCGTCTCTTTACTCAATCCGAGGTTTGCTCCACAGCAGGGGAGGAACAGCCACGAGTGAATACCAGCCCATAGCAAAAATGCCCTCCTTTTAAACAACGAAACTTCCGACACTGAATGGCAAGTGCAGGCCTCCGTGGAGGCGGAGTCTGACAGGCCTATCCCACCATGGGTGCAGCTCAGGGACTTGGTGGGATACTGCCGGACACACGTGTGATGGAGGACAGACCAGCATCACACCATGGGAGCACAGTTATTCCTACTAGTTTTCAGTGACTGGGAAAATATTCCTGTTACAATAGCATATGAAATAAATCAGAATTGTTTGCTAAGCACTTATAAAGAAACACAGATTCATAGATCCTTCCCCAGAATACCAGGAAGAAATACCCCTCATCATCCACAGCCACGGTCTCTAGCCAGAGAAGATACCAATAATCATCTATTAATTTTCAAACAATTTGAACCATTTAACAGCAGGTTTTATAACCTCTATAATATGTCTGATTTTTTACGTGAAAAAGAAGCCGATTGCAAGAAATGGCTGACTGCGTCACCTGACGAGCCAGGGGAGAGCCTTGGCACAGAGTCCCTGTTCCTTCGTTGTCTCTCTGTCCTTGCCAACCTGGGTGCCCCCTGTCATGGAGCAGCAGAGCGGTTCCCACAGCTCCACCGGGGCCCCCAGCACTGCTCTGGCAGGATGCTTCCACTGCTTTCCCTGGAGCTGGGCCACATTCCCGGGGCAGATCCCCCGCCTCTCCGGTGTGAACGCAGGCAGTTCCATGGAGTCCAACTGCTGCTCAGCTTAGTTCTCCATGCCAGGGCCACCATTTTTCCATCACCCCCATCACCAGACTTCTCTTTCTGGTTCAAGATTTTACAAAAGATAGAAAGCTTTGTGGTTTTCAGCTCTTCCTGTCTGCGCTCATGAAGGCCCTGGGATAAGAAATTAATCGAGGGTTTTGGCAGGTCTAGGAAACAGTTGAACACTGAGAGAACAAACCCAAACCTCAAAGCCACCACTTTTGCAGAATAAAAATAACTTGTTTCTTGAATCGTGTGGAAAGGAGTAAGTGGTGAGCATTAGGCAGCTGGAGCCGGATGTCGGAAAGGAGCGTGGAGCACCTCAGCCCAGCCACTGAGCGTTGTGGCTCACCCTAAGCGCAAGCTGGCTCAGCCACCAGAGATTCCACTGGGTTCTTCTAATTCAATATGGCAGCCACCCATGCCTCCAATCGTAGTGGATTAAATTGACCTGTGAGTTACAGCTTTAAACGTAAGTTGCTGTTTTCTTAGAGTGAATAATACCAACATCGTTTTGATCACTTCAAGTCTTGGGTTACATGCTGGGACTGCGGTGGGCTCAGTTCCCAAGGCGGGAGCTCCTCCACGGTGTGTGAAGGGCAAGTCAACCCTGGAAAGCCGCCCACCTGCCAGGGTTTTAGCTTTGGAATGGGTTTCGCTGTGGATTTGAGGCTGCTGTGATGTACAGGGTCTGACAGCACAAATACTCACTTGGGGATTCTTGTGGGCAATAGAAGACTCCAAAACTGCTCAACTCGATTTCCACTCTGATGGAGAGTCTGAAAAACCCTCCAAATGCATGGGGATGAAAGGAGAAGCAGGGAAGTGAGCTCTTCTCTGTCAACACTCTCAGGAAAAATTCATGCAAAAGAAAAAATAATCGAAAGAAAGCATAGATTGATCATAAATGAAGATGGGCAGGAATCCATTTGGCACTCTTGTACCTTCCTCCATCAAGCGCGGTGAACCTAGGGAGACACATGGCTGAATCGCCCGTGGAAATCCACGGGTGTCCTGCAGGGGGTCACCTCACTGTCCACTAAGCCGCATCTGGCCAACCTCTGCTTGCTGCTCCCTGGTCTCCAAGGGGCTTGGGAAGCTCTGGCAGAAACGCCCTCTGCTCTCCTTACCAGCACCTTAAGCAGGTTTTTCATGGGCATAAACAGTCCTCCCAGCCTGGAGTCTTATGTCAGCACCCCACTCCTTCTTCCAACTTGAAGAGTTTATTTTGTACACTGCTACCCATTCATGATCTGCTAAAACCACAGTAGAAGCCTTCCATGCGGGTGTGAACGTGTTAGCATTGCTCCAGAAAGCGCGTGCGCGCGCACACACACACACACACACACACAGAGCTTAGATTATTTAAGCCTGTGTTGAATTAGGTCATCATAAAAAAAGCCTTTTGTGAACTTAAACTGTGGTTTGGCCAACATTCTAGACACGCACACACACACACACACACACACATACACAGAAAAGATTTCCTCTGAAAGTGAAGTCATTGAGGATGCAGGAATCCTCAGGAACAAGAACATGAGCTCATTTGTTGCTCATGAATGCAAATTTCAAACATGTTATTCAGAGAAAAAGCCCCTCTTGCTGTTCATATGTCACATGGCCTCCGAGTCGCCGGGAAGGGCAAGCCCGAGTTGGAGCAGGGCACTGAGTCCAAGGAAGTATTCTTAAAGTGACTACATTTACCACATTTAAAAGCATTAGCTGAAGTTCTGACTTGAGCCAACCAAAATAGAACTGTCTTAAAATCCCCAAGATTCGGGCCCAGTGTGGTAGCCTAGCCACTAGAGTCCTTGCCTTGTGTGTGCTGGGATCCCATATGGGCACCAGTTCGTGTCCTGGCTGCTCCACTTCCCATCCAGCTCCCTGCCTGTGGCCTGGGAAAGCCGTAGAGGACAGACCAAAGCCTTGGGACCTTGCACCTGTATGGAAGACCTGGAAGAAGCTCCTGGTTCCTGGCTTCAGATTGGCTCAACTCCAGCCACTGCAGCCACTTGGGGAGTGAACCAGCTGATGAATTTTCTGTGAATCTGTCTTTCCAAGAAAAATAAATAAATCTTAAAAAAAAAAAATAGAACAGAGGCTGTGCCTTGCCCAGCAGTTTAGGCACCTCTGTTCCTGAATGCTCAGGGTTGATTCCGTCCCTTGGTCCCTGAGGTCAGCTTCCTGTGGAGCAGTGGTGACTGTTCAAATACTTGGGAGACCCAGACGGAGTTCCCAGCAAAGGCAAGTATGTGGGGAGTGAACCAGGAGATGGGAGTCTCTCTCTCTCTCTCTCTCTCTCTCTCTCTCTCTCTCTCTCTCTCTCAATCTGTGTGTGTGGAGCAGCAAGGAGGGGGTGGGAGTGGTAAGGGGGTTTTTGGAGTTTGCCTGCCTGATATTAAAATAACCAAATTTTACAACACAGAAGAAGTTAAAAGATAGAATGAATTCCTACCCGAACTGCATGAGAACTCGATACTAATGTCAATTAACACGAAGTAGGGAGACATTTCTAACGTGTTTGTTAATAAGGCATCAGATGTTGTAAGTTTCTGATAAGAGGAGAGGAAGAGTTGTTACTTGGAAAGTAAGGGAGAGTAACAACAGGTTTACCAAGGGCTTACTATTGGCTCCTCAGCAAGGTGTCGGAGGAACTCCGCTCAGTCCGCCGAACAACCCGAAGTCACACGCAGTGGTTCCTTTCACAGATGTGGAGACTGAAGTTGAGGTAACGCGTGTGCCTGCTAATGCAGACTTGCGACACTGCGAGGCTCCGTGCCTGGTTTTGTCTGATGCTAGACCCTTGCTGGCCGCCCACCCAGCCAGTGTTTACTGCAGGACCAGCGACAGCAGCGCGGTGCCCAGGGAGTTGACCAGCGATAGCAACGCGGTGCACAGAAGGTCGACCAGCGACAGCAGCGTGGTGCCCAGGGGGTCACCCACCAGACTCTTTTTTATTTTCTTTTTGTCTGTCATGAATCTCTGTTCTCCATTATTCATTTATTTTAATCAAATTTTATCATCACTTTAAAAAATACCATAGAAATAGATGATAAAATGAACCTCACTGTATTTTAGCATAAATTAATTCCTCTGTGGGTTTTGGTTTGAGGAATGGAATAAGTGGTGGGAGGCCTGGAGGGGAGAAGCCGGCCACGGAACGCAGACAGGAAGGAGCAAGGAGAGAGAGGCAGAGGACAAGGGAGCCTGCCCGCTGGGCGAGGGCACCTGGAGGCTGCAGGAGCAGCCCTGGAGGCGCAACAGCCCAGACCACAGTTGTTTTCTTGTTTAAAACAACACTGAACATTTATTGACTAGTAATGATTGTGTATATTTATAGAGTATAATGTGGTTTTTAATATCTGGAAATGCAATTAAAGGCCACGTTCACTGTGGTGCAGATCCATGTACATGGAGTGTGTGCACTGGAGGAGATGAAGTTAGGTGAGTGAACAGAGCCGTCAGCTCAGCTGTATTTCATGTGTTCAGAGTCAGAACATTTGAGATGCACTGTTAGCAATGTTGCAATAAGCGCTACATTCTTACTCGCCACACTGGGCAGCAGGCCATGGCAACCTGGCCCTCCCGTCTGTCTGCGGCAGCAACACCTTTGGCCAGCATCTCCTATGATTTTCCTGACTCCTGTTTGATTTTTGTCGTGCGTTGCAAGCCGACCTGAGCTCCAAGAGTTCGTCCCTTTGGAACCCAGTCCCACCTACGTCCAGCCGCCTGGCAAGTGAGAAGAGAAGCAGGAAGGATTCCCACAGGCCATTTCCTGCGCCATGCCGGAAGCGACACACAGCCCTCTGCTCAACATTCATTGAACTTAGGAGGGAAGCGCAGGGTGCGCACACCCACTGTGTGCTGGGAGGAGTGGAGCCAGAACAAGTGCTACAGCAGAACAGCCTCTCTGTGGTTGCCTGCGCCCTCTGAGGTCCAGGTACGGTACTGCTGCTTGCGCCTGGTGCTGCCCGTTCCTTCCAAACCCATTTCAGGTCATTGCTCCATCTGCTGTTCTGTCACTGTCTCCATCCATGGGTCTACACGGGCGAGCTTCTTTCCCGTCGCACTTGGGAATAGGTGGTTTCAGCACGCTTGCAGCGAGAGATGGGATGGGTAAAGATGGGTGCCCTCGGTGGTGCTGGCGTTCTGTCATCCTTGTCAAAGGAAGAGTTGTGTCTGCTGCTTTAATTGCTCCCCTTCCTCGTGCATTATCTGATCACAGCCATTGCATGAGATATTACGATTGCGAATTTCTGACTGATGTGAATGAATCATCTTATTGTAATTTTCAGTGAATATTATGATAGCCAAGTGGAAAGAGAAGTTCATTTGTATTCTGTGAGATCTTCGAAAATCAAACTTTACTTTAAAAATAAATTTTTACTGCCATAGGCGTTCCTTTAGTGTCATTCTTCACCTTGATAAGAATGTGATGGACCCTTTATAACAAGTAATCTCTGAGTCATACTAGAACATGTCAAAATAAGACGAAGATTTCAAAAAAGAATAACTTGCCTAATTTTCTCCAAAAAAGGCAAATCACGCCTCAGTTTTAGTAAGCAAATATTTCATTTCCTGTAAGTTACATATAATCATTTGAGGCTTGTTGAAATGGCACAAAAATTCTGTTGAGATTTTAATGGTTGCCCGCTACATTCCTGCTTATCCCGCACATAGGATTCAAAACAGCACCTTGGCCCTTCAGGACTTGGCATTCTACATACGAAGTGAGGCAAGCAGTTCCATAAATCGGTCTTTCCAGAAGCAGAGTCAGGCTCCCCTTCAGTGGGCCCTTGGTTGTGGAGCAGCTGATGGAGGACAGCAGGGACCCAGGAGGCCAGGAGACTAGATGTGGTCTCCAGGGAGGTGCAGCAGCAAGCAGCTGGAGCCTGACCTCCAGAAGGACTCAGAAACAGAAATTATGCCCCAAGGTTGTCTTGACTTGAGGAAACTCCAGCTTTTGTACTTGAACTTCTCGGTCATCGGCTTCCACCCTCAAGGGAACCTCCCAAGGACTTCCACCTTAGGTACTTAATTAAAAGGGACTCAAGTGGCCCAAGATCGCCCCCCAAAAAAGTGTTGCTGGTGGTGATGACTGAAGGCAATGGAGTTGAGGATTCTAGGCAATCAGAAAGAACTAATGACAACATTAATCACAGTTCACACTGGTGTCACTCGAATCATGTTAAGCTTATTTTGCACCATTGTGATAGCTCACACAACCCACCAGGTCCCAGCACTGGTTGGAAGTATGAACTTGGTACAGTTGTGACACAGGCTGATACCACATTGCACACGCGAGGTCCTTGACAGTGGAAGAAGTCTGTATGTCCACCCACACAGAAGCCATTTCCCTACCATCTTGTTTGGGGCCAAGGAGAGTTGAGGGGACTCCCCCTTGGACCTACTGATCATGGTCAGACAAGCACCGGGGCTCCTGCAGCCCCCTGATGGTGACCACATCAATCGTGCAAACAGCCATCAAGTGTGTTGTGTACCCATCCACGTGGCAGACCAGAGTCGGGCCATGCGTCGTCCAACAGGAGGGGTGTGACGGCACTTTGGATTCCTGATGCCAGTTCACCTAAGATTCAAACTCAGCAATTCTTCACAGGTGTGGCTATACCTTTTTCCCAAGTGGAATGCTATGTAGAACCATCTGGAAATCACTGTGGCATGCCTTTGTGAGGGGGATCCTTTCTGAAGGGTACCCAGTTTCTCCTTCACCATGAGTCCTGGGTTGGAGAAACAGCTCTGATGGGGATGCTCCCTGCAAGATCCCGTCTTCACTTTGAAGCTACTGCTGTCAACTTATAGCACAGCTATTGCTGGTACTTTATTATGTAAACAAGCATTCTTGGCAGTTGCAGCTGTATCTTGCCGCAGGAACACTGTGGCCCATTACTTACCTGTCATAACTCAGGAAGTGAGTCCTGGGCTGACTGATGGTCTTTCTACCTACTGCGGTAGTCATGTCCACCAGCAGTGAGGGGCTAGTGCTGCCTCCTGACTGTGGCTATTCTGGAACCCTCTCAACACCACGACCTGAGGGCTGCAGTTATTAACCAGCCACGTGGGAACCTCTGACTGGTTCTGATGCTGTTACACAGGCGCTTCTTTCTGCCTTAGTGGAAGGACTTGCCTCTGGTCTTCCCAATGTCTGTGACTGTCAGAGGGCTCTCAAGCCCCTTGCAGATCCATTCCTACAGCTGTGTCTCTACAATCCTTGTGAGCCTGGACTAAACAGTTGGCAAGATTATGCTGACAGCCATCTATTACAAGCTGTAATTTTTCCAAACTTCCTGGAACCAACCCATAGCACATCAGAACTGGTCTACGAGTCCTTTCCAGGAAGTAAAATCTTGGGCTCATATTAACAACACCCATTTTACACGGTTGTATATCCTCCTACACACACAAATAGAACCTTCAGATTCACTGCAGGAAGTTCTAACAGGTCCTGCCAGCACGCATCGGCCAGGCCTGCAGCACTTAATGCAATATCTTTTCTCCCTTACTAGGCTATGATCTTCCCAGGCAGGTCACGAGTAATTCAGATTTAGTTATTTCTCTAATGGTCATGTTAAGAAAGGTGGAGATGTCTTCAGGACTGTGAGCATCTAGTGGCCGGATGCCTCAGCTAAGGTTATTATATAGCTTTCAGGGAAGCAGGACTGCAATGAAAGCAGAATGAACACGTCCTGCAGACACAGTAGTGTCAGGGCTGTAGCAGCCCAGTGTTCTCAGGTGTGAAAGTCTTTTCCTAAGTCGTGAATTCGTTTTTCCCTCCTATGGCCCTAACAAGAGTTCAGGCTTCTCAAGGCTTGAATACAGCAATCCCTCAGATCCTGTTTGTCTGGAAGTTAGATCTTGGTCTTGTAGTTCAGGACCTGTTCTCTTCTGGTCCTGAGATGGGGGTCTGTGGGACACCCTTACAGAAGTTTGTCCATGCTTTCCGTTTCTTCAGCCGGTGCAGGGCTGACCTCTCTTCAGGCCGTGAGTACTGCACAGCTACCGTCCACTAACTGCACAGTCCTAACAGTGCTCGTTGCCCCCGTCTCTCACAAATCTCTACATCTCATCTGAATGCATCACCCAGGAAAGTCTTAGTAAGCGCAACTCCGCCGCGTGGTGATAATCAGCACTCTGCTTGTCAGCACCACTCCTCGAAGCATGCCCACACACCACATACGGTGGCCCGCAGGTCAAACCAGACACGCAACAACAGGTCAAAGCGCCACGCGTGTGCAGCTTTAATCTGCGCCAGGTTTTGTTTGTCTGTTCGTTTATAAAAATGAGTGAAATCTAAGGGCAGACACTGCGAGTCAGTGGGTTAAACTGCCTTGTGGGTCATCCCATATTGGAGCGGCATCCCACCCTGGAATGTCTGGGATCAAGTCCCACCTTCACTTCTATCCAGCTTTCTGTGAATGTACCTAGAAGGCAGAAACAGCTGATGGTGCCAAACCTGGGTTCTGTCCACCCTTGTGGGAGGTCACGGTGAACCCCTGGCTCCTGGCTTTGTCTAGTCCAATCTCAGCTGTTGTGGGCATTCAGGGGCACACCAGCAGGTGGGTGTCTCCTCTCTCCCTCTCCCTTGAGTTGCAGTGTGTGTGTGAGAGATGCTCCGTGTGCTAAACTAAGAACTTCCAATAAATGAGAACCTGAATCTGAAAACGCAGCACTTGCTGTTAGAGGGCGGTTGGAACATTCTGGGAGCCTGCACTCTGGGAGCCTGCACTGGGGGAGCCTGCACTGGGGGAGCCTGCACTCTGGGAGCCTGCACTGGGGGAGCCTGCACTGGGGGAGCCTGCACTCTGGGAGCCTGCACTCTGGGAGCCTGCACTGGGGGAGCCTGCACTCTGGGAGCCTGCACTCTGGGAGCCTGCACTGGGGGAGCCTGCACTGGGGGAGCCTGCACTCTGGGAGCCTGCACTGGGGGAGCCTGCACTGGGGGAGCCTGCACTCTGGGAGCCTGCACTGGGGGAGCCTGCACTCTGGGAGCCTGCACTGGGGGAGCCTGCACTCTGGGAGCCTGCACTGGGGGAGCCTGCACTGGGGGAGCCTGCACTCTGGGAGCCTGCACTGGGGGAGCCTGCACTGGGGGAGCCTGCACTCTGGGAGCCTGCACTGGGGGAGCCTGCACTGGGAGCCTGCACTGGGGGAGCCTGCACTCGCAGCATTTGCCTTTGCTCTCCTCTGAGCAAATCTCATTCCCCCCACTTGCCGTATAACAGGCGAAATCGGGCGCGCTCAGGGTGGTATGGCCGTTGACCCCCTCCGCTTGCCACATAACCAGACGAGATCGGGCGCGCTCAGGGTGGTATGCAGAAAATTGCAGCATATTGGCATTTTCAATAAAAGTCTGATTTATTGTTGCATTTGAAATCCTGATATTTATTTATTTTTACTTATTTGAAAGGCAGGGTGACAGAGGCAAAGACAGACACATTTCCCATCTGTTGTTTCATTGCTTAAATGCCCCCAGCAGCCAAGGCTGGGCCAAGCCAAACCAGAGCTGGGATCTGCACGCGGGGCTGTCGTGGGGGCGGAAAAGGTTCCTCCGTGAGTGTGTGCAGCAGGATGCCCAGGCTCAGGTCCGCTGCTGCCAGAGGAGGCAAGCACTCCCAGCCCTGTGCCCTCTGAGCTGCGGGAGACCCGCACTGGCCCACTCACTTCCCCTGCTGGCTGAGATGCCTGCCGCCAAGCGCCAAGCAACGGAAGGCCAGCACTTGGGCCGCCAGCATCCTCCCAGCTGTGTCTCAGCGGGTTCGCCGGCCTTCCCTAGGGCCGCCAAGCAGGTCGCTGGGGAGTTTGGACAGTTGGAGCATGCAAGAAAAACTACACCAAAACCCCTCCTCTTTCGTCCTTGCCCCTAGAAATGCAAGCGTGGGCTGATGTCTATGTCAGTAGTTACCCACAAAGCCCTGCCACCGGTAATTAACGCCCAATCCACAGGGTGCAGTTCTTCCAGTAGGAGGGGGAAAGAAGAAAAAGCTCTGAGTGGAGATAAGAAAGATCTTTTCTCCCTGTTTTATTTTTAACCTGATGTGTTGCATAGCAGTGAATGTCAGCAGACTGTCATTAACGTCACTTTCCCTCATGTTCCGCATGTGATATGACATCGCATCTGACTAATGAAAGCCGATGAACAATATGTCAACATAAAGAAGCACGCTGGGTCACAAATGCGCTCTGAGAGCATTAAATCGCAAGGAAATGCACATTGAACGTGTTTTCCATAGGAATAAAATGGAGCTGCGTAGTTAACAGATCCCATTTAGGTATACGGCCTTGGAGACCAGAAAACCCAAAATACAAGGCAGAGTGACCTAAAAACGTGCGTGACCCATACGTCCATGGCGCTGGCAGAGGCAGCTCGGAAGCAGTGCTTTCCCCGCAAGGCCAACAGCTGTGAAGTGGGCAAAGCCACAGGGCCGACAGCGCCCCTAAGCCCCGCAGGAGCCTGCAGTGACCGCCTCCCGGCTGGCCTCTCTCCTCAGGCCAGCCCTGCGCCCAGCTGCCCAAGACAGCGCCTCTGGGGCACCACGTGCGCCGGGCCCAGCCTCCCTGCCTGGTTGCCCCGGGGCCAGCAGCCTGCGGGGCGGCCTCCCCTTGGCCTTTGGGACACCATGCGGAGTCGTGAGGTGACCCATGCACCCCACCCCGCTTCCACGTGGGTTGCCACCATGCAGAGCCCTAATCGAGGTCATGTCCCAGGTCCTCCCTCAGGTTTCCACTCCAGCACTCACCCTCTCCAAACCGTGTGGTCCCCACTGGAGCTGCCCGCAGGAGACTGTGCAGACCTTGTCCTGGGGGCTGCCGGTCTCCGAGGCTTAGCATGGCTCTTCCTGCCAGGCCCGCAGGACCCGCGTGCGTGGCCAGGGCTCCCTCATGCAGGCTCCCGCACCTGTCCCGCTTCGCACGTGTGCCCTTCTGCCTTCACACGCCTCAACTCCTGCAACTGCATCAGGAGACCTGACGAGGCCCACGGAGAGGACCAGAGGCAGAGTGGCGGCAGCCAGGCCCAGCGTGGACTTGCTTAACGAGGGAATCCGTGGAGCACTTGTGACCCAGAGGGCGCCCTGGAGAGAACACGCACGACCAGCACAGCTCATGACCACAGACCCTTTTCAGGATTCAGAGCTTCCTGCAGACACGCCCTCAGCTAGGATCCAGTAAGCAGCGGCTGAGTGCACCTGCTCCTCCTGTCATCCGGGATCCAAGAGTTCGGTGTCGCCCCTGGTTAACACAGAGCTTATTCCACAAAGCCAAGGCAGAGGGCTGCCGGGGCTGATGACCCCTCTGCCACCGCGGAGGGCTTGCCCATCCTGTACTCATGCTAGTCGTTAAAAGGAAGTGCAGACCCTTGATGTCACTCAAGCCGTGTGTTTCTCAGAGGCTGGGGGTCCATGCACCCAAAGCAGACACCAGAGGGGAGGCCTACTCTTCCTGTCCCCCGAGTCATGGGAGGGACCCTAAGTCAGGGTAACTAAGAGTGAGCCCTGTCCCCACCCCGCCCCACCCGTGTCCTGGGCCTTGGGGCACAGCTGGCGTCCCTCGTGCCGCGCCCAGGGGCCCTTGTGCTGTGCCAGTCCTGCGCTCCCTCGATCCAGCCTGGCCCTCTCACAGCGTTGTCGGCTACTTTCTGCTCTTGTTTCCCAGTGTGCGCACATGTTGTGGTAAAGGGAGCAACATCATTTGAACCAGCTTTGCAGGGAAGAATTAATTCCCACTTAGGGAGATCTGTTCCCACTCCCCCTAATAATTTCCCCTATATTATTACAATAGCATAGTCCTTCAAAAACAGGTATAAGTCCATCAATCTGCTATTAAGTGTACCCTGATATGGTAGGTACAGAGTACTTGGATGGGAGATTATTGCTAAATATTAACCAAAGGCCAATAGGAGACAAAATGCATGCCCAGGGTTTAGGAATAAAGTGAATATTTTTAGAATTAATTCAATGACAAATGAACAAATGGAGAAACCTAAGCAATTGCATATGGTGATGAACAAAGGTAAGCTGCTTTTAAAGCCATGCGGAAAAATCCTACTGAAATTACAAGTGTTCACACACACAGAGTAGAACATTGGGAAGGCTGTGTCCGTCACCGGACTGCCCCTCAACCTGATTCAGCTGAAATTCGCAACAGCGACTGACAGCTGTGTGAGGGTCGCCACCTTCCGGGTCCTTCTGGGCTAGAATCCCAGCAGCAGCTCCAGGCATTCTCCCCTTCGCAGCGCTCTGAGGGGTCAGCCACAGGGCCCATACCTGGGCACGGGGCTGTGTGTGCAGCTTGGCGCGAGTCCGTGCACACAGACTCCCCGAAAGTCAGTGGAGTCAGTTGTGGCCATGAACATGGGCCGTCTGTACGTAGCCAGCAGATTGCGAGGGATGCCTGCCTTGGACCCTCCATGCCCACAAAGCTGGGGGAAGAGATTTCACAGCAGTGACTCGTGCCGTGTGCCCAGCTGCCCCGTGCTCAGCTCACTCCCCAGTCACCACCACCTCTGTTCCTATGTGATTACCAGAAAAGAACGTGAGGTGTTTCGCAGATAGTCCACCAGTAACCCATGTCATCAGTACACTTGCCATTTATCCCTATAATTATGGTATCCTTGACTTCTGTGCACCTGTTTAAATAAAATCAGGAAACCAACATTTTCACTGATATTTCCTGAAACTAGAGCCTCGCCAAGGTGCATGATCAGAGCCTGGAGCTTCTCTCAATGATCCACCCCCAGAAGAAACTGCTAGAATTTCTGTGGATTCGTCGTATTGGATGCTTTGTTGTTCCAACTCACACAGAAACATGCATTGTTGCACAGGCAGCTGCAGACCCCGTTAGAAGCCAGATCTGTGCTTCCCCTTGCAGTGCGTGTTCTCGGTGACAGCCAGCCTGCTCTCCCAAAGCCGAAGCCAGAAAAACAAGGAAGGAAAACTGGGCCCAAGCAGCCAGGAAACTGGATAACACATTTTTATATGCGAATAAAATTGAAACATTGAAAGAATGGCCTGGTGACTCGAGGGTAAGAACTCCAGCTTTCTGGTGCAAGGGGACAGCAGCGATTCATGACTGAATATGTCCTGCCCTCCCTCAGTGAAGACGCCAGCCCCCCTCCCTCTTGCGAGAAATAACGTGTGTGGAGTTGAGCTACTCCCCAACAGCGGGCTCTGACAGCACAGAGCAAAATGGCCTCCACGCGGCCTGCGGGGAGGGTTCTTCATAGTCATACACCCTTATCGCCAGCATTTAATCACAGGGGAAATAGTTTCCTCCTAAAGGTGTCCCTTTAGTTTACAGCAATGGAATTCCTAGCTGAGCGTGTGGTCAGACTTGCAGCCTACCTGTCTCTAGGTGTGGCCGCTGCTTACGTTTTGATCAAGGGGAAGTGGGCAGAGTTCAGGGGCAGCTGCTAAGTTTTCCCTCCGCGTCTTCAGCATGCATACACGGTGCCCAGATGGTGGTCCCAAGTCAGCCAGGGCCACTCTCAGACCAGTGCGATTGCGTGCCCTTGATCAGACCATTTGGTTGCCACAACAAGAAACAGCCTGACACAAGAGAATGACATTCTGCTTTGCTTAAAATTGCTGTTGTCTCAGGACTTCTGTGTCAAATAGACACTATTCCAGCCAAGCCTATGGATGGGAGATTACTGCCAAGCATTAACAAAGGCCAACAGGGGACAAAAAGAACAAATTAGGAGAAGCTTTGTTTTAAGATCTTTACTAAAATGACAAAGGTCATTGTGACTTTTTAGTATTTTTTTCAATGATTCTGAGAGCCAAAGGAGAAGCGAGGGAGCAGAGAGCACACTCGCCATCCACCCGCTGGCCGGCTCTCCAAAGCCACGCTGGCTAATGCTGCACTGGGGCCAGCGGCAGGGAGCAGCGTCACCAGGGCCTCCTGGTATTGGGCTCAGCAGGAAGCCGAATCAGGAGCCAGGAACAGAGACCACGCCCACGAACCCCCATACAGGATACAGTGTCTTAATCCTCACCTGGGCTGCTAGGTCCGACTCTCACCAATCCTTTTATATTCTGCCTTTATGGAGAGCTTCTGTGAATTTTAAGAAAGAAAAGTGGAAAAATTCTGCAGAAGCAGTTTCCCAAGTTTAAGAACGTCTGTGTAAGCATATTACTTTACTTCCTCTAGGCGAAAATTTGTTACAAATTGTAAAGCTGCAAATATTTGTGGCATGAATTATGCAGATACATCTTCCCTTCTTTCTGCTGATCAATTCTTTTACCTTGGAGAGGTCCAGTAAATGTAGTTGTTGCCCTGGTAGGTTAGGTGACTTCAGCTTTTCTAGGACATTTGTAGAGAGTCTGAGGACATGAGACAGTGTGTGTCAGCTCCTTCCAGCTGATGGCCGAGTGCTGGCTGCTGAGCCAGGATCAGAGGTCAGAGGTCTAGGGAGCTGTGCCCATTCCAGGAGACCAGCTGAATGGTCAGGCTGATTTCAGGGTGTCACCGTGCCCCTATCCAAGCTTTGCTTCAGGTTGCCCACGGCACCCCAGGTGGGTTAGACCCTGTGCTGGAGCTTCAGACCCCACTGCAAATGAGGAAGTCCAGGCAGAGTAGAGTCACACGGCCCACAGCGTCAAGGTGTTCCAGAACACCCACTGCTGAAGGGACCTGAAGGTGCCTGGTGGGACTACAGAGAGGCCACACAGAGAGGACTTCAGCACCTGGGGACGCATCAGACCTCCCTCCAGCCAGACACTTGTCATCTTTCCACCAACTTCGCAGTGATGATGCAAAGTCCACACAAATGGGGAATCCAGTGAGACACCGAATTTATTTTTATTTATGGACCTGGAGTAGAGTCTAAATGACTCCAGCAATAGCACTCACTTCCCTCGGGAGCCTGTCCTCTGGTCTAACAGATCTTGCTCTTAGGAAATTTCTCTTATAATTCACATAAATTGTCCCTTGCTGAATCTCATCCTATTATTCCTGGTTAGACACTGTGAAGTCCCTCACAGTATGGATTCCCTCCTCCCAGACCTGTCTTTTGCCGGGCAGGAGGGTTGAGGAAGAGCACAGGAAATCAGAGAGATGATCCAGAGAGTGGAGTGCCATCTGCCAAAGCTGCCCTGGCTGCGTCTAGTCAATCAACGTTCCAACCCCAATGGTTTTTTTTTTTAAACACCTTTATTTGCTTTAAAAACATAAGACTTCTTGTACGATAAAGCATAAGCATGTTTCATCTACAAAGTCAAAATATCTTCCTCATGGAACACACAGGAAGAAAGAAAAAACACACACATGGCAAAGTAGTCACAGATTACCTCTAAAATAATTAAGACTTTCGGCCAGAAAAATTAATCTTCTGAAAACAAAAGTATAACAATAACAAAAAGCCATATTTCACACCTGGTACTAACAGTAAACATTCATAGTACAAAATTATCTGTTAAAATCAAATTCCTATATATTGAAAGTATTAATATCATCAAAATACCCATCGTACTTAAAGCAATTTACAAGCTTATTGCAATCTCAAAATACCAAAGACATTTTTTTCTCATATCTAGAACATTTTTTTAACTGTTTTTCGGATTGACATCATTTCATAACAGCCACATCAATCACAGCATGAATAACAACAGCAACAACGTCAACAACAAATTGTAGTACCTTGATTAAGTAATGTGCCACTGAGTAGGCAGCACATGCTTAACTAAAAGGAAACACAGAAGTCTCTTAGGAACCATGTTGTCATCGCATACTCCATGGGCACTTGATGAACTCCACTAGAGAAAAGAAATTATTTGGAAGCTAACAAACCGACATAAAAACATCAAAACATCTGAGACACAGCCAAAACAGCCAACAGATGCTCAAAAAAACAGTATAGATTGGACTATTGGAGTTACCCTTTCCATGTTGGCTTCCTTATATGAGAGAGAATATATGGTATTTATTCTTTTGTGATTGACTCATTTCGCTGAGCATAATGGTTTCTAGTTGGGACCACCTGGTTTTAAATAGAATAATATCGTTCTTTTTGACAGCTGAATAATATTCCATTGAGTAGATGTACCACAGTTTTTTTAACCATTCTTCCTTAGACGCACATCTGGTTTGTTTCCATGACATTGCTATTGTGGATTGTGCTGCTGTAAATATAGGATTATAGATCCCCTTCTCCTATGCAGATTTTACTTCTTTTGGGTATATTCCTAAGAGCGGGATTGCTGGGTCATATGGCAGGTTTATTTGCAATTTTCCAAGCACTCTCCATATGGATTTCCACAATGATTGTACTAGCCTACACTCCCACCAGCAGTGAAGAAGGGTACCTTTCTCCCCACATCCACGCCAGCATGTGTTGTTTTTTGAATTCTGAATGTAAGCCAGTCTCACAGGAGTTAGGTGGTACCTCAAGGTGGTTTTCATTTGTATCTCTCTGATGGCTAGAGAGCCTGAGCATCTTTTCATATGTTTGTTAGCCATTTGAATCTGTTCTTTTGAGAAACGTCTGTTCATTTCCTTTGCCCTTTTTGCTACAGGGTTTGTTTTTTCACTATCCCTGGGTTTCTGAAGCTCTTTGTAGATCCTAGATATTAGTCCCCTGTCACTTGTGTGGAATGCAAAAATTTTCTCCCATTCTGTTGGTTGCTTCTTCACTTTTTTAATTGTTTCTTTTGCTGTACAGAAACTTTTTAGTTTGATATAGTCCCATTTGTTCATTTTGGATTTGATCGCCGTTGCTTTAGGCGTCTTTTCTAAAAAGTCTTTCCCTGTTCCTATATCTTGGAGTGTGCTTCCTATGTTTTCCTTTAGTAGTTTAATGGTTTCTGGGTGTGGGTTTAGGTCCTTGAGCCAATTAGAGCTGATTTTTGTATAGTGCGACAGGTGCGGGTCCTGCTTCTTTATTCTGCAAGCTGCTATCCAGTTGTCCCAACAGCTTTTATTGAATAGACCAGGTTTTTTACCTGGATTGTTTTCTGTTTTCTTGTCAAAGATTAGTTGACTATACATGTGTGAATTCCCTTCTGGTGTTTCTATTCTGTTCCACTGATCTTCTTCTCTGTTTCTGTACCAGAAACCACTGCTCTATAGTATGCCTTGAGGTCTGGAATTGTGATTCCTCCGGTTTGATTTCTATTTTTCAAGACAGCTTTAGCTATTCGTGGTCTTTTGTGATTCCAGATGAACTTCTGTATCATCTTTTCTATTTCTGAGAAGAATGTTGCTGGGATTTTGATTGGGATTGCGTTGAATCTACATATTGCTTTCGGTAATATGGCCATTTTGATAATGTTGGTCCTGCCAATCCAAGAACATGGTAAGGTTCTCCATTTTTTAAGGTCTTCTTCTATTTCTTTTTTAAATGGTTTATAGTTTTCATCATAGAGGTCTTTCACATCTTTAGTTAACTTAATTCCTAGGTATTTAAGATTCCTTTCCTCTATTTTAAAGGGAACTGTACTTACAATTTCTTTCTCAGCGGTGGAATTATTTGTATACACTAGTGCCATTGATTTGTGTTCATTAATTTTGTATCCTGCCACTTTGCCAAAGTCTCTTATGAGTTCCAATAGTCTTTTGACTGAGTCTTTTGGTTCTCCTATGTAGAGAATCATGTCATCTGCGAATAGCGATAATTTCAATTCCTCATTTCCAATTTGTATTCCTTTAATTGCTTTTTCTTGTCTAATAGCTCTGGCAAGGACTTCCAAAACTATATTGAAGAGTAGCGGTGAGAGTGGACATCCCTGTCTAGTTCCAGATTTTAGCGGGAAGGCTTCCAGTCTTTCCCCATTTAGTATGATACTGGCATTGGGTTTATCGTAAATTGCTTTGATTATGTTGTAGAATGTTCCTTCTATGCCTATCTTGTTTAGGGTTTTTAACATGAAGTGGTGTTGCATTTTGTCAAATGCCTTCTCTGCATCTATTGAGAGGATCATATGGTTTTTACGAGTCAACTTGTTGATGTGATGTATCACATTTATTGTTTTGCGAATGTTGAACCGTCCCTGCATGCCTGGGATGAATCCCACCTGGTCCGGGTGAATAATCTGCCTAATGTGTTGTTGGATCCTGTTGGCTAATATTTTATTGAAGATCTTTGCATCTATGTTCATCAGGGATATCGGTCTGTAGTTCTCTTTTTCTGTTGTTTCGCTCTCTGGCTTTGGTATTAAAGTGATATTAGCTTCATAGAACGAGTTTGGAAGAATTGCCTCTTTTTCTATTGTTTGAAAAAGCTTGTGTAAGATTGGGGTTAGTTCCTCCTTGAACGTTTGGTAGAATTCAGCAGTGAAGCCATCTGGTCCCGGGCTTTTCTTGGTTGGGAGGGCTTTAATTGTTGATTCAATCTCAGTGCATGTTTAGATTGTTAATTGCTTCTTGATTCAATTTTGGTGGATTGTATATGTTCAAAAATCTGTCCATTTCCTCTAGGTTTTCTGATTTGTTCGCATATAGTTGCTTATAATAGTTCCTGATGATTCTTTGTATTTCTAAGGTATCTGTTGTTACATCTCCATTCTCATTTCTAATACTATTGATGTGTATTTTCTCCCTCCTTTTTTTAATTAGTCGAGCTAGTGGGGAGTCTATTTTGTTGATTTTCTCAAAGAACCAACTCTTTGATTGATTAATCTTGTGTATAGTCCTCTTGGTCTCTATTTGGTTTATTTCCTCCCTTATTTTGATGATTTCTTTTTTCCTACTAGTTTTAGGGTTGCTTTGTTGTTGTGTTTCTAGTTCCTTCAACTGTAAGATTAGCTGATTTACTTGGTGCTTTTCTTGTTTCTTGAGATAAGCATTAATTGTTAGGCAATGACATAGCAAGCAAATGGACCAGCAATGGAAAATTCTATCACTCAACATCTATCTCTTTGTGCCTTCTCTGTAAGTGAAATTGCTTAAAATCAAAGTTAAAGACCGAAGACATGGTAAACACAATGTTAGCAGATAACGATTCTTGGCTAGTGTTTTTCTTCTTCCCTTAATTCTGCCTACTGCCCACTCTTGGGGACAGTAGGATTGAGGATCCATTGAGGATTTCAAAGACAGCTGGACATTGCATATATGACTTTACTGAATGCTCACATGTGGCACTTGTGGCATAGGCCACCCACGTTCCTGAGCTGCTTCCCTGTACCACTGACATGAGTGCAAATATCCCGTTACAACATAGCAGGACAACAGCTCCTACTGGTGGGCACCAGCGGCGTCTTCTCAGAAGTGCGTGCGACTTGGACGTCTGAGCCACGGCAGTCCCTGTTGGGGTGTCCGCACGGAGCTCAGTACATCTTGGGAACAGCTGGCTGTCACGGCTTCCGTTAGCTTGGCGGGAGAAGTGAGGAAGAACTCTGTAAGGACAACGGGCAGAGAACTGGACAGGGATGAGAAGTCAAGCTGTGGCTCCAGAGAAATTCCAACCCCACTTACCTCTGTTTTGGAGCTTTGGGCAATCATGCCCCATCGTTTGGTTTCTTGAGGACTATGAGAATTCTTAGAATAAATGCCACTTGAATTCTATTGCACCACAAAGAGTACTGATTCAGTTTACAGGTGGGGAAATTGCTCAGCTAGTGAGGAGAAATAAAGTTAAACCCACGTCTTTTTGATGCAAAGCGAAGTTTTCTATTGCTTATTTCCTCTGCTTACAATTTTATAACCTGTTTTCTGAACAAGACTGTGAATGGAACTAGGCGGGGAGATGCCATCTCTATGAAGCTCTTAGAGCGGAGTACAAAACTCTCCTTTGGTGCACACTTGGTGCCCTCCAGAAACTCGCTGTCTTTCAGGTATCCATTCATTACTGGGGCCAAGATGGTCACCCCTGACCAACTGCCTCTGGGTGGCGGGGCTTGCTGGGCACCCATAAAGGGACTGATGCTGGCACAAGGCAGTTGATTCCACTGCTTTGATGAAAACTATGTTCCCAGCTGTGCTTTGACTGGGTTCGTATTTCAGAATACAAAACACATGCAGGAAGCGGTCACGATATCCAGGCCCAGGAAGCAATGCTGAGTAAGAGCTTTTACTTTTGCCAGGGTAAAGAAAAAATGTCAGCCTTGACCAGGCTGTGTCTGTTTGTCGAGGAGAAACCCTCCAGATTCCCCCTACCCATTGACGTCTCCCCCACCCATTCCAGCTTTCCCTCCCAATTCATTTTCCAAGATTCTCAGCAAAGTTACGTTTACACATACATGGTGCTTACGCAAAGTAGATTTCTCTGTAGTCTCACTTTGTCACCAGATGAGACACTTAGAAAAGGCATGTTATCCAAAGACATCTTGAAAGGAAACCAGTTTCCTCCCACCAGCAGGAAAATTTTCTGGCTTGAAGCCAATTCACTGTGCAGTTTGGTGAGCATCCCGTCCCGTCCTCTTCCTGCCTTGACTAGGCCCTGTGGCATTCCTCCAGGACCCCGGGCAAGCAAACAGCAAAACTCAATATGCAAATTCTCCCCCAGCTACACGCATGGAGCCTGTAGACATTATTCTCAGGAAAGTGCTGATTGTGGAAAATTACGAACTAACATGTCAGGCACCGAGGTTGGAAACCTTATAACTGTGTTTACTGTATAAGAGCCCCAAATGAATTGAAAAAATACAAGGGGGAAGACAGCAAGATCAGGGATTCCGCGGCTGCTTAGGTTGCCAGCATCCCAGCTTCTGCCTTCCTGCCACTACCAGCTCCCAGATCCATGTGCGCACACACATAGGCACACCAGGACACACGTGCACTCATGTGTGGAAGCACGTTTGCATGCAGTACAGCCAACAACAGACGCAGAAATGGAAGACAACATGACAGCTGGCCCTTCCTCTGGGCTGGTTTCTTCACTGATTTCCTCCCACACTTACACAAATTGCCCCTTTTTTCATCTTCCCACAAGTATCAACTGGGCTCCAAAATAAGCCAGACAGAGAAGGCACAGGGGACATGGCAGTCATGGCCACTTGCCTCCGAGCCCACAGGTGCACGGCACACCCTCGGGCCCAGCACAGGCCACCTGCATCAGAGTTGGTGGCCATGGCTCTCAGGGTGTTGGTTTTAGGAAGCTTGGTAGCTGATTCATACCCAAGCTGGGCTTGGTAAGGACTGGGACTTGACGGCTGACGTCTTAATAACGCTGCACGAGTCATTCTGGTAAATGGTGTGAGTGTGAGGGAAATGTTTTCATTTCTAGCAACTGGGTTTAGCTTTTCTAGAAGCTGAAAGCTTAGCTGCCTCTGCAGGGGAGTTAAGCTATGGTTCAGGAGTTTCCTGAAATTAGATCAACACAGGGTCCCAGACAATATGAAAAGAAAATGTCTTTTCTTTTTTTAAACTCTTGTAATATCGGCGACACATCTCTGCTAAAGATTTGTGCTGTGCCCCTTAAATTACATTTCCACAAGTCAGGACCCAGTAAAACACAACTTTTCACCCGTCTCCGATCACATTACAGTCATTCTTTAAAAAGGAAAAACCTGATTAGCCGCTGAACACATAGTCAATTACAGAACAGATTGTTTTATTGGAGGAGAGCTGCTGGTCAATGCGGAAGGAGGCACAGCCCCTTGCTTTCTGTTCTGGCAATAGATCGATAGAAAGTTGACAGGAACTAGTTCCCAGCTACAAGCAAGTCTCCAGATGGGAAAGGCGCATTCTGGGGCTTGGAAAGCAGGGATCCCACAACTCTTTATGGAAGACTATCTTGAAAGAAAGTGGGACCGGACGGGGGGCGGCTTCTCTGTCCCACACCTGCTCCGGAAGTCGCCTTCAGGGTTCACCCCCCCCTTCTGCCCTGTGGTTTCCTGGTCCCGAGGAGACGCACAGACACGCTCCCCCCCTTGCACCGGGCACCTGCCCTGGGGACCCCACTAGCTGCACCACTGAACTAGGCTCTTCCCTGGAAAGAAGCTGAGCCTGACTTTTCTCTCTCAGTAACCTGTTCCTCCCTTCCTGCTCTAAATGCCAAGCATTTTCAACTCTTAATACTTGGCAGTGCTCAGTCAAGCACACAGGTGGCTCTTGCCTCCTAATCCTCACCCCTGCTTGGGAGGTAGGTGCTGGGGCCCTCCTCAAGGTACAGGTGAGCAGCTGAGCCCCATCACTGGTGCCAACATACCAGGCAGCAAGCATGGTGAGTGGCATGGCCGGCACTGGAACACTGATGGCCAGTCCCCAGCTGGCATGGTCTCTTCTTGCCCCTTTCAAACTCTAGGCAGCACTCCTCACCCAGACATCCAGCACACCCAGCAACACGTGGGTGCCAAGCTGGCCTACACTTGGTACCTGATAATTCTATGCTTGAATTTGGCGAGGAGGAAGCTATTAGCATGTCATGAATCGCAGCAGCTGCATGGTGTTTGTGGCAGCCCCTCAAAGCCGCTGTGAGTGCAAGCTGGTGAACAGCAGGGGGACAAGGTCAGGCTCACGTAAGCTGCAACTCGCATCCTCTCAGCGACTGGTAAGGACCCTCGCCGTGGTTGATTCTGCTTCCAGACTTGCCTAGTGGGTATTGTGGGCTCACTGGTGTTGACGTCATGGCCTCCAACCCTCTAACTCTGCCCTGAACAAAGCCTTTCTCTGACACAAGTGTTTTCTGGGGGTGGGAGACACCCCTGGGAGCATTATTAAACACTGGCACACTGCTTGGGCACCACTTCAGGCAGAGATGCCACCAGCACAGGAATGTGGGGGATGGGACAACAGGCCACAAATAAGACCTTTGTTCCCGTGCGAGCACCAAGAAGTCCGGGGCCGCCTTTTCTGACCTTGTGGGAATCAGCTTGCTGGACAACCTCTACAAATAACCCCATGTTAAACCCGAGGGGGCGATGGCCAGAGGCCCCTCGCCCCATGACAAATGGAGCCCTCCGGCAGACACGAGACAGGAGACCAAGAGATGCAATCACGCATGAGGCAAGGTTTATTTCACACGGGCTCGTGGGCGCTCCCGCTTGATCGAGTAAGGAGTCGCGCTGAGCCGCACAAGCTGGGTCTTTTTATAGGATATGGGAAGCAGGAAGCGGGGTTACAGAAGCAGATGCATAGTTACAGGGATCCCATTGGCACCTTTAAGTCACACAAGGCTATGATTGGTACAGGAGCTGCCCTTGCTCAAAGCAGTCTTCAAGAATGACTCAATGTCTGAGAAATGGAAACTTATCTTTCTTTTGTAAAATAGAAACTTGGGAAACTGAAGCTTACTGTTCCTAGTTCTTGGAAAGCACCCAACGGCTCCTAGCTCTCTATGTTGCAAGGTCTTCTGCCGCTCCTTATCTCACAAGGTCTTCTGTCTGTAGGCATCCTATTGACCCTTTTTCTGCTGGAGCTGAATTTGGGCTCTACACCCACGGACTGGGAGAGCTCAGGGGATAGTTTTGAGGTACAAGTACGTTTTATCAAGGAGGATATAAACCCACAGAGAGTAAGGATCGACCGCCCTGGTGTGTTTCTCCACTGCTTCCCTGCCCCACTGGCCCCTGAGTGTTGTGGGGTGCTGCAGCCTTAATTGTCCTACACTCTGTTTAGCAGTCGATGCGTCCAGCCACTCTTGCCCATCGCTCGTCCCTTACCGTCCAGGCACTCGGGAGTCCCTGAGGCTCTGGCCTGCCACCCGTGTCCCTGAGGCCCTTCTCTTCCCCCGTGCCTTTGACTGTGGGCGGAGTCTCCGAGTCTCACAGTGTCGCCCGTGCCTCCAGCGGCTCTCCACGGGGTGACCACGCTTCCGGCCATGGCTCTGTCCACAGCAAAGCTTGCTTTGTGCTCCTGCATTCCACGCTGCTTTGGCCTGATTCCTGCCTCTTACCTCCGCCGTTGCCTTTGCAATGCCTTCCACCACCAGAGCTGGGATCTGTGTGTTGGTTATTCCTTTGTCATGTTCATCCTTTGGTGGGGGGCAGAATTCTAGGCTGGTTCTCTGAGACTCCTCACTTCCTGCTGTGCCTACCAGGCAATGTAGCCGATATGGGGTTACACTGCGTGACAGAGCCACAGTTATGATGTGAATGTAAAAACCAGCCACTACAGCCTGGAAAGAGGTTATTCTGCAAGTTTCAGAGATGAGCTGTCATAGGAGAGAGACCATGACCCTGAACCCTGGCACCTGTGGAGCTGGGAGGGCCTCTGGTCATCTGCCTATGAGAACATGGCAACCTCAGAGATCCCATGCCCTGAGCCAGCTCAGAAGGTGACCCTGCAGTCAGCTGAGGCCACACCTGGGCTCTGCCTTGTGAGCTGCTGGGCAGAGAACACAGAGAGGCCGTGCTCGGGCTCTCCTGGGCGTTGACGCTGGATGATAAGCTCCCACTGCAGCGCAGGCTCCACATGGGGACAAGGATTCCATGTTGGCTCTTCCTTTACTGTCAGAGCCAACAGATTCCAGAGTGCACAATAGGAGGGGCTCCTGGCCTCTTGGAGTCTGCAAATTGTGGCCCAATTTCCAACCTGTGACTTTTGCAAACTCACCCCCATTTCCACCTTGCCTCCCTCTGGACACTGGTCCGCCACACTTCAGTTCTACCCCAAAGCGATCAGCATGAAGGTGTGCTCCTTGGTTAATATTTTCACAGAACTAAGTGTAGACATGGACAGCTTGGCAATGGCCTTGACCTGAAAGATGCAGCAGTGCCTCTGTACCCAGAGGTGTGCCATGGTCAGGCTCCCCGACCCTAAGCACAGACCCCAGAGGCCCATCCGTGAATTCTCCCCAGATCAACTCCGTGCCCTTCTCAGAGCTGGATGAGGACAGCTGTCAGCACGGTGACATTTTCTCCCTCATCTAACCTGTGTGACGAATTCCTGCTCCGACTCTCGGCTGAGCTGCAGAGGTGCTTACTCATCTGCCTGCTGTTCCCTACACTCCGGAGTCTCTGAGGCCCCACAAGTCAACATGCCCACCACGTGGGCCAAACCCTTCTCCTATCGTCTCCCCGTGTGGCACAGCCACCAGGAAATCTCTGCCAGGACCCTCCCCCTCTGAGTCCAAGCCATTGGTCATCTTATTTTACCTCCCTTAAGAGGAGTCCCTGGCTCCATCCACACGGTCCAATCTCACCATCATCGGCCAGGGCACCGTCACGTCTGTTATGTCTCAGGAAACCTCACCCAGGTTTCCCTATTCCTCTTCACCCCCAAGATTTCACATTCCATGGGCAGCCCAGCCTGCCTCCTCATGCTGCACCCTCTCCTCAGTCATGCATGCCAGTGGTTCCCAGTGCCCTCAGTGTCCTCGGCCTACCAGCCCTCTCCAGCCCTGCCCCCCATTGTCTGCAGCAGGTGCCCCAGTGACTGCTCCAGCCCCCAGTGTGCTCACCCACCCTTGATCTTCACACGCTGTGGGGTGTCTCCCTGGAAGCTCCTCTCTCTTGGTTTATACCTGGTTGTTTTCACCTTACCCCTCAGCCTCTTTCATGGCATTTCCTTTGGACTAGGTCCCCTCTAGTTTGCTTCCATGTCATATGAACATGTCCATCTTGCTGCATTATCATTGCTCACTCACTGCCTATCTCTCCTCACCGGAAAGCAGAGTGCATGGGAAATGCCTTCGTCCCGGACAGAAAGTACAGTTGGGGAGCACAGAATGTGCAGTCCATGAAGGAGGCAATGTTAGCCCCTGTCACAATGTACGGTCCAGGCTGTAAGGGTAGAAGCTACACCATCTTTGTTGATGTTGTAGCCCAGTGACGGGAAGCATACTGCTCCCAGATAGCTCTCCGTAACTGCAAGTATGTGAATACGTGCATGGCCACAACATACAGATGCTGGCTTCCTGGAGCTCATTCTCTCGTTGCAAAGTTAGCAATGCAGACGTGCAAATGTTCATGCACAGGGAAGCCTGTGAGTGTTTTCTGGGAAGTCAGGGACAGCAGCTGTTGCAAGCTTGCTCTTGATTGGCTGAAGTCGGAAGTGTATGCTGCGGTGAAGTGGGTGAGACCTGGGCTGTTCTCAGGAGAAGCTTCTGCAGCAAAAGCAGGGCACACTCAGAGGGGAGGACACGGCTGCAGGGAGAGATGGCCTTGCAGAAATGTGGGGGGTAAGAGACGAACAACCACGGGGACAAAGTGCCCTGGCACCTGCCAGGACCCTTTCTTTCACAAAGTTTGGAGGCTGTGGGGAGGAAACGGTTTCCCCAAGCCTGGTTCAGGTGGCGCTGTGCAGAAAGGGCCAGCCAAAGCTGCCAGGCCAGACACAGCTGCAACCAGTGGCCAGAGTTCCAGTGAGGAGGCAGGGGAAAGTAATGGACCCGTCCACCTCAACTCTCACCCTCCCACATCCACCACACCAACCCAGGGACTGAGTTAGACAGGCTGGGGAGGAAAGGCACCCAGGAAGCAGAAAAGGCCAGGAGAGAGGAGTTGGAAGGAGCGAAGGAACTGGCTGGTTACAGAGTGTAAGCATGTGTGGCCTGAGAGTGCTCAATTTTCTAAGAACAGAAGAGGTCGAAGAGAGACATAGTGAGGTCTTAGTCTCTGTGGAAAAGTACATGGAGTGAGTGAGTGAGTGAACGCATGCTCTCGAGGGACTGTAGGGCAAGAGCGCAGAAGCAGACAAGCCATGAGGCTGCGGTCATGATGTACTCACGATGCTTCCTGCGAACACACATGAACGGCACGTGCTTTGCGTGAATTGTCTCCTGGAATTTGCACAACTACATCTTGTGAGATGAGTATCAATCTCCTTGCTTAACAAAGGGGTAAACCACAGCTCAGAGAAGTTTGTAAGTGTAAATGTCCTCTTATGATCAGTAACGGGTAGGGCTTGGATTCAGCAGGACATGGGGACCTACCCTGGAAATCAACATGGGAATCTACCCTTGGGCAGCACCACCTCCGAGGCCCAATGCATTCAAGAGGAGAGCCTGGAAGGATCAGCCCTCTGCTGCCTGCCCCAGGGGCTCCTCCTTCCTCAGCACCCTGTTGTCCTGCAGGCGAAGGCTGCTCACCCCACCCCTTGCTCCCCACCGGCATTGCTGGACCCATCAGAATCGATGGTATTTCTGCTCGCTCCTTTATAAATGCCTTTAATTTCCCCTGCTTCAGAAAAGTGAGGAGTGGTCAAGGATCAGCTCTGTCGGGGCTGAGAGTGATGTAAGAAAAGTGACCAGCACAAGAAAATTTGTAGATTATATGAAAAGTTCTCCAAATAAATGCATATGTTTCCCTAGTATCTGAAGAACATTGTAGCAGTAAAACATAGTAGGTCATTTATCCAGAGATCATCAGTAAGTCAGTCTTAGGAAAGAAGGCTTTTGTATTCAATGACTGATATTTCTTTCTAGATCAGAGAATAGTGCCCTATCTGAAAGCCCCCTCTGTTTTCCCTATATCAGATGTCATGAAGTCCCCAAGAGATTCATTGTGGAGAATATTAGCTAGCGCATCTGAGGTGTATTCATGGATGTATGTGAAAGGCAGAGTTGCAGCGAGAGGAAAAAGGAGAGGCATCCCGGTCTCCTGTCCACTAGTTCACGCCCCCACGTGGCCGCAACAGCAGGCTGAAGCCGGAGCTTCGTCTGGGTCTTCCACACAGGGACAGGGGCCCAAGTAGTTCAGCCATCTTGCCTTGCTGCCCCCGGTGCATTAGCAGGCAGCCGGATCTGAAGTGGAACAGCCAGAATTCAAACCGAAGTGCCGTTCTATTTAGGGAGCATCATGAATGCAGTGCCACATCCATCGTTCTGGGGGAAAGTGTGCTATATCCTTCAAGATCGTTGCCCACCACAAGCGTCTGAGCGAACACGAGCTTCATAAACACGCACTAAGACACACTTATTCCTAGCTCCAGTCATCACTAAGTACGTCAACAGAGCAAAGGGAAGAACCCAGAAGAATAAATGTAAATCAACACAATCCAGAGAAAAGCCGCGGTTCAGAGAGAATCCATTGTTTCATTACTATGATTATTTATTTTCACTGCTAATTTTAGTCATTTCCGAAGTTCGCTGATTGGAGAAGCTGTCCTAAAATGGAATGGGTGGCATGCATTTCTGGAGGATGAGTGTTATTTTAAGTTTTCACAGAGAATTCTGTCACACTAAGTGACATCCTGGAAAGAAAACAGTGTGCAAAGCAAGCCATTACTTCTGTGACTCCTAATGCCTGTGTGCGTAACTCCCAGTCAAACATATTCACATTATTAACTTTTTAAAGTTTATTAGTCTCAGTGCTAATGAACTCATTCATCCTTGGCAAGCACACATGGCTCCCTAATGAAACGCCAGGAGATAGATCTGTGAGGGGGCCAGGGGAGGCACATCCAATGGCAGATGCCAAATTTCTTGGCTCTAATGGCTGCAAAGAGGAGAGCCATAGCCAAAGAGATGCTTGGCCACAGCGCCGTACGGCAAGTGCTGGCGGGAATGTCTGCAGAGCAGGACGCCGAGCTGGCTCCTCTGCTTGGCAGCTTAGGGACCTTGAGCCAGGCAACTAACATTTTTAGACCCCAGGTCCTCCTCTGCCTGTCTTGTGGTTCCTTATTGAGCTGCTATGTGATGTCCCATGCCCCACCCTGCCTGGCACACCAGCCCCCCCCCCCCCGGAGTTATCAGGTGTTTGTTGGAAACATGAGGCTCAGGACCTTCAGCTTAGATGCCTGCAAGGTGAAAGCATCACACATTCTTCACAGATCAAATGAAAACTTAGCTCTGTAGAAGACATGGTGCCACAGGTCAGGTGTGGTAATGATGTCTGTAAATGTTAGAAGTTCAGAGTTGTGATGAGTTTCCTCACCTGCGTGGGTGTGGCAAAACATTGAGCGTGGCTCAGAAGACACAATCACAGCAGCCTCTCAGGAAGCACCAGGGGAACCTTGCTTGCCAGCGTGAGAAGCCATCCAAAGGCGGGCAGGCTTCGTTGGCAGGTCCTGCCGCTGCTGGCATCGAGTCTCCTGGGGAGAGGGCTATGCCTTCCAGCCAGGCCAGGGTTTCCCCCACTTGAACTCAGAGCTGTGAAGCCCTACACATGCCCGGGAAGCCAGGAGGTCTGCTCGGTGCCACCATGTGCAGAGAGGTTCCTTCCTGGCTGAGCCAAAGGAGGAACACTTCTGAAAGCTTTTGCTTCGGGGCTACGTGAATTATCTCCCATTGTCCTCGTTATCTTTTTCTGCAGGGTATAAAGAGATTGCCTGTGGTAAAGTATGTACCAGTACAAAACAAATAGAAAACAGTTTAGACCTCTGAGGTATTTACCTTTTTTATTTTTTAAAAAAGCCACTTTAATCCTATTAATGGTAAATTCTATAACTGTTATGGAGGCACGCATGAAACATGTGACGCATGCAGTTAATTATGATACCAAGTTAGACTGTCTTGGACAGCCCGAGCAGTCTCTCTTTCACTGACTGTGACTGAGGTCTTGAAATCGATGGTGACAGTCGCACATCTGCCCTGGACGTTTTGTGCTGCAGAGAATTAATGCTACAAGTCACGGCCATTGTTGATGCTCTCGTAACCCTAATTTTGCATAGACTGGGAAACATTCATTGCTCCTGTGTGTCGTCATTCTGTCTCGGCACATTTATGAAGTGCCCACACAAGCAAGCAAGACAAGCAGTTTGCACGTGAACTTCAGGACAGAGAAGTTCATGAACAGAGGGTATGGACCGTGTGAAAGCGACGACCCACCCAGGTAAAGTCCCCAAACCATCCCTCAAGTCCTGGCTGCAGATCTCAGCATGTCTGCTCCACACCCAGAATGTACTGTGCAGCTGGGTTCCCCACTCTAAACTGCGCTCTTGGCTGAGGGCCACATGCTGGCCGTCCAGTCCACCTCGGCAGCCAGTGGGTGCCGTGGTCCCTTGATGCCTGTGCCTCTTGTCTCACGCAGCCCAATTTCAGGATGAGGGCGCTGTGGGGCAACCCCTGGGCCTTGCTGCTCTGGGTCACAGCCATAGGTATCAACCTTGAGCTGTGCCTTTACAGGTGACCAGCTGTGGGTGTAGTCACCCCCACTCAGCTGTGTCCCACCCAAGTCTGCAGACAGACTGCGGGCGCCCACGGTGCTCTAGGACTGACCAGTCTCCACTGTGTATTCTGTGAGTCTTGCTGGTGTTTCAGCCAACGCTTTGGTTTCATTATTCCTTGAAGCCCCTCTGATGGACTGGCTGGTTTCTTAAAATGAAGAGTAAACTGCATCCCAAAGTTCAGAGTGCCCATCTGCCTGTGATTTCCCGTTGGATTTCTGTTAGATTAAGACTACTTTTGCTTGTAATAAAAGCAAAATATGGATCAGTGATTTGCAGTGACGATTCTCCAACTCCATCGGCTGCCTCCTGTCCACTAAGTAGTTGGACTATGTTCACATTTGTCCTCACAAGAAATATGCGATATCAGCATTCATATCGCTTTTGGGGATGGGGGTGAGACTCAGTGAGACTGGGTAACCAGTGGAAAACCAACAAGCAGCAAGCTGGGAGCTGCACAGACGGAAGCAGGCTTCTGGCCCTCCTTGCCGGTTTCTAGTTCTCATTTATCCTGTAATCGTCTGGCACGAAAATAATCGCACATAAACTTTAACAACTGAGCGAAAAGATTTAGATTTCGTTTCAATATCCAATAACAGTAGATCTCATTTAGCTACAAAATATTCAGATCATTTAATCCAATTTTCAAATTAGGATCAGAGACAAATTTTTACTGAGATATCATTTCCATGTTTTTGAAATGAGCAGAACTTATTGCAGTGTGCAGTTTGATAAGTTTTGACAAATGCATGTATCTGTGTAATCTTGGCTCGATTGAGATTTGAAGCATTTCTGCCTCAGCAGAACATTCTTTAACCCTGGCCCTGGTCAGCCCTCCACATCCTCAAGGGCAGTCCCTGTACTATTTTCTGTTAGATAGTTTTGTCTGCTCTTGGCTTCCTGTCACATTGTGTGGCGTTGTGCTGGCCTTCTGTTTCTGAGCCAGCAGACGACCACAAGCGTGGCTCGTCCTGGGCGGCTCGTCTGCACGTGCTTAGCTCTGTAGTGTTAGCACGTGTGTTTCTGCCCCTTGTCGCTTGCTTTGCCTTCTGATCACCACACTCTGCCCTGTTCTGCCATCCTGCGTCCTGTGGCCACAGTCGCGGGGAGCAGTCTCTCTGGATTGGTTCTTTCCATCAGTGTGGTTACCTGGAAAGCATCTGAGTCCTGTGTGTGTTTCTAGAGTTCGTTCCCTTTATTCAGTAGTAGTGTTGCATGGTATGCCTCATGGTCTGTTTAAACATGATCCTACTGAAGAACATCTGAGCTGTTTCTCCCTCTGAAACAGAAGGGAAGGGAGGAGTGTGCAGAGGAAGAAGGGAGAGGAGGGGACGAACAAAGATGTGCATACAGGTTTTTGTGTACATGCGTGCGCTTCACTGGGATAGCTGCCAACAGCTACAAAGGAATCGTATAGAAACAGCAGGTTTAGCTTTTTGTTTAAAAAAAAAAATGCCAACCTTTTCCTGGAGTGGCCACACCCTGTCGTGTTCCTATTATATCTCGAGAGGGATTCTTTTTCTCACCAACATTTGACACCACCTCTCTTTTCTTCGGTTAGCTTTCTCGATAAGCACCTTCTAATGGCTCATTCAGGTTTTAATTTACACCTGTCAGCTAATAATACTGAATATCATTTCACATGCTTATTTTCCATCTGTGTTTTTTTCGGTGAATGTCTGTCCATGTCTGCTCCCCATTTCCTGATTAGGTTGTGCATGTTTGCACTGCCGGACCGTGCGCTCCTGCAGAGTCTGCGTGTCTGTCCTTTGTTGGTCGTTTGCAGAGCTTTTCTAACCTGCTCTTCAGCTGAAACTTTAAAGAGGAAATCTCCAATAAGATGGGGTCAACCAAGATTTACTTTATAAACTAGTGTCAAGCCTAAGAACTATAACTATTCCTATATTTTACAGGGTTTTCTGGTTTTTTTCTATTTGTTGGCCATTTGTATTTCTCCGTGATCCATTCCCTTGCCTGAATTTGTGGGTATGTTGTTGACATTTTTCTTATGTTTTCTGTGTACTAGCCCTTTGTCACAAAAGTAGCTCGCAAACATTTCCTTCCATTCTGTTGATTGTTCAATCGGTTGATTGCATTTTGTCCAAAACCTCTTGATTTTGCTATAATACCATCTATTTAATTTTGTTTTTCTCACCTCTGCTTTGCTGGGGGTGTGGGATGGGAATACCTACATCAATACTTTTTACTGCTTCTCCCCTATTTTTTACAACAGGAATTTCAAAATTTGGGGCTTTTTTATTCACTTTGACCTGATGTTTTGATATGGCAAGTTCAGCACTTTATTTCACTTTCCTACCTATATAAAAAACCAGCTTTGCAATCACCATTTATTGAAAAGACTACTTTTATTTTTTGGCCTTTCATCACAAATGAGTTGCTTTACATAGGCAAATGAACACCAGGGTTCTCTGTTCTTCGTTGGTCTATGTGTTGGTTTTTATTGCAGATATCATATGGTTTTAACTACTGGAGCTTTGAAGTCAGGTATTATTGCTGCCTCCAGTTTTAATTATTTCTTTTTTAATTGTTCAGGATTGCTTTGGCTTGTCTGAGTCACTGTGGCTTTCTGTGAGCTTTAGGAGTTATTTTTGTAGTTTCAGAAAGAATGTTATTGAAACCTTGGTGGAGGTGGCACTAAGTCTGCAGACTGCCGACTGCCTTGCGTGGTATGGACATTCTGCAATGCTAACTTACATATCTGTGAAAATGCACTGTCCTTCCATTTTTGGTACGTCTGCCATGATTTGAATCATCACTGGTTTATAGTTTTCATCATAATGATCTTTCACATAAAACTTATTCCTAAATAGTTCAATTTTCATCGGTAGTATAAGTGGGATAGCTTTCTGGAGTTTAATTATGAAAATTGCAAAATTGCTATCAATGTATAAAAATGTTATTATTTTACGGGGTTTTGCATCCTGAAACTTTCCTGAATTTGCTTATCAGTTTTAACAGAATTTATAGTCATGTCATTTACAAATAATTCTCTTCTCTAATCATTCTGACTAGCACTTCCAATTCTATATCGAATTGGATTACTGAAACTACACGTCCAGATATCAGGAAAAACTCAGCGTTGCCCCATACAGAATAGCAACAGCTATTCTGTCAGGAAAAGCCGTCCACCATTTGGAAGTGCATTTCTCTTATGCCTAATTTGTTGAGCGTTCTTGTCATAAAAGGTGTGTTGAATCTCACCAAGTGCTTTCTCTGCAGCTATCACCATTCTTACATTATCTCTGCTCTTCATTCTGCTGCTGTGATTGTGTCTGTCTGCTAGTGTTGAACCTTCAATGCATTCCTTGGGAATTTCACATTTGCTCATGGTAAGGATCGCTTTGACGTAGTGTTGGGATTCAGTTTATGAATATTTTCCTGAGGATTTTTCCATCCAGGTTCATTAAGGACAATGGCACGTGGTTTTATTTTCGTGTTGGGTCCTGAGTTTTGGTGTCATAGTATTCTTGGCTTTATAAAAACACTTGTTCAAACCGCCATGCTTCGCAATGCTTTGAATAAGGGGAAGAAGTGGTAGAATTAGTTTTTTTAAACTGTTTTGTAAATCTAATTGTGAAGTTATCATACCCTAGACTTTTCTTTGATGGAAATTTTAATTGTTACCTCATTCCCACTTCCTGTTATTGGTCCATTTAAATTTTCTACAGTTACTTGATTTAATCTTGGTAAATTATATGTATCCAGGAATTTATAACAAATGGAACGCATCCAATTGGTAGCATGTAGTTGTTCATGTTAATTTCCTATGATCCTTTGTAATTCTTGATATCAATTGTGATGTCTCCGTTTTCATAATAACTTTATTTGAGAATTATTTTTGTTTTCTTCCTTAGTCTGGCTAAATGCTGTTGTATTTTGGTTTAATTTTTTTTAAAGATGGGCTTTTTGTTCTATGTTGTTTTTTTGTTTGTTTGTTCTAGTCTCAATTTCATCTTTCGGCTATGAATTTCATTATTCCTTACCTCCTACTAATTTTGGATCAGGTTTATTCTTGATTTTCAAAGTCCTTGATATAGACTGTTAGTTTATTTGAAATATTACTTGAAAACTTTTTACACACTTACTGATATAAAATTCCCTCTATTATTATTCTTGGTATATTTCACAGATTTTCACATATGGTATTTTCATTTGTCTCAAAGTATTTTTCCCTACTTTCAATGAATTATGAAAACACTTCTTCAGCAATATATCATGGTTTATTTCTGCTGTCTTTGAATGTATCTTCTAATATCTTTTTAAATTGCTGTTCTGAGTATTAAAATAGACGTGTGTGCCTTAAAATCTAGTGGTTACTCTAAGTGTGATGAGGTTAAGTCTGCATAGGTTGTTTGATGCTCCATTTAAAATATCATTGTCTTGAACATCGCTAGTGTTAGAATACTAATTAGAATTTCAAAATCCAACTTACTAAACTGAAGGAAAAGGTATTCTAAAGATACTTTCTTTCATCATTTCATTTTGTTAGAAAACTTTAGTCTGACTCTAAGGGTAGGTCTACTGGCAACCGGGCTTTTAGGTTTTCTGTTCTCTTGAGAATTTTCTATTTCTCTTCACCATTAAGTTCTCTTGCCGTGCAGAGGGTCATAGGTTTCCTCTTTTGGCAGTTGGAGTGTGATCTTCCCTCTGGAGCCTGACTTCAGGGGAGCAGTGGCAACAGGCTGTTCAGAAGGAGAACACAGTGCTAACACAGACACGGCAGCCGTACAGACAGATCATTGCTAAGAAAGTTACTACACTGAGAACAAAGGTTAAAAGAGATTATAAATTTGCAAAATTATTCAAAATGGTAAAATTCACAATACATTGTGCCCGATACAAATTACCAGTAACACAGAAAGTAAAATAATATGACCAATATTAATATAAAATTTCATTTAATCAATGAATGACTCGGAAATAAAACATTTTCTAATAAGTATGCAACCTTAAAACATCTGTTACAGCTATATCCATATGTTTAAGATGTTAACGAAGGATGGAGAGGGCCGATGAGGTGGTTCAACTGGCTAATCCTCCACCTTGCAAGTACCGGATCCCATAGGGGTGCCAGTTCATGTCCCAACTACTCTACGTCCCATTCAGCTCCCTGTTTGTGGCCTGGGAAAGCAGTAGAGGACAACCCAAAGCTTTGGGACCCTGCACCAAGTGGGAGACCTGGAAGAAGCTCCTGGATCCTGGCTTCAGAGCAGTCATCTGGGGAGTGAACTAGCAGATGGAGGATCTGTCTCTGTCTCTCCTTCTCTCTATATACATGTCTTTTCAATAAAAATAATAAATCTTAGAAAAACAAGGTAGATTGAATAAGTAGTCACATGGACAATGTAACAAAAACTCAAAGAAAGTTGCTACAGACATCCACAGTATGTGAGGTAACTATTTAGGTGAGCAATATTAGAGCACTTGAAATTGCAAAAGAATGGAACACACCAAGGCTTACCATCAGAAGCAACACAAAATAAAACACACAAGAAAGATGAAAACAAGTAAGTACACATTTTAAAAAATGAAGAACTCGTTGGGGAGCCAGGGCTCAACCTCAGTGTGCCAAGGAGCCAAGGAAAGTTCTCACACATTTCTTGTCAAAGCAATGCTAGCCAGGAGGCAGTAGAAGAGAATGTTTTACATTTTCTTATCATTTTAAAAGCTAATTGACAGTTTAAAAATATGAATGTGTTTAGGGATTTTTAACATATATGACAAACCTTAGCACAAGGCTAGAAGAAAAGAAACTGCCAACAGCTTCTTACACTGCATATGAAGGCGTAATACACGGCTTGAAAGTAGACTGTTACAAGAAAGTAGACTGTTAAAGACAAACTCTAAATCAACCATTAAAAGTGTTAAAGCAAATAAGTCAGCAAAAGATATGAAGATGGATAATAAAAAACCCTCAAAGAATCCAAAGAAGTCAGAGGAAAAAAGTAAACCAAAAATGTGCAGCACAATAGAAAATAGAGCGATGATAGGTTTAAACCCAACCACATCCTAATTACATTAAACATAAATTAGCTAAAGCATTCCAATTAAAGACATGTTGTCATATTGGATTTCAATAAAACTACACCTAGCTGTATTCTGTCAATAAGAAACTTAGTCTAATAGAAATATATAAATTAGACTAAATATTAAATGAAAAATCATACAACTTAAAAACATTAATCTTGAAAGGTTAGAAATGTTATATAAATGTCAAAGTAGATTTCAGAACCAAGGTTTTTCAAGATTGCTTAATCAACAGGACATAACAATTCTAATTATTTACACATATAATAACCGCTTCAGTTCTGTGAAGCAAATATTGAGAGAATTGCAAGGAGAAACAGACAAATTCATCATTGGAATTGGAGAATCAACACCCCTTTCTCATTGATTGATAAAGCGAATAGAGAAAACAATCAGTAAGTGTATAATAGACTTGGCCAGTACTATAAAATAAACTGACTTAACCAGTATTAATGAGAGTGAAATACTCATTTACTCAGAAAGACTAAATTCCAGTGTATAAGACATCTAGGAATTCAAGAGAGCTTCCCCAAACAGATGAAGCAAATCTTTTTTGTAAGTACAACTAACTTTAAGCCTAATGATAGAAAACTGAATCTCCCCTCCTTCAGAACAGCAGCCGGGTTTATGATGTCTCCCTGACATTGTGATTACAGAAACAAAGGTAACACCGGCCTTGTGGCACAGAAGTTAAAATGCCGCTTGGGACACCCTCGTTCCATGTCTAAGTGCCTGTTGAGTCCCAGCGTGGCTCCTGCTTCCAGATTCCACTAATTCACACCCGGGAGGCAGTGCCAGCTGGTCCGCGTGGCTCTCTGACACCCATAGGCGCACCAGGTTGAGTCGTGGCATCCTGAATGCAGCTGGGTTCAGCCCTGGTCATGTGGGTATTTGAGGAATGAACCGGCAGATGACAATCATTACTTCTATATTCTCTCCAGCTCATTTATTTCTCTCTTTCTTTTTCAAATAAAGTGAAAATAAATTAACACAGTTTAAAAAGGGAATAGAATGGATCAGTTTAGAAAGGAAGAATTAAAAGCAATATGACATATTTTAAAATTCTATAGGACTTCTAAAAATTACAACATAAAAAAAGCAAAGAAACTGTTTTAGCTAGACTGCAGGCTACAAAATAAATACACAGGAATGAATTCTATCTACTATAAACACATTTGAAATTAAAATTTTAAAATATAATAATTTACAATAACTTTAAAAATATAAAGTACTCAAGCCCAGTACAATGGCCTAATGGTTAAATATTAGTCTTGAATCCCCCAGGATTCTATATGGGCACCGGTTGTAGTCCTAAATGCCACTTCCCATCCAGCTCCCTGCTTGTGGCCTGGGAAAGCAGTTGAGGACGGCCCAGAGCCTTGGGACCCTGCACTCGCGTGGGAGACACGGAGGAATCTCCTGGCTTCAGATCGGCTCAGTACTGACCGTTGCAGCCACTTGGGGAGTGAGCCAGTGGACAAAAGATCTTGTTTTCTGTCTCTCCTTCTCTCTGTAAGTCTGCCTTTGAATAAAAATAAAATTAAAAAATATGAACAATGCAAATATCAACATACATATGCACATAAGGTACTTAGGAATAAGACTAACAAAGGTTGTGTCAGGGAAACAGGTTCACATCTATAAGACACTTTCGCAAAAAACTTAAAATATCAACAAAAGAAATTCACTTCTTTGGGTGTGCAGTTTCAAGACGCTCCATGAATGTGCAGAGTCCCCAGAGCTTCCCCCAGTCCAAGGTCCTCTGATCTTATTGATGGCCCTACAGTTTGACCCTCTCCAGAAGGTCATACGAATCAGATGGTGAGTCTGTATCCTGGTATGGTGCCTCTTCTAGTCCAGCCCAACACCTTGAGATTCCTGCACGGTGCTGTGTTCATCTGATTCGCTTTTGTTTCACACCCAGTGCTATTGTATCACATCAGGCTCCGGGAGGCAGAGTGACGCTGCATGCAATTGAGTTCCCAGACCTAACTTTAAGCAAAGCTGTTGCAAACATTTCCATACAAGTCTTTGGGTGTTTGTATATGGAAGCTTTTATTTTTCTTGAGTGAATACCCAGGAGTGGGTATTTAGATTTAAGGATGTGTCAAGACGACTTCCACATCTTTTGCTTTCCCTTCTGCTGTATATCAGGATCTTGTTTCACGTTTTTAGTTATGTCCAGAACAATCAATTCCAGACACTGCCATAGGGGTGTCGTAGAGTGCCTGATGTCCAACACTGCTCTTTGCATGCACGTATTTACCATCTGAACACATTCTTTGGTAAACTGTTGAAATATTTTGCCACTTTACTTAATTTATTTATTTAGAGATAGGAAAGGAGAGAGAAGAGAGAGTTGCTGCCATCCCCAACAGGTTGCCAGGTCGGCATGTCTGAGGTGACCTCACACTGTGTGGGAAGGGCAGTTCAGGTCCTGGGTACTCCACTTCCAAACCAGCTTCCTGCTAATGCATGGAAGTAACAAATGAGGCTTTAAGTGCAGGAATTCCTGCCATCCATTTGGGAAACCCTGATGTATTTCCAAACTCCTACCTTCAGCCTGATAACTCTCTCTCTTTCTCTCTCTCTCTCTCTCCTTCCATACCTTTCCCCCTCTCTCTGACATACCTAGCTGAAAATATGAAAAAATAAACATTATTAAAAGCGCAAAATTAAAACCAGAAAGAGTCTGTGCTGTTTCATGTAGAGCACAGTGACAGTGTCAGTGGTAATGTGGTTGATGTCTTCTCTCCAGTGTTAGGCCTGGCGGTGTTTTAGTCTTGAGACTAAGCAGCAGCTAGAGATTTCTCATGCTGACATCATAAGAACCTGCTCACAGCCTACTGACATCCAGCTATACCCACAGAACATCTCACCACAGCAGCTGTATTGGCAACCCCACGGGCTTCCCCAGTGCCATGGTGCAAGCTGGCAGTGAGGCCCAGTGTGCTGCACTAAGCGGGAGCCTCCAGACTCCCCTACCCTGACCCAGCAATGCAGTGACCCGCTCTCCTCACTTGGAGGGAACATTGGGTTTGCCTCCTGCTTCCTGTGGTATCATTTCATCCCCTTGGGTTCTGTGGCAGCACTGCTGGGATCCCATCTCCCAGCCACCAGCCGCTCACAGTCCCATCCCATGTCCACACAGCCCTGCACACCCACACGAATCTCCTCGTGAGCCCCTCCCTCTGAGGCAACATTATCTAAAAGTGCCATACATCCATGCACCAAGGCACTGTCTGTTCTAGATAATACCAACCCACTGGCTGGAAGACAAAGGCATGTTTTCAAACTTGCTTGCCAAATTTCTTCTTCCTTTCATCCATGTTCAAGCTCTAAGGTATCAGGTAGAGTGTGGAGAACCACAAGGACCTTAGGGATCATAGAAATCAGTCATTGTTAAGGCACTGGCAGGAATCCTCATCCAAAGGCAGACCCCATCGGGGCAGTGCCAGCCGAGCAGCACCATCCAGTCTCCTTCATAAGTGGTCCTTATGTCCTATCCAGACATGTGTCTATGTCGGATGGCAGTTCTGTTTACAGCCTTTTGCTGAATTCCAGGAGCTGACCATTGGACACTGCCCTCTTCCTAAACACACCTGGCAGCGGCTGAACAGCCAAGGAGGGGCACACAGAGGACAGCTCCGTTGCTGTCCGACACCCCCTCATTCGCTCTCTGAAAACTGGCAGTCGTGTTCCTAGGAGATGAGAGCTGGCCTGTGGCAGGTGACTGGATGCCCACATGGGTTCACTCCTCCATGCAGGAGTTCTCAGTAGCCACTCCGGCAGCAGGTGCAGGCCCATCCTGTCGGCCAGGCAACACGTGCCCGCCACTGCTGGCGCTATGCCTGTCGCCCGTGGGCTTGGGTGGCTGCTCTTGGCAAAGGCTTCTGTCTGCAAGCTCCATGCCCCTGTTTACTGATCTATTACTGTTTTGTTCTCTTCCCTCAACCCTCCCTGGACGTTCAAGTGTAAAGGTCCTTGAGCTCTCTACCCTGCAGGCTCTGCCTCACACAACTCTGACCCTTGTCACCATCAGCATGAGCTCTGACATGACTCAGGATGTAAGCAAGGAGCTGGGGTCGGCAGTACGGCTGCTCTGCTGGCCACAGGACTCGCACTTCACCTGCTCTGGACCTCGTGTTGTCACCGGCCTGGCAGACTGAGAGCTGGCTTGCCTGAGCAAGGCTCGCCCTCACCACGGCCTCAAGCTACCAGCTGATCCTGTATGTGCTCTCGGAGGTGGCAAGGACTTCTAGAATGTGACTTGCTAAGCTTTAGAAAAATCCTTTTACCTTCTCTGAATGTTCTAAAATAGGAACCAAACAAGCGATCCCAACTCCACAGGACCAGAGAGAATGCCACTCACGCTCCGAGCTTGGCACACCCCAGACCTGGCAGCACCAGTGGGAACCTGTGGCATGTTGCCAGCTTCCCTTCCACACACCAGCCTGGAAGTCACCACCAGACAGCCACATAGTCTTACTTTATGCCCTCCCTTTGCTGGCAACACATGACCACCATATCAGAGGACTCAAAAACTGTGTCGAAGCTGAACTGTGTGTGTGATCTCTGCTTCAGCCCGAAGAACATTCTCCCACACTGTGAAATCTTTTTGACGGTTCACACTACATTTTCCCGCGCCTGTCTTGGGTGTTGACAATCTGACTGCATGTTTTGTGAGGACTTGAAAGCCCTCTTTTCCCAAAAATACAGAGCGGAAACGTGCTCTGTGTCTCCCCACCACTCTCTGTCACATCTGTTTTTATATTCCTTTCCTTAATGCAATCCCATTGCTTTTGCCTCTTTTTTTTTTTTTTTTTGCATCCTGATGGACACTGAGTGACAACTGCTGGTCGCTGCGCATTTCTCTGTCCTCGTGGTCATCCGAAGTGGAGGCAGGACTTCCCAGCCCCCAGGGTCAGCAGCCCACTCACACAGCTTGGCCTTAGGAGGCCCCCAGGTGGACCGGAGCCGGCACCGGCAGGCCAGACACACCCAAGTCACAGCCTCTTCCCCTCTGTTTTTGAGCGGAAGCACAGGCTTTAGAACTTAGCACAACTTTCTTAAGTCAGGCCGAGGCAGTGAGCGGCCTCCAAGGATGCTTCACCTTACGCATTCTCTGCCTCATCTCTCAGCAGTAGCTGCAGCTTGCACAGTGGCCCAAGGAGGGGAAGGCCCTTGCCTCTGTGCTGGAGAGGCCTGGATGGCACAGGGGGTCAGAGTCTACCTCTACCAGCCTCATGGGCACAGCAGACACCCAGCAGGGCTCCTGCCAGGCACACAGTGCTGTACTGCCCCTGAAAAGGTTGAGAATTTGGCAAGCTGAACAGGAACTGCATTTTCACTGTCTGCTCGTTCACCATGTGGGCTGAGGAAGTAGAAACTGAACTCAATTTGTTTGAAGATGCAACTCATTGGTCATTGATATTCAGTTTAGAATAAATGATAAATTATGAGTGAATCAGGGTGAGACGTCCTTCTCAATAAATTAACATTGGGGTAAATCAAGAAACTATTGAAAAGTCAAAGATGACAGCTCCTGTCGAAGTGTGTGTTCAAGATAGTATCAAGATAGTTCAAGATAGCCCTGAACCTTCCTCGAGGCCATGGTGAGGCACCACCGGCAAGCACCTACACAGATCCTCTCACATAACTGTATTCTTCTGCACATTTCAGCACTTCTAAGCTGTTTATAATGTTCCAAAAATAAGCCTTCCATCACTTCAAGCTAGCACCTTTGCCTAAGAAAAAATAAATAAATAAATGAATTGCTTACCAGCAGCTAAAAATCAAAACCATAGCACGCTCAGAAAGCCTCTCCATAGGGAGCCCTTGCAAAGGGAGTGTGAGTCTCCACGCAAATCCACTTCTGTCAGCTGTGACGCAGATGCCAAAAACACGGGCTCAACACACATGGAGACCACAGATCTAAACGGCAGCGATGTCAGGCCGCGGGATTTGTAAGTTCCTACGCTCCTCAGTCAGGACGTGGCCGGTGCAAACGCCTTTAAACAATCCTGTCTTCTCGTGCAGTGGGGCACAGCGTGGAAGCCGACATTTTTCATATGTGGTAGTGATGAGTTTTAAAAAAATCCCTGCGAAGTAGCAGCTCCAGGTTGTGTTATCTCAGCACGGAGGTTTCCAAGGGCAGGGTCTTCCAAAGAGAAGCATACACCTCAGGAGACTCTCTGACAGTGGCTGACGGAGCTCACTCAGTCATCCAGGACCCCGGGGCGAGGGGTGTGATTTTCAGGACAGCACTGCACTTTGGGCACCCATTTTCCAGGCCTGCCTTGGGACTTGGTGGCTAAGTGCGGTGCCCGCAGTGTGCCGGGGTCAAGATGTTCTCGTGGCTGGCACATGGCGCCCTTCTCTCACAGCCCGAAGTGAGCGCACACTTTCCCGTGTCCAGCGTGCAGCCATTCTGGGCCCCTCGTGAGGCACACAGCGGGTGTGCAGGTGCGCCTCAGCCACCTTCTCCCCTGGGGGCCCTGCTTGTGGAGGCGGAGAGCAGCGCTGGCCCCGCGTGAACATCTATTGAAGCGGATGGAGCTAATGCTGCGCACCTGCCAAGCTGTCACTCAGGCCGGGAGGGGATTTGGATGAAGACGAGGCAATTGCTGTACAAATGGCACTGTGATCTGGTTTGTTGAGCTTGCCTTGAACTCCTAGGTGCAGCTGGGGTGGAAAAATCTTGCTCCCTGCACAGACGGCCTCACATCAACAGGAAAAGCTCTCTCTGTCTCTCTCTCTCTGCAAGGGACCAGTGAATATTTTCCTTTGATTTGTGCCTGAGATATAAGAGTGGGGGCAAGAATCCCAGCTGTCTACTGCATTGTGTGAACATATACATGCATTTAAATTACTTATATCATTACTTACAGATGTAATTGTGAAATATGTTCTTTCTGCATTCAAAATTAGGGAGGGAACAGATGGTGAACGCTCAGTTTAAAGCAATATGTCCATTAAGATCACCCGTACTGTTGGTGCTTAGTGTGACAATAACTCTGAGTTCCCTCAGCAGGGCTCGGCTGCAGTGCACAGGGGTAGCAGAAGGGTGGGCCTTAGGAGGGTCTCGCGCCGGGCTACCTCTACCACCCTGGCCGCCACCACTGGCCTCCAGACTGGAGCTCCTGCCGTCTGGCTTGGGATTTTGCTTGCAAGTAGGAAAGTCAACAAACAGCTGACATTTACCAATGCTTTGCCTCTGGGTTATTTTTTCCCTACCATTCTCCAGATGTGCTGAAATGTGGGTTCCAGTTGCATCACCTGCAACAGGATCACACAGCGCCCCCGCAGCGAAGGACCAACCTGCCCAGCAAGCCTGGGTCAGGTGCCTGGAACAGGGGCCAGACACGCAGCTTTGCCCTCGCCTTGGGCAGCCAGGTTTCCAGCTGGGAGCGCCCTGACCAAACAGCCCCACCCCCGCAGTCCGTGTCCACTGCAACCCCAACCCTGTGCTGCCTTCACTCTCGGCATGTGCTGCTCCAACAGGCACATTATTTCAAGAAAAGAAAGTAAAGCCCTGGGCCCCACCCCTCGATCTCCGTTTTGGAACTGGGGCACATGGCTGATCTCCTGTGGAACAACATTCATGCCTTAGATGAGGAACTGTGCTTTCTCTGGGAGCACAACCCCCGGATGAACTGACACAGGGCTTTGTGGTGGGAAAGGCACTCCCTGCCCATGGGTGAGCCATGCAGACATCACACAAGCAGTGCTGGGCATGCGGGAGCATGAAAGGCGCGCACAGGCCATGGTCTGAGGTGACTGCTGTGGCATTCAGGGGGCATAAAAGGCCCAACAATGCTTGCCACTGAGCAGTTCCAGGGGAGGCACAAGGATAAAGAGAGACCCCACTATCACCCCAAGTATGGGCCATGGAAGCAAGAGGATTAAGAAGCAACTTTCCTGGGATCCCAGAAAAACAAGACACAGTGAAACAGACGGGGGATAGGGGAGACACAGAATAGGGATGGGCGAGCCTGCTGCATTTGGACTAGCCACTGAGACCCTCACACCAGAGGAGCAGGAAGCTCAGGGGTCACACTGTGTCCTCCTGGCTGTAGCAGGACAGGAAGACACTGGAGAGAGAAGGGCAGATTCAGTTTCGATGGCCACAGGACAGACGAAGTTCTGTTCATGTCACGGGGGAGCTTCTTGTTGGACAGTGCGCAGGTTAGGGGGGCGGTGGAGGATCCCTGACAGCCCTTCACCAGCGTCTTCTGTATGGGAAGAGGCTGGACCACTACAGACCCCTGTGCCAGAGCCCCTGGAGGGCCACTGCAGACCCCTGTGCCAGAGCCCCAGGAGGACTGGTCTTGTCAAGCTGCATGGTGATTCTGCCAAGTACGTAGGACAGGAATGCTCAGGTCTCAATCCACATAAGCACCTGCTGGCTCAGGGCTGGACAGAGGGTCTCTACCAGCCCTGCCCCGCCCACCTGCCCAGTCCCTCTGCCCAGCCCACCTGCCCAGTCCCTCTGCCCAGTCCCTCTGCCCAGTCCACCTGCCCAGTCCCTCTGCCCAGTCCACCTGCCCAGCCCACCTGCCCAGTCCCTCTGCCCAGACCACCTGCTCAGCCCACCTGTCCAGTCCCTCTGCCCAGCCCACCTGCCCAGTCCACCTGCCCAGTCCCTCTGCCCAGCCCACCTGCCTAGTCCCTCTGCCCAGTCCACCTGCCCAGTCCCTCTGCCCAGTCCACCTGCCCAGTCCCTCTGCCCAGTCCACCTGCCCAGCCCACCTGCCCAGTCCCTCTGCCCAGTCCACCTGCCCAGTCCCTCTGCCCAGCCCACCTGCCCAGCCCACCTGCCCAGTCCCTCTGCCCAGACCACCTGCTCAGCCCACCTGTCCAGTCCCTCTGCCCAGCCCACCTGCCCAGTCCACCTGCCCAGTCCACCTGCCCAACCCACCTGCCCAGTCCACCTGCCCAGTCCACCTGCCCAGTCCCTCTGCCCAGACCACCTGCCCAGTCCCTCTGCCCAGACCACCTGCTCAGCCCACCTGTCCAGTCCCTCTGCCCAGACCACCTGCTCAGCCCACCTGTCCAGTCCCTCTGCCCAGCCCACCTGCCCAGTCCACCTGCCCAGTCCCTCTGCCCAGCCCACCTGCCTAGTCCCTCTGCCCAGTCCACCTGCCCAGTCCCTCTGCCCAGTCCACCTGCCCAGTCCCTCTGCCCAGACCACCTGCCTTCATGACACTGGTTAACACCACACATATAGCTTTATTCTACTGTAAAATCTCAACCCTTTATTTGGAGCACAACCTAACATTACTAAACATTATTGGGATAGAATCCTAACATTGTATATTTGTAGTGTTCTGGCTAGCGGGTAGATTCATTAATTTGGTCAGGAAATTATTTTTAAATTTTTGCTTACTTGTGTTAGAGAGTAAGAAGGAAGCGATTCCTGCCCACATGGCTGGAGCTGGTTGGGGCCAGGGCAAAGTGGGATCCAGGACTGATGCCACTTGGAAGAACCCAGGTTACTTGAGCCTGTACCTCTGCCTGCTAGGGTCTACACTGGCAGAGAACCAATGTCCGAGCTGGAGCTTGGAGTCAAAGCCAGAGTGTGGGTGTCTTGAACATGGTGCTGACCAGCCACTGCTCGGACATCGGGTACTTGCCACCAATCATCGTGTGCCAGGGCCTTGGCCGGGCCTGGAACTGCAGTGGGGAACAAGAGAGGGCATGGACAGAGCAAGAGGCAAAAATGAAGCAGTCAGTAGGCGCATGTCCCCGTAGTCTACTGCCAGTAGCCTCTACTGCCGGTCATTGTCTTCAGTTGGCATTTTTTCATTTTGTCCCAATTTGTGGGGACCCTCTACTGCAGCAGCCACAGACTAAACCGGAATTCTAACTCAGATGCAGACAGCCTGTGGGTGGTGAGGTACAGAATGGCTCCAATGGAGAGGGTTGGTGTCCACAGGGGGCCAGAGGCCGAGGAATCCCTGTGACAATTCTGGCAATGAGAGGGGATGGCTCCTACCACAGGACTGCCCTTGGGCTTAACTCCAAGCCCCCTGTTCATAGGAGAGACTCCTGGGCAGACCCTGGGGGCACAGGGCACCCTGGAGCCTTCAGGGGCTGACAACAGTGGCCCCTCTGAGCAGAGTGGATGGCAAAGGTGGGATGGCCCACTCAGGGGGGACTGCAGCAGCAGGCCAAGCCCCTAGAGCAGCTTGCAGAGCTGCAGAGAGCCGAAGGTATTATAGTCTCCATGGTAACATAATTGTGGCTTTTATTTGGTTTTGTGCAGGTTTTCTGGATCTTCAGACAGACGGTGCTTCATGTAGACTGGAGGCTGCCGGCAGAGAGGTGAGCTCTGCTGGCGTCTGAGAGGCAGCGAGATCTCATGAGGAGAGATCAGAAACGCCGAAGCAGGCGGCAGGCCCACAGCACAAGCTCCCTGAGTGCTGGCCTCAAGCTGCCCACAGATTCCTACTTCCACTCTGACCAGGCACCTGATCTGCGTGACCCTCAGTGCTGAGCGTTCTGACACTTTGGTAATGTTTAAGTGGTATGCTTTTCCAGTGTCCATTTTGTGTAGGATACAGCTTTCACATATTGGTAAATTTCCAATGTTTTCCTTAGTAAAATAGCTGTGTCTCTTTTGGAAAAAAAGAGAATGGCATGGTAATATCTAAGATGGCAACCTTTCAGTCCCATGCCTAGTGCACATTTCGCCTGCCTTCATATGCCATGGAGTTTGGACTTGGATTTTTGACATCCAAGACACTTTGACTTTCCCAGAGTTAGGCTGTCAATCACGCGCTCCAACTATGTCTTTCTATTGTGTGACAGAAATTCCGCCCCATCCTGGAATCATATACAGAGTTCACTTTTTTTCTGTATTTTTAGAATTCTTTTCCCTGCTTTGTTTAAAGATTTATTCATTGATTTGAAAGGCAGAAAAGAGTGGGAAGAGATCCCCCATCTGTGGTTTTCTTCCCACATGGCCACCAAGCAATAGCCAGGTCCAGCAAAGGGTGGAACCAGGAGCCAGGAAGTGCCACCTGCTGCCTTCCTGGCTCCAAGGAGCTGGCTTGGAAGCAGAGCTGCAGGAACTCGAGTCATTACCCTGGGATGGGAGGCTTCCCTGGTACACCGCAGTGCTGGACCCTGCTTTTGTACTTTCACCTTCAAGATGATCAGGAGTTTTGATATGACAGCTTGCAGGTCAGGAGACTATGCAACCTGCAGAGCTGGCTGTGCAGTGGGCAGCGTCTCTCCTAGCGCATCCTGTCTTGAATGGCAGACCTCCCCAGATGCCTTGACTCTCCAAAAGAGCTTCTACTTCTGATGTGATCTTAATTTTGATGTATGGGAATATTGGAAATAACAGGAATATCTGTTATTTTTCTTTCTTCCAACTGTGCTTTTGAATTATTTTTATTAAATTCCAAAACAATCCTGCCAGCATCTGGTACGTTATGTACTATTTCACTTAATCTCAAAAACAAAATCTTTGCAAAGTAGATTTGACCATTCCCCCTTGCAGCTGGAGAAACCTGAAGCCGGAGAGGAGCAAGCAGCTGAACCTGCTGGCAGAGATTGAACTGGCAGCCCGAATTGGCCCTGGAGCTGCCTCGTGATCCACTCCAGCCCTCCCAATCCCATGGATCTGCCAGGGTTTTCGTGTGGATAGTCAAACCCAAGTTATTCCTCTGAAGATAGTCTTGTTATTGTTAAGAATAAACCTTGACCAAGAAAGAAGGCCTGGGCCTGACGCAATAGCATGTGGCTAAAGTCCTCACTTTGCACTTGCCGGGATCCCATATGGGCGCTGGTTCATATCCCGGTGTCCCACTTCCCATCCAGCTCTCTGCTTGTGACCTGGGAAAGCAGTGGAAGATGGCCCAAAGCCTTGGGACCCAGCACCCACGTGGGAGACCTGGAAGAAGCTCCTGGCTCCTGGTTTCAGATCGCTCAGCTTCGGCCATTGTGGTCACTCGAGGAGTAAACCAGCAGATGGAAGGTCTTCCTCTTTGTCTCTCCTCCTCTCTGTATATATCTGCCTTTCCAATAAAAACAAATAAATTTTTAAAAAAAGAAGACGAGAAGAAGCTGGGAGACCAGAGACCAGTGTGAGGAAAGGTGAGACAGTGTACTCAGGCGGCTTCCTCACGCTGGTATCACAGCTCATGTGTGCTGGTCTCAGCCTCAGGCCAGAGAGTGAAACCAGACCCCCCCCCCCACCGCGTGAGGGACCCAGTCACCCCTCCATCCCAACAGTCCTCTGCATTTCTCTCCATCCAAACCTGGGATTAAAGTCTCCTGGGATCAGAGCTGTGGTTCTTGAAAATCAAAAGTTGCTTCTGTGTGCCCGGAGTGTGGTGTAGCTTGGTTGTCTACCAACAAAGAGTTCACCATAATTTAAAGAGTAGCTGCTAAAAACACTGTACAGAAACAGCAAGCTCCCTTCCTCACCTGAAATTTACAATATTCTGTGTTCCCTTCCACAGGAAAAAAAAAATGGTGCCTGACAGCTTCAAGGGTTGTACAATTTGAGGAATTTGCAAGTGTCAGACAGAAAAGTTTCAAGCTGGTTAAGCAAACACAAACCTGCCCAGCCTGGGCCAGCACAGAACTGGGGCAGGGTGCGCTGTGCCAGCTGTACGGCCAGCCCACCCTTATCAAAGGAAGACTTACATCTTCTTAGCAAAGGCAAACTCTCACAAAGTTCATGGCTAACAGTGAAGTGTATTTACTGTGGGTGTAGCATGAATAGAAAAGACGCCCTGTGTGGGTTTGCTTCTGTATGGGGGCTTTTGTTCTTCAGATTGTGAAAGAAACCCCTTTCTTTTCCTTTTGAAAAGATGTATTTATTTAATTATTTGAAAGAGTGACAGACAAAGGGATCTTCCATTTGCTGGTTCATGGTTCCTCTCCCCCTCGCCCCCGATGGCTCCAACAGCTAAGACCGGATCAGGCTGCAGCCAGGAGCCGGAACGCCCTCCAGGTCTCCATCATGAGCGCAGGGGCCATCGACCTCTGCTGTCCCAGGCAGGGAGCAGGACTGGAAGTGGGGCAGTGGGAAGAGGAACCGGCTCTCATATGGGATGTTGGTGTCGCGGGAAGTGGTGGTCCGTTCCATTGCATCACACTAATGGTTCCAGGACCTCATTTTCTTGAGAATCAAAAAATTCCTGTCTCCTTACACAGCCTGTGTTTTCATTCAATCTTTCATCTGTACATGGCAAAGGCAACTACAGCTCAAGGACCATCCCTCTACTGCACAAAGTTGTCAAGCAAACCCAAACCATTTCCCTCCCTTTGGAAGAGTGCTAACTTACTCCTAAGCAACCAGCTACATTGAAAATACCCAGTGAACATAACCAGTGCACTTTATTTCTAATCTTAAAGTACTTTCAATTAAAAACCGTTGAGACACAGAGAGAGAATTGTTGGTGCTGGGATTTAAGCAGTCATTGTATTCACTTTGAAATGTGATAGATATTAGGTGTCTGTGGCAGACTGTGACACTATACATCATGCTTGTGAAACATACCTTCCTGTGAGGACTACAAGAAGTGCCCCATGCCTGGCTTTGTCTCCAGAGGGCTCTCCTCTCAGGGCTGTTAAAAACACTTTAGGGCTTTCCAGACATGGCCAGGCAGCAGGTGTGCTCAGGGAAGCCACCATTCGCCGCAAGGACCAAGAATTTCAGTGCAATGCTGTAGGCCTAGACATGCAGGCTTGAGGCCAATAGACCAACTCCAGATCTGACTGTGTTGTGCTGAAAATGCTGTGCATGGGGTACCCATGGCGTACCCACCAGCTGCATCCTTGCTGTTCCTGGGAGATCCAAATGTGAAGCTTTCAGGCCAGGAAGACAGAGCAACTGTGGGTCTCAGGCCTGTGTCAGGGTTGAGCGGGTCAGGTGTGTGTGCTGCTGCGACCCGCTAGGAGCAGATCTGCAACCAGCTGGCCCTGGGTTCACCTTGACCACGGTGCCTTCCTGCCCTCAGGACCTCACAAGGTTGACCAGCCTCCCAACACCCAGGCACATGCACAGTCACCCCAGAGCCTGTATCTATTCTAACACTCACAAATTTGAACGTTGAGCATGCCACAGGAAAATGGACAGGTGAGCCTGTAGAAACAAGCTCCACATCCTAGGACACTAATGAAAATGTAAGGATGCTGGGAAAATGAAAAGAGCAGCCCAGGCATGACAGAGGGACTCCTTGTGATCCAGGCACAGTGGTCCACTGCAGGGAGTCTTTTGAGGGTTTTGCCAGGAAAGAGCAGAGTAAGAAGAACAGGGAAGAGGAAGCCACAGGAGGCAAGGCGCCAGTCAGGGCTCGCAGCTTCTGAATGACAAAACTGGGGGACAACTGCCCTCCCGCTAGCAAAGGCTTCCGCATTCACAGTGCCCTTACAGTGCCCTTGACACGGGCTTGGCTAACACACTGGGCCACAGTGCTCCTGCATGGGGAATGCTTGGCCAACACACTGGGCCACAGTGCTCCTGCATGGGAAATGCTTGGCCAACACACTGGGCCACAGTGCTCCTGCATGGGGAATGCTTGGCTAACACACTGGGCCACAGTGCTCCTGCATGGGGAATGCTTGGCCAACACACTGGGCCACAGTGCTCCTGCATGGGGAATGCTTGGCTAACACACTGGGCCACAGTGCTCCTGCATGGGGAATGCTTGGCCAACACACTGGCCTCTCCCCAACGGACGCCAGCTGTGCTCTCTCACCAGTCTCTTACCACAATAGAGGTGGGCAGATACAGCAAATGTCCTTGGGTGGGAGCTGTGGAAATCACCGCCTTAGGCTACCCCCGTGCCAGCATGCACCTAACAGGGTTTTCCTGGACGTTACAGATTCCATGGGTGCTGTTTGTGGGCAGGTGCATTTCGGGGCAGTCATTTCCCAGTGACAATGTGCCAGTGTGGGTCCAGGGACAAGTGCGCAGCTAATGGGCTGGCTGCCCTCCTGGGAATCAGTGCTCTCGGCACTAACTGAACTGCTCTTGGTCTGATGCACTCAGGCAGGGCCTCCAGTATGCTCCAACTAACCCCAGCCCCACTCTTCCTCACAGCTTCCCCAATCCGTGACTACTCCCTGCCGTCTGGGGGGACCCCTGACGTCTTTGGAACCAAGCATCAGCAGCTGCCGGTGACCTAAGAGACACTGCCAGGCAAGGTATCCCAGGAGGTGCCGGGTTTCCTTAGCACATGCCCTCAGTGTCTGTGGGGTGGTGCAGAGGGCTCCTCACACGCATTCTCCTTGGCGCAGCTTCCTGCCCCAGTGCCTGCTCTGTGCTTCGGACTCTGCGGAGACAATGCAAAGTGTCAGGCTGCCAGGCAGAGCGGTGAAGAGCTGCACCTGGGACTGTCGGGTGTAGAGGGGTCTTCCCCTGGATGCCACCTGCTGAGAGCGGCTCCGCTGCCCACTCACTTCCCTCTGCTAGAGCGCTGGAGGCTGACCACCACTCCCTTCTGCTGGTCTGACTCTGAGACCTCCACTCCACCCACCTTCTCTGGCCCATCAGGCTGGCACCTCCACGATCCAGCCTGGAGTATGGCTGAGTACAGCAGCTACAGGGAGCACCACCATCCTCACGAGGCAGTCAGTGTCACTACTCTAGAACCTGCCAGGCTGCCGTGCATCCCAGAAACTCAAGCAGCTCGGCCACGCCTTTCCCAGCGCCTCCGCTCCCTCCACAGTGCTCATGACTTGTGCCTTTCTGTCCTGCTTGCTGGGATGTGGCTCCACGAATCATTTCCTGTACTATCAGTCATTCTTCCTTTCTGTGCTCTGTGTTCCTAAAGCCTTGGGTCCTGAGGACACTTGGATATTTCAGACGCTCCCTCATACTGGCCATCGAAGTCTAGTTCTGCTTAGAAGCCACCCTCCCCCAGTCGCTGTTCACCATCGCTTCTTACTGAGAACAACGCCATTCATTGCTTTCCCTTTTCTAGATGCAAACTAATGCCCATTCCTGGGACACACAGCAAGTCCCACAGAAGAAAGGAAAATCACACATGGTCCTGCGACGTGCAGGCATCAACAGCTTCAGCTCATGTGTGCACCTGCTCCAGTGGGCACTTTTCAAACTAAATTAGGCTCATGCTGTGGAGTCTGTTCCTTTCACTTCATGTCATATCACAAACCTGTTCTTGTGGTCAAACATCCTTCTGCATGGTTCCTGCTCCCCCAGTGGGTTTATGGGCCAGGCAGTCAGCTGTCTCCTGCTTTGGCATGACTGCCAGTCCTCGGGGGCATGCTCTGAGAGGTCGATACTGCCTAGGGGTCAGTGTCAAGGGGAGTCCCACACTAAATGAGATGAGCACTGTTACAGGGTCTTATGGTGTGTTGCTGAACTGCTTTCAGTGGACAGCTATGTCCCCGAGGACCATATCCTGACTAAATTATAGCCAACTCATTAGGCGATATCTCCACATCAAATGAGGCCAAACGCACTGGTGTAGTTCTCAAAAAAAAACCCTCCAGGGGCACATGAGCACACACCCTGGGCCTGCACATTCTAAAACCCTCCAGGGGCACATGAGCACACACCCTGGGCCTGCACATTCTAAAACCCTCCAGGGGCACATGAGCACACACCCTGGGCCTGCACATTCTAAAACCCTCCAGGGGCACATGAGCACACACCCTGGGCCTGCACATTCTGATGTGGGACACACAGACCCTTCTCTCAGCTCTCTCAGTGCAGAAACTCTAGAGGCCCCATGCACGGCTCTCTCCCGTACCAGCTACACCCAATGCAGGCAGGCCCTGTCTACTCTCCCTCCTTGCTGCTGCTCAGGCCAATTCCTTCTCCGCACCCCCCCCCCCCCCGTTTTCATCTGCACTTTGCAATTGGCAGATCAAATCAGCAACTAAGAGTCCAGGCATTTGGTAAACAGACACCCTCTTTGCAGCCTCAATTACATCATATGTAGACCAGCAGCAAATTGCTTTGGCTGGCTGATGTGGCAGCTCGAGAGGGTAAAACAGGTGCCTGGCCCTGGTCCCTACATGTTCAGGAAAGGCTGTTAGAGCTCATGCTGTCTCACCTGCAGCTGTGCGTCTCTGTACAGTCTTGCTTCTCGTGTTCTTGGATTGACTCAAGCCCACGAACCACTGGTCCCCTCCTAAAGCCTTCCTCTGCAGGCAGCCACAGGATGGGGCCCTCTTTCCTGCCTAGTTGCTGCAGCCCCGCAGGCTCCTGGGCTCTCTCCTTGCACTCCCAAGCGCCTAAGTGCCCGGGCCTGACTAGCATGGCACTTGCTCCCCAAGAGGGCAGTGGTAACCCACTGACAGACGCCCACTGTCTCACACATGCTCCTACTGCGTTAGACTCAAAGCACGCAACATTCTCCATGGAAATATTTTGAAGCCAAGATAAATAAAAAAGAAAAAGTGGAAAAGAGTCAAACAGGCAATTATTTGTAATAGAAAAAAACTATTGATTTTCCTTTTTTGATACATAGTCTAAATTATCCCTCAAGAAAAGTAGTAATGCATCTTTAAACAGATTTATTAGTTCTAGGAGGGGAAAATGTATTATTTAACTTCAATGCCATTGGATTTTTTTCTTCTGTGTCCAATACATGAACAGGAAAGATGAGCAGAAACAGAGCAGGCTAATCCCTTCAAGGTTACCTGTTGGGGTCTCAAGGTAAGGTGCTCGGGCAGCTCTCTTGAGGGAGCCAGACTCTGTAAATAAAATCTCACTTGCTGGCTAAATAAATCACATCAAGCATTTACAGCACATATTTCTTCATGTGATTTAAGTTCCTACAGGTGGATTGGAAATCCCACATCAGCTCCCCAGCATTCCCACAAGGTCAGGTGCCTTGTTACAAAGAACTTCCTCCTGTCCCGGGAGGCTGTGATTTCCCCGGGCTGGACCTTGCTGGGCCGTCCAATCTTTTCAGTACTTTCTGTCTCTCATTGTGGGGCAGCAGGGAGACCAGTGGCATGGTGAGGAGATCGACTGGGTAGCGGGGAGGCCCATGGGACAGCAGGGAGACCAGTGGGGTGTCTGGGAGATCAGCAGGGTAGCTAGGAGACTGGCTTGGTGGCTGGGTTCAGACAGGATGGCAGGGAGACCAGCTGGGTCTCTGGGAGATCCATGGGGGTGACTGGGAGACCAGCGAGATGGCAAGGAGATCAGCAATGTAGCTGGGAGACTGATGGGGTGGTGGGGAGACCAGCTAAGTGGCTAGGAGACCGGTGGGATGGCTGGGAGACCAGCAGCGTGGCTGGGAGACCAACAGGGTGACGGGGAGTCTGGTGGGGTGGCACAGAGTCTTCAGTCTCAGCCAAGATGAGCTTTCCATCCATGAACGAAAAGAGTAGTGTCATCCCTTCCCCTTCCTCCCTGGGCCCTCCTGAAAGGGAAGCCTCAAGCTCAACAGAGCATGAACCACTTGGACTCCCATGCTATGGACCAGGTCCCTAATCTCTCTCCCTACCTTTCATGGCACCCACGGTGCGTACCATCCATCAACCAGAGGCAAACTTTGACGTACGTTAGATCCGTATATAGGAGGGCTCCTCAGGAAGTTCATGAAAACAACAGATACACAGGTTTGATTGTCTCACCCCCAAATAAATGTATCTTTTAATTCTATTTTTTCATGAACTTCTTGGGTTGTCTTCACGCCTTCACCAACCGGGATGCAAAATAAAGTGACAATCCATAAAACCCAGGGGTTGGGGTAGTCATTTAGCCTAGTGGTCAGGAGGACCATCTCCCTCACCAGAGGACTGGCATTCCATGGAGGTTCCAGCCTCCTGATGATCCACACGGGGTCCAAGACTGAGTCCCAGCGCCTGCCTGCAGCCCAGCCTTGTTCGGGGCCATCCCTCGGTTTCATGGGCTTTTAGGGAAAGGGACCACAAGACAGGAGTCCTGTGTGCATTCACGGGTGAGTTCTTGCTCCCTACCCTCTTCTCTTTGTCTCTCTGCCTCTCAAACAAACATAAATATAAGTTTAGAGATCCGACATCAGCAGTTTTTAATGAAAAATGGAGACCTCTGGGCCGTCTTCCTCCTCCTCTTTCCACCATTCTCGGCCCACAGCAACCGTCTCCCCACCTGCCGGGGTATTTTCTTCTTGCTCCTGTGAGAGACAACGGCCCACACATTGAAAGGGCAGTGTCAAGGCCATTTGCACCTTGGTGCATGGCAGTTCTGGCTCCTCATGTTATAAAGCACATGAAAACTCTGCAGCCGGTCTACGCTCAAGCGTGGGCTGGTGAGGAGCCAGTGAACTCAACACACTTGTGTGCAAGCACTGAATCCCCCTTCAGTGTCTGGAGACAAGAAAAGCAGCTTGCCTGTTCGAGCAAGAGTTGTCCTGGTCATCCAACGGCGCACTGGGCATACTAGGCATTTCCAGCTGCTGCTACCTCATGCAGTCTCCTCTCAACTTCCTTTTTCATATGTGTTCAACATCACCACTCGCACCAACAGTCCTCCGTTTGGGGCCAAAGATGGGTCACATTTAGACAGAGAGGGAGTGGGCCCTACACCAGGTCTTCGATCGCCTTCCTGTGAGATAATGAGCACTAAAGCACCTTGTCCACATGCACCCATCAGTGAAAACCAGGCCAGAGTTCTGAAAAGCTCACCATACGGACAAGAGGGTTCTCCATAAACACCAGCTGCAGTCCGGCCGTCTGCATCAGAAACGCTGGCGTTCAGCGAGGCCGCAGATTTGTGGCCAGACCTCCCAGTGAAGCGCCGAGCCCACGAGAGAACGCCCTGGCTATCTGACATGGGACCCTTCTCCACAGCGCCCACAAGTTCAGGTGCAGGAAAAGTGTGCCACGTCATAATTAATCCCTCATGTATTGCAAGCAATTGGATGTCAAAATAATCAAAAGTAGCTGTTTTTACCCCTTTGTGAGTTCATAATAAATGCTGTCATTTAGTGGCAGCAAACAGTGGATTTCTTTCCCGGTCTTTGAATGCCGCTAGGCGCAAGCAGACCTCCTCCTGCTGCTGCTCTCCAAGCCCCACAAGTTGCACATGGATTCATTCGCTCCTGAAATCAGCTGGGGGCGGGGGGCGGGGGCGCAGGTACCTTCCAGTCCCTTAAGGCCCGGCAGGAGCCGGCCCACGCTAGCTCTGCTCCCTGGGCCAATGGCTTCTGACTAATCCAGTGCATTTTTTGGACAGCCCTGAGCTGCCCTCTCCTCCACAGTAGGCCTGCCTCTCCCTCTCCAAATGGTCCCTCCTTCCACAAAGCCTCTGATCACCAGCCTTCCTTGGGCTCCAGCTGGGAACTCTCCTGCTCAGCTCGTGGGATCCAGGCAGCCACTCTGGACCATGAGTCTGCAGGTGCTTTAGGTGGGAAATGACACAACAAGATGGACAGAGCTGGGGACTCCATATGGCCTTCTCCTTCAGTGCTGTGCGTGATCAGGATGCTGGGATTGGAAACATGGCTAGCTCTCCGTCCTAGGCACCTGGATTTGGGATTCAGGTGTCAGCCCCAAACTCAGCACCTGCCCATGGTGGTTGGTTTTCAATGACCGTGGAGCTGAGTTTCCCATGAAATCACGTTGTTACACCCTGTGATGCCAATTAAGCCATTGGCATAAAAAATGTGAGTCCCTGTTGTAGATACTGACACGTGGTTTATAGATCTGCATGTAGTTTATAACTATGTAGTTTGACTTATCACAGTTATTACAGCTTTCTTTATGTTATTACTGGCTTTTATCTAACACATATGGAGTGCCCACCAAGGACTCACACACACACATACATATCACACACATATACACACATGCACACACACACACACGCTCACAGAATGTGAGAGAGAGGCATATATGCTCACTCACTAATCAACCCGTGACTTCAGCAAGTAATGGCCTTTCGGGTTAGCGCTCATTTCCCCTTGAATCTGCAGCCTTGGCACAGTACTTTGCATATTGTGGCTGTCCTGTCACTGTCGAGATGTAAATGTTCACCTTGTCAGGAAAGGGAGGAATTTCAGACAGAGATAAGCAGCCTACATCACATGGTAGGGGGTGGGATGCTTACAGAAGCTGTGCCACAGCACCTGTTTCCTAGAGGCCACTGTAAAGGCATGGATGTTGGGAGGCAGTTAAAAGACATCACGTGCTGTTTTGATTGATTATTAATTGCTTCACAAGATTAAATAGCTGATTACTCAAATAGATCCAGAGTGGATGGCACATACAGCGAATACGGATGGAGGTGACATGATGGCACACAGCCAGTGAGCAGGGACTGGGGTCGTGTGATGGCACAGGTAGCAAGCATGATGGGCATCCCCACTGGTAGCACAGGAGGGGACCGGGACACACGGCCTCGTGTGGGTCCAGGTGAGGGAGATCTGCCACAGCCCCACTGAGGTGCAGACTTGCTGCTGCGGGGCTCTCAGCTGGCTCTCCTGGCATGCTCTCTGCCTCCAGGAAGGGGGTCCCAGGATTTCTGACTCAAGGAAGGGGTCTCAGCATACAGTACTGTTTAGTCCCTAACATGTCTGCAGAGGTTCAGGGATAAAAACAACGTGGCGGCTTTAAAGACACAACAGCTGGAACCGCAGGTTCAGTCTCTGTTAGACTTCCGCTTCAAAGTGAACTTCCTTCCTCCCACGGCCCTGGGACACATGGGCTCTACCTAGAGCTTACAAGGAGATGCTAGCCCGCATTTGCAGAGTAATGTCGTGACCATCACATGCAGCCGGGAGGCTACATAGAGTCCCACTTGTGCAGGCATATACACACACATACTTCATCATGTGCATATGAACAGCATGCTGTGTCCACAGCATCCCACAGCATACATGCCACCCCTGCTGCCTGCCTCCCACTGCTCTCAGCAAACTCATGCTACCAGCCAAGGTGTGGGTCCCTGAAGGCTTGTCTGGCGCTCCTGGCTATCTGCAATATAGCAGTACACACAAGAATATTTCACTAGTGTCATTTCTTAACAATGTAATATGACAGCATCCATGAAGCTCATTAGCATAAATCAACATAATGCCACTTTTCAGCATCTGTATTGAAAACTTTCATCTTGAATAGTAAGAGGAAAAAGATAATTCATGATGAATTGTCATGATATTGCTGGAATGCTACCAGATGACTACAACATGGCATAAAATGGAGCCATGGACTAACTCATGTGTACCAGCCAGTTGCAAGCAGCTTACCCTCCAGCCACGCACTCAGAGCCTGACACCAATCCCAAGCAGCCACAGCTCCAATCTAGACAGACTTAGCCACAGTTGCCAACAAAAGCGGAGCGAAGGTGATCAGCATAGAGCAGTACAATGTAAATTCTATCTGCGAGCCCAAGATGAAATCCAGGAAGTTCAGCCTGCAGACAGGTGTAGCTCCTAGGGCCAACATCTGGACTGCTAGTGAGAGCAGCTCTGGTGACCGAGCCATAGCCTCCCACGTCATGTGCTCATCCGGGGGCAGTAAGTTCATACTGCTTCCTTGCCTTTGTCCAAACCCTCCTCCTCATTAAAAAAAAATTCACCCAGTGATCCTCTTCGAAAAGCTTCCTTTTTGCCCATTGAGAAAAACCAAGGGCCTTGAGAAAGTCCAGAGAAGTTCAATTTAACATGCCACAGAAGGCAACCAGATTTTCTTTTTCCTTTTTTAATCCTTTTTTCTTTGTTGAAAGAGAGAGAATCCCCCATCTTCTGGTTCTCTCTTCAAATGCCTGCAAAGCCCAGCACTGGTCCAACACTGGGCAGGCTGGGAGCAGGAACCTCCATCCAGACTGCCTACAAGGAGGCAGGAACCCAGTCATCCACACCATCCCCACTGCCTCGAGGGTTTGTGTGGCCTGGAAGCTGGAAACAGAGCTGTATACTGACAGCAGGCACTCCTGCGCAGGGTGGGCCATCCACCTGCTCCCACGGTGTCCCTGAGCACAGACCCAGCAGTCTGGGAATGGCTATTCTGGTCCTGTCCTGGAATGCCATGGTTTAATCTGGTAACTTAGAGTATCCGGTTGGGAAGGAGCTGTGAGGGGATGGTCCCTGCTTCATGCGGCTTCCATTGCTCTTCTAGGAGCAGGGGAGGGGCCAGCAGGAGCCCAGGCAGCGCTTCCTCACCGAGTTGGGCTCCGCGGGTGTTCCCCGCACCAGTCGTGGTCTTTGCTGCCGCGCCACCACCTTGAGCACAGACAACTTGGGTTTCTTCTTGGCAATATTCCAGGCAGGATTAAGTCCCTTCCTATATAATGTTTCATCATTCAAATAACCTTTGGACACAAGTCTAAAACCCATTCCACAGTTGAGAATTAAACATGTGGCTTCCGGAATTTAGGTAGCTGTGGAAAAAGACCCTACAGCAGGTCACCCTGGTGGCGGCACTGCGTCCTCCTCCAGTGGGAATTCAGCTAAGAGTTGTAATCCAGATAATAAGTAATTATTGAATGTCAGCTGTGTGGTCAATACTGAAGCAGGAAAGCAACGAGACAATTAAACACTGTTTGCCTTTTTTTTGCTGCTCTTACGTTCAGTTTTAGCTTTTCAAAGGGTCATTCTTTGAGCAACAGGAAAAAATGTGCCTGATTACTAATTATTTCTCCACTTTGCAAGAAACTATCAATTAGTTATTTGGATACCACATTGATTAAATTTAGCAGCAATGGAGAAGCGTGCACACATGGTTTTCCTATTTTAATTGGATGATCATCTTTTGCTTAATTTAGACTGAAGCTATCCCAGAGGAGAACATTCTGGAAATTCTAGGAGGCAGGTGGCCATGGGGACCCTGCTGTGGGGAGAGGAAGGAGAACTGAGTCCTCTGGCCACAGCACAGAGAGCAGTCGGACAGCCCGGATAGAGAGCCTAACATGATCCCTCCACAGCAATGCGTGCTCATCCTGAGCAAATCTGTCCCCTCCGAGCAGCCAAGTCACCTTTGCAACTCTTCGGGACGGCGACTAGACACACCGAGAAGCTGGTGTTTGTTGCCAAGAGCTGAAATAAGCCAGTGAGCGACGTAGGTTCTGATCTGGCCCCAGTTTCTCTCTGATTTCTAAGTGGATCAGTTAGAATCCAAAGGTGCCATTGTTATACAATGAAGATAGTGATTTTAATCACCCAAAAACTTTGTTACCCTCTGCTTTAGAATCCGGAAAAGTTGTGATGACAGGATTGGTAATTTATGGGTTATTGCCTATCATGTAAGGATAATGAAAATAAATGCATTGATTGGAGAGTATGTAGGCCGGCTTTATGCATATAAATAGACTTTAAAAATCCTACCGTGTTTTATGGCTCCACATAAATAACAAAGCACTCGCGTAGCTTGAAAATAGAACACATGCATCTTAAACTCAAACCAATGTCCCTGCTCTCCACCGACCGCTCCGCACCCCTACCTCAGGCCCATTTCAGGCAGATGAATCAATGCTTGGGCTTCTGCAGTAACAAAGCAGCGGGCACTTCTCAAACACCGTCACCAAGGCTCCAGGGTCATGCTGATAGACTGGCCCGCACAGCAGGGTGGCCCTATTTCCCAGCAGTATCAGGGAGAGGCAAACACTGCTGCTTTGGGGGCTCCTTGATGCTACCAGGGTCTTCTGCTATGAAACCCCGGATGAAATGATTCAAACGCAGGGGAGAAGAAGCTCACCACAGCCCTCAGGGGCACCAAGATACCCAGACGCAGTGGAGAACAACGCTGCGGAAGCAACATTTGTTCAATGCACATTTCAGCGATGCTTGCTGAATTCTGGGACTTGAAGCTTCTTCATCCCGTACCTGCCCGTGAACTGGTGTCAAGACCTAGCTGGGAGTGAAGCTCCGCTCAGCAGCAAGGCTGCCACCGTGGGCCGAGTGCAGTAGCACCCCTGGAGTCACGATTTCGCCTCCAGTGATTTCAGTTACCATGTTCAATCACACTCAAAAAAAAAAAAAAAGATTCAATGGGAAAATCCACAAATAAAAATTCCTGGCTCCAGGATCGTGGTGCAGCTAGTTAAGCTGCCACCTGCGACAGCGGCCTTTCCTGTTGGATCCCTGCTTTGCGTCCCCGCCTGGCAAGGCAGCAGATGATGGCCTAAGTACCTGGCCACTTCCACCCACGGAGGAGACACATGGAGCGAGCCTGTCCAAGCAAAGGGTTAGCCATTTGGGGACTGACCAGTGGATGGATGGTCCCTCCCCATCCTTTCCCACCTATTCTCTATTTCTATCTCTCTTTGCTTCTCTCTCCACCACTCTGTTTTCAAATAACTTCCAGATTGCACACTGAAGCTGCACACTGTTCTGAGAACTACGTTAAAACCTGCATCCTGGGTGCATGTAACCCAGCCCCCAGTGCAGCCACACCCCGTCCACTACACACCATCCACCACCTAGCAGTCACCTTTGTCGTCAGTACAGTGTATCTGGGGTTCCAGATACTCACTGGCATCTTGGGGCACGTACCCCACGAATTACAGTGGACCTGCATTGCCTTCTACCCGTCATCCAGGAAGACTTCCACCCCTGCTCTCCTCCCCCTCCTTGCTCAGGCACTGACTCCACCCCTCCTCTCCTCGCCCTCCCCCTCCTTGCTCAGGCACTGACTCCACCCCTCCTCTCCTCCCCCTCCTTGCTCAGGCACTGACTCCACCCCTCCTCTCCTCCCCCTCCCCCTCCTTGCTCAGGCACTGACTCCACCCCTCCTCTCCTCCCCCTCCTTGCTCAGGCACTGACTCCACCCCTCCTCTCCTCCCCCTCCCCCTCCTTGCTCAGGCACTGACTCCACCCCTCCTCTCCTCCCCCTCCCCCTCCTTGCTCAGGGACAGACCGTATCTTTTCTAGAGATATTAGTGAGTGCACATGGCACACTGTCTCGAGCCTTGTGAAACACTGCTGCTCCCGACCTCCCACCCCAAGGTCAGATGCAACCTGCACCCAGACCACACCTTCTTGTAAAGAGTGCACAGACCATCAGCAGCCACACCTGCAGTCTAAGCGCTGGCCAGAGCCGTGAGTCCACTTAAGAGACACACATGAAACATCACATAAGCATCTCTCAGCTTTAGTTCCTTCCGTTTTAAAATAATTTGCATAGAATTTTTGTGAAGAACTGTAAATATATACATCTTTTTACTATTCTCACGATTAAGGAAATTTAACATGAAGGCTTAGTTTTTTGTATGTAATCTGATGGTAGCCAAATAATTCAGACAAGAAATGTCCTCACTGATCATATTAATTCCATCAGTTCAGCCTGATATTTTATGGGTTCTGCAGCTACAAACCCTCATCTATGACCATGTGCGTCTTGTTTTCTGAGTGACTACAGACCATCTAGAACAGCATTTCCAAAGGAGGGATTACACCACCCGGGGACTTCTCTCTCCACCACTGCTTCTTCTATCTGTTTTTGAAGTCTCAACTCTTCATAAGACTTCCTTCCAAAACCACTGAGTGAGTTGCTTCTGTTCAACTTTGGCAATACCACATTTTGCCCATGAAGCACATGTGTGCGCACACACACACATACACACACACACACACGAGTTTAAGATGGTATATAATGTAATGTTGAAGTTTTATAAACAAAAACTGATGTGAAATTTGGTTAGCATTGAAAGACTCAGGAAAGTGATTGATGGTCACACTCCACTTCTTAATCTTAGTGCAATAGAATGTATTTTTATTTAGAACTCTTTTTTTTTGGTAACTCCTTGGTAAAACTTCATGGTTTTTTTTAGTATTCTCAAGCATGTTTATTTCTTACCATTTTTTACATCTAGTAGCTTTGTTTCTTCAACTTAAGCTCAGATGCCGTTTTATCTGAGTGTTGGCTTTCATGCAAATGAATACACATTTCCCTCTTTTATTTGCATAGAAATCACAAGATATTATTTTCACCGCTTTTTGATTAAAATGTTATATTTGATTTTCCAGGTAGATGGCAGCTCGCGCTGACTGAGGGAAGACGGAACTTTGGACCCGAGGGACAGCCAGATGGGCCAGCTGAGCAGTGGAGCAGCAGCAGGTGCCGTAAATCAGTCATGCCGCTCAAACTCACATTGGTCACATAATTCATTTTTGAGAGAATTTATAACTATTCAAACTTCAATATTAGGAAGGGGTAAATGTGAGTGAAGTATTTATGCCTTATTAATGCTTTTTACAACCTATTAATTCAGACAATTATAACATACAATATACAAACAATCTCAGCTGCTTTTTCTAAATTTGTCTAATTTCTGTGCACATGTGGCCCTGAGTTAGGTTGCCCAGTGCATTTTGTAGTCCCTTCTAACTCTAAGCTTTTCTGACTCAGTTAGACGATCCCTTAGTGGGTGTTGAAGGGCACAGCAGCTTAGGCGAGTCCCGCGCCATGTTCGGAGTGTCGTTACATATTGGGGCAGACACTGTGGCGTGGTGGGTGACATCATCGCCTGGGACACGCACAGCCACCTCAGGGTTCCCATGGTCGAGTCTTGCTTCCACTTGCAATCCAGTTTCTCATGAATGAAAACCCAGGAGGCAGCAGAGAATGGTCCAAGTACTGACACCAGATGCAGTTCCAAGCTCTTGTCCAACCTTAGCTGTTCGCAGGTACTTGGGGAAAGACCAGTGGATCAAAGATCTCTCTCTCTCTCTCTCTCTCTCTCTGCCTTTCAAGTAGATGAACATTAATAAAAATGCATATTCTTAAAAATCTAAAAATTACATTATTACCACCATTATCATGCTATTCTCTTTTAAAAGCTAGGCATGTGTTCATTTAACTAAGTTGTCAGTCTCCAAAACAGGGTCACCGTCCCTTGGCCAGTGCTGAGCAGTCAGCTGCGGAGTGTGGACAGGCGTTCTGGGGCCTGCTGGTGAGTCTCTGTGTGCGCGATCGGGGGCATCGCCTAGGAGGTGCTGCCTCTCTGACCAAGAAGACTCCTACAGTTTGGGAAATAGCTCCTAGGTCCCTTCTTCCACCCTGGCTGCATTTTATATTTGCATTTATTATATATCAAGTTTAACAACAGGATATAATAAAGACTAAACATGATGTGTGACCGTATCTTGGAGCTTTGAACAAATGGAACCTGAACTGCGCTGTTTTATCCGCTCAGTTACACGCAAAGGGAACATTTGGTTTTTCACTGTATCTGCGTGCTATGCAGCAGGAACCAGAAGACTTGCTTAAACGGATAGTTTAAGCTCTCTCAGCTTTGTTTCGAGCTTTGAGTGTATCTATTCCTGTGCAGATCACTCTGTGGTGCAGCTCACCACAGGGATATCGAAAAGAGAACCCTGCACAGGCTCATTGACGACCAGGTTCCGGGAGAACACGTGAAGACCAGGGCCAGACCAACGTGAACCCTTCCACGGCCTGAGCCTTTAATGCTAAAGCACACGAAACAGACTCGTTTTCTGAGGGTAAACATGACTTGTGTTGCTAAGAAAGGCCCAGCACGGGTCACTTCCTCAGAACCCTAAAGAGTGATAGTGGCCTGCTCACACTACACAGCGTCACAGCGGGACTGGTTCTGTTTCCACTTGATACTTGGGGAAACGATAGTTAGTTGTCAGAGAGATATAAGCACGTTTTTTATTTTGTTTTGTTTTGTTTGTTAGGGAAAAGCAACATCTACTGCCACGAAGTCAAAGATAGTAGGGAGCCCTGGGGTGCTCTAGGGCCAACTGGCTGTTTCACCTGCATTGACCCTAATCTAATCCCAGTCTCAACCCAGAATCAAGGAGCAAGCAAACTTTTCAAGTGTTGGAATTACAGCTAGGGTTAAAATTTCAGCATGGGCTTTAGAAGTGTCAAAACAGATGTAAATTTAATGGACCACTAGGCTGGGGGAAAGAGCAGGGAGGGGGAGCAGGTGACCGGGACAGAGGCAGCCATGCCCAGGTCCTCACACCAAGGTCTGCCCCTGGAAACCTCTCGTGAGTTCCCTGCTGCCTCTGTGCTAAGGAGTATGGGCATCTGCTCTGCCTTGGCTCTGCCATCGCACACCCGCGCCCTTGCTTCATGGACCAAACGAAGGATCCCATGGTGCTCACCACCAACTCTCGAAAAAGACTCCTCAGTTTTATTAAATAAAATCAACTTAACAAGGTTTTCTATTAATCTTCTGTAATAACTCTTCAGAATCATTTAGAATTTACTAATTTATTAAATTTTGATAAATTTGTGGAATCCCTTCCCAGAGAACATGCAGCTAAAGTCCAAAGCCACTATATGTATTTTGTCTGGTTAAAAAAAATCAAACCATGAAATGGGCATTAATGTGGGAGCATCATAAACATCATGACAATATTTGTTATTCAAATGGAACCTCTGTTTCCGACCATCAGCAGCGAGAGGCAGGGATGTTTTACTCAGAACTGATGGTTGTAAGGCCTGCTGAAGCGCTTGCTGCCCCTTGCCCTCCTGAGCTAGGCCCAGGAGGGCAGCGCCATCACTCACCTGCAGCGGAGAGCAGGTAGGGCTCAGGCAGCCGAGCATCGGTTCACGTCCAACACTGGTTTTAATGCTTCTCGGGATTTACAACACACACAAAACACATGCCTGCACCCAGGTCAGAAATGTGAATTTATGTTACAAATGTTCGCAGGATAACCCAAATCCAAGTAGAATTCCTATCATAATGGACACATTATTTACCACATTTGGGCCTCAGTGGACTTGAAGTCAGTCATGTACTTCAAACAAACCATGGAGTATATCCAATGCAGATGAAGCCTGTGGGATCCTACACTGGCACCCCAAAGCCTGTGGGATCCTACACCGGCACCCCAAAGCCTGTGGGATCCTACACCGGCACCCCAAAGCCTGTGGGATCCTACACCGGCACCCCAAAGCCTGTGGGATCCTACACCGGCACCCCAAAGCCTGTGGGATCCTACACCGGCACCCCAAAGCCTGTGGGATCCTACACCGGCACCCCAAAGCCTGTGGGATCCTACACTGGCACCCCAAAGCCTGTGGGATCCTACACCGGCACCCCAAAGCCTGTGCTTCATCTTTGATGATGCCGAGTGGGCTGCACTCTGCACGCCAGATGAACCAGGACACCCTGGCTGATGCAACCCCGGGACATATTGGAATAGACAGGTTCTGGAATGTTCTCACTCAAGAGCCATTCTGGAACATCTCCCCCAGAGGCGAGGAGGAACAGCTGTGCTGACCTGGCTGTCTGCTCCCCAGGCCCACCAGCTGAATGAAGCGTGAGCCCTGGGAGAGCCAACTGTGCATTTCGGAGGGAGTTCCCCACTGTCGTGTATCAATCGCTTGCTTGGTTAGCTGACATCTGAGCATTCACACAGCATCAGCACATTCTCACGGATCTAATCTGAAGTCAGTTTGCCAGGGATAAATAGAGAACTCTTCACTCTGGCCCGTCTCACTCTGTGTGCCCAGGTGCACGGAAAATGGCTGCACATCTGGTGGCAGTGTGACAGTCAGACAATGCCACCCTGAACTTTCCCACCATGATTTGCTACCTGTCCCCAAAAACCTAGAAACCTGGGCACTAGCCAGAATTAAATGAGCAGAACAAATCAAAGAAAGAAAGAATGTCTTCACAGTATTTATGGCCCACGGTCTAAGCAGGAGCAGGAAATACCAGAAATCTCCAAGAGAGAAGCTGTTTCCAGGAGGTTTTTCTGACTAATTTTGCATCACCACATTTGCTTATCCAAGAGACTTAGACAGTTTGAATTAAGCATTTGAACTTCCGGGGACTCATCTGAACCAGCGCCAAACTTCTGAACTTTTCAGGCTTCTCTGTCATTAATCAAGATTTCGCAGATCAATGGCACGTAATGAATCAAGCATAATAGCCGCCATCGGTTGGGGTCCCAAGGAGCCGCACCAGGGCAGAGCCAGAGCCCTGACTGGATCCAGAGCTGGCCAGCTCTGAATACCAAGTATGTCCACACTGCCATCTGGTAGGGAGGAAAGTGGAGATGGTGGGCGAGAGGCACCCTGCCCCACACAGAGCTACTCAACCACAGGCACTCGGGGCAGGCTGGCACAGTGCCAGGCACTTCGTGCCCTGCACAGTCCCGGAGCTTAACTCTGAGCAGCCCTGCTCTCTGCAGATGTGCCCACACTGTGTTCCATAGTGGCACCAGTTGCACCCATGCTGGCCCAAACTGGCAGGTCTCACATTCCTTCCAGGACACAGAATCCTTACCATGAGCTGATCCACTGCTCCCAAGAAATCAGAGACCCCTCCCTTCTCACCACCACCAAGCTGGCTTGTCAACCAGGCTGGTGCTCTGCCATTGCATGGCCCCACTAGAGCCCTGTACAGCTGTGGGGTGCCCTTCTGGAGCAGTAAACACATGTAACTAATCAACCTTTGTTGGCTACCATCATCTGGCCTTGGGTTCAGCCATCTCCAGCTATTTTGTGGGGTCTCCCTCCCTTCCCAGTGACTTGAGTGCACCCACAGAGGTGGCGTGTCATCAGCAAAGGACAATTTGGAAGATGTGAAGACATCTGTAGAAAAGGATCACAAATCAGAGCTGCAGAAAACTATTTACCAAGCAGCACTTAAAGCACGTCTCTAGTCTCCGCACGGGAGGCACACCTGTGTCTGCACCGGCTGGGCACACACCACACCAGAAGCCATCCAGTGCAGGGGACAGGATCTGGGTCTGGCACGTGTCCATCACTTCCGTGCATCAACGGAAGTGCTGAGAAAATAAGAGCTCTGATCAAACAGACTTGGAAAATGCTGACTGCAGCAAACTTCAATATGCTTATTGCTGCCATTCATTTTCAATGATGACCTTTATTTATGGGACCAACATTGCATTTTGGCAAATGTCAATCTATATACAAACTTCCTGTTTAAAAGAAAGAGTAATAGAATATATTCTTGACCATGTTCCCATTCTCCATGTCCCCCATATATGCGGTACCTATTCATCCGGCTTAAGTGGAAAGGAAATGAAAAGTGGGTTCTTCTCTAAGATACCCATGAGCAGATCACTGATTCCCTAGGCTCCTGCTTCCCCCACCAATGCCATCCCATCAACATTAGCTATCAAAAATTCTGAAAATAAAGAATAAGTCTTACTGCATTTGGGTACTTTTTTTCCATAATTCCCTTTGACTCATACTAACCCTATAAAAGTGATGGAAAAACTGAGTAGCCACTTTGAGTAGTTCATAATGAAAAGGCTGAACTTAATATGAAGGGCGACAGCAAATACATTCAACTAATATTTTGATATTTGATTTGAAAATTGTATTATTTTTCTTCATTCAAAATGTATGATCCATCATACTTCTCTTGTTTACAGAACACACATTTTGAGATTTTACAATTCTAAGTTTCTAAAATAATATTCTGGCGACTTTCAAAGAAAACTAATAGTGAAGTCATGGGTTGATTAAATGGATGAGTGGATGAACGGACGGGTGGATGGATGGATGAAGGGATGAATGGACAGATGGACGGGTGGATGGATGGATGGATGGATGGATGGACAGATGGACGGGTGGATGGATGGATGGATGGATGGTTAGATGGATGGACAGATGGACAGGTGGATGGATGGATGGATGGATGGATGGATGGACAGATGGACAGGTGGATGGATGGATGGTTAGATGGATGGACAGATGGACGGGTGGATGGATGGATGGATGGATGGACAGATGGACGGGTGGACGGATGGATGGATGGATGGATGGATGGATGGATGGACAGATGGACGGGTGGATGGATGGATGGTTAGATGGATGGACAGATGGACGGGTGGATGGATGGATGGTTAGATGGATGGACAGATGGACGGGTGGATGGATGGATGGTTAGATGGATAGATGGACAGATGGACGGGTGGATGAATGGATGGACTAATATTATAGAAAATGATAAATAAGATGGCAAAGTTATAGCTGTTGAAAGTGAAAGACAAGTGTGAAATACCAAAGAGCACTGAGTTCTACTCATTGTGAAGACACACACACCATCAGGACTATCTACTCTAAAGATATCTACAAAGCATTTTACAGAAGAATATTTTAGTTCAATTTCAAAAATCTGTGGATTTTTTTTTTTAGTGATTCAACTCCAGATTGATCATTTCAGGCAAAAGTTTAGCAGAGCAGATGTGCCTGCTGTGGGCAATCCTTGCACAATCACCACACCACAGCTCAGCAGGGCAGATGAGGCTGTGCCCACTGTGGAACACCCCTGAAGAATAGCCACCTTGCCTGAAGGGATGGGGCCCCCTGCAGTCGGCGCTCACTGAGCACCCCACCAGCACTATGTGGTGTGCAGAGCCCCTCTTGGTCAAGGGTGGGCCCTCCATTCCTCCTCACTTCAGCCCACAGAGACTTCGCATTCCCATGACCACAGGACCACAACTACTCTCCATTTGTGGTAGAGTAGCTGGTGAGGCTTTGGGCTCAAGACAATTCAGAGTCTTGTGTTTACACTCCTGGCAGAACACAACTTTGACCAAGCCATCAGAGTGTCTGGTGGCAGTATTATAAGATGGTTTTACAGTGTAACCACTTGTAAATAAAGCACCTTTTACAGATGGTCTAGCTTGGTCCCCTTTTCTATTGTGTACCTAGGCCATAGGGGGGAGAATGAGCTGGAATCCCAACTGTAAGCTATCCAGCATGTGCAGGCCCCTCTGATGTCCTTAGGAGATGCTTGTGGGGTTGGGGAGCAGGGAGGGGTGGTCACTGTCCGTTGCAGAAGCAGTGAATGTTCAGCAACTTGTCTGTGATATTACTGTCAATAACAACAAGAGGAGAAAAAAACGCACATGCCATGACTTCTGTGTTCTTACTCAACATGCGTTTTGTCAACAACCTCTGCCCAAATTCTGTCACAACATTCTGATTCATGCAAATTAATTTCTGATAGTTTTGTCCACCGTTGAATAGCTAATAAGGGTTTTAATATCCCCAGACAAAAGCAGGGGGAAATTCACAAAAATGTGAGCTCACTCAAATGCTTAAAATATATTGGTACTAATTCTGATAGGAATGCTTTCCCATGAGCTGATTAAGTAGATGATTAAGTAGAAGAGATAACAAAAAAATGTTGAAGGTGATGACTTGAGAGAAAGGACATAAAGGTAGAATACTCTTCCGAGAAGAAGAACAGACCTCGCCTTAGGCTTGTAGGCAAAGGGATTGCGAGCAAGGGTGGAGGC